>NC_080064.1:95654789-96300663 GCF_949987535.1 Balaenoptera acutorostrata | reverse complement strand
TCTGCAAAACTCCACGGACTCAAAAATGCCCTGGGTGTAGGAGGTCCAAGTAGAAGAAAAGGTCAAACAAAAATATCTGGGTTTTAGGTTTGAAGCTGGCAATTGGTCTTTTATATTTAAAGTACTGCATTTGCTGGGCAAAATCACTATATGCCACATTCAAAACTAAAGTGCAAAACAATACTCTAGGGCAAAGAGGAGAAGTAAATACCGTCCAAATGTACGATTTGTCAGTATCAACTCCCTCCCTCCAACAGACCCCAACCTGCAAAACCCCATGTGCGTGATACAGACAACTTATCTTTCTGTACCCACAGCCCAGAAAGTTGGCTTTGGCAGCATCTCAGAAATAACCATGCTGCAAGAACGAACAAAGAGTCCACTGTGCACTGGCCAGACGTTCCTTCAACATCACCCAGGACTGTCTCCTTTGCCATCAAAAGAAAACTATGATGGTTATAAATGCTGGGGAAAAGTTGCAGGGGCTCATCTTAGCCATTTGCCAGCAGAAGCTGACTCTGCGGGAAGCGCCTATGTCCCCTCCCTGTTGTAGGATAGAAAGCCCCCGCAGGGGTCCCACATTTATCCCTCCTACACACTCATCTCTTTTCTGCTCGCCCAGTTATTTGTTCTCTGTTAAAGCCTTCTTTCCTCTAACTTTGCGGTGTCTCTCAATCCCTGCTGCTTCCTTTGTCCCCATTGTTCATCTTATCTCCTGTTAGCCAGTCCTGCTCATTGGAATGGACTGATTTCCTGGACAAATGACAACCAAACTAGACATTGTCGTGACAGTGCCTTCACGGAGTGGCTTGAAAGGCATCTAAAAGGCTGGCATGGCACTGGCTATCTCCCCACAGGCCTGTCAAGGGGCCTGAGGACTCCACAAAATTTGTCGTATTGAATTGAGCTGGGAGGGGCACATTTGCCAAGCATAGTAGTACACGAAGCCAGTATCAGCAGGATGAAACGCGGGGTTTCATGATGGGAAAATAGCAAAGGATTTGGATTTCAGAATGCTGGGCTTGAGCCCTGGCTCTGCCATTTACTTCTGCCTATGAACACGTACAAGTGATTTAACCTCTTCTAGTCTCAGTTTTCTTCCTTGAGTGTATGGAATATTAATAATTCCTACATCTTTGAGTTTACTTTGAAATGTAAAATACTTACATCTTAAGATGGTAAAGATTAAGTAAAATAGTGAATGTAAGGGCACATTGAAAGGTAGGAAGGATTAGTGTGTGTGTGTATGTGTGTGTGTGTGTGTGTGTGTGTGAACCAGGACGAGCAATTTTGGGGTTTGGAAAAGCCAGGCTGCATGGCACTGCCATGGAGGGGGTGCTGCCAGGGAAGGTGGGATTATGGAGACTCTGGGGTAAGCACAGGCTGGAGAGACAGATTGCCTGTTTACACATGGTTCTAGAGCAGGATCTGACCAGTAACAGCAATGAAAAAAGATCAACACCTCTGTACTATGTCTCCCTTAAAGAGATGAGAAGATTGAGCAGGACATGTAAGTCTCCATAAATCAGCAGCGGTTCTTCACTCTTTCTTTGTTCTGTATTTGGCCCGCTAACTGCACTGATGAAAGAGAAAAATTTATTCCCTAGATTTGCAATCAACCACTCTGATTAGTCAAAAATGAAACCCTTTGAGTCACAGCATCTGTGCATTCTACCAACTCAGAGATCTAAATTAGCCCATGTGGCCCCAGTGGCCAGACACAGATAAACAGCCGATGCCAGAGCCCAAAAAGAATCAGAATACACACACCCCAAATGAAACCTCCTATACAGTATCAATAAAACACATCACATCTATTGAAAAGACAGGATGAATCAATTAACAGCATCACCAGTATATGTCTGCCCCATTCTTTCTCTCAAATAGTGTGGATAACGTGGGACTAAAAATAGGTCCGTTCTGAGGGCTCAGTGTGTCCTGTGGTCCTGGAACCCTCTAAGAGACAGCAGAACTAGATTTTGTCCAATCGAAGGGCTACTGATTTTTTAAAAATCACTTTGTTTATGGCCAAATAGTCCTTCTCACAGCTTCCTGGTTAATCCTGAAGGTGTCTCAAGAATAAGTGAGTAAGAATAAAGCATGAAATAATAATTTTTAAAAACCTATTGTATAAGCACGGATTTTATGGCTCAGCCAAAAATCTATATCAAACATTTTAATTGCCTTATTTACATTTCCTTTTCTGTGGTATATACAAAATAATAAATAAAATTTGTTCTTATTTGTGCTGAATTACTAAGAGAGTTTATTGGTGATATAATTGATATTATATGGTTCCTTCAGATCATCTAAATTCCATCGAACATAAGTTTCCATTCTAGGGACTTAAATTTCTAGAATGCATGAACCAGGAGAGGCCTGTAGAGAAATTATCCTTGCCTTCAGTCATTTATTCAAGAAAAATGGTGATAAAATCTCTTAAAAGAAAGCCTTTTTCCAGCTCTGGGTTTTCATTGTCTATATTTTAAGGATGCAATATTAGAAGTATAAAACCTTTTTTATTAGAGAATCTAATCTTTTTATTAGAGAATCTTTTATTAGAGAATTTTGATCAAAACTGTTTCTAGTTTTCTCCTCTAATTCCTTAGAAGACAAATAAGAAAAGTTATATAAATTAGGCTCTTCACTAAAATTTTGTTTCTTTGACTGGAATGATGATCATTGTAATACTTTACTAATGGTTAACCGTGTTTGAGAAAAATCTATGACTGCATGACTCTATACATCTCAGTACTCAAGAAGAATATCTTATGAGGATGTATCTTTAAATTTTGATCCATGTATTTGTCTTACCAGTTACACTCACAGTGTGAGTGCTCAGAAAATGTTGAATATTTTTCCTGGTATAGCCTTTATATTTCAGGGTAGCCCAGGAATTAACAATGGAAATTAAAATCAAATATGGGGGGCTTCCCTAGTGGCACAGTGGTTGAGAATCTGCCTGCCAATACAGGGGACACGGGTTCGAGCCCTGGTCTGGGAAGATCCCACATGCCGCGGAGCAACTAGGCCCGTGAGCCACAATTACTGAGCCTGCGCGTCTGGAGCCTGTGCTCCGCAACAAGAGAGGCCGCGATAGTGAGAGGCCCGCGCACCGCGATGAAGAGTGGCCCCCGCTTGCCGCAACTGGAGAAAGCCCTCGCACAGAAACGAAGACCCAACACAGCCATAAATAAATAAAATTAAAAAGTAAGAAAAAAAAAAAAAGAACCGTGTGCTCTGACATATCTCAAAAAAATGGAAAAAAAAATCAAATATGGGGAGGGTAAACTTGCATTTCAGAGAATGTTACCTGTTTTTGTTGAAGCAACCTGAAAAAGAAAGTTTAGAATATTAGAACCATAAAGAAAAACACCATTTGGGGAAATGTAAAACCTAATTCAGAGCAGTAATATACTTAACACAACATGTTTATACAAAATGTGAGCAATATTCCAATCCACACACAGTATTTATTTGCACAAATTATTTCCCAACACTCAAATCTACCACAAAGCAATCCTAAATAAAATTGAGAGGATGGAGACAGATCACATTACTGTTTCATTTCTCTCCCTGAATCTGCCTATTGAACTAAGTCAGTAGCTGCTGATGGATTTTTCAGAAATCTTTGTTCTTAAAACATAATGATATTCTTGTTTTCTTTCACTAGTAAATTGCATTAAATTTCAAACACACAAACATATACAATCTTGGTATGCCTCCAAAGTATTTTGATTTCCATCTCCCCACCACTGAGGCCCTCAAAAAAAAGAGAAAGATATTGAATGTATCTTTTTTTGCCCCCTAAATAGTTGCAGGTAGGTCGGAATGGTGAACTCACCATTTTAAGGCAGATAAGACTGAATCCAATCACAGACAAACATTTCACCTGTCCACCAGCCATCCTGTTGGACTGAACGCTCACATGGCACACAACAAAGTGGGCAGGGTCCTCTTTGGTCCCCAGGTGGGCAGCACTGTTTGTCGCTGGGATGTGGGGCTGTGATTCTGGGAACAGACCCCGGGAAGTAGCTCCTCCCCTTCTGTGTGTGGAGCTGACCTGTAACTAGGGGCACCTGGAGACTGGCAGGTACAGGTATTGCAAAGACTGAAAAAAAAGAAGAGAGTGGAAGAAAGCTATGCCAACCGGGTCAAAATGCTACTGTAACATGGGTTTCAAGGTGATGTGTAGAATGCTCCCCTTTTCTATTAAAAATTCTTTTCTAAATAAAAATTTTACGAAGCTGTATAGAAATTATTGACATAAGGAAATGATCCTTTTAAACTTGGGGATCCTGACCAGTTTTATTTTTTCTTTTTCACCTTTATTTGTTGTTCTTATTGTTGTTTCAGTACAAAGTGATCGGTTCTGCTGTCGGCTGGTGTGGAGGGATTGGGGAGATGTTGTTTAAGGGTACAAATTTAAAACTAGTAGATAAAAAGTTCTGGGAATCTAACGTACAACATAGTGATTATAGTTAACAATATCGTACTATAAACTTCAAAGTTGCTAAGAGACTAAATCTTAACTGTTCTCAACACAAAAAAGAAATGATAATTATGTGATGCGATAGAGATGTTAGCTAATGCTATTGTAGTAATCATATTACAATATATAAATGTATCAAACTAACACTTGTACACCTCAAACTTATGCCTCAAACTTGACAGTGTTATGTGTCAATTACATTCAAGAAAGGAAGGAAGGAAGGGAGGGAGGGAGGGAGGGGGAAAGGAAGAAAGAAAGGGAAAGGGCAGCAGCATGTCCCTGGGCTGAGAAAGACAGTGGGAGGTCCTTAATGAGCACATTAAATCCATCCATCCCCTGTACCTCCCTGCCATTTACAAAAGGGATTCCAAAAGTGGGGAGGAAGCATATGTTCATTATCTGAATTATTGTAATGGTTTCATGTGTGTATACATATGTCAAAACATTGAGTTTATATTATAAATATGTGCAGTTTATGGTATGTCAGTTTTACACCACTAAAGTTGTTTAAAAAATCAGTCTAACTCAGCACTCTAAGATCCTTCCACTAAACCACTCTGTCTTCTATGAGTTGACTACTATGAATTCAAGGCATTTTCATTTGTGCATTTAACAAGTATATATGGAGTACCTACTGTATACCAGGCATTGTTCGGGACACTGGGGATATAAACATAAGCAAACCAGAGCTCTGTGCTCATGGAACACACACTCTAGCAGAGGAAGGCCAAAAGAAGCAGCTAACGTTACAACTATCTAATGTCAGGTGTTGCTAAATGTTATGAAGAAAAATAAAGCAGAGTAACAGGAGAGAATAATGAGGGATAGAGTTTAGTTTGTATACCATGGTCAGAGAGGATTTCTCCAGCAATGAGGTGCTTGAGCATGGGCATCAGGGAAGTGAGGATGAATCCTTTGGAAACCTAGGAAAAGAGCATGCCAGGCAGAGGGAAGAGGAAGGGCAAAGGCCCTGAAGAGCAAGAGGGCTTGGCCAGAGCAACGTGAGCACTCACGCTCCCACCTGCCGGAGTGTTGGTGGCTGACTGTCTAGCTGAGTCTTTCTCAGGCTTGCCCTTAGCTAAGAGCTGCCTTGCTCAAAGTCAAACCCTCTTCCCTGGGGTGCCCACATCTAAAGACTGGGAGATGAGCAAATATAGTTTTGCCTTGCCTGATTTCAGGAGGGGAGAGCTGAACGGTGCACTATGGCATCTACCAGGGTCGGGGGAGGGTGAGACTAGAGAGGCGCCTAGGGAGCAAAATTTAAGGAGGCCCCACTCTCAGGTTCACACAAACCCAGAGTTCCAGAGGTTTATGGTCATGAATTTAAAGAGATGCCAGTCAGCACGATTGTGTATTTTTTCTGGTCATGTGCAGGCACAGAGTAGGCTGAGAGTTGTATTTAAGTAGGACTAGGGTATTACTAGACAAGTATGATGGAGAGAGACTGCAGCAAGGGAATTGAGAGTGTTTACAAGGAAGTGATTTATAATATTGGAATGTGGAAACTAAGCTGGGTGGGCAAGGAAGTGAGGCTTGCTGCCATGTCTCACTACCACGGAGGCAGTGGGGACTGCAATGCAGAGGGAAAAGTCAGCAGGAGCAATAGGCTGGAGAACCCAGTGGAGTTAAAGTATTGTCGGAAAGGATATGAGAGGGAAGTAAGCAGAAAATGGAGGAGTTGGTGAGTAGAGGATGGGATGTTTGAAATGGAAACTCTGGAGAAGTTTCAGTTATTGGTGATGGGCCAGTTCTAGGATGTAACCATGGGAGATGGTAGCTGAGGTCAGGTGGAAGAAAAACATCATTGAAAGTCAGGTGATCAAGAAACTGAGAGGCCTGAGAATTGGCAAGATTGTTCAATGGGTATTGGAATTACTAAGAATTCTAACAGTAGTGAGGAAAGAGGTATTGAGACGTTTGTTAAAGTCTAAGGATTAAAATACTAGGGGAGTATCTTTTGAAGTCTGTGAATGACATGAACAACTGAGGGATAATGGATGGTATAATCTGATGACATGAACTTTAGAGGAGCTGGGAGGTTCAGGGAAGAGGGAGAAACAATGATCTGGAAGTATAATGATTTTATGTTAGTAACTGATTTCTGGCTAATGTCAACTTCTTGTTGTTGTCAGACAGGTTATGTGTTATTGCTGAGCAGTTCCATGGGGAAAGAATGTATATAAAGCACTTGTTTTGTAACATAAATTTACTTTAAAATTTTGAATTACTAAGTTTACCAACTGTCTGAAATTCTCCTTTCAGGAATGGGATTCCGCAAAGCAGTAAATGCTTGAGTTTTGGTGCTGAGGGGTACGGAGCTAAGACGATGAAGAGGTGAAGCGGTTATAAGAGTGAGTCTGTTTAGGGAATTCCCTAGTGGTCCAGTGGTTAGGACTCAGTGCTTTCACTGCCGGGACCAAGTTCAATCCCTGGTTGGGGAACTAAGATCCTGCAAGCTGCACAGCGTGGCCAACAAATAAATAAATAAAAAAATAAAATCAAGTTTAAAATTAAAAAAAAAATAATAAGAGTGAGTCTCTTTAAACATTCTTAGTGTACTAATGGGGTAATACTAGGAAAATCAAGATTAGTCAATCATCCAAAGTCCAAGAGAAGGGCTGAAAAATAAAAGATAAAGACAAGGACTTCCCTGGTGGCACAGTGGTGGGGTGTCCGCCTGCCAATGCAGGGGTCACGGGTTTGATCCCTGGTCCGGGAAGATCCCACATGCCGTGGAGCAACTAAGCCCGTGTGCCACAACTACTGAGCCTGCGCTCTGGAGCCTGTGAGCCACAGCTACTGAAGCCCGCAAGCCTAGAGCCCGTGCTCCGCAACAAGAGAAGCCACCGCAATGAGAAGCCCGCGCACCGCAACAAAGAGCAGCCGCCACTCACCACAACTAGAGAAAGCCCGTGCGCAGCAACGAAGACCCAACACAGCCAAAAATAAATAAATTTTTTAAAAAGTTAAAAAAAAAAGATAAAGACAAGGGGTTGGAATGAAAGAGAGAGAAAATGTTAGGATGTTGTATAACAAGTCATCAGCTTTCTAACCCACAATACCTGTGTCCATGTTTCTTGACATCCAACCTCCTTTACTAAGCTAACATTAAATATTTTAGTTTTTGTTACTTAGTATACAATTCCAGATTTCAAATCTGTAACGCTAGGATTTGTTTTGCTGAGAGTGACAGAAAACCTATAAAGAAAGTGGCTTAAACGGAAGTTTCTTTCTGATAAAAAATATTGGAGCAGAGCATCCAGGAGTGTATGGCAATTCTAGTCCATGGAGTCAGAGACCCAGGCTCCTTTCAATTCTTTAGTTGGCCATCTCTAGAATGAGGCCTTCTTTTTATTGATCCAAGATAAAGCTCCAGGTATCATATCAAATTTCTAAGCAGCAGAATTCAGTAAGGGGAGAGGGAAAAGAAAAGATGAACTATATGCCAGTAAGCTCTTAAGAAAGGTTCCTTCTGCCACTTACATCCTGTTGGTCAGAAGTTGGTCTCATGGCTATGTCAACTGAGCTGAAAGGAAAAAAAAAAAGGCATACACGGTCAAAAAATTCTATTGTTATGGAAGAAGGGAAGAATGCAGACTTAACAGTGGGCAGTCTCTGCCACACAAATGAACAAATAAGGTATAAGCATAAGGCATAAGCTTAGGGCAGAATTTGCAACATTTAACAGAAGGATAAAGAGAGAGGAGTAAGGAGGAAAATGGGATAGATGTGACTGCAGCTAATCTTATAGTTTGGGGAAGAGAAGGCAGCAAGTATAGGGACTTTTCACTTGATAGTCTCTACGTGAAGTGAGTATGAGTATGGAGGTGGAGTAGGGGACTTAAGAAACTAGTGAAGATTTGAAATACCCATTGTAGGGGAAATAAAAAGAATTGTTTAGTGATATAGAAGGAATACAGAGTAGACTTGATTGTCCAGGAAAAGACTGGACACTGAGATTTATGGTTGCCCTCATTCATACTCCATTCTTCCACTATACCTGTACCTCCCCCTTTTGCTTTTGGGGAGACCATTTCTACCAAGGAAAAGGAATTGTACCTAGGACTTCTTTTTTGACTTCCTTGCCAAGTCCATTCAAGTAGATGACATTTTCTTACTGGTGTCGAGCGCAGATAAGAATTAAATGTCAAGGAAATTGACAGGAAGACCTTCACTGATCAGGGATCCCTGGTGGTTACAATAAAACAAACTAGAGTTAGGCTCATGGTTCCAAGGAAGAGAAACTCAGGCTATCTTATGGGAAACAGAGAAATTGCAAGAATACCCACTGACCATACTGGAAAACAAAAAACATTAGAAAGCCAGCAAGAAGCGAGGCAGCTTCCGGGTAGTTATTTATCGTGGTATCTCTTTCACATGAGCCTCTTCATATCACAACTATACAAGTCTTGTCCATTCTTCTAAGGACTGGACAATTCTTAGCTCTCAGTCAAAATTCTAGAAGGGGCCAGTCTGATTCACTTACATAATTCTCAACAAACTTACTGGGTTGAGTCCTTTATACCGGACTACATCAGGGGTTATCAACCAAACTAATGAAGTGGCTTCCTTATGATTGGTATCTTAATCCACTGTATCAGTCAGGGGGGGATACAGAAAACACACAGTAATTTGAACAAGGAAAATTTTATATAAAGCATTACTAACCAGCAACAGGGGATTAATTACTAAGGGTAAAGAAAGCTCTTAAGAATACAGAAATAGCGGCTATAGGAGCAGCCACTACCTCTAGGACTGAGGCAGAGGACCCAACGAAGGAGCAAATTTTGAAGTTTCCATTGCAAGGCTGAGATTCAGATTTTGTTGGAGAGGGTGTGGCTGTGACCCACTGAAGCCCAGGGCTGGAGAGGAGGGCGTGTCAACAAAACTAGTTAGGAAGCCACCCCACTGGGTGTGCCGAGACTTATTGGGAAGTTGCCAGCTGGTGCACCAGCAAGACATGCTGGGAAGCTGGCAGGGGGACCAGTGGACCTGCTGGGAAACACCCTCTTTTGAGGTGCCACTGGGTGTCCTACATGCCACTGGCCCCTACACACTGCAAAAGTACGAAAAAAATACACCGAAAAGAAAACACACAAGAACCAGGAAGAGAAGCTCCTTTCTTCTGCAGCATCCCTGCAGCATCTTCTGACAAGCTTAACAAAACTTGCCAGCAAGCAAAAGAGAAATATTTAAAGGGCTCAGCTCCTGTATCACAAAGCAGAGCAATGAAGGGTGGACTTAGGAGCCAAGAAATAGATAACCGGCACATCCACAAATCAGTGGTGGTCCCTACACAAGGCTCAGTATAATGCAATTTCCCAGAACAGGGGTCAGAGACGGAGCACTTCATTCCGGAAGAAATGTTCACTGGATCAATACTTGGATTGGCTTAGATGAGTCCAGCATCGAAGAAATTTCCTCTTTTGGTACTATTGAATATCAAGGACACTGGTGATTACAGAATTTCTAAATTAGGAGGGAAGGAGAGAGGGCAAGAGTACTTCTCTTGCCAGCAAGCACTGTCATTTTTTGTTTTCACTTAGTTTATTCAAAATGTTAGGAATTTATTTGTGGGTGGTGGCTAAATCCACTGACTCAATAGAGAAATAATTTGGCTTCAGAATGGCTAGAAAAAGTACTGACAAAGGAAAACAAGCTTTATAGACGAGCGGACTTTAGGTGCTTGCGTTATCAGGGAAGCTTACATGAGGATTTTCCTGATTTTTTTTTTTTTTGGCCACACCACGCGGCTTGTGGGATTTTAGTTCCCCGACCAGGGATTGACCCCAGACCTTCGGCAGTGAGAGCAAGGAGTCCTAACCACTGGATTGCCAGGGAATTCCCTACTTTTCCTGATTCTTGTAATAAAACATCATGGCTTATATGTTACATGAAATGCAAAAAAGATCAGCTGTTTATCTTGAACAAGTGTAACTCATTTTTCCAGTAGGCTGAAAAGACACCACCCCCCAAACCTGAATACATTTTACCTGTGCAATACATTATGGATCATGATTATGTAACAGAAATTCAACTATCAATGCTCTGAGAAACAGAATAATGGATTTCAAGTCAGCTACAATGGTAAAGATTTCCAGTTGATTGTATTCATGCTGTCATGTTTCCTACAGTTGGCAAATGTTGATGGCCAATGATCCTAAAGTGAAAAATGCCACTTCAGAACTATTTGCAAGGTTCAAGGAGATCTCACAGGATATGATGAAGGAATTTCAGAGACTATCAAGAAGTGTTCCTTCCCTATAAATTCAGCTCTACCTTAGATGCTGTCATTGGGTTAGCCATTCAAGGCTGAATCCAACATTAACAAGATGATAGAATCAGATCAGGACCAGAACCAACTTAAAGTCCACCAGCTGAACAATATAATCAGTGAGAACTGACCAACTAGTCAGTTTATATCGAGGCTGCACACTGGAAATCAGCTGAAAAACTTTTAAACTGCCAGTGTCTGGGCCTCATTTCCAACTGTTCAAATCAAAAACTACTTCTATTCATGAAGAATAACTTTCAGGGGGAAGGGAATTAAGTGAATTACATTAGCTTTTTTTCCCTCCCACTTTGTCTTTTAAGTAAAAAACACCCCAGCAGCTATTGCCTTTGGGACACTCTCAGGTCCCAAATTTGCTGTTTATTCCTAACTACAAAATACCTAATCACAGATTGAAAAATCTGTAGCTTTCATTAGATTCCTAAATAGGGGCCTATAACAGGTTAAGAACCACTACCTTAGAAGAACTAAATCCAACTGATAGATTATAAATTGGGGAGTATTAAAATGCAAATTTTGTATTTAAATCTCAAGACTGATAATATACTAGCTCATGTATAGGATTTAATTGTAAATTGAACATTAGAAAACAGATGAAACATACTGATACATGGAAAGGTGAAATCATTTTAATAAGTTGAGAAAACTGGATGGAGGCTGCTAGTTATATTAAACTATCAAAAGCTTTTTAAGTTTTGTCAGATTGCAAGAAACAATCCTGAGACATCTTTCAGAGCCACTTATTTTTGCAGTCTCTTAGAAAGCTACTCTCCAAATTAAGTCATGCATATAACCGGCATTAACTAGTATTATTTACATGTTCTATATACCAAAATGCTCCTCAAAAGCAAACTTTAAAAAAAAATCATAGGAAATCAAATGCTGTGTGATATTTTTGCTTCTATTTAAAATAGTTTCCACTTTTTACCAAAACACACCACTGAATTAATTATATTTCAGGTAGAACTATATTCAAAGGAGTAGCACCATCCATTCAGGTATGCTAAGATTTTCAAAGATAAATCTATTGGCTTTCATCACTCAGGAACAGTTTCTAATTTCTACATGTGTAGTGTTAATTCACTTGATGCTCAGTTTAAAAGATGACTGAATACTCTTAAAAGAAAAAACATAGCATTTTCATAGAAGAATTCCTTCATTTAATGAGATTTTTCTGGAGTTAGGTAGGTACAAATGTTAAGCCCACATATGAAGGACTTTTCCAAATGTACTCCTTTGTTCCATTTAACACTTTTTGCAAGGTGGCTTCTGGGTGCCCATCAGTTGGCCAATATGAACAGTGAGATAAAAAAAAATGTTAATATGGTATACACTGCGAGGAGACTCACTTTTAGTCCTAGCAATGACTGAACAAATCACTTTGGACCTCTATTTCTCTGTTCAAAAAAGAAATGGATGAGTTATCTTTTAAAAGTTCCTTCAAGTCCAAATTTTAAATGATTCTAATATGTAATCCAAGTGCACAGTCCCTCATTAAGGACCTCTGATGTGAAACTAAGTAATCATCCAAAGAACAACCTAGTGACACACATAACACCCAAGGACAAAGGGAACTGCTATTAAGAACTGTAGTAAGGATTACTGGCTATCACATACATCCAATTCTATCTACACATTTAAAATTCACTTGTCATCTGGGCACTAAGATATCCCTCTACACAAAGTGTGACTCTACTAACATTCTATTTCCACAGTAAAAATACCTTATAAATGTTAACAAATGGGGGAAAGCCAACACCCAGGATAAAGGATTTAATCCAGTATTTATTCCACACTCATGATCCTTCTCTGTAATCAGAATACAAGTCA
This sequence comes from Balaenoptera acutorostrata, assembly GCF_949987535.1. Classification (NCBI taxonomy): domain Eukaryota; kingdom Metazoa; phylum Chordata; class Mammalia; order Artiodactyla; family Balaenopteridae; genus Balaenoptera; species Balaenoptera acutorostrata. The sequence goes on along the minus strand of NC_080064.1, from coordinate 96,288,049 downwards.
TAAGAACAATCTATCAAATAATTTGCTGATTATCTTAAATAATGCAGCATAGCATTACTTTTAATACTTCTCTGTTCTAGATTAAGTTTAAAAACTCAAACAGCAAACTTCATTATCAATAAAAAAAGTTTTGAATTTAAAAAAAGGACACTATATCAAGCTGTTTCATAATTTAAGTATTTTCCATTTATAAAAATGCTTTGGAAGCTTGAGGCTTACATCTATTTCTCTACTTATCTGCCCCACCCTCTCCCAATTTCACGTTAGTATAGGGTTGCTGCAAGAATGCTAGGCTTTAGACATTAATTTCTCCTTTTATATAGTACTTTGAACTCTGAAAAATTCAAGAAAAAGATTACATGTCATGTATTTTTTCAAATAAAAAAGGAAAACTAAGTGAATAAATTTTAGGCATACTAATAGTGTCCCTCTGAGGTAGAATGCTAAAAGGACTTTTGATCAAATCACAGCCTAATTGAAACCTCTGCATCAGAAACTAACTTCTAAATTCTCTCTAAAGTTAACTGTGGAGAATATTAGGTTTAACATATTAACAAGAGCCTTCCAAGATAATATACAGTGGACAAGAATGTTAATCCTACAACTGCTGCCTTCATGTACACTGAAAGCACGAAATTCTCCTGTAATAGACATCCAAGATCCATTTTCATAGTTTTTAGCATTCTATTATGAAAAGCACAGTCATGCTAACTTCAGTACACAAACCATAATCCCACACCTACAAAACAAAAATAGAATTAGTGGCATTTTATTGCCTTATACAAATTTAACCAACATGGCAACCATGCCAACGGAATTAAAACATTTTCAGGACATATGTACAGACTGTACATCTCAAAAACAATTAAACAATAAAATGCAGGAACAATCTGTGCATCATGTATCAAACTCAACAGTTGGGTGAAAACATCAATGCAATAAATGGGATTACAAAGGCACTTCCCTACACAAAAGAGGAAATGAAAATGCAGCCTACAGGGAGCTTGAAGAGTGTGTAACTACTGCACAATCTCAACTTGGGAGGAAAAAAAAAGCAGATTTAACCCAACATTTATAGGATTCAATGTGATCCACTTTTACAAAAAATTTTCACACAGTCTCATCTTTGTTTTTATGTTGTTTTTCTTGGCTCTCTGATTCTATACTTTGGCTCCTTCGGGGATCATGTTTGTCAGACTGGTCCTTACTATCACTGTGATCTCGTTTGTGGGAACGTTCTTTGCTTCTGCTACGCTTCCTAGACTTTTCTTTGCTGGGGCTATGTTCCCGTTTTCTTGATTTTTCAACACTGTCAGTTCTTCCTTGACTGCCACTTCTACTCCGTTTATTTGATTTTTCTTTACTTTCATTTTTATGTTTACTTGATTTCTCTTTGCTCCTGCTTCTACTTCGTTTCCCTGCATTTCTACTTCTACTCCTACTTCTATGTTTTCTTTCTCTGCTTCTACTTCTACTATGTTTTTTCTCTTTCTTGGAATCTTTTTTGTCATCTCTATGCCGCCTATCATCTTTGTCTTCTTTATATTTCTTTTCTTCTACCTCACCCCTACTTCTCCGTTCCTTGGACCGTTCTCTTGATCTCTCCTTTTCTCGGTCATTACCTCTTTCCTTATCATAGTCACGATCTCGTCTTCTACCTCTCTCATTTTCTTTCTCTCTTTCCCGATCCCTGTCCCTTCTATCCCCTTTCCTATCACGACTTCGACTACGGCTTCTATGTCTTTCCCTACTCTTGCTATGCCTGCGTTCTAGCCCCCGATCAATACTTCGGGATCTTCGCCTTTCTTTTTCCCTTTCTTTGGCTTCACGCTCTAGTCGCTGGCGTTCTTTCTCTCTTTCTAATTCTCGGTCAAAACTAGAAGACCCATGGCCCTCCCGATGATGGCTTCTACTTCTGGATCTTCTTGGGGACCTCCGTGGACTCAGTGATCTCCTTGGAGACCTAATATTTGGGAAAGTGGGGGAGGGGGAGAAAAAAACTTGAATGAATGAAACATACCATAAAAATTTAACTTCCATCATTGTTACATGTTAAGAATAATTAAAGCAAAATATTTGCCTGTTCTCATTTACAGATGCATAATTTTGTTGAAAATGCCCTGAAGGGCAGAAACTGGGGAAAAGGTGACAAATAGAACCTTTGTGTAAGGCATATTTTAAAAATAAGTGTAACTCAAGAGTTACATCACCTTGAACGCCTGCGTTCAACATGTCTGTCTATTTCCTCAGCACTTTCCTTTCCATCTTTCTTGATTTTTCTTGGTCGGGTTTTAATCTGTTGATCGATATTCTTCTGAACTGGAACCGGAATTCTTGGAAACAAGGTAGAAAACCACTCCAGTTTTGTGAGAAAAGACCGTAGCATTTCTCCAATGGTCATTACACAGCCTCCACCAGCCTTCACATCTAGGTCCTACAGAAACACAAAAGATACCCTGGCCGTCAAAAAAAATTATCTCAATAAACACAAGAATACTATAAAAATATAACCATCTTTGGAATCTCAAATACAAAAAAATTCTAACAGAAAAATTTCAATTTGTGTACCTTTCTAATCTGGTAATGAATGATACAGAGAAATATCTGGGCTTAGTGTGTGCATGCAGGTGAGAACAAACCCTGCAGCCTCATGGACAGAAAGAGAAGTGACTTCACTCAGTTAACAAGAATATGAAACACCCCCCTACATTACTAAACTATTTGGAACAATCAACAATTTACATTCCACATACCTACTAAGTATATACTTTATTTCTGTGGACACGTTTGCACACATCATTCCTAGCAGTGTAACCTAGCTACATATGAACTACTTCAAACAATTCCTGTCTAAAGATTATCTTTTAACAGCTCTAATATAAAATGAAGCCCTAATAAAACTGGAAGCAATAGCAAACCAACTGCCATGAAGCAGTGAGGTTTCTAATTTAGAGTTATGTAGAAAATAAATAAATGAACAAATAATTGGAAACGCATAATCCATGATGACCATTGTCTCTGAAAAGGGTCATTACCGCATGAAGGCCTTCTTGCTATGCCCTCTCACAGCTCAGGACATGTTAGTCAGCTATTGTCAGTCCCAAACCTATAGTGCAAGCACACAAGGAAAGTGAGATTTGTTATCTAAACAGGAAAACAAGAGCTAAAGGTAAAACTGCTTGCACTCACACACATTTAAGTGTTCAGATATACAGTATTTCCAAATATAATCGCTGCAGATATCTAAGGAAGAAAACAATAAGTTAGCTTAAACAGAGAGCCTCAGGTTTGTAAACACAATAAAAAACAGATTAAACAGAAGCATTCAGAAACAAGCCTAATACCAATTACGAAGCGGGACATGCTTTTTAAATATAGAAGGGAAAAGTGCCTCAGCCTGAAAAATCTCATCTAAAAAGAAAAAAACTTTATAGATTGTGATTTATCACCTAACACACTTTTGGCCTCTTCTGAGATATTAAACAGCTCGTAAATAGGCCAAAAAAACGCAGAGAAAAATTCTCCATGTCTACATGAGTGAGATTTTTTTAGCTATGCATGTAATAATAAAAACACACCAGAAAGATTTCCATTAGAACTATCCTTTAATTCAACCAATTCTTTGGATAAACGTTTTAAACAGGTCGACTAAAACACCACTCAGTTTACTTTATGAACCTTAAAACATAAAGTAGTGGTGGGGATTGATATATGGACAACAGTGCTCATTGTTAAGATCCTTTTGAGATCTTGGACTTTAATACATGTATGATTTAAATCTGACACAGTAATGTTTTCTAACGTAACTTTCTGAACATATGTAACAAGCTCAACCTTATTAAGCTTGAATGGCAAGCTAGTTTCATAATTTAAAAAAAATTCTAAACTATTAAAGAAGGTTTCCTTCTAACTTTATAAAAATGTATACTATAAAAGAGTTAGAAAGCTGGAATTGAAATATTTTGATCACCTCAAACAAGTCATCTAAACCCTCAGCCTATTTAAGTTCCACCCAGCTCCTCAATTCTGCATCCTTATGCAAGTGGGAGTATTAATGTTTGGAAGAAGTTACAGGATAAAGAACTGAAAAGTTCCAGGAAAAAAACCAATAATTAATATTTCTATGTGCATGTCTTACCATCTCAATCTTGAGCATGGCCAATTTTAAAAACTCACTATCAACTGTACAAGTCAAGATCGGTACAATACACAGAACACAATTAGGAAGAGAAAATTTTTAATAGTTACCAAAATACATCTAAACAATTTTGAAATGTGAAAATCAAACTTAAGAAATTTAACCTAAGACATATAAAATCCACCCCAATCTTAGTAACAGGACATTAATTCCAAAAGTATGTGAGTGAAATAAATTTAAGCACAGAAAATTCTGGAAGATGTTAAACCACCAATATATAAAAGATTATTAAAAAATGAGAGTAATCAGAAGAAAACTATTACCCTTGTTGACATACCTCTTCATCATCAAGGAAGGATTCAAACCAATCCCATAGATCTGTAGGGGGCTGTGTGTACCTAGAATTATGAAAGAGTGATTAAGCTTAGGTCAATTAAAATGAGATATTTATTGAAAATGTAGAGAAATGCAGGCTCACCTTATATACATAAATCCAAGGGCTCTAATATATGGAGAGTCTGTGTGTGTTATAAGACCCATCACTTGCTTGCGAGTTAACTTCAGAGTAAATAATTTGTATAACAGGCAAAAAGCTGTAGAAACAATTCCTCCTGTCCCAACGCCTCGAACCTTTAAGGAAAGGAATTAAGAAAGAGTTGTAAAATAATTAACAAAGATACTTAAAACCAACTGATTAATCCTGTTAGGTATTAATAACAAGAACTGAAATATAATATAATAAATATTATATTATAATCCAGAACTGAAAATAAATATAATCCAGAACTGAAAACAGAGCATAAGAAAATGTTTTTCTAACCCCACGGAACACTTGAATTTAGATTTTTAAAAAACACAAACTAATTGTAATTTGGTATGAAACTGAAAGACTTTCAGTTTTCTGAACATAAACTTAATTATCAGACACAGAAAAACTGAAAAATGCACGTACTTCTACTTACCCCTCCGCACATCCCTGTTTGGCCAGCTGTTTTCCTGCTTCCTTTCTCCCATGGTTCAACATGTGTGACCTGAAAATAGAAAAGAGAAACACAACAAACATTCATACTTCGAATTTTTTTAAACAGTATGATTCGAGTAAACCCCAATCCATAATAGAGCAGCTCTTCTAAAAGTCTGTAAGTTGGGTATTTTGACATGATGTATTTTGTTTACACACATTAAGTATGTAAACCATCTTTGAAAACTGCTTATTTAAATAGCATCAATAAAGCTACTAGGGTTTAACAAAACCTCAACAGGCTTACAGCAGAAATCCCATTAAAGTAGCTTTGTAGAGAGCAGATACATGTGGAGACAGGAAACGTCTAGTCTCATACACTTGTAAAAAAAAAAAATGATAATAATCAATTTTGTATTTTATTATGAATTGCTTAAAAAATAATTCTCATTTTAAAATGGATTTAATGCTCCAACTTAAAGCAAAAAGTATTAACAAAGTTTAAGTATTTATTCCAAAAAAACCTTTCAAATAAGCTTAATATTTCAATTTTATGGTGATTTAAAATTCCACATTATAAAATAAGGAAGAAACTTGAAGAAAGCATGCTAGAACAGTACCAGAAATTACTTCTGATGTAAAATCATGGAATCTTATTCACACATTTTTTTAAAACCACAATCAGGCATTATGTTCATTCCTGATTGAAGATGAAGTTACAAAGGCCATACCTACACATGTCATTCTTGTTACTGTATACTTTATTTTCAGCCTAATTATAGGAACTAATTCAATTTTTTCCCAGAATATAAACTGTATCAAAAACTGAGTAACTGTGACTTGTTATGTTGAGTATACTCAAAAATACAGGTCTTTGCTAAGGTGGGGCACCCTATAAAAACCACATACTTCACCTAAAAACAGCAAAGAAAGAATATTAGCTCTACAACAGATATGACAAAGGTATTTTAGAAAGATAAGATCCATATTTGTTTCTCAACTTGAAACAACAAAAATGAAATCCTGTTTGTTCATTATGTATTTCTAAAACCTTATTTCCACCCACCCATGATTACACGCCATAGTCTTTTTCAGTGGCTTCAGACAGAAAAGCATGCACTTAAATGTAAGCACTACACTATTTTGTTCAGTGTACTACTGCACTGCTTTACTGTTTCATCTTCTTCCCCCAGCTTGCTGTAAAAAAGATGTTTCAGTTCCTTAAAGGCTAACCAAAGGGGTGGATGCCATACAAAATCGAGTTACAAAATTGGAAGCCTACGTATTTCAATGATTATTTGATATGGACAACAAAACCCGAGTCTTTAGTTTTATAACTAAATTTAAGTAATTTGTAGTAGAATCTTAAGTGTTTCAAAACACAGTATGTGAAATTTGAAAACAAGCTTTTCCTCTATCGCATTAACACCTGCCTACGTTATTAAACAGAACCTGCCACAAAAAGAGCTGGAACCCTATTTTCAACTGATTGAAGTTTACTACATAAATAAAGCTAAGGGTTAAATATTCGCCATATTGTATCCATTCTGAAAAAGGCCTTACCTTTTAAAAAAACTAGTTCCCAGTATTACAATTACTTACAATACTCTTGTAAGAGAACACCAAAATTTCAGTTTACTTTATATACCCAAAGTTGAACTGTATTCTCAAAATAAGATCTTCTATCAAAAGTAACTAATATCTCAAAATCCCTCAGTAGGCCTTAATTGGGGAAAAGGTGGACAAAACAAAACCTAAAAGCAAATAAAGAAAATTTCCTTAACACCTCTACAGATATATTCAGGTCACGGAAAATACTTTATGTGGTCTGTCAAGTGTTTTTAAGAGTCAATACAGGCAAAACGTATTGTATTACATCAGATGTCCTAGTTTAAGTATTTAAAGATTGTTAAGACTTATTAATATCCTTTAAAATATAAATTTACCTTAGGAGGCCTGGAATATATTTTTAAAACTACATAATTTGCAGGTAAGTGGAGAAAACCTACCAAATTCGTGAGGAAAAGACCAAAACCAATGGCCAAAAAAAAAAAAAAAAATCTAATTAGCCGTTCATTTAACCAGGGAAATGCATTTATGGCGATTGAGCATGATTAATAATGCATACCTCTACCTGCGACCCTGGGCTGCTCCGAGCCTCGCTGCAAGACTGAGTCAATCCTGCTAACGAAACAAGAACTGAGACAAGAGTGCAGTGAGGAGGCGCCAGGTGAGCTCCCCAGCACAGCCAAGCCAGCACCGACCCTGCCGCAGAAGCCCAGGGCCCAGATAATTCTAAATAAGCCCAATGCACAGGTGACTGAGACCACTTACTCCTGACTTCCTGCAGCGAAAATTTCCAGACCTTCGGTACATCTTTTTCCACTTGTACCTCTCCACCCTCAACCCTCCCACCCCACCCGACAAACACACTGACCATTTCCCTGTCTGGATCGGATAGTGAATACCAACAACACGAGGCCAACACTGAAGTCAATACACGCCCTGGCCCGGGGTGAGCGGGAGAAGCACCAACAAGTTGGCGCCGCCGAGTAGATCCACGTCAAAATAAATAAATTTAAAGCTGTAAACTGGAGAGACTTCAGTTACTCGTTTCTCCTCTCCCCCACTCCTCCCGTCCAACTCCCCCCCAGGGGCGGGCTGGAGATTGGGGGAGGAGAGATCAATGGCGGCGGGCTCTCCCGGCCCTAAAAATCTGAAAAGGAAATGAGAGGGCGGCCCCAGTTTGACCCCTCCCTGGCGGACTACTGGCCACAGCTTCCCCCTCCGCCCAACCCTCCCCCACCTACAAATGATCAGACCTCGGGGGCCGCCTCCGCCCGTTTCCTCCGTACCCCCTCCTCGGAACTTAGTCCCCACCTCCCAGGTCCAGACGCTTCGTACCTTAAAGTAGATCTCGTCCACCACCTCGTGGTAGGTCTTGAGCTCGTAGAGCTGCACTTTGAAGTAAGGCGACGACAGGATATTGGTCAAGATCATGGGGTTGAGATTCATAGTCTTTTCGTTGCCCCACAGCGGCAGCACATTGCCCTGCTTGCCCGAGACTGCCGGCTTGGTGGCGCCACCGCCGCCGCACTGCTGCTGCTGCTGGGCCGCGGCTGCGGCCGCCTGGTGCTGCGGCTGCGAGTTGCCTGTCAGCGCGGGGCTGTTGTTAGCCATGTTGCGGCGGAAGGAAGGAGGGAGGGAGAAGGGAGGGGGAGGGGGCCAAGCTCAATCTCGCTCTTCGGGACAACGGTCCGGGACCCTACTCCATGGAACGCCGTCGGAAGATGGGGCCTCCTCGCTGTGCCCCAGCCGGGTGAGGGAAGGCAACCAGGACACCGACGAATGGACCCCGGATCGAGAGCAGAGGCCGAATCGCGGGCCGCGAGAACTCCAAGCAGAAAGCGAGCCGGCGGCCTGGGAGCGCGATCTCTTCCGCCAACTGCCCCTGGGAACAAGATGGCGACCCCGGCGGATGTGACGCCACACGCCCCAGAGTTCCAAGCTTAGCCGGCGGCCAATCAGTGACGCCCAGGGGGCTGGCGATTCCTCTTCCTAGTTCCGCACGTTTAGTGCAAGCTGTGGTCGCGGCGCTGGCCTCAGCTGCTTAACTCTTAGGACGTTTGTGCTCGGAATTTGGGGGCCGGGGTGGGGTTTTTGGGTCCAATTTGTATGTTTTAATGTTTGGACTGCGGCCCCGGTTTCTCCTGTCGGAAGCCGAGCAGGGAAGGCGTTCGCATGGCTGTGTGCTGGCAAATTCGTGACTCTTGACTCCTGTGGAGTAACCGAGTCTCCTGGGTTCACAGTTTTCGTATTCTCTGGAAGGGCTGATAGGACCTCACACCTTCATGTGATTCCAATGCAAAGTCTTTCTGTCCTCCGCTAGGCTGTAGTGTCCGACTGGAGATCTTATTATTTGAGCCTAAATTTATTCAACAGTAAGGGGATAACGTCTTGCTTGGCTGTTAAAAAAGCATTTTAGCATTAAAAGAGCCACTGTACCTGTAGCGCCATTTGTTACATGACTTCTTTTTTTTTAAAATTTATTTATTTATTTATGGCTGTGTTGGATTTTCGTTTCTGTGCGAGGGCTTTCTCCAGTTGCGGCAAGCGGGGGCCACTCTTCGCGGTGCGCGGGCCTCTCACTATCGCGGCCTCTCTTGTTGCGGAGCACAGGCTCCAGACGCGCAGGCTCAGTAATTGTGACTCACGGGCCTAGCTGCTCCGCGGCATGTGGGATCTTCCCGGACCAGGGCTCGAACCCGTGTACCCTGCATTGGCAGGCAGATTCTCAACCACTGCGCCACCAGGGAAGCCCATGTTACATGACTTCTTTCCTCCCTACTCGAGTACTTCCATTATGCGGATGCACTCTGAGTGAATGGGGATAGAGGAGGTGGAAGAAGGTGGTGGGTACGAGAATGAGTCAGGATCGGTCTCATCTCTCAAAAGCTACTGTTAACCTAGAGAAGATTCATGGTGTTTGGGAGCTAAGAGGAGGCTACAAAAGGCACTGAAGTTTCTGCAGGTATTCATGGACTGGGCAGTTTTATTGACAGCAGCCTGAGTATATATAGAAGGGAAGATCAGGCTTGTTAGAGGGTAAATAGTCTGGTTGACAGGAGCCAGGAAATATGCTTATGGGGGAGTAATGACTAGAGAGGAATTGGGCCACCTAAGTGCCTGGAATGCCAAGATGAAACATTAGGAATTTAATGACATTTAAACCCAAGGGTTACATCTATGACCCCAAAGTCACTTTAAGATGCTAATATTCATAACATTCTCTGGCTCCAATTCATTCTTCACAGAGTGTTGCCAGAGTCATCATTCCAAAAGTGCAGAACTCCCTACTCAAAACCTTGGATGGCTCACTCAGTGTTATCCTAATTGCCAAAATCCAATGACGTTTTTCATTCTCCATCCTATTTGATTGCTCATCGTGGCACTTTCAATCATTTATTCTTGCCTAGGAACTGTTGAAGTAGGAAGTTTGAAGGTAGAGATCTTAATTTGTGGCTTATACACAGAGGAGGGGAAAGGGATAAGACAGAAACCTTAGGGAAAATCCACACCTGCTGAACTTGAACCAGCAGGAGAGAAGAGACAAGCAGAGAGGTAGGAGGTAAACCGGGAGACAGTGATATGACAATGCAAGGAAAAATAAATGAGAAATAAATGAATGATTGGAGTGATTAATATTTATAGCTGGGCAGTACAGAAGTGATCATCCTGTTTAGTTCCTTTTACATTGGAGAACTAAAGCTTTCAGAAGTGGTTTTTAACTTCCTAGTAATTTCTTGTTGTTCTATACATTAGTTTATACCAACTTACTTCCCAAGGAAAATAGATGATCCAGCCTCTAATGAGTTACTAAGTTAAAAATACAATGAAGGGTCTTCCCTGGTGGCGCAGTGGTTAGGAATCCGCCTGCCAATGCAGGGGACACGGGTTTGAGCCCTGGTCCGGGAAGATCCCACATGCCGCGGAGCAACTAAGCCCGTGCGCCACAACTACTGAGCCTGTGCTCTAGAGCCTGCGTGCCACAACTACTGAGCCCGTGAGCCACAACTACTGAAGCCCGCGCGCCTAGAGCCCGTACTCCACAATGAGAAGCCACTGCAGTGAGAAGCCTGTGCACCGCAACAAAGAGTAGCCCCCGCTCACCACAACTAGAGAAAGCGTGCGCAGCAACGAAGACCCAACACAGCCAAAAATAAAAATAAATTAATTAATTAAAAAAATTTTTTTTGAGCTAAGTTCTTCTTCCTTTATGTGTATTTTTTGCCTTGGTAATAACTTTATTGAGTTTACCCAGTGACACTAATTGCCAAATCCTACTAATTGCCTAAATCTTTAAAAATTCATTTACCCCTACACTCTGAGTGAAGAGCTTAGTAGAGAGGTTGAATTTTGATATCTAAGTTTCAGTGGCATCAAACTATGTATCAAACCAGGTAGTAGGATAAAGTGTTTGACATATTCAATGAATCCCTAAAACATTCTGAATATATAACTATTATCCCCATTTTAAAAAGTTATATTTAACTTAAGAATACTACATTGTACATAGATAAAGCTGGGAAGTTTTGGTTTGCTTTGTTTTGACGCATGTACCCTCATTGTCTTAGTCTTTTTGGGCCATAACAAAATACCACAGACTGGGTAGCTTATTAACAACAAAAATTTATTTTTCACAGTTCTGGAGTTCTGGAGAGTCCAAGGCCAAGGGACAACTCTCTTCCTGGTTCATGGCTGACCCCTTCAAGTTGTGTAATCACAAGATTATAGGGATGAGGAAGCTCTCTGAGGCTTCTTTTATGAGAGCACCAATCCCGTTGGTGAGGGCTCCACCCTCATGACTTAAGTACCTCCCAAAGGCCCCACCTCCTAATACCATCATCTTTTGGGGTTAGGGTTTCAAATTCTAACTTCAGGGGTTAGAATTTTGAGGGAGGCTCTTAGGTCTATCTCAGTACACATTAAACTATCACCACAATCAAGGTAACAACCATACATCACCCCCGAAAGTTCTCTTGTGCTCTTTTGTAATCCAATCTCTCCTTCCATCTCCATCCTCAGCAACCACTTTCTGTCAATATAGATTAGTTTGCATTTTCTTGAATTATAATAAATAAATGCAGTCATACACTAGGTTCCCTTTTTACCTGGTTTCTTTGACTCAGAATAATTTTGATATTCATACTTGTTGCTTGTATCAACAAGTTGTATGTGTGTTTGTTTTATTTTATTTTTTAAAAATATTTTTGAATTTTATTTTATTTATTTTTTTATACAGCAGGTTCTTATTAGTTATCCATTTTATACATATTAGTGTATATATGTCAATTCCAATCTCCCAATTCATCACAATTGGGAAATTTTTTTACTGAGTAGTATTCCATTGTATGGAATTACCACTATTTGCTTATCCAGTCATCTGCTGGTAGGCATTTGGTTTTCCAATTTTCCGCTATTCCAAATAAAGCTTCTATGAACATTTGTGTACTAGTCTTTGTGCAGATGTTTTTGTTTCTCTTGGCTAAATACCTAGACATAGGCTAAATACCTAGATATATGATAGGTATATGTTTAACTTTTTAAGAAACAGCCAAACTGTTTTCCAAGGTGATTGCACCATTTTACATTCACACCAGCAATGTATGAGAGTTCCAATTGTTCCATATCCTCATCAACACTTGGTATGATGAATTTTTTTTTTTAATTTTAGTCATTCTTAAGGGTGTGCAGTGGTATCTCACTGTGGTTTTAATTTACATTTCCCTTATGGCTAATGATGTTGAACAACATTTCAGGTGCTTACTGGCATTAGTATATCTTCTGTTGTGAAGTAACTTCAAATCTTTTGCCCATTTCCTTATGCGTTTGTTTGTCTTATTGAGTTGGAAGATTTTTTTACATGATCTGGATATAAGTCCTTTGATACATGTGTTGCAGGATTTTCACACAATCTGTGCCTTGCCTTTTAATTTTATTAATGGTATCTTTCAAATAGCAGTTTTTTATTTTAATGAATTGCAAGTTATCAAATTTTTGTTTTGCTTATGATTTGTGCTTTTTTCGTTCTAAGTGCTGCCAGCCTTAACGTTACAATGATATTCTCTTATATTTTCTAAAAGTTTTATAGTTTGGGATTTGACACATTTTGAGTTAATTTTTGCCTATGATGTGAGATAGAGTTGATTTTCATTTTTTTTTCCACATGGATATTCAGTTGATCCAGCACCATTTGTTGAAAAGACTTATTTCCCTATTGAACTGCTTTAGCACCTTTGTCAAAAATCAGTTGACCCACCATGTATGGATCTACTTCTGGATTCTACTCTGTTCCATTGATCTTTATCTTTTCACCAATTCCAAACTACCTTGATTACTGCAGCTCTATAGTAGGTTTTTTAAAAAATTTATTTTATTTTTGGCTGCGTTGGGTCTTTGTTGCTGCGTGTGGGCTTTCTCTAGTTGTGGCAAGCAGGGGCTACTCTTCGTTGTGGTGTGCGGGCTTCTCATTGCAGTGGCCTCTCCTGTCGTGGAGCACAGGCTCTAGGCGTGCAGGCTTTAGTAGTTGTGGCTCGCAGGCTCAGTAGTTGTGGCACACGGGCTCTAGAGCACAGGCTCAGTAGTTGTGGCGCAGGGGCTTAGTTGCTCTGTGGCATGTGGGATCTTCCCAGACCAGGGTTCGAACCCATGTCCCCTGCATTGGCAGGCAGATTCTTAACCATTGCACCACCAGAGAAGCCCGCTGTAGTAGGTTTTGAAATCAAGTAGGTTAGGTCTTCCAACTTCATTCTTTCTTTTAAAAATATCTTTGGTTAATCTAGGTCCTTTGTGTTTCCATCAACTTCTTTCTTTCTTTCTCTCTCTCTCTCTCTTTTATTTATTTATTTATTTATTTATTTATTTATTTATTTAGGCTGCACCAGGTCTTAGTTGTGGCATGCAGGCTTCTTAGTTGTGGCATGCATATGGGATCTAGTTCCCCCACCAGGGATCGAACCCAGGCCCCCTGCATTGGGAGCACAAGAGTCTTACCCACTGGACCACCAGAGAAGTCCCTCCATCAATTTCTTTAAAAAAAAAAAAAAAAAGCCTGGCATGTAGAAGGTGCTTGATAAACATGTATCATCTATGACTAAATGAGTAAAGAATTAAAATAATTGCCATGTGTAACTAAAATAACATAAATTAGATGTTCTAGTGTTTTGAACATTTTATTGTTCAAAACAAACCACAATTCTAAAGTAACAAAAGAAGCCATTGACTAAAGTACCCCTGAACTAAAAATCTGAAACAATTCGTAGGTTGTAATAACAACAGTCAAAGATGTTAGACAAATCTACCCCTGTTTCCTTGGTTATGATTTCAAAGTACTGAATCAGATGAGGTATGAGTTGAGATTTAAGAACTTTAGGTGTTAGCTGAACCTATTTTAATCATTTCACAATATATGTAAATGAAACCATCATGCTGTATGCCTTAAACTTACACAGTGATATATATCAATTATTTTTCAACAAAACTGAGGGGAAAAAAGAATTATTAGGAGTTATCTAGGCAAAAAATTATATTTTAGTTAGAGCTAGCCTATGCAAAGGCTTCTGAGGCATGAAAGAAAAAAGTGTGTTTGGGGAATTGTTTGTCACCATTATAGTACTTAAATTTTTTTCCAGGGTGATATGAAAAATCAGTACAGCCATACAAATGCATACTGGCCAAATGCTAGTCCGAATACACTGTAATTATCTGTTTATTTGTCATCTTCAGTGACCAGAGAGGGTCTAAGTCTTTCAACTAATTATTCCCAGCAGTAGGCAGTGATTGACACCTTGAGGGTAGTAAGTAAATATTTAAAAGAAAACTGACTGCTCACAACACATTTGACACCAAATGTTTGAGGTTTCCCCTGCCCCAACCAATCAATTTTCCAGCTCTTTGGACATTAACTGCGTCTCCTATAATTTAATTAAATCCTGACACTAACTACTCGGAGTTAGTACACACTGCACAGGTGAAGGGCTCAGTCCCACAAAACTGCCCAACTTCAGGCACCAGTCACAAGCAGTGGTGAAGTGGAGCAGGACGCTGCGGGGCCCTCCTGGCTGCAAGTCCTCTCTGTGCCCCCTGTTTCTTGTTTGTAGGAAATAGGCTTCATTCAGCCTCCTTGACCTTCCCTGTGTTCCTATCGCAGCTCACAGAACTCAGAGAAACACTTTACTTACTATTACAAAGGATATTATCCTTTATTATAAAAGACTAGCCAGATGAAGAGGTACATAGGGTGAGGTCTAAAAGGACCGCAGTGCAGGAGCTTCTATCCCCGTGGAGTTTGGGGTGCACCAGCATACGGGCACATGGATGTCTTCATCAACCTGGAAGTCCTCTGAGCTCCATTACTTAGGGGTTTTGTGAGGTTCTATTACATTGGGATGCTTGATTAAATCATAGGCCAATGAGGTCAGGGGTGGGGCTGAAAGTTTCAACCTTCTAATTACCTGATTTGGTTTAAATGACAACCAGTTAGAATCTGAAGCTATCTAGGGGCCCACCTAGAGTCACCTCACTAGCATATAAATGACACTCATTACACACACACACAAAAGACGTTCATCATTCCAGAGATCTGAAGGATCTTAGAAGCTCTTGTTTTTGGAACTGAGGACTAAGACCAAATATTATACAAAAGTTCTCCTATCACCCCTATTACTCAGGCAATTTACAAGGGTTTAAGAAGCTCTAGTGCCAAGAACTGGGGATGAAGACCAAATATATATATTTCTCAATATATACAATATTCTTTTTTTTTTTTAATTTTATTTATTAATTTATTTATTTATAGCTGTGTTGGGTCTTCGTTTCTGTGCGAGGGCTTTCTCCAGTTGCAGCAAGTGGGGGCCACTCTTCATCGCGGTGCGCGGGCCTCTCACTATCGCGGCCTCTCTTGTTGCGGAGCACACGCTCCAGACGCGCAGGCTCAGCAATTGTGGCTCACGGGCCTAGTCGCTCCGCGGCGTGTGGGATCTTCCCAGACCAGGGTTCGAACCCGTATCCACCGCATTGGCAGGCAGACTCTCAACCGCTGCACCACCAGGGAAGCCCTATACAATATTCTTGAATGAAGAAACAAATGAATGCATTATTGGTTCTACTTGGTTGGAGAGTAAGACTGATCCAAAGTCTTCAATGAATGTGAGGACAATCCAGGAAGTCAATTTATGCCATGTCAGAGAAAGGTAGACATGTCTCTCAAAGATGCAGCAGTTTTATTCAAGGGTGGAGGAGTAACCACAATGTAAGATAACATATTCATAAGAATGAACCTGAATTATTTAAATTATGGTTATTAAGGCATGGGATTATTTTAGAAAAGGCATGTAAATTTCAGAAAAATTTACATAAAATTATTAAAGTTATTTAAGTTTTAAATTATTAACTCCTAGTTATCTGAAAACACCTTATCTTCATCATTTCACATAATTGGGATGTTGCTGTTAAAAAAGGAGCATAGTCAGTATAACAGTTGCTAAGAGCACAGACTCTGGAGTCAGAATACCTAGATTTAAATTCTGGCTCTATCATTTTAATTTGGACAAGTCACCTCATTTTTCTCTGCCTTCAGTTTTCTCTACCTTTTCTCATCTGTTTAGATGAGGATGTTATTATTGCCTACATCATAGATTTTTTTTTTTTGAGTGTAAGCAGCTTTGGGTAGGAAAAAGCTCTTTGCAGGAAAGAGCTCACTCCAGGAGGCACCCTTTTGTCTTGTCACTAGCCGTAAACCAGGCACCCCCATGCTATACTCATCTCTGGCCCTAGCACACCTTTCAAATCTTTTGATCGCACAGTACTTTGCCTAACCTGTTGGTTCTTTCTGTAGATCAAAGAAGTAGAAATGAAGAATAAGTGATTAACAGATGACCAGATCTCTTCCCTACCTTCCCCTTCAGTAATCTCGAGAGAAAACTGTGTGAGCAAGATAACACCTAAAGAAAGATCATGAGGCGTTGACAAGCCTGCACACAGTGGGGGATGGCAACGACTCTGACCCCCTATCTCAATGATTAACTGAGGTTACTTCCCTGTTTTCCCGTTAAAAGCTTTCATGGCCGAGCAGAATGTTTGGAGGTGTTTTTTGGGGGGACGTTGAGTCCACCATCTCCCCAGATTGCTGGCATTCTGATTAAAGGCAACTTTCCTTTTTATCAACACTTGTGAGTATTGATTTTGTAAGAGTCGAGCATTGGGACCCGATTCAGTAACATGAGGATCAAATTTCTTGATATCTATGTAAGTGCTCAGAACTGTAGCGCATTCTGTGGCATTAGTGTTTGCCATTACTATTTTCTAAATAGCATATATATATTTTTTAATATTCTGAATTCACCTTGAAAATGTTATTGCAGTCTTACTTTCTTCCTAAGTCTCTAAGTTAACTTTTTACTTCTCATTAGGAATCTAAATTCTGATACAATGTTTTGTCAGAGACATTTCTGAGTGGTTGCCAACCATACAGCATGGCCATGGTTACAGATGGGAATGATCTACTCAGCAGATGGGTCATAAGCTTGTTTTTTTATTTGTAATAACTTTTTTTTTTAGAATTTCCAGTTGCCTTTCTTCTTGCAACATCTTTTTTTTTTTAATATTTATTAATTTATTTGGCTGTGTCAGGTCTTAGTTGTGGCATGCGGGATTTTTTTTTCATGCGGGATCTTTTCGTTGTGGTGCGTGGGCTCTTCATTGTGGTGCACGGGCTTCTCTAGTTGTGGCGCGCAGGTTTCTCTCTAGTTGTGGCATGCAAGCTTCTCTCTAGTTGTGGCCCATGGGCTCAGTAGTTGCGGCCCAAGGGCTCAGTAGTTGCAGAGTGCGGGCTGAGTTGCCCCGCAGCACGTGGGATCTTAGTTCTCCAACCAGGGATCAAACCTGTGTCCCTACGCTTCCCTACACTGGAAGGCGGATTCTTAACCACTGGACCACTGGGGAAGTCCCTCATATATTTGTTGATAGCAGATTTGTTTTAAGCTGTTAACAAGAAATAGGAATACTTAGGTTTTATCTCAAACCTTTGAAACTCATACAAGGGGTAATAACTGTCAGGATCAGTCCTTTCCCTATTTGGTCTTTGCACACACATTGCCCCTTCTAAGTGAAATACTCTCACTCACAGTGCTATTGATGGGGCAACCACATATGGCCATGATTTATACCCAGCACCCTGGCTCTCTGGCCACAGCCACTGGACCAGAGGTGGTACTGATCCACATGCAGCCCAGTGACCCATGACATGGCTCACTGTGAGTGAGATGAGCTGGGGCTTCCAGATCCTCCTAGGAATTTGAATGGGGAACATGGAATCAAGCGGTTGGTGGTAGGCACTAAAGCAAAAGGAATGGAATGAGATAGGGAAAAAGCCATGTGGATTCACCCAAGTTCATACTTAGGTTCTGAGAGAGCAGTAACAAAGAATGAGCAAGGACCTATGAGGCAAAGATTAAGTATGCAGTGGGTGTACCATGGAAATGCAGTATAATCAATATTACCCTTTAAAAATCCCTTTAGTCAATAAATATGCAATATATCAATACATGGTTTTATGAGGTATGCCTGCATACAGGACATTCATATTGTTTTAAGGGATTTGCTTTCCAGATCCTCAACTTCTATATCTGTACTTTCCTAAAACCAATCTGCTTGAGATCAATGGTGTAATACTGGTTCTCTCTTCCCTTCTCTCCCTGTTCCATAATAGGACTCTTCTCCCAGTTTGCAAAAGAAAGGTACAGTGGGGGAATTCCCTGCTGGTCCAGTGGTTAGGACTCAGTGCCTTCAGTGCTGGGGCCTTGGTTCAATCCCTGGTCAGGGAACTAAGATCCCACAAGCCACGTGGAGTGGCCAAAAAAAAAAAGAAAGGGTACAGTGGTCCCTCAATATCTATGGGGGATTAGTTCCAGGACCCCCTGCAGATACTGAAATCCACGGATGCTCAGGTCCCTTTTACAAAATTGCATAGTATTTGCATATGCTCTGCACATCTTCCCTTATACTTTACTTTTTTTCTTCCCTTATACTTTAAATCATCTCTAGATTACTTACAATACTTAATACAATGTAAATATTATGTAGAGTTGTAAATACAATGTAAATGTTCTGTAAGTAGTTGCTGGTGTTGCAAATTCAAGTTTTGCTTTTTGGAACGTTCTGGATTTTTTTTTTAAAATAATCAATTTCATTTATTTATTTCATTTTGGCTGCGTTGGGTCTTTGTTGCTGTGTGTGGGCTTTCT
Source organism: Balaenoptera acutorostrata (assembly GCF_949987535.1). Classification (NCBI taxonomy): domain Eukaryota; kingdom Metazoa; phylum Chordata; class Mammalia; order Artiodactyla; family Balaenopteridae; genus Balaenoptera; species Balaenoptera acutorostrata. The sequence continues at coordinate 96,269,148 of NC_080064.1, read as the reverse complement.
CTAGTTGTGGCGAGCGGGGGCTACGCTTCATTGCGGTGCACGGGCTTCTCACTGCGGTGGCTTCTCTTGTTGCGGAGCACAGACTCTAAGTGTATGGACTTCAGTAGTTGTGGCTTGTGGGCTCAGTAGTTGTGGCGCACAGGCCTTGTTGCTCCGCAGCATGTGGGATCTTCCCGGACCATGGCTCGAACCCGTGTCCCCCACATTGGCAGGCGGATTCGACCACTGCGCCACTAAGGAAGTCCTTTCTGGAATTTTTTAAAGAATATTTTTGATCCATGGTTGGTTGAATCCACGGATACAGAACCCCTGGACATGGAAGGCCGACTGTATATATATATCTCACCCATCCAAATCTTACAACAGTGCATTGACCTGGGGTGTAAAAACCTCAGGGTGCCTAACAAAGTGCCATTTCTAAATAATGATGTTGGCATTGGGGTTCAGAAAGTGAATGATTCTAATGACTAGATAAAAATTCCTTTTGTAAGTTAAGTGGTTTCCAACATACTGCTTTCAACAAAGTAGGAGGAGGACCTAATCAAATTATCTACTTAGAGAGCATTAAAAATCATTTTTGATGAAAAATCACCAAGTCAATTTGGCATATAACTTGGAAGAAGTTCAAAGAATCAAGTTACAATGCTATAACAAAACTCCTTTCAGATACATCTACTCATTTACATGAATGAGGTTTTTCAGCACTTATGTATATAAAAATGCAAAAATAGTGGGAATTCCCTGGAGGTCCAGTGGTTAGGACTCGGTGTTTTCACTATGGTGGCCCGGGTCGGGGAACTAAGATGCTCTGTGGCGAGTCCAAAAAAAAAAAGGGATAATATTGATACGATACTGTATCTCATCTTTTTTTTTATTATTATTTGGCTGCACTTCGGGAGACCTTAGTTCCCTGACCAGGGATTGAACCTGCACCCCCTGCAGTGGAAGTGTGGAGTCAACCACTGGACTGCCAGGGAAGTTCCCTGTGTCTCCTCTTAGAAATCAGTAATATTCATGAACAACTATATGTACTAATTGTTTAAAAAGATATATATCATTAAAAGATGTATTTCCAATAAAATGTTACTTTTGTGTTTAATAATCATTTATCAATATTTATAATATATACTATTTTGATCAGTTGTGCATTAATAGTAACTGTTAAAACAGTCATATAGAAGAAAAAAGTTAATACTTAGAGGCTTATAAACCTCTAAAGGAAAAAAAGGAAATTAAACCTTTTTTTCCTTAACATATATTGTTCTGTTTAGAGAGAAGTACAATAATGTGATCACTAGGAGATGTGTGAACATAAAAATATGTCATTCAGAAAAAATTTTGTAAGTGGAATGAGGGACTTCCCTGGCAGTCCAGTGGTTAAGACTCCGCACTTCCACTGCAGGAGGTGTGGGTTCGATCCTTGGTCAGGGAAATAAGATCCCGAATGCCTTGAGGTGGGGCCTGAAGAAAAAAAAAAAAAAAAAGACTTGGAGCCTTTCATATAAGTGGAATGAAAATACTGGATAAAGGAGGAAAGAATAATATAAAACTTCTCACTTCAAATGGAGGTTTTTCATGTCTTTTTAAAATGACTAGTTGTATCAGCTATAGTATTAAATTTCATTGAATATATTTTTAAAAGTGGTGTAAATATTATTTTCAAATGTAAATATTTATAATACATAGCAAATTACATCCGTTACAACCACTTAAGCATTTGATGAAAAATTTGACATCAATTTAAAAATGTGTGAGATCAAGAGAACAAGAAGACAACATGAAATTTCTAAAAATCTTATATGTTCTGGTATAATGTTATAAGTCATAATTCTAGTTATTACTTTAAAATGTATATCTCAGAAATAACTAAATTTCCTTGTCAATTGCATTATTATGAACTTTCATCAAATCTTTAACTGTGGTCATTTTTAAATCTTTTGTCATTTACAGACAGTTTTGGGTGTACTCTGATGCTTTTGCAAATATGTTCCTATAAAAGCGTTTCATCTTCAAGGAATTCATGGAAAAGACTCTGACAAGTACAGGTTTCTGGTAACTGATTGTACTGCTGAACTGAATGAATAAGCATTTTCAGAACTCTAATTAAAAACTGATGAACTCATAAAAGTGCTAATAAAAGATCAAGATTAAAAAAAAATTAATTACATGGGACTGAGTGAACTGATGAGGATGATTATAATTTTTGTGACTTTTTGTTTGAATTAAAAAAAAAATCCCACAAGGACTCAGAGGCAAAGAATATACAAATCAATTTTCACTGCAAAGTAAAGGAGCTGTTACAGTGGAGGATTACTGGACTGAATGTCTATATTATGACATAGTATGAGTGTGTTTCGTGTTTGGTAATTGCAATCATTGTTGCTTTTGTTGTGGTCATCCATTTACAATGCTTGGTGTCAGTCTACTTATCTCTTGTAAAAATAAAATACAGTGTGTGTGTGTGAAAAAATATATATATTTTTGAGGTATCTGAACCAAAAATGGCAGAAGTTTTTAAACTCCTGGTAGTCAGTAAAATGTGATTGTTGCGTGATTTTCTAGATAGTTAAAATAAATAACAAAATAAGAGAAACAAAAGAGAAACAACCAAGGAAGATTTATACTGGCATAATATTGTTAAAAAAAAGTTTAAATCAGACCAGCCATGTTTATCCATCTAATGTGACGACTGTCAGTTTCTGGCTGACTGAAAGTCTGTAACCTGCTGTTGAACCTCTCCACTTGTTCTGTCTGTGGGAATACTCGTCTGTGGGAATACTCTTCTGTAGGACAAGCCAAGGCAAGTCTAGGGGATTCCTGTACGAGAGTTTAGGACTGACTGTAATTTAGGAAAGTCCGAACTCCCAGCCAGGCAGTGCAGTGCATGCCCGTTAGGAAGGAGAAGCATGGCATATGATGGATGTTCTCTGTTTCTCCTCCCTAGTAACTCGTTAGCCTGCTTCTCCGTACTTTCATGCCCCAGAAGGCAGCCCTTGTAGTGAACTTAAACAACTGGAGCACCGTTGTCCTCTGGAAAAGTCTATTAAGTCAGAAACTCAAGTATCCTATTAAATTTGATAGTTCTTGTAAGGTGACTATATCCCCAACAAGGCTCAAAGATATTCTGCAGCAATACCTTTAACTTGGGACTTAAGCCATGGAGAGTGTGAGGTCCAATTACTGAAAGTACTAATTACCTTCATAAACTAGTTGGGGTTCGGGGCGGGAAACCTAAGGGTAGATATAATTTAGTTTCTTTCCATTGGCGCATGTAAGGCCCAACCTGGGAAAATATAAGCTAGGCATCAAGTCTCAGTGGGTCTTAATATTTCTTTCCTGATCCATAACTGCTAATTCACTTAAGTAAAAACAATATTTGGTCTCACAGGTGCCAACCCAAGTAAGCTATTGCTTTGCTTGGAGTGGCTGAAAAAGTACAATTACATTACTGTCATGAGCATTTCTCCTTCTTGAAAGAATGCAGTTAACATTGGAAAATGACTTGCTGCTGGATAATCTCTGTCTCTTAGGTGTAGGAAAAAAATGTCAATAATAAGACATACGTCTCTGAAAGCACAGAACCATATCACATAGAGACCTGGTCTAGATATAAAAAAATCAGTATTAATCATAACTTTGGCCTGTTTTAACTGAAACATCCTGATACCTCCTACTGCAGTAATTTGTGAATGCATTGTGTCTGCTCGTCCACTCGGTCCAAAGAAACATCCACTCTTTTAGGAAACAATTTCCCTCAAACAACAGCTGCTCCTATTAGTACTCTTACGGTAGAAGGTGTTATATTGCCTTTAGCACATGTCCCTAAAAGTCTGCATTTTATAAGTTGTATCACTTCATATGATAATTGGATCTGAAGTAAGATTGAGCAATAACACTAGTATTAGTTCCTGGGTTAATAAAGCCATTTTGGAATTGGCATTCACAGAGAGGGAGCCAACATTTTAAAATAAGAATGTTTAAACAAGTTTGCTTGCTCTATTTTTAGACTAATACAGTTATGTCTGTATTAAAACTGCATCTCTCATTTAAAAAAAAAAAAAAAAGAACAAGAAGACAAGCTACAAACTGGGAGAAAATACCAGACACATCTGATAAAGGACTATTATCCAAAATACACAAAGAATGAAAATCTCAGTAAGAAAATGAACAACCTGATTAAAAAATGAGCAAAAGACCTGAATAGACACCTCACCAAAGAAGATATACACATGACAAATAAACATGAAAAGATGTTTAACATCATGTCTTTAGAGAATTACAAATTAAAACAATGAAATACCACTACACACCTATTACAGTGGGCTAAATCTAGAACACTGACAACACCAAATGCTGATGAGGATGAGAAGCAGGAACTCTCCTTTGTTGCTGATGGGAATGCAAAATGCTACAGCCACTTTAGAAGACAGTTTGGCAATTTCTTACAAAACTAAACATACTTAAGGATTCTGATCACCCATTACAGTGCGTGTGGGGTGGGTATTTCTCCACACCATCAAGCAATGCTCCAGACACCAACTTCGTGTCCTACAATTCAAGTTAATTGTGACACTATCTACCTGGAGATAATATCAGATCCCACAGGTTAAGGGCTCCATCCTACAAGACTGCCACCACTCCCCTCAGTAAGACACTGGTCAAAAGTCTGAGCTGCCCCTGTGCTTCTGACCAACCAGCTATATAGACTGTAGGCTCCAATGACCCCCTCCTCTGGTTCTATTAATTTGCTATAGTGGCTCATAGAACTCAGAGAAATATTTTACTTACTAGATTACCAGTTCATTACGGAAGAATAGAACTCGGGAACAGCCAGATGGAAGAGATGCATAGGGCAAGGTATGGATAAAGGGCATGGAGCTTCCATGCCCTCTCATAGCTCGTGAAGTCTCCTTGTGTTTGGGTTTTTATGGAAGCTTCATTATACAGGTATTTTGATTAAATCCTTGGCCATTGGAGATCAGTACACCTTTCAGCCCCTCCTTCCTCTCCCTGAGGTGGGAGGGAGGAACTGAAAGTTCAAACCCTCTAATTACACAGTTGGCCCCCATGGCAACCAGCACCTATCCTTAGGTGCTTTACAAAAACTACCTAATTAACATAAAACCAGCTTCTGTGGAAAGGAAAAACAAGACATCCAATTCACCCCTTATGGCTCTACAGGGTTTTCAGGAACTGAGGACAAGAGACCAAATATTATTGAAACTACACAACTCAGATGGGATTTGAACCCAGCCAAAATTCAGATTGGAACTCGAACCCACTGTTTTTGTTTTTTTGGTGTTTTTGGTCACGCTGTGTGGCTTGTGGGATCTTAGTTCTCCTACCAGGGAGAGTCCTAACTGATCTCTAATAGCCTTGGCCGGCAGCATCTTGAAGCAGGATTTCCGTTCCATGGCCAGAGTCAGGCTGTGGCAGTGAGAGCGCTGAATTCTAGCCATTAGACCACCAGGGCCAGTGTCCAGTGTCAAGGCCCTGGCCCGTTGGCTTTGTAGAAATGAATTCCCACAAAGAGACAGAAAGTAGTGAAACAAATAAAGCGTTTATTAGGAGGAAAAAGGGTACGTGTGAATAGACTCACACGGGTGGGCTCAGAGATAGAGTTGCGCCCTCGTGGTAGTTTGAATCACTTATATGGGGCATTTCTTCCAGGTTTCCTCTGGCCAATCATCTTGCTTTGCCTGGCTCTGAGTCTGTATTTGGTATACCTCAGGGTTCTCCCACGTGTGCGGACACATCCCTTAGCCAAGATGGATTCTAGCGAAGAGGTCTATGGGTAGGTTGACAACACCTACTATGGGGTGGTGCCCCCTCACTTTTTTTTTTTTTTTTTTTAATATTTTATTTATTTATTTATTTATGGCTGTGTTGGGTCTTCGTTTCTGTGTGAGGGCTTTCTCCAGTTGCGGCAAGTGGGGGCCATTCTTCATCGCGGCGCGCAGGCCTCTCACTATCGCGGCCTCTCTTGTTGCGGAGCACAGGCTCCAGACGCGCAGGCTCAGTAATTGTGGCTCACGGGCCTAGTCGCTCCGTGGCATGTGGGATCCTCCCAGACCAGGGCTCGAACCCGTGTCCCCTGCATTGGCAGGCAGATTCTCAACCACTGCGCCACCAGGGAAGCCCCCCCCTCACTTTTTGACCTTCAAGGAGCCTTTCTGTGCATGTGTAGTTGGGAAGGTCTCCTTGACCTTGAGAATGAGAAATATGTGGTCTCTTTATCTCTTACCTGGGCAGGGCTCAGCTTCTCTCTCTTGCTATTGTCTTCACACTGGAGTCTGTCCACAGGGGACAAACTCCAGCTGCTCAGTCTGGGCCCATCTATCTCCTGCCTCATAACCACTGACCACCAGGGAATTCCCTCGAACCACTGTCTTTTAATTAAAATCACTCATGGGGTGTCAGGACTTACTGAAGTTCAGGTTCTTTATGTCTCAGTGCAGAAGGAATTCAGTGAGAGGCAAAGTGATAGGTAAGAAGTGAATTTATTAATGTAGCATGCTTGTGATGGATACAAGTGAGCAGGCAAGAGGCTCTGCCCCAGGGCTAAGTGGGAAAGCAGGTTTATTTAGGGAGATACACACTCCAATAGTCAGAGTTTGGGCCATCTCGGAAGGCGAGAGGTCCTGGGAGATACACATTCCAAGGACAAGGTTGTTAGGGGAACCACTGACCAAAACCACCCGCCCTGGCCAGGCACGACAGTAACCACTTGCATGAGTTATCCTACAACAGGAGGTCCTGGTAAGGAATGCGGAACTAACAAGCTACCACCAATTGGAAGAATTTGGGAAAGGTCAAAAGGAGAGAGGCGACGCCAGTCCATATTTCCTACCAACCTCCCAGAATCCTTCTTGCTGGAATCCATCTTGGCCAAGCAATGCGCATGCTACCAGGAAGGACCCTGAGTCAGAATGACTGGCCAGAGATAACCCGGAACCTAACCCCATTACCATAAAACCTGAGACTGTGAGCCACGTGGCAGAACAGTTCTCCTGGATTCCCTTACCCTCCTGCTCTCTGCCCGGGCGACCCTTCCCAGTAAAGTCTCTTGCTTTTTCATCATGTGTGTCTCCTTGGATAATTAATTTCTTTTTTTTTCTTTGAATTTTTGAATTTTATTTTATTTATTTTTTTATACAGCAGGTTCTTATTAGTTATCTATTTTATACATATTAGTGTATATATGTCAATCCCAATCTCCCAATTCATCACACCACCACCCCTGCCGCTTTCCCCCCTTGGTGTCCATACGTTTGTTCTCTAATCTGTGTCTCTATTTCTGCCCTGCAAACTGGTTCATCTGCACCATTTTTTCTAGGTTCCACATACGCGCGTTAATATACGATATTTGTTTTTCTCTTCCTGACTTACTTCACTCTGTATGACAGTCTTTAGATCCATCCACGTCTCTACAAATGACCCAATTTCTTTCCTTTTTATGGCTGAGTAATATTCCATTGTATATATGTACCACATCTTCTTTATCCATTTGTTTGTCGATGGGCACTTAGGTTGCTTCCATGACCTGGTTATTGTAAATAGTGCTGCAATGAACATTGGGGTGCATGTGTCTTTTTGAATTATGGTTTTCTCTGGGTATATGCCCACTAGTGGGATTGCTGGGTCACATGGTAATTCTATTTTTAGTTTATTAATGAACCTCCATACTGTTCTCCATAGTGGCTGTATCAATTTACAGCACCAACAGTGCAAGAGGGTTCCCTTTTCCCCACACCCTCTCCAGCATTTGTTGTTTGTAGATTTTCTGATGATGCCCACTCTACTGGTGTGAGGTGATACCTCATTGTAGTTTTGATTTGCATTGCTCTAATAATTACTGATGTTGAGCAGCTTTTCATGGGCTTCTTGGCCATCTGTATGTCTTCTTTGGAGAAATGTCTATTTAGGTCTTCTGCCCATTTTTGGATTGGGTTGTTTGTTTTTTTAATATTGAGCTGTGTGAGCTGTTTATATATTTTGGAGATTAATCCTTTGTCCGTTGATTCGTTTGCAAATATTTTCTCACAATCTGAGGGTTCTCTTTTCGTCTTGTTTATAGTTTCCTTTGCTCTGCAAAAGCTTTGAAGTTTCATTAGGTCCCATTTGTTTATTTTTGTTTTTTATTTCCATTACTCTAGGAGGTGGGTCAAAAAAGATCTTGCTGTGATTTATGTCAAAGAGTGTTCTTCCTATGTATTCCTCTAAGAGTTTAATAGTGTCCGATCTTACATTTAGGTCTCTAATCGATTTTGAGTTTATTTTTGTGTATGGTGTTAGGGAGTGTTCTAGTTTCATTCTTTTACATGTAGCTGTCCAGTTTTCCCAGCACCACTTATTGAAGAGACTGTCTTTTCTCCATGGTATATCTTTGCCTCCTTTGTCATAGATTAGTTGACCATAGGTGCATGGGTTTATCTCTGGGCTTTCTATCCAGTTCCATTGATCTATATTTCTGTTTTTGTTCCAGTACCTTATTGTCTTGATTACTGTAGCTTTGTAGTATAGTCTGAAGTCAGGGAGTCTGACTCCTCCAGCTCTGTGTTTTTCCCTCAAGACTGCTTTGGCTATTCAGGGTCTTCTGTGTCTCCACACAAATTTTAAGATTTTTTGTTCTAGTTCTGTAAAAAATGCCACTGGTAATTTGATGGGATTGCACTGAATCTGTAGATTTCTTTGTGCAGTATAGTCATTTTCACAATATTGATTCTTCCAATGCAAGAACATGGTATATCTCTCCATCTGTTTGTATCATCTTTGATTTCTTTCATCAGTGTCTTATAGTTTTCTGAGTACAGGTCTTTTACCTCCTTAGGTAGGTTTATTCCTAGGTATTTTATTCTTTTTGTTGCAGTGGTGAATGGGATTGTTTCCTTAATTTCCCTTTCTGGTCTTTCGTTGTTAGTGTATAGGAATGCAAGAGATTTCTGTGCATTAATTTTGTATCCCGCAACTTTACCAGATTCATTGATTAGCTCTGTAGTTTTCTGGTGGCATCTTTAGGATTCTCTATGTATAGTATCATGTCATCTGCAAACAGGGACAGTTTTACTTCTTCTTTTCCAATTTGTATTCCTTTTATTTCTTTCTCTTCTCTGATTGCTGTGGCTAGGACTTCCAAAACTATGTTGAATAATAGTGGCGAGAATGGACATCCTTGTCTTGTTCCTGATATTAGAGGAAATGCTTTCAGTTTTTCACCATTGAGAATGATGTTTGCTGTGGGTTTGTTGTATATGGCCTTTATTACGTTGAGGTAGGTTCTCTCTATGCCCACTTTCTGGAGAGTTTTTATCATAAATGGGTGTTGAATTTTGTCAAAAGCTTTTTTCTGCATCTATTGAGATGATCATATGGTTTTTATTCTTCAATTTGTTAATATGGTGTATCACATTGATTGATTTGCATATATTGAAGAATCCTTGCATCCCTGGGATAAATCCCACTTGATCATGGTGTATGATCCTTTTAATGTGCTGTTGGATTCTGTTTGCTAGTATTTTGTTGAGGATTTTTGCATCTATATTCATCAGTGATATTGGTCTGTAATTTTCTTTTTTTGTAGTGTCTTTGTCTGGTTTTGGTATCAGGGTGATGGTGGCCTCATAGAATGAGCTCAGGAGTGTTCCTTCCTCTGCAATTTTTTGGAAGAGTTTGAGAAGGATGGGTGTTAGCTCTTCTCTAAATGTTTGATAGAATTCACCTGTGAAGCCATCTGGTCCTGGAATTTTGTTTGTTGGAAGATTTTTAATCACAGTTTCAACTTCATTACTTGTGATTGGTCTGTTCATATTTTCTATTTCTTCCTGGTTCAGTCTTGGAAGGTTATACCTTTCTAAGAATTTGTCCATTTCTTCCAGGTTGTCCATTTTATTGGCATAGAGTTGCTTGTAGTAGTCTCTTAGGATGCTTTGTATTTCTGCGGTGTCTGTTGTAACTTTTCCTTTTTCATTTCCTGTTTTATTGATTTGAGTCCTCTCCCTCTTTTTCTTGATGAGTCTGGCTAAAGGTTTATCAATTTTGTTTACCTTCTCAAAGAACCAGCTTTTAGTTTTGTTGATCTTTGCTATTGTTTTCTTTGTTTCTATTTCATTTATTTCTGCTCTGATCTTTATGATTTCTTTCCTTCTACTAACTTTGGGTTTTGTTTGTTCTTCTTTCTCTAGCTCCTTTAGGTGTAAGGTTAGATTGTTTATTTGAGATTTTTCTTGTTTCTTGAGGTAGGCTTGTATTGCTATAAACTTCCCTCTTAGAACTACTTTTGCTGCATCCCATAGGTTTTGGATCATTGTGTTTTCGTTGTAATTTGTCTGTAGCTATTTTTTGATTTCCTCTTTGATTTCTTCAGTGATCTCTTGGTTATTTAGTAATGTATTGTTTACTCTCTATGTATTTGTGTTTTTTATGCTTTTTTCCCAGTAATTGATTTCTAATCTCATACTGGTGTGGTCAGAAAAGATGCTTGATATGATTTCAATTTTCTTAAATTTACTGAGGCTTGATTTGTAACCCAAGATGTGAGCTATCCTGGAGAATATTCCATGTGCACTTGAGAAGAAAGTGTAATCTGCTGTTTTTGGAAGGAATGTCCTATAAATTTCAATTAAATCTATCTGGTCTATTGTGTCATTTAAAGCTTGTGTTCCTTATTAATTTTCTGTCTGGATGATCTGTCCATTGGTGTAAATGAGGTGTTAAAATCCCCCACTATTATTGTGTTACTGTTGATTTCCTCTTTTATAGCTGTTAGCAGCTGCCTTATGTATTGAGGTTCTCCTATGTTGGGTGCATATATATTTATAATTGTTATATCTTCTTCTTAGATTGATCCCTTGATCATTACATAGTGTCCTTCCTTGTCTCTTGTAACATTCTTTATTTTAAAGTCTATTTTATCTGATATGAGTATTACTGTTCCAGATTTCTTTTGATTTCCATTTGCATGGAATATCTTTTTCCATCCCCTCACTTTCAGTCTGTATGTGTCCCTAGGTCTGAAGTGGGTCTCTTGTAGACAGCATATATATGGGTCTTGTTTTTGTATCCATTCAGCGAGCCTGTGTCTTTGGTTGGAGCATTTAATCCATTCACGTTTAAGGTAATTATTGATATGTATGTTCTTAATACCATTTTCTTAATTGTTACGGGTTTGTTTTTGTAGGTCCTTTTCTTCTCTTGTGTTTCCCACTTAGAGAAGTTCCTTTAACATTTGTTGGAAAGCTGGTTTGGTGGTGCTGAATTCTCTTAGCTTTTGCTTGTCTGCAAAGGTTTTAATTTCTCTGTCGAATCTGAAGAGATCCTTACTAGGTAGAGTAATCTTGGTTGTATGTTCTTCCCTTTCATCACTTTAAATATGTCCTGCCACTCCTTCTCGCTTGTAGAGTTTCTGCTGAGAAATCAACTGTTAACCTTATGGGAGTTCCCTTGTATGTTATTTGTCGTTTTTTCCCTTGTTGCATTCAATAATTTGTCTTTAATTTTTGTCAATTTGATTACTATGTGTCTCGGCATGTTTCTCCTTGGGTGTATCCTGCCTGGGACTCTCTGCACTTCCTGGACTTGGGTGGCTATTTCCTTTCCCATGTTAGCTAAGTTTTCGACTATAATCTCTTCAAATATTTTCTTGGGTCCCCTCTCTCTCTCTACTCCTTCTGGGACCCCTATAATGTGAATCTTGTTGTGTTTAATGTTGTCCCAGAGGTCTCTTAGGCTGTCTTCATTTCTTTTTATTCTTTTTTCTTTATTCTGTTCCATGGCAGTGAATTCCACCATTCTGTCTTCCAGGTCACTTATCCGTCCTTCTGCCTCAGTTATTCTGCTGTTGATTCCTTCTAGTGTATTTTTCATTTCAGTCATTGTATTGTTCATCTCTGTTTGTTTGTTCTTTAATTCCTCTAAGTCTTTGTTAATCATTTCTTGCATCTTCTCGATCTTTGCCGCCATTTTCTTTTGAGGTCCTGGATGATCTTCACTACAATTATTCTGAATTCTTTTTCTGGAAGGTTACCTATCTCCACTTCATTTAGTTGTTTTTCTGGGGTTTTATCTTGTTCCTTCATCTGCTACAAAGTCCTCTGCCTTTTCATTTTGTCTGTCTTTCTGTGAATGTGGTTTTCCTTCCCCAGGCTGCAGAATTATAGTTCTTCTTGCTTCTGCTGTCTGCCCTCTGGTGGATGAGGCTATCTGGATAATTCATTTCTGATTGTTAGACAAGAGCCCACTCTAGGGCCCTGGAAGGTGTCCCCCTTCCTGCAACAGAATGAGGTCCATCTCAAAAGGCTTGAGACTTGCCTGAAATATGGGGGTGGTTTGTTTTTATGGGCTGGGTAATTTCATAGGCTAACAAGTGGGAGGATTATTCCAACTCTTTTGGAGAAGGGGGGCAGTTCCAGGAATTGGGCCACTGCCCACTTTTTGGCCTTTTATGGTCAGCCTCAGAACCGTCATGGGGCTTGTGGGTGTGTCATGTAGCTAATCAATTACACTGAACAGTATAATGAGGCTCAAGGTCTACTGGAAGTCAAATCTTCTGCGATTTTGGGCCTAATTGGTTCTAAATGGTTTTTGTCATATCCTCAAAGGATAAGTCATTCTTTTAAAGGTTGTGCCCTGCCCCCTTCCCTCCTGTCTCATTATGACAAAAGATGCTCCCATTGCTCAGGAAATTCTAAGTGTTTTGTGAACGGTGAGCCAAGAACCCTGGACACAGACCATATATGTAAGCATGTAGAGTGGGGGGGGGGGTCCCTGGAGAAAGAGAACCAGGCATGGCTTTCTTAACATAAAAGAAGCCATTTTTGGCCTAAGCCATTTTTGGATCTAAGTCTGGCCACAATGCTTGCCCTTGAACAGTTCTCAGTAATTAATGACCTTAAGGGAAGTGAGGGAATGCAGGAACAAAGGGAAAACAGTCAAGAAATAATAGTTCAAGGTAAAACAGAGTCCTAGTTCCTCCTCAAGGATATACATTACAATCTGATGCAGTCTTTGAGTTCTGCAGGAGCTAAGGCCCCCACCCAGGTGGAGGACAGAATGATGGTGTTGACATTCCTGACTTTAATCAACTAAAGTTTGGACTCTGCTGACCTTTGCCCCAATTCTATGTTGAATTCTCCTCTGCTCAAGCCCCTTCATGAATATGCATGCGCCCTTAGCTTAAAACTTCCCCAACTTTGCTGTTTGGGGAGACACAGCTTTGGGAAAGGTCCCCAGTGTTCTCCAAGTAATAATAAGTCCCTCCTTCTCCCGATCTTTGGCTTCATTGTGTCTTTTGGCTCGACAACCACCAAGAGGCAAACGCAGTTTTTGGGTAACAGCCTGGGAAATGATATCATTCCTTAGGTTCTGATCAGTCTGGGGTCTCAGCCTGCAGTTACCGTCCTCCACCTGCATGGGGACCTTAGTTCCTGCAGAACACAAATATAAGTAACAAGCCTCTTAATATGGGAGGTCTGGGGAGTGGTAAAAAGATTGGTGGGTTTTGGATTATTTCTGGAACTACACCTCTGGTCCTATAAAGACTAGATTTGTAAAACAAGGAGAGTTGCTTTTAATTCCTCAAAGAATTGGGTGGCCACCTCAATCATATCAAAAGACTGACATACCTTTCACCTATGTTGGAATGTTTTACTTTCCCTCATTTAGCTTAATATATTCCTGTTGACCTGGGATGGGCACCCCACTGTAAGATACGTCATCAATCCTGTCACCACCAAATGTTCTCATAGACCTATGAGGGGTGCAGGTGGTGCTTAGGGATTCCCACACAAATAGAATTCTGGCTGTCTGAATGATACCCAGAACAGTTCTGGGATTGGTGAGTAAATAAGAATTCTCTGCACTCATGACCTATATGTCTTTTTCCTTTTAAAGAAACACTGGCATTTTATCTCCTCATGTCCTGGAAACTGTCAACAGACTCCCAGGGCAAGAGTGCATTCCAAAGAGACACAAAGGAAAGAAGTTGTTTTAGGCAGTATGTTAGGGGTCCCCAAGGTCCCCCTCAGGTTGGGTATCTCACTAGGAGCACTCACAGGACTCAGCATATGGTGGTACTCATGGCTCGTCCTTATTCTAAAAATGTTCGCCCTCAGTGCAGCAAAGCCAACCTACTAACACCAGGTTGTGCTGAAGGAAAGTACGGAGTTTTATTGCATGGCCCCATGCAAGGGAGTAGGAATGTTCATCCTCACAGCATGGCATCTGGATTCCAAGAGACAGGAAGTAGAAGTTGCCAGTTTCTTAACACCTGGGCCTGAAACTGACACTTCAGTATTCCATTCATTGGCGAAATCACAAAACCCAGCCAGATTCAAAGAGACAATAGACCTCACTTCTCAATAGGCTTGTCAAAGAATTTTGTACACCTTAATCTGTCACAATCTTCCTCCTGGCCACAAACTGTTTACATTCCTTTTACATGCGAAATACAATCACCTTCTTTCAAAACCTTCAAATATTTCAGCCTGTTTTGAGCATCAGGCTCAAACTGGCATCCAGGATAACTTTTGGTCATTTATTTCATGTCAGACATCTATACCTGCTGGAATAGAAGAGCCATAAAAGGGACTTCCCTGGTGGCGCAGTGGTTAAGAATCCGCCTGCCAATGCAGGGAACATGGGTTTGATCCCTGGTCCAGGAAGATCCCACATGCCGCGGAGCAGCTAAGCCCGCGCGCCATGACTACTGAGCCTGCACTCTATGGCCCACGTGCCGCAACCACTGAAGCCCCCGCACCTAGAGCCTGTACCGTGCTCTGCAACAAGAGGAGCCACTGCAATGAGAAGCCTGTGTATCGCAAGGAAAAGTAGCCCCTGCTCACTGAACATAGAGAAAGCCCACGCGCAGCAACGAAGACCCAAGGCAGCCAAAAAATAAATAAATAAATAAAAATTTTAAAAAAGAAGAGCCATAGAGAGGACCTTTAACTGTCTTTTTCATTCAAACCAGTACTTGGTGCACAATAGGTACACAATATATACTTATTGAATAGGTAATCTTATTTATTTTTCATTGTTCAACTGAAAAAATTGACAGAGAGGGTAAGTAAATTTCCAAAGTTTAGAAAGTAATAGTCAAATTAGGATTTAAGGTCTATTTGACTTAAAACTCATTCTAAAAAGGTATAACGTGGCCTGTGTCTCAGTGGTACTTAGAATCTAGTGGAGGAAGGTAAGATTAGGTATGATGAGAAAATGAGATGACAAAGGGTAAGCTACAATATTGGCTGTGGGAAGGAACAGATGCAACTGACAGCTTGAAGAGGTCAAGGTTTGGTGATTGTCCAAATGTGGGAAGGGTGGAAATGGCTAGAGCCAAGTATGATGTTCAGGCTCTGAGAGAGTAGGAGACCAAGAGAATGATGAAATAGGCAAATGTGGAGAGGGAGCTGAAGCTGGACATAAGAATTCAATTGTATAAATGAGCTAACCAGTAGGCAAAGCAACACCTCTAAATCCGGGAATCCTATACAGACCATTTATTAACTTAAAAATTTTTTTTCTTAAAATATTTTAAAATTGAGGTAAAATACACATGAAACTTATCATTTTTAAGTGTATAGTTCAGTGGCATTAAGTACATTAACATTGTTGTGGGACTTCCCTGGTGACTCAGTGGTTAAGAATCCGCCTGCCAATGCAGGAGACACGGGTTTGAGCCCTGGTCCGGGAAGATCCCACATGCCGCGGAGCAACTAAGCCCGTGCGCCACAACTACTGAGCCTGCGCTCTAGAGCCCGTGAGCCACAACTACTGAGCCCATGTGCCACAACTACTGAAGCCCACGCGCCTAGAGCCCGTGCTCCACAACAAGAGAAGCCACTGCCATGAGAAGCCCGCGCACTGCAACAAAGAGTCGCCCCCGCTCGCCGCAGCTAGAGAAAGCCCACATGCAGCAACGAAGACCCAACACAGCCAAAAATAAATAAATAAATAAATAAATAAATTAAAAAACCGAAAAGAAAAACAAAACACCCCACATTGTTGTGCAACCATCCCCATCATCCGTCTATAGAACTTTTCCTCATCCCAAACCGAAACTCTGTTCCCATTAAATAGCAACTCCCAATTCCCTCCTCCAGCCCCTGGCAACTACCATTCTTTTAGGTAGCTAGTCAGACGTGAGCACGTCCCCACCCCGTCCTGGACGGGGTCATCTTTCCCTCCCCGACCTGGACACTGGTGATCAGAACATGCCCAGAGATCCTCCCTTCTATGGTCAAGGACTGCTAGGTTTCCAGCCTTATTAGGACCAAGCTAGATAAAATCTGCCAGCATAGGTTGGCACAGGAGCACCAAGACCTAAAACATGACTCAAAGTAACCCGGGTTCATTATGCCTTATTTGTAATAAATTAGCATTGCGATTTTTGCCCCCCAACGCCCCCCCGCCATGAGTTTCACTTGGGTGCTTAAGTGTAAGCACCTGCACACAAGGAGAAAAGTTGTATAACCTAAAGCTGTCAATCAACTTGTCAGTCAAATGACACAGGACACAGGGAGCGACTTTCCACCACTCTTAGAAACAAACTCTACCCCCATTGTGGGCTGCTTCTGGTTTCCAGACAGTCTTCTCTCATCCTTTCCTGGGAGTGTACTTTCACTTTGCTTAATAAAACTCTTGCTACTTAAAACTGCTTTATGTCTCTTGTCTGAATTCTTTCCCTTGAGAGGACAAGAACCAAGGAAATCGCTGTTCCACTGGTGACAATTCTACTTTCTGTCTCTATGAATTTGACTATTCTAGGTATCCTGTAAAAATAGAATCATACCAAACAGGAGGAAAAATAATTTCTCCTTTACGCTTCTTGAGTTCTTGGCTGAGATTCCCTGTAATAAAAGATGGATTAACAAGAGAAAAACAGATAGAAGTTTATTAACCTGTATACCTCCTGTACACTGGGCTATACCCAGAAAGAATGAGTTACTCTCTGAGAAAGCCCAAGCTACCATCTTACCTACTGTCTTCTGTAAAGACAAAGGAAAGATGGAGTGGGGGTGGGGAGAGGCCAGTTATGGGAAGTTACCAGGAAAAAGCATGGTAAAAAGGGTAACATTTGTTTTGCAGATTTAAATCAGTGTCTTCTCCCCCACCACCGTGGCATGCGGGATCTTAGTCCCCCAACCAGGGATCGAACCAGCTCCCCTTGCAGTGGAAGCATGGAGTCTTAACCACTGGACCTCCAGGGAAGTCATTCAAATCAATGTCTTCTTTCTCCAATGATAAGATTTCATGTGATTTAGTCATCTTTCTGTGCCAGGTACAGAGAGGGAGACACCCTTACAAATGGAGCTTTACTTTATAAACGTAAATTTCCATTTCAAAAGGGTAACTTCTACTATGTTTTCAGAGATTCTCCTATGTCTGCTGTTTCTTTAAACAATCAGCTCAAAACAGTCCTTATGCCAAAGAGGCATATTTTGGGGTGCCATATTCGTCTACCCTTCATTCCTGCCTTTGAAACTTCCCCAGAAGCTGAGTTGGTAGACTGTTCTATACTCACTGAACTAGTCTCTTAATCCTGAGAATAGGTCAGTTGAATTGAAGAGCTGTATCTCATTTCAAGGCAGTGATGCAGGTGGACTCCCGAAGTCAGGTCTATATGGTGCAAGCAGTCATGTATTTAATCAGAGGCATTACAATGGAAACAAAAGAAAAACAAGGTTAATGGTTAGAACAGACTATAAACAAAGGTTTTGAGTCCAGGGAGTAGTTAATCGAGAAGATTTCTAGATGTTAGGCTTGAAGCATCTTCAGTCAGAGTGAGGAGAGGCAGTGGCAATCTGATAGATTTTCCTGTCATCTCTGGTTGATGTCATAAGGTGTTCCAGTGAACTTGCTGAGTGGCTCACAGAGCAAAAAGCACAGTTTGTCTGGACATGAGCTGTTGAGGCGATTTCTCTGAAGTTTGTATCAAGTCATCCAGCTTCAGCTTTCAGAGCTTTGAGAAAAGGGCAGTTTTTGTTCTTAGTGATTCCAAGTCAGAAGAGTCGGAGAAATGTGGAAACGTTAGCTTGATGACTCAGATATTGGAGAAAACTAGAAGAATTCAGGATCCAGTCCAATTTGTAGGTAGATGACAAAACCTCAAAGGCAATGAACAGGACTAGAATCCAGTATCCATAAAAGTGCTCTACTGAAAATTATTTTTCAGGGAAGGCTTTTATAGGGAAGACACCAAAGCAAAGCAAGGAAATTACCTGATTGGCTATAGCTTGTTGACAAAGCAATGCAGAAGGTTGCAAATACGAAAAGAGTTTATTTGGGGTCTTAGAAATTGCAACGCAGGAGACACAGATTTGGGAGTTCCCTGGTGGCCTAGTGGTTCGGATTCCCGGCTTACACTGCCACAGCCTGGGTTCAATCCCTCGATGGGGAACTGAGATCCCCTACAGTGTGGCCAAAAAAAAAAAAAAAAAAAGAAAGAAAAAAAAAAGAGAAACACAGATTCGGGTAAAACCCAGTGTTTTGGGGAAGAGAGAGTCACACACAACCACGAAGTTGTTAAAGTCGTCTGGCAAGAATTATGATTGACTGGACACAAGAAAGGAAATATTTGTCCTTAAGGGATACTCTTTCAGGAGTTATTTTAGGGTAAGGGTCCAATAAATATCTTGAGTTTCTGGAACATTGGGCAGATGTCTGGTTGCCTGTGTTAAGACAATAAATGGTCTAAGTTCAGATTCCACCCAGGCTGAGATGTGCATTAGTTATACTTCTTCAGTGGCCTCCAGGCTCCATTTTAGAGAGCTCTCTTAGCAAGACCCACACCATTTTTTTCTTTTTTTAAATTTTTATTTATTTATTTATTTATTTTTGGCTGTGTTAGGTCTTCGTTTCTGTGCGAGGGCTTTCTCTAGTTGCGGCGAGCGGGGGCCACTCTTCATCGCGGTGCACGGGCCTCTCACTATCACGGCCTCTCTTGTTGCAGAGCACAGGCTCCAGACGCGCAGGCTCAGTAGTTGTGGCTCACGGGCCCAGTTGCTCCGCGGCATGTGGGATCTTCCCAGACCAGGGCTCGAACCCGTGTCCCCTGCACTGGCAGGCAGATTCTCAACCACTGCGCCACCAGGGAAGCCCTACCCACACCCTTTTGTTTTTTCTTTCACAAGCTTAAGCTGGTGCCTTATTTGGGAAAGTCTGCTTGCTTATGATTGGTTGACCTTAGGTTTCCATTTCTTAACACTGAGGCATTTGCACAATTTGGCTTTGGTTTGCTTATACAGGCTTTTCAGGGCACAAGAACCACCTCATCTAATGGCCTCCTTATTTAACTAATTTAAAAATACAAAGAAGTGGAATTAGCTTACTAACGTTTGAAGGTCCTGTTTATATATTCTGTAATAAGGAATATGCTCCCTCATGGAAGGCTCTTGGTTAAAACTTTTGTTTCCTAGGGCCAGCAGGAACCTCTCAAACATTGACGCTTCCCTAAGTTACAAACTTTTTCCTATGAGACTAGATACCTCAACATACCAAAAATAAAAACTTTGCAATATATCTTTGTGATACCCCAAAGGGGTCAGCATTGTGCTTTGCACGTAGTAGGGATTAAGTGTTTGAAAATATATTATTTCTGAATATATTATTTATGGTATGTTAATGGCTTATTAATTTATTAGTAAAACCCGATTGATTCTTTTAAAATAGGACTAAATCCCCCCCCCCCCCAAAAGGCAGCTTTGCTTCTTCTCCTCTCCTCATTAAACTCTTCCCTCACATACAACAAAGAAAACTTATTTATGAAGTGTTAATCTGAATCTCTGCAAGGGACCGGGGACCTGATACAGTAACTTTTCTAAGAGATCAATTACTTGCGTGCCCAGCATGCGGTAGTGCGGCCTGAAAGGTCTGAAGGTTTTTCTGAGTTCAGATGTTATTGGCCCAACTTCAGGCAGACCAGGGTCCGCTTTAAGGCCCTTGTGGATTGTTCTGGGGATGGGAGCGTTGGCTGATTCGGACACGAGCCGCTCTGCGGCTCGCGCTCAGCCTGGCCGCTCCTCTTGCCACCTTCCATTGGCCGGGACTGTTTTCAGCTCTTTGACGCGCACGGGGAGAGCCACGAATCCAACAGCCGCCGGAGCCGGGGGCCCTGCTCGCGACCGCGGACACGCCGAGCGAGGCGCCGCCTCGATCCAACAGTCGCGGCTCCTGGGCTGCTGGGGCGGGTCGCAGCCGCTCGCGAGGAGGGACGTGGCAGGGACCGTGGTCCCCCCGCCAAGGTGAGGATGAAGACGTAGAAATGGCTTTGGGGCATGCGCCACAGCGGTCGTTAAGAGACACAAAACCGACGTCTTGGAGCCGGGAGCCTAGAGGAATAGGGCTGGGCCCCGGGCTGGGCTCTGGACGCCTCGGGCGGAGGAGTAGGATACCCCTGCGCCAGGCCGACGGCGCAGGTGCGGAGAGCGCCGGCGTGGCGGCGGGCGGGTAACGTCACGTGGCGAGGCGGCGCGTGCGCAGGTGTCAAGGGCGGGGCCCGGAGTTAGATGCGGCCGCCGCTCTGAGGGAACCGCTCTTCTCTGCAGAGCTCAGACGTCTCTGCAGTATCTGCTGGTCGCCGCCGCGCTTTGCTTGTGCATTTGGAGGTACTTCTTACTCGAAGGTAATAGTTGCATCGACCCATGCTCTATAAATGCCTTAACGCTGTCTCGCTTGAGGAGGGTTTCGGAGTTAGATTTAGAGAATAACTCAAAAGTTAGATTGACATGGCTACTTTTTAGACTGAGTTCTAGTTGATAGAGGCAGATGTGTAATAGAGAACTAAAACTTAAATTCAAGGCCAGTAGTGAATTGGATATATGCTGGAGCATCTTTAGTTTATCACTTGCTTAGGACACTTTTCTCTTTAAATTTCATTTCGACCATGTGTGAAAGAGTAGTTGAAAGCAATTTGAGTGAGGTTGAGGGCTCTAATGAGTCACAACTGATAGAATTGCTCAGTTTGTATTAAACTAATAGTAAAAGGAAAGAATGGGTGTTATTGCATGTGTTTGGCGTGGCGGAAAGTTACTTAGGCTTCCTGAGCCTCTTTGATATTGTCTGAAACAGAACTTCCTGGATAAATTCTGTGGATTAAATGTAAAGAGAAAGAAGAAAGCTCGCTCTCTTCCTTCTTAGTGATCTAGGCAGCTATTCAGTCCAGGCTTCTCTTCTACAAAAACTGATATATTGTATTTACAGCCTAGTCGTTGCTGATTCCTAGGGATTGAAGGAGACATCTGCATTTTTGTCTCAACGAAACTTGAAAACAATGGCAGAAAACAACATAGAGGTAAGGCTTCCCTTCGTGACCTGCTGCATGACTCGGAAGAGTCATCCCCGCGATGTACTGTGAGGTACAGCCCTCCCTTCGTATCCCTGGGGTATTGGTTCTAGGACGCCCCGTGCACACCAAAACTCGCGGATGCTCAAGTCCTTTTTACAATATAAAATGGTTATATTACACATGGTTATTGAATACTTGAGATGTGGCTTGAACAGCTGAGGAACGGAACTTCACTTGACTTCAAAATTAGTTTTAAAAAATTTCATTATTAGAAAACATTTAATATGTTTGGAGTAACTTGGGTATGTGAATCTTTTTAAATGTACCTTTTTTTTTTTAAATTTTTTTTTTAAAATTTATTTATTTATGGCTGTGTTGGGTCTCCATTTCTGTGCGAGGGCTTTCTCTAGTTGTGGCAAGCGGGGGCCACTCTTCATCGCGGTGCGCAGGCCTTTCACTGTCGTGGCCTCTCTTGTTGCGGAGCACAGGCTCCAGACGCGCAGGCTCAGTAGTTGTGGCTCACGGGCCTAGTTGCTCCGCGGCATGTGGGATCTTCCCAGACCAGGGCTCGAACCCGTGTCCCCTGCATTAGCAGGCAGACTCTCAACCACTGCGCCACCAGGGAAGCCCTAAATGTACCTTTTTTTTGAAATTCAAATACAGATCAAGCATTTCTGATTTTATCTTGAAATATTTCAGATATATTGGTAATATAATTATACCTTCTTAAAAACATTAAAAATAGGCTATGAGAAGGTTGCATATTTGCATATTTCTATTGGACAGCAATGCTCTAGTGCCTTTTGGACTATTCCTTTATAAGACTAGTATTTAGGAACACCAGTAACAGCAGTTATGGGTTAATCATGACATTATTTTCTACTGGGGTCATGTCAAGGAAATTTTGACATTTGTAAAAGGCTCCGAATAACACTATTAAAAAGGAAAACTGCTTAGGACTATTGCAATAAGAGCATTGCAGTAGGGGAGAGGGGTGGGGCCCAAATCCATGCAATAGACGGTGAGGGGGGGATTTATAGCATATGAGCAGAGTGAGGGAATCAGTGGATGGAAAAGAGAGGAGAACCCCATCAAGGGTATGGGGTTCTTGCTAAACCTACTTGATAGGCTTCTGAAGGTGGGCCAGCTTGATCATACATTGAGGGCGGGGGATGAGGTGTTTGATCAGATACAGATTGAGCACATATCAAGTGTGGGTGACTTAGCAGGATTCCTGCTAAAACTGGGCCAGGCCAGCCAAAGATAGGACAGGGTCCAGGTAGGTGTAGTCAAAAGAGGGCCCATGATTCACTTTGCTGTACAGCAGACACTAACACAACAGTGTAAAGCAACAATACTCCAATAAATATTAATTAAAAAAAAAAAGGGCTCAGTCTGACTTCAGTTTGGTTAAGGAGAGTCTTTGTCAGTTATACACAGCTTTTAGCCTCCTGCCGACCTGGACCCCAGGCTTTGGCAGTTCACTCCACTAAAAGTCCCGTGTGGCTAGGAGATGTCCAATTGTCTTATTAAGTGCATTCATAAGTAATTTTCTCTTCAGCCAACTCTAGGCTATAGGGAGAATTAAAGCCAGATAATCACTTAAAAGACATGAGAGGAGGCTTAAATGAAGTGTGGAGGAAGCACAGTGCCACCTGATCTTAGGACTTGAGATGGTTCAAGGGCCTATGTGTTCTATGAAGTGGTTGGGGGACATAAAACGTTCTTATTTAATTCCTGAAGTCATGAATGATCAGAACACTTCCCCCACCCCCACCCCCACCTTTTATTTTGTTTGTAAACTTTCAGTGCAATATTGTGGTTGACGGTAATGTTGAAGAAGTCCCCAACAAGAAGATAATTAAGTTTAATCCTCCATTATACAAACAGCGTTACCAATTCGTTAAAAATTTAGTGGAGCAACATCAACCCAAGAAGGTAGGTATTCTCTTTCCAAACATTTGTTAATAATGCCTTATGTCATGCTTTGTCAAATAAAAAAATCTTAGTAAGGACTTAGCAAGTAAGCAGAGACTATGCAAAAAGACTTTTGCAAGGAGGGAAAGGGTTGCATAGGGAGAGCATCTGTCTTAATGGGCAAAAAGGATTTTTCTTTTATAGAGAGGAGGATGAGCGGAAGTGGGATACAAGGGTGGTATGATTGGACAGTGGAATGTGTGAACCCTGAAACCAGCCTATTTTCTGGGAGGGATCCTTAGCTAAATACAGTCCAATGTTCAGGGGCCTGGAGGGAGGAGAATTTTGGGACAAGTAGTCAAGGTAATCATTCAAGGCAAAGAGTGGGAACACTAGGCAGCATCTGTGAGTGTGGGGGGAGTATGGTACCTTCTGAAAGCCCTTTCTGGAAATACAAAGCATAGGTGGATACCTTTAACCTGTTTACCAGGCACACAGAGCTCCGGTAAAATTCAACATTGCCAGTTTCAGATGTGAAGAAAATCTTGACATTTTACCATTGGATGTGATCTTTATGTGTTCCACATTTCTAGAGCATTTAGTCCAAACATCGAGCAGACTAGTCTTGTGGACATAGGTACTGTGGTTCTTTTTAATTAGATAATAATGGTGGGGGAAAGGCAAGGAGCCTTTGGCATTTATTCGCTTTCCCTTTGTAGCAAAGGTTCATGATCAGTGCTGGCACTGGATTCTGTCTGGGTAACACCTCCCTTCTGTGTCAGTATTTGGATTTCATAGGACCAAGGGAGCTGGCTAGGCCCAGTGAATATCTGAAGTCTATAGGGTCAGTTACAGGCTAAAGGATGATAGACTTCTTAAGGAAAATGGTGGTTTCTCTCATGAGTTTTGTAAAGTTAAACTCTACAAACTTCTTTTCGCTATGTAGTTTGTAGGTAGTGATGGGGCTCATGTATCCTTAGTATAGTTTCAGCTCAATTCCTGCTTGGAAGAAAATTGGGTATACTGTTTAAAAATTAGTACAGTTCATTGCTTCCAGTGATTTGCTTTCTGAAACTAGATTTTCATTTTTCAATTCTGTGTTCCCCTTCTTCCACCATCCCATAAATGTGCCTGCCTCAAAGAGGAAAATTACTGAATAACCATGGGTGCAACTTAGATTGCACATCTTTTTGGGTGTGGGTACTTTTAAGTGTCTGTCATGAGTTATCTTCATTTGCCCTTTTCACCTAAAGTGGGGTTCAGAAATATATAGGTAACTCACCTGTGGTTAATGAAGACTGTTGTGTGATGAAGAAAACAGATTTAATAAAAATCTTTAAGAATGTGTGAATATTTATTAAGGGGATTAGATTAACAAGATCAAGCTATATCCTGGTATGTTTGGTCAGCATCCTTTTCTAAGTCTTGTTGAAGCTTCTCAGAGGCACAGATTCCTCTTAGCACACTTGCCTGTCAAGTGTGCTCTCCCTGTGCCAGGCCCCTAGGATATACCTTGATACCTGAGTTAGTTTATTGTCCACTCTAGTAGGTCATGGGAGGTTAACAGGCCTTATTTTTTTCCCCTGGGGTTTACAATGTTTCCGGTTAATTTCCTTTTTGTTTATTTTTTCTACCAAAAAGATACTGTATAATTCTTTTGATACCCACTCCTGGAAAAAAAAAAACATGCTTGAGCATATGTGACTTCTGGCTATAATGTCTTTGAAATAACATTCTTTCTCATCTACAGGTTGCAGACTTGGGGTGTGGTGATGTTTGCCTCCTAGTGATATTAAAATACCAAAAGTGCATTGAAGAGCTTGTTGGAGTGGATATCAATGAAGGGAGACTTAAATGGAATGGGTAATACTGAGTTTCTAAAATAATTATGCATTAGTCTAAAACTAGTGGCACTTTTTAAAAAAATTAATTCTTATTGGAGTATGGTTGCTTTACGATGTTGTAAAACTAGTGGCACTATTAATTATCGTTAGATGAAGTGGTTTTTTTTTTATGGCCACGCGGCTTGTGGGATTTTAGTTCTGCGACCAGGGATTGAACCTGGGCCCTCGGCAGTGAAAGCACAGAGCCCTAACCACTGGATCGCCAGGGAATTCCCAGATAAAGTGGTTTTTTTTAAAATTTAATTTATTTTTTTATACAGCAGTTTCTTATTGTCTATTTTATACATATTAGTGTATACGTGTCAATCCCAATCTCCCAATTCATCACACCACCACCACCCCCCTGCCACTTTCCCCACCCTTGGTGTTCATAACGTTTCTTCTCTACACCCAGATGAAGTGTTTTTTATACAAGTTCTTTATAACTTGTTTAAAGGGAGGCACTATGAGAGCCCCAGGCTCACCAAATAATGCCTTTACCATGACAGTGATTTGCCTGTATGTTGTGAATAATACCTAGAAGTTTTGCTTCTACCTATGTAGAAAGTATAGCTTCAATTCAGTAATTATAGCAATCAAAGCATTGCAAATTCAATTTCAAACGGCAAAGTCTAATGCTGAACACCAAGATAACTTATAGCAGAGGATTTAAATTGCCACAGCACTGGGGTAGAAGCCTGAGGCCTCCTTCAGTTTGAATGAGTCTCACTCATATATGACTTCCACAGATTGTTTTAAGAATGTTTTTCTTCTAAAGAACAAAAAATTGAAAATCACTGATCCAAAGTGAGGTGAGAGAACCAAAAGTATTAATAATGAGAGGAATATCAAATATTAAAAATCTTGTTCTCATTGGCCATTTAATGCCCTATGAGATAATTCAAAAAGAGTCATGTACCACAATGTTCATTGCAGCACTATTTACAATAGCCAGGACATGGAAGCAACCTAAATGTCCATCGACAGATGAATGGATAAAAAAGATGTGGGACATATATGCAATGGAATATTACTCAAGCCACAAAAAGAAATGAAATTGAGTTATTTGTAGTGAAGTGGATGGACCTAGAGTCTGTCATACAGAGTGAAGTAAGTCAGAAGAGAAAAACAAATACTGTATGCTAACACATATATGTGGAATCTAAAAAAAAAAATGGTACTGATGAACCTAGTGGCAGGGCAGGAATAAAGACACAGACATAGAGAATGGACTTGAGGACACGGGGGGCTGGGGAGGAAGGGGAAGCTGGGGCGAAGTGAGAGTGCATTGACATATACACACTACCAAATGTAAAATAGATAGCTAGTGGGAAGCAGCCGCATAGCACAGGGAGATCAGCTCAGGAGGGGTGGGATAGGGAGGGAGGGAGGGAGGGGATATGGGGATATATGTATGCATATGGCTGATTCACTTTGTTGTACAACAGAAACTAACACAACATTGTGAAGCAATTATACTCCAATAAAGATGTATTAAAAAAAAATGCCCTATGAGAGAGGAAGTTACCCTATGACCTTGTGCTTAATACAGCAAGTCATGGAAACAGGCCATGTCAGACTTACCAATGTAGGCAGAAGATAATTTATCAGAGGATCCGAGTTTCTGTAGCTGGTAAGGTATTCCAAATAGATTATATGTGTTCAAATGTTCCTTCTGCAATAATGCTTCTGCAGGTCTAGGCTGTCCCCATGCATGGGGGATCATCTGGATCCTCGAGAGCTGGACTTAGTTATTACCTTGTATCACGGCTCTGTTTTGGAGAAAGACTGTCGTTTGCTTGGATTTGATTTGGTAGCATGTATTGAATTGTAAGTATTAAACTGATTCTTACTGTATACACTCATTTGAAAAATCGGAATAAATTAGTCTCAGTAAATTTAGTGTCCTAAATATTTGCCATAATCTGAGTTATTTGTAAATAAAATTGCTTGTCAGCTGGGATTGGCTTTTTACTGGCCTTTTTCAACTTTTTGTTTGGAAATGATTTCAAGTTTATAAGTAAGATGCAAAATGTATAAAGTACCAGGAACACCCATATCCTTTATCCTGATTCACAGATTAACATTTTCTTCTTTTTTTTTTTTACATTTTCTTTATTTTATCTTGTGTCTATGTGCTCTCCTGCTGTCTCCCTCTCCCTCCACACGTTTTTTTTTTTCTGAACCATTTAAGGGTAGGTTTTACCCTTTGCCCCTAATAAATTCAGTATTAAATAACCAGTTCCTGTTTTTTTCTTTTCTTTTCTGGCCACGCCTCGAGGCTTGCGGGATCTTGGTCCCCTGACTCTGGATCGAACCCGGTGAAAGCTCTGAGTCCTAACCACTGGCCCACCAGGGAATTCCCCAGTTCCCTTTATTTTTTTTTACTTTTAAAATTTATTTATTTATTTATTTATTTATTTTTGGCTGCATTGGGTCTTTGTTGCTGCGCGCGGGCTTTCTCTAGTTGTGGCGAGTGGGGGCTTCGTTGCGGTGTGCGGGCTTCTCACCGCGGTGGCTTCTCTGTGGCGAAGCACGGGCTTCAGTAGTTGTGGCGCACGGGCTTAGTTGCTCCGCGGCATGTGGGATCTTCCCGGGCCAGGGCTCGAACCTGTGTCCCCTGCATTGGCAGGCGGATTCTTAACCCCTGCGCCACCAGAGAAGCCCTTCCCTTTATTTTTAATAAGAATATTTTTCATTTTTGGCTTTTAATGATTAGACTCAGGCTATGCATTCCTGGAACACAGTAGAGCACTGAAGATGTTATTTGGATCCTCGGGTCATTCCATCTGGAGGCACCAATATCCGTTTGTCCTTGGGGAGGTTAATTTTGATCTTCCCAGTCAAGGTGTGGTTGCTTAGCTGTACAATTACTACTCCCCCTCATCCCCCTCACCCCTGACAACTGATAAGCAGTCTGGAGACTGCAGACCATAAACATATCTTGTTACTCATCCGTATTTCCCCCCAAAATTTCCCTATATTATATGGTGGCAAATGTTTTTTGCAATTTCAGCACTTCTCTGTATTTACTAGTCAAGAGCCCTCCCACCTCACTTATTTATCATCAGTATGAACTCATGAATTTCTATTTTTTTTAATGGTTTGTAACTTACTGTATTTTGCTGCTCAGATCTTCCCAAGATTGGTCAGTGGGGGTCCCTTCAAGCTGGCTCCTGTGTCCTTGTGATATGTCTGTCCTTTTTTGAGCACTTTATATCTGGTGTAGCAAGATGTACCAAGCTGGTTGTCTATTTTTCCTTCCCAGTCCGCCATTTCTGGTTCCTTTTAATGGGAAATGGTATTCAGAAACCAAGATGTCTCTTAATGACCTTTTAATAGTAGTTAAGGGTCTTATTCTGGGGTCAGTTTAGCTGGTACTGTGTTCAGATTTCCAGTTTTTAGTAATGTGTTCTCTAGAGCAGAGTGTTTCTCTTTTGTATTTCCTGTTGCCTGGCACGTAGTAGGTGCCTAATGTTTGAAATTACTTATGGAGAACATTAGAGCATTGGTTAAAGAGACAAGGAGCAATGATAAGTGTCATCTGTGTGCAGCCCGGGTCTGAATTTCCTTTTTAAGTCTGAATATTCCATTGTATGTGTCACAGTTTGCTTATCCGTTCATCTGTTTACAGCCACCTTTTGGCTATTGTGAATAACGCTGAACCATATTTCTCTTATCTGGTCTGAGAGGTCCATGCTTAGAAGTTGTTTTGCAAAATCAATTAGGAAACTACTTGCAAGTGAAGCTAGGTTTCCTTATATCTTTCTCACTTACTACTTTAGAATAGAACATTTTGATTCAGAAGATCTGGCGAAGTTTCCTGAAGTCGTATTTGGGTACATGTCTCCAGCCATGATTGTCATCAGCACACCGAACTCTGATTTCAATTCCCTGTTTCCATCTACAGTCTTCAGAGATTCAGATCACAAATTTGAGTGGAGTAGAATGCAGTTTCAGACCTGGTGAGTTCTTAAGTGTTTTTGTTTTTTTGTGACTGTGCTGGAGTTTTAAACCCTATGAAGTAAATCTTATTATCTACAATTATTTCTTATTTTATTCCAATAAAATTGATTCCCAAAGTGCAACTTCGCATATAATCATTAAGAAACCACCACATTTGGGCATTATTTTCTCTGTCAGGTCCCACAGGCAGGCATGTGTGGAAAGGGTGTGTGGGCAGCAGGTACCTTTCATGTGAAGGCGTCAGGAGTTATCTCCCAGGAGCATGACAGATGGTCATGTTCTGGCATAATTGCAAACCCAGATAGGAGTTGGGATTATAGCCCTTCTGGTTTCCTTGTCCATCCCTGCATACTGCTCCATATTCTTGTGGTTACTGGGAAACTGACACTGTCATTGCCTTAATGCTCTTAACAGAAATAAGCAAACCCCGTGATATGGCATTAGGTGGTGTTGTAGGAATTGCAGCTTGTTTTGTCTTGTAAGTTTCATGTTCTATTCTACTGGACATGGTTGTTTAACAATAGTTTAGAAAAATGATTTTTCTCTTTGTTTTGACTTTAGGGCTTTAGACATGGCCAATCGCTACAGTTACTCTGTGGAGTTTACTGGTGTGGGAGAACCACCAGCAGGAGCTGAGGATGTTGGATGTTGTACCCAGATAGGGGTCTTCCGGAAAAAAGCAAAGGCAACTGAATCTGCTGTTTTGGAGCACCATGGCGAACATGTTTATGAAGTTGTGAGTATTCTCTGTGGCTCTGAGAGCAAGTTCATTTATTGGGATGGTGAAATGAGTCCCTACTATTGAGAAGTGTAAGTGACCTTTTTTGAGGAGAATCCCATGCCCCACAGTGTCTCAAAGCATGTTACAGAGAATGATCTGCTGTTGTCTTAGAAATACTTCCAGGCTGTTTGCTCCAGCAAATCACCCTCCCGCTTTTGTAATCTGTTAGGATTAGCAGTTTCTCTGTAGCTTGGTTAGGGAAATGACATGAAATTGAGCCTCCAAGCTTGTCAGACCCTTCTGGTTTTGGGAGGTATGTATGATGAAGAATATGGTGAAGAGTGTCTATGTCAATAGTTTTGGACTCCCATTATAACTGTAGCATTCACAACGGGTAGGGTTTGTCATGTACATATGCTTATCTGTATGTACAGTTAATTCTAATGTGGTAACTAGTTACTAGGTTATGTGGTAACTAGGTTACTAGTGGTTTTGAAAATTTTCTTCTATTTCCAGTCTTTTGCATTTTTTTCTCTTCAGATTTATACGACCTCATACCCGAGTTTACAGCAAATGAATTACTGTAGACGTGTAGTGACTTATCTAGTGTACCGAGAGGTGCACAGAATGAAACGGAGATGTCAAGTGAGTCTGAGACAGCATGAGTTGGAACCTGAGTCTGCAGACCCTGGCAACCCAACAAGAAAATTCATCTCAGACCTTCCAGTTCCAGTACTCACAGAGGCAGACAAAGCCATGGAGATGACTCCCCAACCCTTCTGTATTGGAGATAAGTTTTATGTACCCCTGGAGAGAATCATTGCTTGTCCCAGGCTGCGGCACATATGTGGTAATGTAGAGAAGCTGAGAGAGTTCCTTGCTGATGTAGTAGAACTGAACTGCGATGGTTCTGCAGTGAAGGTTGACTTGCATGATTGTGGTGACTACTGAGCCTTCTTTATTTCCTGACATTCAGGGTCTTAGCAATAATGGGGCTCATTTAGAATTAAACTTTGTGCAGCCATAATTCAGGTAACTTTTAAATTAAAAATCACCTAACTTTTGTTTTCTTGTGTGTTGAATGTGACATTAAAGAGTTTTTAAAGAAAACTGAATTATCTAGTAGTGTTTAAAATCTTTTCCCAGGGGGTAGAGTAGCTTTAAAACCTCTACCTACTCTGGGCTAAATTCTAACCTGTAATACTTAGCCTAAAACACATACAAAACAGGAATGCAGGTATTTGAAAGGAACAAAACTTCATAATTAAAACATTGCCTGTGGTTTTTGAGTTTTGCTCTCTGGGAGCTTACTGGCTGGAATTGGGGTGGTAGTAGCAGTAGGAGAGAGGGAAATACAGCTTCTTGTAATGGGGAAAAAAAGTGGTCCAAATGAGACATTATTTATTTATTTATTTATTTATTTATTTTTGTTTTTGGCTGCGTTGGGTCTTCGTTGCTGCGCGCGGACTTTCTCTAGTGGCAGCAAACAGTGGCTACTCTTCGTTGCGGTGCGCGGGCTTCTCATTGCGGTGGCTTCTCTTGTTGCAGAGCACGGGCTCAGTAGTTGTGGCTCGTGGGCTCTAGAGTGCAGGCTCAGTAGTTGTGGCGCACGGGCTTATTTGCTCCGCGGCATGTGGGATCTTCCCAGACCAGGGCTTGAACCCGTGTCCCCTGCACTGGCAGGCAGATTCTTAACCACTGCGCCACCAGGGAAGTGTCGAGACATTTCTTTCTAAGGCGTGGGAGTGCAGAGGTTAGCCAACCAGGTATGGCAGCTGTACTATCAATCACAGGGACCCCTATGGACCCATATGCCCATCTTGCCTTTCCACTGTACTTCCTGTGCACCTTGGGGACAGAGATGGATGTTTGAGCTTTAGCTACCACTTGTGTATTCCAAACCAGCAGAAAAGGGAAAGGATGAAGGGCATGTGCCAGCTGCCTGGTAAGGTCTGTTGCACTGCTCCTGCTTCTTGGCCAGATGGAAACCTCATGGCCATACCTTACAGCAAGGGATGCTGGGCAGTGCAGTCTTTTTTTCCTGGGATGCCACGTGCCCATTTGGTGGGCTTCTGTCAAGGAACAAGGGGGAGAGAGAACATGGTGACCACCTGCCACAACTGGAATGTCCTGAAACAGGCTGTGGCTGGGCAGGGTGGGTACCTGGGAAGGGCTTCCTTGGGGCTGTAATTCTCAAGCTGAGTTTTGAAGGGTTAATAATTAAGTCAATGGAAAGTGGATTTGGCCAGGGGGGTGAGTAGAAAAAAGGGGTTCTGGAAGAGAACGGTATTACTCAGACTGCTCCGTCAGATCCCCTCTGTGTACTTGCACTGATTTTACTCCTGAATGCATGCAATCTAGAGTTTTGCATCCCCACCCTGCCCAAAGGGCCCTCTGTCCTCACCTTTCTAGGCCTGTGCAACTTTCTAGGGTTTTCTTCCCATTGCTCTTCTGTTAGGGCCAAGATCTTCTAGCCAAGTCTCCAAAAATTAACTTTGTTCAGGCTTAAGCACCTCCCAGAAGTGTTTAAATGCTCATAATTGCCATGGGTGATGGGGCCACGCTCCCCATGGCTCCCCCACGTCTCTGCAACTCCTGCACCTACATTCTTCTTAATCTGTCTTTACCTCCCTGTCTTGATACAGGTCTTTATTTACATGTTGAATGGTTCTAAGCTGGGGGTCAGCAAATGCTCCTGTGGGGACAGAGTAACTTTCAATGTTGCAACTACATGAGTTGAATGGAAAAGTGAACACAATAATTCTACATACAAGAGTCTTTCTGAGACCAAATGATCAAATATCTGATTTAAAGGAAACAACGCTGGCAACCCTACCCATATCTGTATACGGAACAGGTTGTATAGTACCTAGCCAGATTTCAAGTGTCTCAGATACTCGTGGAGTGTCGGGACCTGCTGAAATGCGGTATAGTCCCCTCCAGCCGCTGCCTCTGTTACACTTGCCTCCAGCTCCCTTTACTGCCACCCCTAGCTCATTGGAAACCAGCTCCCCAGGGTGCAGTGCTGGATGGCCTGTGGCTTTTCATCACTACTGGGTTTCTGAGAATAATTTGCCAGGAGGTTCCTGAGAAGGGATATAATCTTATCTGAAATTTCACAATCATGCCTTGCTGGGAGTGGGTCCCTCCCTTCCCAGTTTGGCGGGCTGCATATTAGTAGGCCCTTTGTATCTGGGGAAATGATTTTTATTTTGGCTGCATTGGGTCTTCGTTGCTGTGTGTGGGCTTTCTCTAGTTGCGGTGAGCGGGGGTACTCTTCATTGCGGTGCACGGGCTTCTCATTGCGGTGGCTTCTCTTGTTGTGGAGCACGGGCTCTAGGTGCGTGGGCTCAGTAGTTGTGGTGTGCGGGCTCAGTAGTTGTGGCATGCGGGCTCAGTAGTTGTGGCATGTGGGCTCAGTAGTTGTGGCTCATGGGCTCTAGAGCGCAGGCTCAGTAGTTGTGGCGCACAGGCTTAGTTGCTCCGCGGCATGTGGGATCTTCCTGGACAAGGGCTCGAACCCATGTCCCCTGCATTAGCAGGCGGATTCTTAACCACTGCGCCACCAGGGAAGTCCCGGGAGAAATGTTTTACATAATTTAAAAATTTTTTCAGGCTTCCCTGGTGGTGCAGTGGTTGAGAGTCTGCCTCCCAATGCAGGGGACATGGGTTCGAGCCCTGGTCTGGAAAGATCCCACATGGCGTGTAGCAACTAGGCCCGTGAGCCACAATTACTGAGCCTGCGCGTCAGGAGCCTGTGCTCCGCAACAAGAGAGGCTGCGATAGTGAGAGGCTTGCGCACTGCGATGAAGAGTGGCCCCCGCTTGCCGCAACTGGAGAAAGCCCTCGCACAGAAACGAAGACCCAACACAGCAAAATAAATAAATAAATAAATTTTAAAAAATTAAAAAAAAAGATTAAAAAGAAAAAAAGATAAAAAAACAAACAAGGGCTTCCCTGGTGGCGCAGTGGTTGAGAGTCTGCCTGCCAATGCAGGGGACATGGGTTCGAGCCCTGGTCTGGGAAGATCCCACATGCCGTGGAGCAACTGCGCCCATGAGCCACAATTGCTGAGCCTGCGCGTCTGGAGCCTGTGCTCCGCAGGAGGAGAGGCCGCGATAGTGAGAGGCCCGCGCACCGCGATGAAGAGTGGCCCCCGCTTGCCACAACTAGAGAAAGCCCTTGCACAGAAAACGATGACCCAACACAGCCAAAAATAAATAAAATAAAATTTAAAAAAAGACAATAGCAGTAGAAACAAGGTGATTAGAAGTATGTTTAAAAAACAAACAAACAAACAAACAAACAAAAAAGTCCACCACGGTCAGCCCTACATCTCCTTTTTAATAAAACGGTAATAGTAATGCAAGTTCATGCTAAAAACCCAGACTGCTCATAAGGATGTAAAGGAGAAATTAAATCTCCCTCAACAGTTTTCCCCCAAGTCTTCCATTTCACTCCCTAGAAAACTATTAAAGGTTTCTTGTTCCCAGTTAAGTACAAGTAAATTCAAATTTTGCAAGAACTAGTGGCCTTTTGGGGGGCAGGTTGTTCCAGTTTTTTGGAAAACCACCTGAATGGGCCAAGTTTTCTAACTATAAAGGCCTTACGAGTAGCAAACTTTGCTCCAAGGAGTTAAAGTGCACTGTATGACGACGAAAAAATGTGGTTCTGTAAGGGGGCAGAGTTCTATCTGCAGATTTTTGTGGGAAAATTACCACCACTGGCACCACCATGGCCCACCCACCAGAGCAGGTTGAAATTTGTGTTGCCAGGTATTAGGTGGAACTTCCCTCCCCCTTGTTCTGAGTAAGATTTGCCTGTAATTCCTATTTCCACGGTCTGGGCAATTCCAAAACCCCTTTATGAATTTCTGAGAAGCTCACAGCACTCCTTCTGGTGCAATTGCCACACAACTGAGATGTGAAACCCCTTCGGTGTCTCCACAAGACTCACAGAGCACTTCTACACAGCGCCAGTCTCCACATCCTTCCCTTAGCTTCTCACCTCCCAACCCCCTCTTGCCTTTCTAACCCTCCTGTCTACAGCATACCCAGCAGTTCAGCTCTCTTTAAAGTATTGCTCTCAAGCTCCTGGGGCTCATTTCTGTCAGGAAATTATTCCAAATGAAAGTAATGCCCTCAGCTAGAGTTTGGGTGCCAACAAAATCACCTCATTACAGCTGGTACCGTGGAGACTGAGCTGAGCAGTTGTAGACAGGAGGTCAGGGACTGAGCACTGCCAGCGGTGCCATGGTGGAATCTTGATTATACGTTCATGCAGGATGCAGGTGTTAACTATGGTCACCATGGTTTATCATTGAATATGGTGCACATCTTTGGGGATATCCTGAAATAGGGAACATTTAAGAGTATTGGTGAGATCTAGCAAGCCAGCTTGTAGGAGCTGGAAGTCAAGTTTGTTCAGTAAATGTTAATTTCACCTCTTTTGTGACTAGTTTTTGAAGCCAGGGGCAGGCTAGTTATAAATCTGTCTTTTGAAAGTTAACTGTCAAGGGCCTATGCCCATTTATCTGTTGGTTTCTAAGTTCCTGTCAAACTGTACGTACTCTGTGCCAGCATTGCTGCAGTTACTGCTACCTACTCCATTTCATCCTGTATGCTGTGACCCTACCTGGAAATTAAACTCTGGTCATTCTATTCTTACCTGGAAACACTGCATTGCTCCCTACTTTCACACCTCATCCTTGACTCAGATACTTTGCTTTCATTGAATAGGCTGTGTTTTCCCATTGCTATGTCTTTGTCCAGCCTTGCCCCTCTGTCTGGAATCCCTTTATCATGCTGAACACCCAGTCTTTTCTAGGAGGAGTCATCGTGTCACTGAACTTACAGCATCTTTCATTAATCCCATACTAAAAACAATGTTGCCTTATTTAAGCAAAGTATGCAATGCTTTAAAATCTTTTTAAGTATTTCAAATTTTTAAAATTTAGTACTGAAAAAATATAAAATATGTTTTTCCTTTGGTCTTAATTCCAAAGAATATAGGGGAAAGAAGAGCCAGACACAGGATCATGTGGGAGCGGTAGATTTGAACTGAATCATTGAAGTTCAGTACCAGAAGGTGGCACACTTTCCCCACTTAAATGCATTCATTTGCTTTGAGGACTCCCTGATATAAATAAGATGCAAAAAAAAAAAAAAAAAATCCTAGTTATGCCCATTTTCTTTAGAGGTTTGAAGCTCTTTGCCATGCATACTCAGGAAACTCACCGCTGAAATGGTTTAAAGATCTAGCGGTGAAGTCAATTTCTTAAGAGAAATGACTAAGGAGATATCTCAACCTAGCTGAGCTGTAATTGCATAGGAATGGGGTCTAAACTAATTCATACAGGATGGTCTCAGACGTTTCCTTATTAGATTTGAGATCACTGACTCAGGAAATGTCTAAATTTAAGCCTTTTCTGTGTGTTTCCTAAATTTGTGTTACATTTTGTGTAATGTGTGACGGATTAGCTCCATCAAAGATTTCATATCATGCAAATGGAAAGAAAGGTTTCATTTCCTTAAATGTGCAGCAACCAGGTATGTGCTATGTATGTTCAGGAAGGAAAAGGTAAAATAAGGTAAAGGAAGGGAGGGGATGTAGGGAGGAAGGGAGAAAAAAACACTAGGTGTTGAAGAAAGATGGGGTAAGTCATAAGAAGGCTGGGCCTGGGAACCCCATGCCTGAGACGTGGGCAAGAAGGTCTGAGGGGACAGGACACAAACAGATGGACTGGAATAATTAATATTGTTAAAATTACCACACTACCCAAGGCAATCTTCAGACCCAATGCAATTCCTATCAAAATACCAAGGACAGGGATTTCCCTGTGGTCCAGTGGTTAAGACTCTGTGCTTCCACTACAGGGGGCATGGGTTTGATCCTTGGTCAGGGAACTAAGATCCTGCATGCCATATGGCACTGCCAAAACAAAACAAAACAAAAAAAAACAACCCCCCCCCCAAAACCAAACAAACAACCAAGGACATTAGTCACAGAACTAGAACAAAAATTTAAAAATTTGTATGGAAACACAAAAGACCAAGAATTGCCAAAACAATCCTGAGGAAAAACAGCAAAGCTGGAGGCATAACCTTTCCAGAATTCAGACTATACTACAAAGCTACAGTAATCAAAATAGTGTGGTATTGGCATGAAAACAGACAAACAGATTAAGGGAACAGAATACAGAGCCTAGAAATAAACCCACACACCTACGCTCAATTAACCTATGACAAAGGAGGTAAGAATATATGATGTAGAAAAGACAGTTTCTTCAACAAGTGGTGGTGTGCAAGCTGGACAGCTTACCTATCAATCAATGAAATTAGAACTCCCTCACACCATGTACAAAGATAAACTCAAAATGGTTTAAAGATCTAAATATAAGACACAATGCCATAAAACTCCTAGAAGAGAACATAGGTAAAACATTCTCTGACATAAATCATGGCAATGTTTTCTTAGGTCAGTCTACCAAGGCAACAGAAATAAAAAGCAAAAATAAACAAATGGGACCTAATCAAATGTAAAAGCTTATGCACAGCAGAGGAAACCATCAATGAAAAGACAACCTACGAATGGGAGAAAATATTTGCAAATGATATGACTGATAAGGGGTTAATATCCAACATATATAAAGAGCTCATAAAACTCAACATCAAAAAAACCCCAAACAACCTGATTAAAAAATGGACAGAAGACCTGAATAGATGTTTTTCCAAAGAAGATATACAGATGGCCAAGAGGCACATGAAAAGATGCTCAACGTTGCTAATCATCAGAGAAATGCAAATCAAAACCACAATGAGATACCACCTCACACTTGTCAG
Source organism: Balaenoptera acutorostrata (assembly GCF_949987535.1). NCBI lineage: Eukaryota > Metazoa > Chordata > Mammalia > Artiodactyla > Balaenopteridae > Balaenoptera > Balaenoptera acutorostrata. Next base: position 96,231,540 of record NC_080064.1, on the reverse strand, counting down.
AATGGCTATCATCAAGAACACAAATAACAAATGCTGGAGAGAATGTATAAAAGGGAACCCTCGTACACTATTGGTGGGAATGTAAATTAGTGCAGCCACAGTGGGAAACAGTATGGCAGTTTCTCAAAAAACTAAAAATAGAACTACCACATGACCCAGCAATTCCACTCTTGGGTATATATATGAAAAAAATGAAAACACTAATTTGAAAAGATAAATGCACCCCAATGTTCAAAGCAGCATTATTTACAGTTGCCAAGATATGGAAGCAGCCTAAGTGCCCATCAACAGATGAATGGATAATGAAGACATGGTATACACACACACACACACACACACACACACACACAATGGAATACTACTCAGCTATAAAAAATGAAATCTTGCCATTTGCAACAACATGGATGGACTTGGAGGGTATCATGCTAAGCGAAGTAAGTCAGACAGAGAAAGACAAATACTGTATGATATGACTTATATGTGGAATCTAAAAAATAAACTAGTGAATATAACAAAGAAACAAACTTACAGAGAACAGACTAGTGGTTACCAGAGGGGAGAGGAAAGGGGGGAGGGGCAAGACAGGGGTAGGGGATTAAAATGTACAAACTATTAAGTATAAAATAAACTACAAGGATATATTGTACAACATAGGGAATATAGCCAATATTTTATAACTATAAATGGAGTATAAGCTTTAAAAATTGTGAATCACTATGTTGTACACCTGTAACTTACGTAATATTGTACATTAACTATATTGAAAAGTCAAGTCTGAGGGGACAGATCAGAAGCTCCTGCTAGGTTCTGCTGTGATCGGCACAAAGTTGTCCCAGATGATCCCGTACGATCCTGTGTACTGGGGAGGAGGTTTGAGGGTTTCCCCTAGAGTGGCCATAATCCCACCCTGCTTCTGCCAGCAAGTGGGGTACTTTCTCCTTAACTTATGTAACCTTTCTTAATCTGCACTGTCCAGGGAAATCATGACAATCTACATATAAAGATCGGGTTCAAACTCATATTGAACCATAGTTCTTTATTAACTTGAAGTTGCGGCTGTAATTTGAATATCAGCAGAGAGAATGCGTTGGCATTGTTTTTCCTCTCTGTGAGGACATTCTAGTCAAAAGGAAAAGCAGTCTGTACAAGGGTGTGGTGACAATGAATATCATTTAAGTCATGATTTTAACCTCTAATAGTGCCACATTTATTGACCATCTTCTATATGTCTAACACTAGAATTAAGGTATGTATGTAGATGCTACACAAAGACAAATTTTGGCTTGATCAAACACTGAGTGCCTACGGCATATTCCTTACATTAGCTTTTGTGTTCTTCATCACAACCCAAAAGAGTTGGTGGTATTATCACCATCTTAGATTAGAAAACAGGTTCAGAGGTGAGTTTGAATTCAGACTCAGGTCTGTCTTACCCCAAAGTCCATGCCCACAGGATGGCAGGGGCTGCCTCAGGTCTCAGAGAAAAGTCTTTCACTGGAGGCGTTCAAGCCTGTAAACTGGCTATACTACCTGGTCATAAATAAAGGGAAGCCCTCAGGGAGAAGTTACATGCTGGTCTTTTCCCTTCGGTTTTCTTTCCTTGGCAAGCAACTGACAGATTTCTGACAGAATCTTAACTGAAATTTTAAAGTATAAACAACATTCTAAAGTTTAAGATATGATTTTTATTGAACATGTATAAGATTCACCTTTACATTACTCAAATATTTTACAATAAAAAATTTTGGCAAAGAAAAGGAAAACATTTCCTGGATTAATAGTTGGGCGGTTAAAATAAAGAAATATATAAATATGAAGGTCATTCTCCATGTATTAGAGATCAGAATACTAATGGAATCACTTCAATAAAAATTTTTTCATAAACATTTACATGATTACCCACAACTGTTTCAATTTCCAGAGGACCAAATAAATGTCTAAGAGGAAGGTGATCCCCCAAGTAAGATGTATTTCCAAAAAAACAAACTGAATATACCCTAAATGTCTTCCTGTATGTGGGATTTGGTCAATGAATATCAGCAAGAGAATTCATTGTTATATACATAAGATGAACATGAATATTTGTAAATGTGGAGTTTGTTGTCCACGTAAATTAAAAATTTTGCCAGTTTTGTCATATGGAGAGTAGCTAGAGACCACCCACATGACCATTTAGAATATACTGTGTATATATTGTCTTCTGAAAAGTCACATATATATGGGAATAAGGCCTTTATATCTAAAGCAGTCTGAAAACAGGTTAATATAGGCATGTTTCATCCTTTGTATTTTTAGACTTCATCTTCTTTAACATCTCAGCTATTAAGACTATGTACAGTACCTAAGCCAACACATGGGTAACGGCACAACACAATTTCAACTACAGTACTAGGTTACATTAACATGACATACCATCCAAGAGAACTGACCAAGCATAATTTCTGAACTGCCCCAGTTAAAGATCTGTTAAAATAAAATGCAACCCTGTCATATGAGCCCAGTCTCTTTTAGAGCATTATCATATATAATGGAAGCCTAACACTTCGGAGAACTTCAACGAAGTATTTAATAATACCATCAGCTTGAACTTGTAAGGTAGTCTAGTTAGCATGGAAATCTTAAATTCTAAAAATACTTCTGGATGTTTTAATATATTAAAACTCATTGATACCTGAATGTGTGGGTGACTGGAGGCTATTAGGAGATTTTTTTTCCCTCCTCGCAACAAATAGGCTAAGTGGTGGACCTCTGTAGCTCATGGTTTACATTTAAAAAACCAAAAAGCACATATACAGAAGAATCTAGTTAGGACATCATTACTCTGATAGTATTTTGCTGAAATGGGTTGGTGGACTTTAGGATTCTTGGTGAAAGCTTTCTCAGATTATAAGTACCCGTCCAAATTAGTTGTCTGTATACAGAAGCCTTCACCACCATCATCGCAAAGAGGAGTCAACCATCAGAATGTAAACTAATGGCCCAGGGCCTTCTCTGCCCTTTGCTACCCTTCACATCCTCTCTAGTCTTGGTCACCAGCACAAGTCACAGGAAGTGGGCTCCTGACTGGTCTCTGTGTTTCCCCCAAACAAGGTATTTAAGACACTTCATTATCTGATCAGAAATAGTTAGCTTTAAAAATACCATGAATCTTTTTCTCTAGGGTAAGATTAGAAAAAGAAAATGTTATACATCTGCAAATTCTCCAGGACTAGGTGATTTAAAATTCGACTTTAATATTAAAAAAATAAAATATTTAATATTTAAAAGTTGAAAATGTATTAAGATTTAATTTTTCAGATTTATTTTTGAAACTCAAAATGGAACCAAAAGTAGACTTGGTATTTAATAAGCAGATTTTTTTCAATAGCTATATGGTTAAGATATTACTAGTACATACTCTAAGAAAAACTAGAAAGTAAGACACTTAGGTCCTTTAACAAATATTTTCAAGGACTGTAATGAAATCTGATTGCAAAGTATGCTGACAGAACACAAAATAGAATAAAATAAATCCAGACTTTCACTGAAGAAAGTGGACACTGTCATCTTTTTTCTTCCTAATGTTTCTACTTATCAAAACATATGTTATACTTACTAGTACCTTAAGCAAGATGTATCTGGTGGTTGCTCAAATTATAAAGGCACAATTTTCAAAATCTCTCCACATTTTGTTCTTAAAAAATAATGCTATATCATCTTAAATACCAAGAGCCAGTCTTGTATAAAGGTACTGGGCCAAGGGCAGCCAAGGATGAGTAAGATGGGGGCAGTGCCCTAATCACAGCATCTTTTACATATCTGAAGAATGTCCTCACTGAACCTAACTTACAATCTAGTTTTTATTATCACTTTCAAAACTGCAAAATCATCTGCAGAAGTGCCAATAAAAAATATAGCCTAGAAATAATACTTTGAAAATAGAAAAATATGCTTTTAAGACATCATAATAAATATCTCTCTAAACAATATCTTTACATCTCTATTAAAAACTTTCTTTGATTGTTTTTTTCTTCCCATGACATATAACGAATGGATCAATTCACCTGTTTATTCGCAGATGGCAAGTCTTTACCATTAAGGTAATATTTTCCTTGGTTAGACTAAAATGTTCAGGTCAATTTTTTCTTCAAAACAAATCTTAAAAAATAAGAAAGCAAGACTAATGAGTCAGAAAATCCTATCTTTCAACATTCAAGATATTCTAAAATGGGGTGTTATCTCTTTAAAAAAATATCAGAATCTATTTATAAAAGTAGTATTGAATTAATGTGGAATACCCAATCCTTGAAATATTAAGAAAAAAAAAACCTAACATGAACTATTCAAAAATTTTCAAACCTCTAAATCTGGATATTAAAAATAAATTAAAAAAATAATATATTTTTCCCTCTTACTTTGCCAACATGGAAATATTAGACCAAAGTAATTCTAACACACCACATTTCTTGGATACGGTTTTGAAAGTAAGGACTGGGAATTACTGGTTCTACAGAATCAACATTTTTCTTCAGTGACTGACTGATTCCAAGAAAATTAAGATCTTTTCATACAGACACTGTCATGTAAGACCAGAAAAACTCTTAAGGTTTATCTGCTGTGCTATTTAACTGGATCCAGATCAGATATTCTTATTTTAAAAGCTCTATTTGATGTATGTTATATTCTATTCTTGCCTCAAAATAACTAATTTCTGATACAGTAAAGAAGAAAACAGAAAACCATGGGTCCATGTCAGTGATGTCAAGCGGCTGTCCCCTGTCCTTTATCCACTACCTCCTTGGAATAATTTTCAGTTTCATGTAAGCCTGAACTTACAGAGAAAAGGCAGCTCTGTTTCTGACCATATCACAATTTTCCTCCTGTTGTTCTAAATTTTGACTCCTGAAACCATCAGATATTATTCTGTTAGTTAACAGAGCTCTTACATTAGGGTGCCTTATGGTAGCCTAACATATGGAGTCTTAAACTTCGGTCTCTCATATAGTGCTAGTGGGAGTTCTGTAGCTCATCTAATATTAACAAGTAATGATACATACTGCATAATAATAGCATTATACCCATTCACGTATCTCAGACTTAAATAACTCACACTTGTTATTCAATTTATGACTAATACATTTAGAATTAAGCATTTTACATGTTTAAAATGTAGTATAACACTTTCCCAAATCACGAACACCCACATTTTATATCAAATATTGCATCAAAAAGAGTGAATGAACTTAGTACAATACCGTGATAGTATAATATGGAAGATTTCCTTCACAGGAATTATATCTATTCATGGCAAAATTTATAGAGTTTAAATTATTTTCACTTATTGTCTCTCAAACATAAAATTAAAAAATTAGAGCCCAAATCAGTCAAGCACTTCTATCATAGGTTTTACACTTCAACACTAAAATTATAATCAGATGTATAGTGCTGTTTTTCCCACTGGATGTTTTGAAAAAAGAAGCAGGCTTTTCATTATTATGTGCAGTGACCACAGAAGCTGTGTACCTATAAGCACACTGCCCTGATACTACCATTCCGATGTTCCCTGTTGGTGGGTGAGAAAGGAGAGTGGTGGGCACCTTCAGAGAAGAAATCAGTGTTGGCTTTCCTCTTGATAGATGAACATGCTTCATTTTTTTTTAATAGGTTCACTTTCTCATAAGTGCTTGAATAAAGTGCCTTGACAGCTCAACTGCCCACATCTTAAACCCCCAGGGAAGCTTCAGTTCACCAGCTTGATTTCTAGCGTTTGATCACAACTTGTTCATAAGCTCCAGACCCCACCCTAAAAGTAGGGAAAAAACAAAACAAAACTTCAAACTTGTGAGCTGTAGTGTTTGAGATTGTTCCAGTTAACTTTGTCCCCAAAGAGATAGTGCATTAGGCATTTTCTACTTGATTTGATATCCACAAGGTTTATATTAGATATCACAGAGAGAAAGTACTTGAAGTATTGAATGTTTATAATTGATACACTGGGATTAGTCTAGTCCCTGATCACCTCATACTTATTCCCACAGTAATCTAGTAACGTTTCCAGATTCTTACCTATCAACACACTGTGGCAAACATGTTTATATATAAATCCTAAAATCGGTCTTATCCAGGAGCATATATTGACTCTAGCAGTTCAGGTCTTGTGCTGACTTAATGGATGATGGTTTTTAGTTGCATTAGTAGTGTGGCGTCTTAATGTACTTAACTAGGAAGCGCAAAAATTATTTTAGTCAAATGCAAGTGTCTTTATAAGTGGTCAGTATTGTAAATTATATCTATGCTAATGCAGATTAAAAGGGAAGATGATCTTGAAGAGGGCTTTATTTCTTCACGAGCTTGGTTTGTCGGACTGCTGGCTGTCCTCCCACATCTACTCTCCCCTTTCCCATGGTTTTAGCTAGGGACAGCCTGCTTGGTTAGAGACCACATTTCCTGAACTCCTTTGTCTACAGGTGTGGCCTTGTGACTAAGTTTCACCCCCAGGGAATGTGAATGGAGATATGCCAACTTCTGCCTCACCTGCTTTAAAGGGACATTGCTTGCCTTGGACTGGTAGCAATTTTGATAACACAGGTGAGGAGGGTGGTAGAGGACAAAATGGACATCATTTTGCCTGCATCAGTGAATCATTTCTGGGGCAAAGCGGTCCCTCCAGGCTGGCCATTTTATTTTTGGGTCTCTTCATGATAGCAGCTTAGCCTTTGCCCTAATATGCCAGGTACTAACTGACCTCTATTAATGAAATATGGAGAATACTAAAAGACTTAAAATTTGCAAGCTTTGTGAATAAAGTACTTAGAAATACTTAAATTAAGTAAAGACCTCATCAACAGGGTTTTTTTTTTTTTTCTATTGTCGATTCACCTGGTACCTTGGCCTTACGTTATAATGGAATGAACACATGTTCCGTCTATTGTTTCTTGGTCTGGGAGGATAAGGTTTTTGTTTTTGTTTTTTTGGTGCTGAAGGAAAGTGCAGTGTTTATTGCAGGGCACCATGTAAGGAGTCCAGGGCAGGTAGCGCTCAAAATATCCAAACTGGGAATTCCCTGGCAGTCCAGTGGTTAGGACTCCGCGCTTTCACTGCCAAGGGCGCGGGTTCAATTTCAATCCCTGGTTGTGGAACTAAGATCCTACAAGCCTTGCAGCACGGCAAAAAAAACCCAAACAAACAAACAAACCAAAAAAAACACCAAACCAAACCAAACCAAACCAAAAAAACCCCCGAACTCCCCTGATAAAGGTTTTCGATAAGCCTGTAAACACAGTGTCTTTTTGAGGGAGCTGGATTTATTTTTGGATGAGGATCATTCTACCCTTTCACTGACCCCTCCTGAGTGATTACGAGGAAAGCGAAAGTGGTATTGCATGGTGGGAGGGTATTACTGCTTAAAGTTATCACCAGGCACCTATCTCCTCATTTGTCAAGATGTCAGGGACTACTACCTGACGTTTCACTCTGAGTATGCCAGAGATCAGTAAGACCAGATACAGCTAGGTGGTCTCTGTCAGTGGAGGACTCAGGTCAGAGCTCAGGGATGCAGGAGCTACAATTTTTAAGTCCGGGGTACCAGAAAGAGTGGAGAAAAATAATGGCTGCAGAATTTCCAATTTTGATGAAAATTGGAAACCCACAGATTCAAGAAGCTCAATGAACCCTAAGCAGAATAAACACAAAGAAAAACACGCCAAGGCACATCATAACCAAACTGCTAAAAACCAGAGGTAAAGAGAAAAGCTTAAAAGCAGTCAGAGATGAAAGATAAATCACAGAGGAATAAAAGCAGAAATGAAAGCAGACTCCTTGTCAGAAATGAAATGTCCCAAAGGCAAGCAAGGAGGTGCATGCAGGGTTCTGTAAGCAGCCCTGAGCTGGCCAGGCTGTATCCACTAGACTTAAAATGGATTACTGCAAACAGTCCTCCCCAAGTCTCTATCACTTGTTGCCCTGTTCTCTTCAATCTCACAGGTTCCCTTTTGGAACTGTGGTTCTTGTGCCTCTTCTGTGCCCTAGGTAAATGATTCTGGTTTCATCCTGTGCTACTTGTTTATCTTACATAATGGATCTAACACTAACACATTAGCTTCTCTGATGAATACCCACTATTTATGGAGAGCCTATGTGTACAAATACTTGCTGGACAGTTCAAATTAACTGCCATATGAACTCTGAAAGACAGACCTTTAATTAGTATATATAAAGTACTTGAGTGTTTACTGCATACCAGATTTTGTCCCAAGCATTACCATGTCTTCCCTCGTTTAATTTTAACAGTATTAACTCTTATGAGGTGGGTTCTATTATCATCACTATTTTACAGGTGAGGACACTGAGGCAGAGAGAAGTGAAGTAACTTACCAAAGACACACAGCTAATAAATGGTGGAGCTTGGGACTGAACTCAGGCAGCCCACTCCAGAGCGTGTGTTGTTCTCCCAGGGATGCAGCTGTCTTTTTGGTAGCAAGTGAGAGATGCAATATGTCAAGATCATGGCTAAGCTGGGTAATTATGGCTAAGCCAGGAACAGAACCCATATCTGACTCCATGGCCTATCCTCCTTTCACCATGACACATTGTTTCTGACATTCTTCAGCATGTAATATGAATCTACTTCAACCCCTAATTGTCCCTTTAGGCTTTCATGTATTGGGTGATTTTTTTTAACATTCATTTGGAAGGAGGACGGGAGCCAGAATTCTTAACTACATAAATGCCTTTATATCCTAGGTCCTAGATTCTCTCTCAACTAGAAATTATCTTTCTTTTCTCTGAGTAACAACACAAATAGCTAGCATATATTGACAACTTTTTATGTGCCAGGTACTGTGCTAAATAACTTTACATAAATGATCTAACCTAACCCTCACAAAAATCCTGAGTTACGTAACTTATTTATCATTCCCATTTTACAGGTGAGGAAAATGAGGCTTACAAAGAGTTTACTAACACTGTAAAGTCAATAGTGGAAGAGCTATGACTGGACCCTGAGCAGTCTAATGAGATAGCCCATGCGTTTCTTACTTTGGTTCCTTTTGGTTGGAACTGTAGCTTTTGCTGTTTCTCCACCTAAAATAATAATAGCTAGGGCTTACTGAGTATATCATGTCATTTATACTTTAAAACAACTCCATGAAGTAGGCATATGATCACATTTTTCAATAGAGTTAAGTTCAACTGAAGTTAAATGATTTACTCCCAAAGTGGTCTGGTTAAGATGTGAACCTGTCTCTTTAACTCAAAAACACATTTTCTCTACCATACATATCACTGTCCTTATAAATGTCATTCTTCTACCTGTTCCCTGCTACTAGCCTTTCCCTGCTCCTATCTACCCTCAAAATTATGTCCAGTTACTTTTCTAAAATGCCAATCTGATAGGTCAGTTCCCTGCTGAAGAATGACCAATGGCTCCCCAGTGTACACAAGAAGGGTAAACATTTTGTTATGGTGACGGAGGCCCTTTACAACCTGTCTTCAAGATACTTCCCAGCCTCATGTCCCACAACTCCATTTCACATGCCCCACCTCCTTAGAAAAACCTGTTTATGGGCATTCTCTAAGTAGGTGATATTATTCATAAGCCAGTAAGATAAAATGATTAAGTGCAATGAATGGGCTTTAGACTCAAGAGACATGTGTATAACCTTGGTTTTAACACTTACTAGCTTTAAGGCCTTCCTTGGGTAAACGTCCTTAACCTCTTTTTGTCTTTGTTTCCTCTTTTAAAAAACTAATAATAGGGGCTTCCCTGGTGGCGCAGTGGTTGAGAATCTGCCTGCCAATGCAGGGGACACGGGTTCGAGCCCTGGTCCGGGAAGATCCCACATGCCGCGGAGCAACTAGGCCCGTGAGCCACAATTACTGAGCCTGCGTGTCTGGAGCCTGTGCTCCGCAACAAGAGAGGCCGCGATAGTGAGAGGCCCGCGCACCACGATGAGGAGTGGCCCCCGCTTGCCGCAACTAGAGAAAGCCCTCGCACAGCAACGAAGACCCAACACAGCCAAAAATAAATAAATAAATTAAAAAAAATAAAAATAAAAAAAGAAACTGCCAAAGTGTTTAAAAAAAAAACAAAAACAAAAAACTAATAATAGTATTTTTTTGAGTATTGAAAGAGATGAGAATTGAATGAAACATACACATGGTGCTCAGCACATAACTAATAAAAGTTCAATAAGTATTGCCTATAATTATTATATATTATATTATATTATATAGTTATATATTATAATTACTATGCCTGTTAAGTTCCTTCTATTTGTTTCTACTACCAGGAACATCTGTCTTCCACATACCCCCTTCGTAACCACTCACTTATCTTTTATTCTCCCAAAGACCCTCTTCAAGTGTCAACTTTTCCAGGAAGCTTTCTCTGTCTGAGGTGCCATCTCAGCGTTTCCTCTACTTCAATATATTATAGAATTTATCATACTACTATAAAATTTAGTTTATTTGTCTATCTCACCTGCTAGAAAGGGTCAGATAACAAATATCTTAGGAGGGCCACACAGTCTCTGTTATGTTGCTCATGGCTCCCACTGTAGCACAAAGCAGCCAATTCAGACAATATGTTTAGACAATGCATAAACGGGTGGGTTGTATTCCAGTAAAACTTTGTTTACAAAAATAGGCAGTGAGCCAACAGGGCCCACGGGCTGTAGTTTTCCAAACTCACACGCTAGACTGTAATCTAGCTGAGGGTAAGAGCTGGGTCTTTCTTCTTTGCACCCTTACCCACAAGTTGGCCCAATAAATTGTTACTGAATTTAATAAGTGGATAAGTAAATGAAAGTTACAGAAGGTCTAAATTGTGTTACTCCTCATAAACCTCTTTTCAAATTAACTCCTCCTCCACAGCACCTTTTTATTCCCACCTATCACATCTGAAGGTAGTTAGTTGCTGACGTAGGTGTTGGCTCCTTTGTATCCTTTGGGCCCTGCAATGCGCTGGACGCATAGGAGGTACGCAATAAAATGAGTATTGGTAGAAGAAATGAATTAAACGTTCTTTCTGGTTTTGAGCATTAGAGAATAAAATAACTGTCTTGGACCAAGGGGGCTCCCTCCCCCTGCAACTCTGACTTAGACTGTCGCTGTGCTGGAATTCTACATAAATACTCCACAGAAATACTGGGTACTGGGTGCAGAGGGATCAGGCTGTGGGGAGGCAGTGGAGTGATCAGAATTTCTCAGGTGTCCTCAGCATCTGTGCTCACTATCATCTGCTGCAGTGCTGGGAACCGGAATGCTAAGTCTGGCAGCTGCCTTTTCCTCATCTGAATCTAAATAACTACCAACATGAAGATTAGTTTTCCGAACTTATTTTTCTTAATATGTATGTTAGGCTCTAGTGGGGCGCAGAAAAGAGAGTACAAAAAAGATTAATATCAGTGTCTGCTACTGAGTGGTTGTGTAACTGCTCATAACAGACAAGATCCCTGATTGAAAATATAATTTTGCTTTGCTCTAAGATATCAGACTAAGAACGCTTTTCTAAATGTCCTTTTTATACTGCAGCTTGCCCGGTGCTCTACCAGTTCTCTACTAATACATTCTAAAAATACATCTAAGGAAGTCAACAAATAAACTTATAAAATACAATTTCAAACATATTCAGGATAAGGAAAACTAAGAGCTACACTAAGAGCTGTAATTCTTCTCATGGAACTACTAATATTGTGCTTTCTAGCCTCAATCTAATACAAACTTTGTAACCTTCATCTTCCACTCATGAGTATTTAAAAGAAAAAGTCAGTCTATTCTTTATTTTAGTAAGATACTCTTTGGACTACATACCTGTTTGGAAGATGATGACTGCCAAAGGTTGTACTTCCCCCAGGACCCACAAATAACCTCAGTCCTTCTTCTGCAATACACATTTACAATATTTGTTACAGGTACAATTATTAGATTATTGTCAAATAATATTCATATTATAATAAATTCACATTTTACATTTCAGTTTTGTTAAAGAAATAAAAACTTAAAAAAAGAACTACATACATGTTTTAAAGCAGGCAGTTTAAAAGATATCCTAATAGTTACTTCTTGCTAACTTTCTTAAAGCTGTTTTTCTTAAAGCCGAGTAAAGAAGACAGCTGTTCCTACAAATTTCCTCAAGTAGGGTTTAATTATTTATCTTTACAACCAGTTACATAACGAAACTAAGTCCATTGTTAACTGCTCTCTATTCACACCAGCATGAATAATTATAACTTTCAAATTGGTGGCATGTAAATTTTCAGTTTCAGTGAAAATGCTAAGGAGGGAATGAGGCATTCTGTTACTCACTATCACTTTAAGATCACCACCTAACCTTCCAAATTGCAACAGTGACTTGAGGTACTTATGCCCAGTTATGACAAAGCAGATGTAGATATCTGTCATAAGGTATATAATCATGGCAGACGTTGATGCATAGTTAAAAAATACAATAAAAGTTTTCTTTAAAATTCATATTTTTAAACTAAAGTTAATTCTTTTCCAAATTTAATATCCATTAACAAATGAACTAAAAAGTTATCTTCAGATTTTTATGGGTGTGAAATTTATTTTACAAATACCCAACACTCAGTATCATAATGTACTGACTCTTTACTGCTGACCACATTGATTATACAAACCCGGGTCATGGTCACGTACATCCATATATACTTAATGGTTATCTACACACCTTCTGCACTGGAATCTAGGCTGAAGTCTTGACTTTGTAATATTTTCTCCACAATATCATCTGCATCCACTCTGGTGTCATCAACTCGCTTCAGCTGAGATTCTACAGAATCTTGTTTCACTGGGCATCTTTGAAAATAATTTTTAAAAATTTCCTCCTTTTTTATTATGTTATGAAAAAAAAGTGTTTTTTTTTTCTTTTTTCCATTTAAACTGAGACCAAAATGATACCTGTTGAGTGTTTCCGAAGCTGCATCTTCTTTATCAGCTGTATCAAGATTTGGTCCAGCTATCTTTTGCTCAATTTCATCACATGGCTCTAGAATACTTTCAATTCCTGTTGATGTACTTCCCACTGAGGTATTTCTCCTGTGGCAGAGCTCAGAGAAACTAGATGACCGGGAGTGGCAAGAGCTATATCCTGTGAGAGAAAATCACTCTGGATGTAACACTAGTATCAAACACACACTGCAGGGCTTCCCTGGTGGTGCAGTGGTTGAGAATCCGCCTGCCAATGCAGGGGACACGGGTTCGAGCCCTGGTCTGGAAAGATCCCACATGCCGCGGAGCAACTAGGCCCATGAGCCACAAATACTGAGCCTGCGTGTCTGGAGCTTGTGCTCCGCAACAAGAGAGGCTGCGATAGTGAGAGGCTCGCGCACCGCGATGAAGAGTGGCCCCCGCTCGCCGCAACTAGAGAAAGCCCTCACAGAGAAACGAAGACCCAACACAGCCAAAAATAAATAAATAAATTTATTTAAAAAAAAAACAAAAAAACCCACACACTGCAACCAAACATTCTCCTCCCGCACCATAGCAATTCCAAGTCCCTTCAGAGCAATTCAACTTCACTCAGCCTCTACCTGATACTTTTGACTGCTGGCTTGCATAGCTTGATGTTCTAGAATGTCCACAGGCACCAAGTTCATCTGGAACAGAGGCACTCTTTGCTGAGAGATCTGCAATACGTCGTAACATAATGTTACTATTACTGTCAACAAGTCAATGGTTGATTTGTATTCTAATCTATGTATTTTAGAAACTAAGTTCATTATCAAGTTACAGAGTGAAAGAAATCCCTTTAAATCAGTACAATGTAAACAACTGTGCTGCAAGAAATACTGTGCAAAGAACTTAAATACCTCAGTTTACTGAAGTGCTATAGTACTTTTCATAAGATTTAATAGCATTCTATCTTAAATAAAACTATTTCAGTTTTTATATTTAGTATTTCTCTTATAAAAAGGAGTCAGATGGATTCTTATAAATTCTCACAAAATTGCCAGGTTTTTGGTTGGTTTTTGAGGAAATCTTGCTCCCCAAATCCATCACGACAGTAGACTAAAGAGCACTTTGGTACTTTTGTGTTAGTGATGCTGGTGCTAGGCTATAATTTGGACAGATGTCTGTGGTTTACATCAACACAGCGTGTGATGTAGCACTGAGAATAAGGTTCTTCAGAAGTTGATTATAGTATTCAGTTTCAAAGTAAATGTACAAAAAAAGCAGTGTCAAAGCTATTTCTATTATTTTCCTAATAATGTGCATATTCCAGATGCCAATTATGTACTTCCAGAACTAGGCTTCTTCCACAGAATGCAGAACTGTGACCATTTTCATTAGGGTGAAATATTTGGAAACTAGAACTGTTTTTCACTTAGAGGCAAAAGGAAACCAACTGAGTAACACAGCAATTATAGCAGCACTTCTATAAATGATATTGAACACAGATGGGCCAACAAATGCTGCCAAATAAGTAAGCTACTGGAGCGACCTGGCCCTTCTGCAAAGGGTTTCTCATTTCTGGACAGACTGTAAGGTACAAATCCAAACCAGCATCCCTAGCCCTGCTTGACAGGGGTCCTAAGCCTAAATGTTTGGCCACAGCAAATTCTGAATTAAAAGAGTTGGTTCATATCAAGAGTTATATACTTTACTCCTAGCATTGGCTCAGATCTTAATTCACCCATTTATTTACTGGTTTTCAAAATGTATTCATTCAATAAATATTTATTAAGCTCTTACCAGGTCAGGGCCCAATACTGTACAAGATATAAGGGTACAAAATAAATAAGATAAAATATATGCTTCACAGTTTAGAGTAGAAGCAGTTATAATACAACGTGGCAAGTACCAAAATACAAGCACCAAAATGAAGCTATCAAGAGCTCCAAAGGACAAATGCATCGAACATTACTTGGTAATGAAGGAACGACTTCATAGAGGAGGTTAACTCCAGGTCTTTAACAATGCATAGGAATTTCTCGGCTAGCCTAGGCAGGGAAAAGCATAGGGAAAAGCATGCCTTGTCTGTAGGAAAGCAAACAGTTTGGTAAAGTTGGCATATAGGGTAGTGGTGTAGATGACGGAAGGAAAGAGAGAGACGAGCAGATGCCTGATAATGAAGGACCTTCTCCTATGGGTTTAAGGAAGGAAATAATTCAATGGCTTTAAGAAAGGGTGTGACTTGACCAGATTGACATTTTGGGAAGATCACTTTGGCAGCAGGATGAATAGGGGGTGAAGGAGGGAAGATTTTCATACTAATTCAGCTGAGAGATGTTGAGCAGGCACAAGTGACAGTACTTAATTACTAACTAGAAGTGTGTGCCAGGATAACTGCAACAGAAAATACAGGGGCAAGAGTTAGGAAGACGGCGTGCTGGGTATGTGGAATCTGAGACACCTGAGGACACCCATTCACTATTCATGGAATTTCTACTGTGTCCCTGGCCATCACGCTGTTGATACAAAGAAAAATTAAGACCTGATCACGAAGAACTTAGAAGCTTGCTGAGAAAAAAAAGATAAACAGATGGGTTTCAGTCTAATGTGACATAAAGTGGACCTTTCCAAAAAGCATTTGGAAATATGTGCCTGTGGTCAGGATGGAGGCCTGGAGGCAACACGAATTTGTAAATCAAACATATTAACTCATATTTACATGATCACATTTACATTTGTGTGACAGTTAAATCCCAGGTACAGATGCCATCACCCATGGAGAGTGAGTGGAGGGAACCAAATCCTGGAGAGTATCAATATTTTAACAGGAAGGTGGAAGAAGATAAAGAAGCCTCTGAGAAGCTAGAGCAAAGAGGTGGGAGCCAAGGGAAGAGAAAGCTTCCAGAAAGAATAAATGGCCAATTTATTCAGATGAGAGCAGAAAAAATGCCCACAGGATTTGACAGTCATGTTCTTGGAGACATCATCAAGAGAGGGCAGAATGCAGAAGCCAGACCACACATGTGTTTAGGAATAAATGGGCAGTACATTCTTCCTAGAAGTTTGGTTATAACAAGTCTGAGAGAAAGAGGGCGGGGGATGGTGGGGGAAGGAGAGTGCGAGCCTATGGGAGAGCAGTAGATAGAGAAGGATGTAGGGCTAATGAGTGTTTGGTTTCCAACATGAGAAAGAATTCATAATATTTAAATACTGAAGACAGGGAGCTAATGGAAGAGTTAAAAGTACACAAAGGATTCACTGATCCCAAATCAGGAAATTTGAGAATCCTTATTATGCATAAGAAATCTTATCTTTGCAATCTGAAAAGTGGTGAAAATGTGAATCACATCACTACACCTTTCTTTTCATTCTTTCAAATAATAAACCCGGTCACACGGCGTGGGAGAAAAAAGGAAGCTCATAAATGCTTTTTTCCCCAGCCAACTTGACATTCCCTCACCTGCTTTTAGCTCGGGGAGCAGCCTATGACCGGGTGTTTGCCTGGAGAAGTGGCCCCCAAGGTGTGGCCTGGCGCCCAGCAGCATCACCTGGGAACTTAGTCATGCAGTTTTCAGGCCCCAACCTAGATTTACTTAATCAAGAACTCTGGCTGCAGTGTCAGCAATCTATGGTTTAACAAGCCACCAGGTGATTCTGATGTGCACTAATGTTTGGGAACCAATGACAGAGGGTACGTGATTCATGGAAGAGAAGCACCACCTGAGAGGTGACTGGCAGAAGTTGCTGGGCATGTGGAACGGGAACAATCCTGTTGTGTCCTGTCGTTCTGTGGGGAGTAGAGGCATACAGTGGTGGGGGTGGGAGTGTCACTGCAACATTTAGCTTTTAATCGGTCAGAGGATAACACGCCCTTTAGACAAAATGAAGCATTGGCTTAAACAAAAATTGCATAATTGAAACTGCTGATAATTATTGGCCCATTTCAAGTCATATATACCCACAGAATTTTAAATCTGGGAGGGACGTTGGGAAACTTTTAGGGTAGTACTGTTTCTCACAAACTGAAAAACCAGTAAGCGACACATCCATACCTGCTATCCCAAGATGAATTTTGAGAGTCTCTCCACCTTTTCTATCTTCTTCCAGAGATTCAGATTCACCAGCAATTGGTATAGACATTGATGTAGAAGGAGGCCTGTAAATAAACATTTCTAAGGGTCAGAACTTGATTTCTGGTGAATCTGAAAGTTCGAAATATTGTTAAGAGACTGGTTGTGTAGTTACTACACAGCCTTAGTAAGGTGCCTGGTGATGTTGCCTCCTTGAGGATGAAAGTGACAAAAATCAACAAATAATGTATGAACATCCTCAAAACCTGAATAAAATTCACTGGGGAAAAACGGGTTTTTACACAACAAAAAAAGTGAGACCAGAAAGGGCACTGCTTCGGGAAAAGAGAGGAGGTATGTTCTCAGCAGTGTCGGTGGAGGGCGCTTCGTCAGCTCTACTCTCAGGCCAGGCAGGGATGTTTCTGTGAGATGGAGGTGGTGGCACAAGCCCCTTGGCAGCTGAGGCTGGAGGGGATACCTCATGCCTCCGGCTCCGGTGCCTAAGATCTCTTGTTGGCTCCGTTAACTTAAATTATCCATGATTTTATCTTTTTCCTTCTTCCCTGTAAACAGTCCGCCTGCCCCAGGGAGAGTCTATAAAGAGCCGCAGTTGTTTAGATTTGATATTTTGGGCTGGATTCTCTGGGAGTAGATGATGGATAGATTTTCACTGGCTCATTCAAGACTCCCATCTCCATGTAGAAGGTGTGAAGCAGGGAGGGGCAAGATTGAGTTCTAAGAACTTTTTTTTTTTTAAGAGAACATCCTTAATCTTTTGAGTTGGTTACTGAGAGGAAAATCACATCTTCCTAGAGACTATCCCTTGGTCACCTGAAATAAAATAGGAAGGCGGTTGAAGGGGGATCATGAAGTTGATCCATTTATGTGGCAATTCTTAAAATCTTACTGTATTAGTTCAATTCAGGCTATTCAGGTCCTTGGGAATATAGACATTTAAGACTGCCATTAAACCTATTTAATTGATAGATTATTCCTATCCCAGGGTCTCCTAAATTTCAAAACTGCGTATCCTATGGGGATATGCAGGCTATTTATCCTGCAAGTTTTTGTCCAACTAAACTCATACTCTTTCCCCAAATCTGTTTTCTTCCTATATTCCCCTTCTCTGCGAATGCCATTATAATCCAAAAGTCACCAAAACTAGAATCCTAGATATTGCCTCTGTCTCCACACAAAAACTATTAGAACAAATAAATGAATTCAAAGGTAGCAGGATACAAGATTAATATACAGAAATCAGTTGTGTTTCTTTACACTAACAATGAAATATAGGAAAGAGAAAGTGAAAAAAACAATCCTGTTTAAAACTGGGTAAAAAGAAAAACAAAAAAAACAACCCTAGGAATAAATTTAACCAAAGAGGTGAACAACTTATATGCTGAAAACTATAAACATTGATAAAGGAAACTGAAGATGATTCAAAGAAATGGAAAGACATCCCATGCCCTTGGACTGGAAGAATATTGTTAAGATGGCCATACTACCCAAAGTGATCTATAGATTTAAAGCAATCCCTATCAAAATACCCATGACATTTTCTTTCTTTTTTTTAATGGATTTTTAAAAAATTAATTAATTTTTTTGTATTTTATTTTATTTATTTTATACAGTAGGTTCTTATTAGCTATCTATTTTATACATATTAGTGTATATATGTCAATCCCAATCTCCCAATTCATCCCACCACCACCCACCCTGCTTTCCCCGCTTGGTGTCCATATGTTTGTTCTCTACATCTGTGTCTCTATTTCTGCCTTGCAAACCAGTTCATCTGTGACATTTTTTAGATTCCACATATATGCGTTAATATATATTTGTTTTTCTCTTTCTGACTTACTTCACTCTGTATGACAGTCTCTAGGTCCATCCATGTCTCTACAAATGACCCAATTTCGTTCCTTTTTATGGCTGAGTAATATTCCACTGTACATATGTACCACATCTTCTTTATCCATTCGTCTGTTGATGGGCATTTAGTTTGCTTCCATGACCTGGCTATTGCAAATAGTGCTGCAATGAACATTGGGGTGCATGTGTCTTTTTGAATAATGATTTTCTCTGGGTATATGCCCAGTAGTGGGATTGCTGGGTCATATGGCAGTTCTATTTTTAGTTTTTTAAGGAACCTCCATACTGTTCCCCATAGTGGCTGTATCAATTTACATTCCCCCCAACAGTGCAAGAGGGTTCCCTTTTGTGCGTTGGGTCTTCGTTGCTGTGCACAGGCTTTCTCTAGTTGTGGTGAGCAGGGGCTACTCTTCGTTGCGGTGTGCAGGCTTCTCATTGCGGTGGCTTCTCTTGTTGCAGAGCAT
The DNA here is from genome assembly GCF_949987535.1 of Balaenoptera acutorostrata. Lineage (NCBI taxonomy): Eukaryota > Metazoa > Chordata > Mammalia > Artiodactyla > Balaenopteridae > Balaenoptera > Balaenoptera acutorostrata. The sequence continues at coordinate 96,212,246 of NC_080064.1, read as the reverse complement.
GGGCTCTAGGCACGCAGGCTTCAGTAGTTGTGGCACATGGGCTCAGTAGTTGTGGCTCGCAGGCTCTAGAGCACAGGCTCAGTGGTTGTGCTGCATGGGCTTAGCTGCTCCGCAGCATGTGGGATATTCCTGGACCAGGGTTAGAACCCGTGTCCTCTGCATTGGCAAGCAGATTCTTAACCATTGCACCATCAGGGAAGTCCCACCCATGACATTTTCCACAGAACTAGAACAAATGCTCCTAAAATTTATATGGAACCACAAAGACCCAGAATTGCCAAAGTGATCCTGTGAAAAAAGAACAAAGGTGGAGGCATAACCCTTCCAGACTTCAGACTATACTACAAAGCTACAGTAATCAAAACAGTGTGGTACTGGCACAAAAACAGATATACAGATTTAATGGAACAGAATGGAGAGCCCAGAAATAAACCCACACACTTATAGTCAATTAACCTGACAAAGGAGACAACAATATATGATGGAAAAAAGGCAGTCCCTTCAACAAGTGGTGTTGGGAAAGCTGGACAGCTACATGTAATCAATGAAATTAGAATACTTCCTCACACCATATACAAAAATAAACTCAAAATGGTTTAAAGACCTAAATATAAGACATGATGCCATAAAACTCCTAGAAGAGAACATAGGCAAAACATTCTCCGACATAATAAGCACCCCAAAGTTCACAGCAGCACTATTCACAATAGCCAAGACATGGGAACAACCCAAGTGCCTATCAACAGATGACTGGCTTAAGAAGATGTGGTGTACATATATATATATATATAATAGAATATTACTCAGCCATAAAAAAATGAAATATTGCCATATGCAGCAACATGGATGAACCTGGAGAATATTACACTTAGTGAAGTAAGTCAGACAAAGACAAACATTATATCATTTAAATGTGGAGTCAAAAAAATAATACAATGAATCTATATATAAAACAGAAAGAGACTCACAGACATAGAAAACAAACTTATGGTTACCAAAGGGGAAAGGGAGGGATAAATTAGGAGTATGGGATTAACAGACACAAACTACTATACATTAAATAGATAAGCATCAAGAATTTACTGTATAGCACAGGGAATTATATACAATATCTAATAATAACCTATAATGGAAAATAACATGAAAAAATATACATAACTGAAGCACTCTGCTGTATACCTGAAACTAACATAATATTGTAAATCAATTATACTTTGATTAAAAAAAAAAAAAAAAAGGAGTTCCCTAGTGGCCTAGTGGTTAGGATTTCACACTTTCACTTCCATGGCCCTGCAAGCTGCATGGCGTGGACCACAAAAAGAAAAAAAAAAAAAAGTCACCAAAACTAGAATTCTAGATATTGCCTCTGTCTCCTTCCTATTCACTTTTCTTCATATCCAATCAATTTCCACACCCCACAGATTCTCTCTTAACATTTTTCCTATTCATGATCTCTTCTCTGCCTCCACCAATTAATTGAATTTGGCCTCTGTAACTGGATGAGTGCAAGAGTCTCCTAGCTAGTCTGCCTACCTCTATTCCATGCTACTCTTACTGTGGTCTTTCTGAAATGTGCATATGAACATGTTACTGTCTGATTTAAAACACTTCAATAGTAGGGGACCTTCAAGATGGCAGAGGAGTAAGACATGGAGATCACCTTCCTCCCCACAAATACATCAGAAATACATCTACATGTGGAACAACTCCTACAGAACACCTACTGAACGCTGGCAGAAGACCTCAGACTTCCCCAAAGGCAAGAAATTCCCCACATACCTGGGTAGGGCAAAAGAAAAAAGAAAAAACAGAGACAAAAGAATAGGGATGGGACCTGCACCTCTGGGAGGGAGCTGTGAAGGAGGAAAAGTTTCCACACACTAGGAAGCCCCTTCACTGACGGGGACGGGAGGTGGGTGGGGGGGAAGCTTTGGAGCCATGGAGGAGAGTGCAGCCACAGGGGTGCAGAGGGCAAAGCAGAGAGATTCCCCCACAGAGGATCAGTGCTGACCAGCACTCACCAGCCTGAGAGGCTTGTCTGCTCACCCACCAGGGTTGGGGGCTGGGAGCTGAGGCTCAGGCTTCAGAGGTCAGATCCCAGGGAGAGGACTGAGGTTGGCGGCGTGAACACAGCCTGAAGGGGGCTAGTGCACCACAGCTAGCCAGGAGGGAGTCCAGGAAAAAGTCTGGACCTGCAGAAGAGGCAAGAGACCATTGTTTCAGAGGGCACGAGGAGAGGGGATTCCTTCCCTGTCTGCCCACAGAAGGCAGAGCACCACCTAAACGAGCTCCAGAGATGGGCGTGAGCCACGGCTATCAGCTCGGACACCAGAGACAAGCATGAAATGCTAATGCTGCTGCTGCAGCCACCAAGAAGCCTGTGTGCAAGCTCAGGTCACTATCCACACTCCCCCGGGAGCCTGTGCAACACACCACTGCCAGGAACCTGTGATCCAGGGACAAGTTCCCTGGGAGAACACAAGGTGCACCTCAGGCTGTTGAAACATCACGCCGGCCTCTGCCTCCACAAGCTCACCCCGCATTCCAATTATAACTACCGTATGCCTCCCTCCCCCCAGCACGAGTGAGCCAGAGCTCCCTAATCAGCCGCTCCTTTAACCCCATCCTGTCTGGGCTGGAACAGATGCCCGAGGGCAGCCTACACACAGAGGTGGGGCCAAAACCAAAGCTGAACCCCAGGAGCTGTTCGAACAAAGAAGAGAAAGGGAAATCTCCCCCAGCAGCCTCAGGAGCAGCGGATTAAATCCCCACAATAAACTTGATGCACCCTGCATCAAACCTGAATAGACAATGAATCATCCCAAAATTGAGGCAGTGGACTTTGGGAGCAACTGTAGACTTGGGGTCTGCTGTCTGCGACTGATTTTTATGTTTATCTTAGTATAGTCTTTAGTGCTTGTTATCATTGGTGGATTTGTTGGTTTGGTTGCTCTTTCTTTTTTTCATTATTATTATTTTTAAAATATTTTTATTTTAATAATTTTCTTTTCTTTCTTTTTTTCTCCCTTTCTTCTGAGGCGTGTGGCTGACAGGGTCTTGGTGCTCCGCCTTGGTGTCAGGCCTGAGCCTCTGAAGTGGGAGAGCCAAGTTCAGGACATTGGATCACCGGAGACCTCCCGGCCCCATGTAATATCAATCGGTGAGAACTCTCCCAGAGATCTCTGTCTCAGCGCTAAGACCCAGCTCCACCCAACGGCCAGCACGTTCCAGTGCTGGATGTCCCATGCAAATCAACTAGCAAGACAGGAACACAACCCCACCCATTAGCAGAGAGGCGGCCTAAAATCATACTAAGTTCACAGACATCCCAAAACACACCACCAGATGTGGCCTGCCTACCAGAAAGACAAGATACAGCCCCACCTACCAGAACACAGGCACCAGTCCCCTCCAGCAGGAAGCTTACACAACCCACTGAATCAACCTCACCCACTGTGGGCAGACACCAAAAACAAAAGGAACTACGAACCTGCAGCCTGCGAAAAGGAGACCCCAAACACAGTAAGGTAAACGAAATGAGAAGACAGAGAAATATGCAGCAGATGAAGGAGCAAGGTAAAAACCCAACAGACCAAACAAATGAAGAGGAAATAGGCAGTGTACCTGAAAAAGAATTCAGAGTAATGATAGTAAAGATGATCCAAAATCTTGGGAATAGAATGGAGAAAACACCAGAAACATTTAACAAGGACCTAGAAGAACTAAAGAGCAAACAAACAGTGATGAACAATGCAATAAATGAAATTAAAAATTCACTAGAAGGAATCAATAGCAGAATAACTGAGGCAGAAGAACAGATAAGTGACCTGGAAGATAAAATAGTGGAAATAACTACCGCACAGCAGAATAAAGAAAAAAGAATGAAAAGAACTGAGGACACTCTCAGAGGCCACTGGGACAACATTAAATGCACCAACATTTGAATTATAGGCGTCCCAGAAGAACAAGAGAAAAAGAAAGGGTCTGAGAAACTATTTGAAGAGATTATAGTTGAAAATTTCCCTAACATAGGAAAGGAAACCATCAATCAAGTCCAGGAAGTGCAGAGAGTCCCATACACGATAACTGCAAGGAGAAACATGCCAAGACATATAATAATCAAACTATCAAAAATTAAATACGAAGAAAAAATATTAAAAGCAGCAAGGGAAAAGCAACAAATAACATACAAGGGAATCCCCATAAGGTTAACAGCTGATCTTTCAGCAGAAACTCTGCAAGCCAGCAGGGAGTGGCAGGACACATTTAAAGTGATGAAAGGGCACTATGGAGAACAGTATGGAGGTTCCTTAAAAAACTAACAATAAAACTACCATACGACCCAGCAATCCCACTACTGGGCATATACCCTGAGAAAATCATAATTCAAAAAGAGTCATGTACCACAATGTTCATTGCAGCTCTATTTACAATAGTCAGGACATGGAAGCAACCTAAGTGTCCATCAACAGATGAATGGAAAAAGAAGATGTGGCACATATATATAATGGAATATTACTCAGCCATAAAAAGAAACGAAATTGAGTTATTTGTAGTGAGGTGGATGGACCTAGAGACTGTCATAGAGAGTGAAGTAAGTCAGAAAGAGAAAAACAAATACCGAATGCTAACACATATATATGGATTCTAAAAAAAAAAAAAAAGGGTTCTGAAGAACTTAGGGGCAGGACAGGAATAAAGACGTAGACTTAGAGAATGGACCTGAGGACACGGGGAAGGGGAAGGGGAAGCTGGGACGAAGTGAGAGAGTGGCATGGACATATATACACTACCAAATGTAAAACAGATAGCTACTGGGAAGCAGCCACATAGTACAGGGAGATCAGCTCGATGCTTTGTGTCCACCTAGAGGGGTGCAAAAGGGAGGGTGGGAGGGAGATGTAAGAGGGAGGGGATATGGGGATATATGTATATGTATAGCTGATTCACTTTGTTATATAGCAGAAACTAACACACCATTGTAAAGTAATTATACTCCAATAAAGACGTTAAAAAAATAAAATAAAGTGATAAAACCAAGATTACTCTACCCAGCAAGGATCTCATTCAGATTCAACAGAGAAATTAAAACCTTTACAGACAAGCAAAAGCTAAGAGAATTGAGCACCACCAAACCAGCTTTCCAACAAATGCTAAAGGAACTTCTCTAGGCAGGAAACACAAGAGAAGGAAAATACCTACAATAACAAACCCAAAACAATTAAGAAATGGATATAGGAACATACATATTGATAACTAACTTAAATGCAAATGGATTAAATCCTCCAACCAAAGACACAGGCTTGCTGAATGGATACAAAAACAAGACCCATATATATGCTGTCTAAAAGAGACCCACTTCAGACCTAGGGACACATACAGACTGAAAGTGAGGGGATGGAAAAAGATATTCTATGCAAATGGAAATCAAAAGAAAGCTGGAGGAGCAATTCTCATATCAAACAAAATAGACTTTAAAATAAAGACTATTACAAGAGACAAAGTAGAACACTACATAATGATCAAGGGATCAATCCAAGAAGAAGATATAACAATTGTAAATATTTATGCACCCAACATAGGAGCACCTCAATACAGAAGGCAAATGCTAACAGCCATAAAAGGGGAAATCGACAGTAACATAATAATAGTGGAAACTTTAACACCCCAATATCATCAATGGACAGAACATCAAAATGAAAATAAATAAGAAAACACAAGCTTTAAATGACACATTAAACAAGATGGACTTCATTGATATTTATAGGACATTCCATCCAAAAACTACAGAATACACTTTCTTCTCAAATGCTCATGAACATCCTCCAGGATAGATTAAATCCTGGGTCACAAATCAACCCTCGGTAAATTTAAGAAAACTGAAATCATATCAAGTATCTTTTCCAACCACAACACTATGAGACTAGAGACTAGATATCAATTACAAGAAAAAAAAGTGTAAAATATTACAAACACATCAAGGCTAAATAATATGCTACTAAATAACCAAGAGATTACAGAAGAAATCAGAGGAAACCAAAAAATACCTAGAAACAAATGACAGTGAAAACACGACAACCCAAAACCTATGGGATGCAGCAAAAGCAGTCCTAAGAGGGAAATTAAGAGCAAAACAATCCTACTTCAAGAAACAACAAAAATCTCAAATAAACAACCTAACCTTACACCTAAAGCAATTAGAGAAAGAAGAACAAGAAAACTCCAATGTTAGCAGAAAGAAAGAAATCATAAAGATCAGATGAGAAATAAATGAAAAAGAAACGAAGGAAACAATAGCAAAGATCAATAAAACTAAAAGCTTGTTCTTTGAGAAGATAAACAAAAATAATAAAATAATAATAATAACTATTTAAGAATAATTATTTATCTTATTTGAGAAGATAAACAAAAAAAAATAATAAACCATTAGCCAGACTCATCAAGAAAAAACGGGAGAAGACTCAAATCAATAGAACTAGAAATGAAAAAGAAGAAGTAACAACTCACACTGCAGAAATACAAAGGATCATGAGAGATTACTGCAAGCAACTCTATGCCAATAAAATGGACAACCTGGAAGAAATGGACAAATTCTTAGAAAAGTACAACCTTCCGAGACTGAACCAGGAAGAAATAGAAAATATTAACAGACCAATCACAAGCACTGAAATTGAGACTGTGATTAAAAATCTTCCAGGAAACAAAAGCCCAGGACCAGATGGCTTCACAGGCGAATTCTATGAAACACTTAGAGAAGAGCTAACACCTATCCTTCTCAAACTCTTCCAAAATACAGCAGAGGGAGGAACAGTCCCAAACTCATTCTATGAGACCACGATCACCCTGATACCAAAACCAGACAAAGATGTCACAAAGAAAGAAAACTCCAGGCCAATATCACTGATGAACATAGATGCAAAAATCCTCAACAAAATACTAGCAAACAGAATCCAACAGCACATTAAAAGGATCATACCCCATGATCAAGTGAGGTTTATCCCAGGAATGCAAGGATTCTTCAATATATGCAGAGCAATCAATACACCATATTAACAAACTGAAGGATAAAAAACATATGATAATCTCAATTGATTCAGGAAAAGCTTTTGACAAAATTCAACACCCATTTATGATAAAAACTCTCCAGAAAGTAGGCATAGAGGGAAGCTACCTCAACAAAATAAAGGCCATATATGACAAACCCACAGCCAACATTGTTCTCAATGGTGAAAAACTGAAACCATTTCATCTAAGATCAGAAACAAGACAAGGCTGCCCACTCTCACCACTATTATTCAACATAGTTTTGGAAGTTTTGGCCATAGCAATCAGAGAAGGAAAAGAAATAAAAGGAATCCAAATCGGAAGATAAGAAGTAAAACTGTCCCTGTTTGCAGATGACCTAATACTATACATAGAGAATGCTGAAGATGATACCAGAAAACTACTAGAGTTAATCAATGAATTTGGTAAAGTAGCAGGATACAAAATTAACGCAAAGAAATCTCTTGCATTTCTATACACTAATGATGAAAAATCTGAAAGAGAAATTAAGGAAACACTCCCATTTACCATTGCAGCAAAAAGAATAAAATACCTAGCAATAAACCTAAGGAGACAAAAGACCTGCATGTAGAAAACTATAAGATACTGATGAAAGAAATTAAAGATGATACAAACAGATGGAGAGATATACCATGTTCTTGGACTGGAAGAATAAACATTGTGAAAAACACTATACTACCCAAAGCAATCTACAGATTCAGTGCAATCCCTATCAAACTACCAATGGCATTTTTCGCGAACTAGAACCAAAAATTGCACAATTTGTATGGAAATACTAAGGACCCCAAATAGCCAAAGCAATCCTGAGAAAGAAAAATGGAGCTGTAGGAATCAGGTTCCCTGATTTCAGACTATACTACAAAGCTAGAGTAATCAAGACAGTATGGTACTGGCACAAAAACAGAAATATAGATCAGTGGAACAGAATAGAAAGCCCAGAGATAAACCCACGCACATATGGTCACCTTATCTTTGATAAAGGAGGCAAGAATATACAATGGAGAAAAGACAACCTCTTCAATAAGTGGTGATGGGAAAACTGGACAGCTACATGTAAAAGAATGAAATTAGAACACTCCCTAACACCATATACAAAAATAAACTCAAAATGGATGAAAGACCTAAATGTAAGGCCAGACACTAGAAAACTCTTAGAGGAAAACATCGGCTGAACACTCTATGACATAAATCACAGAAAGATCCTTTTTGACCCACCTCCTAGAGTAATGGAAATAAAAACGAAAATAAACAACTGGGACCTAATACAACTTAAAAGCTTTTGCACAGCAAAGGAAACCATAAACAAGACGAAAAGACAACCCTCAGAATGGGAGAAAATATTTGTAAACGAAGCAACTGATAAAGGATTAATCTCCATAATATACAAGGAGCTTATGCAGCTCAATATCAAAAAAACAAATAACCCAATCCAAAAATGGGCAGAAGACCTAAAAAGACATTTCTCCAAAGAAGATATACAGATTGCAAACAAACACATGAAAGGATGCTCAACATCACTAATCGTTAGAGAAATGCTAATGAAAACCACAATGAGGTATCACCTCACACCAATCAGAATGGCCATCATCAAAAAATCTACAAAAAATAAATGCTGTAGAGGGTGTGGAGGAAAGGGAACCCTCTTGCACTGTTGGTGGGAATGTAAATTGATACAGCCACTATGGAGAAGAGTAGGGAGGTTCCTTAAAAAACTAAAAATAGCACTACCATATGACCCAGCAATCCCACTAGTGGGCATATACCCTGAGAAAACCATAATTCAAAAAGAGACATGTACCACAATGTTCACTGCAGCTCTATTTACAATAGCCAGGACATGGGAGCAACCTAAGTGTCCATCGACAGATGAATGGATAAAGATGTGGCAAATATACACAATGGAATATTACTCAGCCATAAAAAGGAACGAAACTGAACTATTTGTAGTGAGGTGGATGGACCTAGAGTCTGTCATACAGAGTGAAGTAAGTCAGAAAGAGAAAAACAAATACCGAATGCTAGCACATATATATGGAGTCTAAAAAAAAAAAAAGGTTCTGATGAACCTAGGGGCAGGACAGGTATAAAGATGCAGACTTAGAGAATGGACCTGAGGATACAGGGAGGGGGAAGGGTAAGCTGGGACGAAGTGAGAGTGTAGCACTGACATATATACACTACCAAATGTAAAATAGATAGCTAGTGGGAAGCAGCCGCATAGCACAGGGAGATCAGCTTGGTGCTTTGTGACCACCTAGAGGGGTGGGATAGGGAGGGTGGGAGGGAAACACAAGAGGTAGGGGATATGGGGATATATGTATACAGATAGCTGATTTACTTTGTTATACAGCAGAATCTAACACAACATTGTAAAGCAATTATACTCCAATAAAGATGTTAAAAAACAAAGAAACAAAGAAACAGAAAAATGCTTCAGTAGCTTCCTATGGGATAAAGCTCAAACTCCTCAGAATGGCAATACAAGGCCCTTTGCAGTCTGGCCTAGACCTACCTCTTCAATTACCAAAATGCATATTTTTAAACAATGTCAAACAGCTTGGTGAAAAAACCTCCTGCATTCAATACTGTATAAGAAATACTAACATGTAAAGGAAATACAAAGAATGGAGTCTGTAGTCACAGTCACTAATCACTGATGGTGACGCATTTCTGCCTGTCTAAATTCTTATTTTTACTTTTTTGGCCATGCCGCATGGCTTGTGGGATCTTAGTTCCGCGACCAGGGATTGAACCCGGGGCCACGGCAGTGAAAGCGCCCAGTTCTAACCACTGGATGGCCAGGGAACCTCCCTAAATTCTTATCTTTTTCATGCCACTACCTTTTGTTTTTCCTTTCACAGCTGGCCTGCTTACAGCGTCTCCAACCGTCTACCTCTTAGACCTGTTTTCCAACCCTTCAGAACTCCCCCCCCCCCCGTGTGGCCTCTTCCCTTTCTCCCTCTCCAGCAGTCTCCCCCTGGCTCCGCTCTTCCCTGTCCAGCCTGACTTCACAGCCATAACACTTTGAGCAATACCTTCAGTTTGGCGCTACTCATTCTGCAATCTCAAAAAATCTGAAGAACACCAACCCTTGATAATTTCAGCCATCTGCACAAACTGATCTAACACTGGGGCAACTAAGCATTATGGAGAAAATTCATTAACCACAGGGACTGATATTAAGGCAAATTTAGAATCCAAAATCTTAGCAAATTTAGAATTTGAAATCTCCTAACAGCTGTTAGGAAATATCTCCTAACAGCTATTAGGAGAAATCTCCTAATCTCCTAACAGCTATTAGGAGAAATCTCCTAATCTCCTAACAGCTATTAGGAGAAATCTCCTAATCTCCTAACAGCTATTAGGAGAAATCTCTTAATCTCCTAACAGCTATTAGGAGAAATCTCCTAATCTCCTAACAGCTATTAGGAGAAATTTCCCAATCTCCTAACAGCTATTAGGAGAAATTTCCCAATCTCCTAACAGCTATTAGGAGAAATCTCCTAACCTCCTAACAGCTATTAGGAGAAATCTTCTAACAGCTACTAGGAGAATTTCAAATTGTTGAATAAATAATCACTGAGTGCCTATCACGTGCCACTTTTTTATTCTATTATCCCTTTTGTTCTGAAAATGTTTTTATATCTCTTATCAGAAATTGTTTAATGTAGTTCAATTTCAGAATGAAAGGGATGGGATTATTTTAATTTCATGTAATGTTAAGACTACGTGAAAAATGACCTCCTAAAATGACACTACTACCTACTTGGTATTTCATAAATATTCTCTCCATGCCCTGTAACAATGCTATAAACTTGTGCAAGCTGTTTTCTCTTCCTGGAATGTCTCTACCCACCTCCCCTGCTTAGTGATTTCCTATTCATCCTTTAAAACTTAGCTTAGCGTCGCCCCCTCAGGGAAGACTTTCTTGGCTTTCAAGGAAGAGTAGTTAAGGACTCTCCTCTGTGCCTCAATAACATCATATGTTGTGCCTCTGTCTCCCATATAAATAGTGAATCCTTCAGAGCAGGGGGTTGGTCTTATTGAGTTTGGTAAATGTTAGCACATGGTAGGCGATCTATGCACATGTACTGAATGAGAGAATACTGGGGAGTTGGACAAATTAGTTCTGTAACCTCTGAGCCTCAATGTTCTCACACCACAGAGTTGTTTCAAGAATTAAATTGGGACACAGTAATATTCATTACATCATTTTGACAAGTGGTAATTTCCTCCTTTCTAGAATATGAATGCTCCAGAGCCCTAGCTATTCAGGAGAGTATATCATCCCTAGATCTGCTTTACCACCAAATCATTAAATGCCAGTACATAGAATTTCTCCTTCAAAATATCCTTTTCATAAGCATTCGTGGTTGGCTTTCTCTTCAGAGTCAGCTTCCTTCTTTTATGAGAGCTGGTGGATATTTGACAAATTGTAGAGAACTATAAAGCAGAGTTTAGGGCAAGTGGTTAGAGGCTGATTTACCAGCTGTCTTCTTCGTTAAGTACTGGCTTTAGCATAAAATTTGTGTTCCTGAAAAATTGTTCCATCTAAGTCACAGATCTTCTGTTCATAAAATATCAAAACTAGAATTTAACTCAGAGTGCTAAGAATCTGCTACACTCTTGTCTGTTTCTCTAGTAGGTTTTTGAAAACTTATATCATGAAAAATTAAAAGACAGACAAAAGCAGAGAGAATAGTACAATGACCCTCTCCAGCAGTTATTTACATCTTTGTCTTACAGACAAATACTCAGTCAAGTCCCTCAATTGCTCTGTGCCTTAGGGTCCTCATCAGTAAAAAGTGAACTTGCATTATACCCATACCTTAAAAACTGGCTTCATGAAGCTCCCTTAGGGACTTCAGGGGTAGTAGGGTACTACACCTTTTTTCTCCCTCAATAGACAAATATTATATACAGGATTCATAATGTATTTGTGCAAAGGGATTCTGTGGCTAAATATTCTGGGAAAAAAAGTCACCAGACTAGACAACTTCCAACACTCTTTTCAGCTTTTAAGTACTGTGATTTTTTTTTTTGGGCCACACCACTCGGCTTGCAGGATCTTAGCTCTCCGACCAGTGATCAAACCCGGGCCCTTGGCAGTGAAAGCATGGAGTTCTAACCACTGGACAGCCAGGGAATTCCCAAGTGCTGTGATTTTACATGTTTGATATACACTGAAATACAACCTGGTAAAAATAATTTACTTTTCACATCAGCAGTTCAAACATTTTTCTATTCAATCCATACTCAGTAAGTACATGGATGTGTTAGAGCTGTCCCTTTTCTACTGACAGTTGCACAATTTCAGATACTCAAAGAAAAGAGAAAACAAATATTGGGAGTTTGATTCTCCTGAGAAATACTTTCATGTATCTGGGGATTAGGTAAAGTTTGTTTATTCTAATGAGTTAGAAAAGTCTTTCTCTAGCCACCCCGCTGTGTGTGAATGGGTTGTGCTGGGGATTCTTAGCTCTGATTCGGGGGATTTGCTGATTCCTTTGAGCCCCCTGAGGAGAGGTGACATGGAGAGCAGATAATCAGCATGCAGCGCTGAGATGAGTTGCATATGGGATAGATTATAAAACGGCACAGGAGAGACCTTCAAGATGGCGGAGGAGTAAGACATGGAGATCACCTTCCTCCCACAAATACATCAGAAATACATCTACATGTGGAACAACTCCTATAGAACACCTACTGAACGCTGGCAGAAGACCTCAGACTTCCCAAAAGGCAAGAAACTCCCCATGTACCTGGGTAGGGCAAAAAGGAAAAAGAAAAAACAGAGACAAAAGAATAGGGACAGGACCTGCACCAGTGCAAGGGAGCTCTGAAGGAGGAAAGGTTTCCACACACTAGGAAGCCCCTTCGTGGGCGGAGACTGCGGGTGGCGGAGGGGGGAAGCTTCAGAGCCACGGAGGAGAGCTCAGCAACAGGGCTGCAGAGGGCAGAGCGGAGAGATTGCCGCACGGAGGATCGGTGCCGACCAGCACTCACCAGCCTGAGAGGCTTGTCTGCTCACCCACCGGGGCGGGCGGGGGCTGCGAGCTGAGGCTCGGGCTTCAGAGGTCAGATCCCAGGGAGAGGACTGGGGTTGGCTGCGTGAACACAGCCTGAAGGGGGCTAATGCTCCACAGCTAGCCGGGAGGGAGTCCGGGAAAAAGTCTGGACCTGCAGAAGAGGCAAGAGACCATTGTTTCGGGGTGCGCGAGGAGGGGATTCAGAGCACTGCCTAAATGAGCTCTACAGATGGGCGCGAGCCGCGGCTATCAGCGTGGACACCAGAGACGGGCATGAGACGCTAAGGCTGCTGCTGCAGCCACCAAGAAGCCTGTGCGCAAGCACAGGTCACTGACCACACCTCCACTCCCGGGAGCCTGTGCAGTCCGCCACTGCCAGGGTCCCGTGATCCAGGGACAACTTTCCCAGGAGAACACATGGTGCACCTCAGGCTGGTGCAACATCATACTGGCCTCTGCAGCGCAGGCTTACCCCGCATTCCGTACCCCTCCCTCCCCTCCGGCCTGAGGGAGCCAGAGCCCCCTAATCAGCGGCTCCTTTAACCCCGTCCTGTCTGAGCGAAGAATAGATGCCCTCAGGCGACCTACACGCAGAGGTGGGGCCAAATCCAAAGCTGAACCCCAGGAGCTGTACGAATAAAGAAGAGAAAGGGAAATCTCTCCCAGCAGCCTCAGGAGCAGAGGATTAAATCTCCACAATCAACTTGATGTACGCTGCATCTGTGGAATACCTGAATAGACAATGAATCATCCCAAAGTTGAGGCGGTGGACTTTGGGAGCAACGATATATATATATTTTTTCCTTTTTCTCTTTTTCGGAGTGTGTATGTGTATGCTTCTTTGTGTGATTTTGTCTGTATACCTTTGCTTTTACCATTTGTCCTAGGGTTCTGTCTGTCCGTTTTTTTTTTGGTCACCATATTGTGTATTTTTATTTTTTTCTTTTTGTAGTACCATGCAACCGGCCTTAATACTAGTCACCTGCTAAGAGTACTACTTTTGAAAAATTCGGAATTACAGGTTTAATAGTAAATGTGACTATTTTCTCTGTAATAAAGGTTTGGTTGTTAAGTCCTCCTTTCTTCTAGATTCCATTTTTGCTCTCTATAGTTTATCTTGTCTCTTCAGTTTTTCAGATGTCAGGGGAGATTATTTTCTTTTTTTCTTTTTTTTCACACACACACTGTATTTTATTTTTACAAGAGATAAATAGACTGACACCAAGCATTGTAAATGGATGACCACAACAAAAGCAGCAATGATTGCAATTACCAAACACGAAACACACTCATACTATGTCATAATATTGACATTCAGTTCAGTAATTCTCCACCGTAACAGCTCCTTTACTTTGCAGTGACTTTTTTTTTTAAGTATAGTTTTTAGCGCTTGCTATCATTGGTGGATTTGTTTTTTGGTTTGGTTGCTCTCTTCTTTCTTTCATTTTATTCTTTCTTTTTATTACTTTTTAATTATTTTTAAATAAATTTTTATCTTAATAACTTTATTTTCTTTTTTTCTTTCTTTCTTTCTTTTTTTCTACCTTGTCTTCTGAGCCATGTGGCTGACAGGGTCTTGGTGCTCTGGCTGGGTGTCTGCCCTGTGCCTCTGAGGTGGGAGCGCCGAGTTCAGGACATTGGTCCACCAGAGACCTCTCAGCTCCACGTAATATCAAATGGCGAAAGCTCTCCCAGAGATCTCCATCTCAACGCTAAGACCCAGCTCCACTCAACGGCCAGCAAGCTACAGTGCTGGACACCCTATGCCAAACAACCAGCAAGACAGGAACACAACCCCACCCATCAGCAGAGAGGCTGCCTAAAAGCATAATAAGGTAACAGACACCCCAAAAACACACCACCGGACGCGGTCCTGCCCACCAGAAAGACAAGATCCAGCCTTATCCACCAGAAAACAGGCACTAGTCCCCTCCCCCAGGAAACCTACACAACCCACTGAACCAACCTTAGTCACTGGGGGCAGACACCAAAAACAACGGGAACTACAAACCTGCAGCCTGCGAAAAGGAGACCCCAAACACAGTAAGTTAAGCAAAATGAGAGATAGAGAAACACACAGCAGGTGAAGGAGCAAGGTAAAAACCCACCAGACCAAACAAATGAAGAGGAAATAGGCAGTTTACCTGAAAAAGAATTCAGAGTAATGATAGTAAAGATGATACAAAATCTTGGAAACAGAATGGAGAAAATAGAAGAAACGTTTACCAAGGACCTGGAAGAACTAAACAGCAAACAAACAATGATGAACAACAAAATAAATGAAATTAAAAATTCTCTAGAAGGAATCAATAGTAGAATAACTGAGGCAGATGAACGGATAAGTGACCTGGAAGATAAAATAGTGGAAATAACTACCACAGAGCAGAATAAAGAAAAGAGAATGAAAAGAATTGAGGACAGTCTCAGAGACCTCTGGGACAACATTAAACACACCAACATTTGAATTAAAGGGGTCTCAGAAGAAGAAGAGAAAAAGAAAGGGACTGAGAAAATATTTGAAGAGATTATAGTTGAAAACTTCCCTAATATGGGAAAGGAAATAGTCAATCAAGTCCAGGAAGCGCAGAGAGTCCCATACAGGATAAATCCAAGGAGAATCACGCAAGACACATATTAATCAAACTATCAACAATTAAATACAAAGAAAAAATATTAAAAGCAGCAAGGGAAAAGCAACAAATAACATACAAGGGAATGCCCATAAGGTTAACAGCTGATCTTTCAGCAGAAACTCTGCAAGCCAGAAGGGAATGGCAGGACATATTTAAAGTGATGAAAGGGAAAAACCTACAACTATGATTACTCTACACAGCAAGGATCTCATTCAGATTCAACGGAGAAATTAAAACCTCTACAGACAAGCAAAAGGTAAGAGAATTCAGCACCACCAAACCAGCTTTACAACAAATGCTAAAGGAACTTCTCTAGGCAGGAAACACAAGAGGAGGAAAAGACCCACAATAACAAACCCAAAACAATTAAGAAAATGGATATAGGAACATACATATTGATAACTACCTTAAATGTAAATGGATTAAATGCTCCAACCAAAAGACATAGACTGGCTGAATGGATACAAAAACAAGACCCATATATATGCCGTCTAAAAGAGACCCACTTCAGACCTGGGGACACATACAGACTGAAAGTGAGGGGATGGAAAAAGATATTCCATGCAAATGGAAATCAAAACAAAGCTGGAGTAGCAATTCTCATATCAGACAATATAGACTTTGAAATAAAGACAAGAGACAAAGAAGGACACTTAATAATGATCAAGGGATCAATACAAGAAGAAATTACAATTGTTAATATTTATGTACCCAACATGGGAGCACCTCAATACATAAGGCAAATGCTAACAGCCATAAAAGGGGAAATCGACAGTAACACAATAATAGTAGGGGACTTTAACACTCCACTTTCACCAATGGACAGATCATCCAAAAGGAAAATAAATAAGGAAACACAAGCTTTAAATGACACATTAAACAAGATGGACTCCACTGATATTTATAGGACCCTCCATCCAAAAACAACAGAACACACTTTCTTCTCAAGTGCTCATGGAACATTCTCCAGGACAGATCATATCTTGGGTCACAAATCAAGCCTTGGTAAATTTAAGAAAATTGAAATGGTATCAAGTATCTTTCCCGACCACAACGCTATGAGGCTAGATATCAATTACAGTAAAAAATCTGTAAAAAATACAAACACATGGAGGCTAAACAATACACTACTAAAGAACCAAGAGATCACTGAAGAAATCAAAGAGGAAATCAAAAAATACCTACAAACAAATGACAATGAAGACAAGACGACCCAAAACCTATGGGATGCAGCAAAAGAAGTTCTAAGAGGGAAGTTTATAGCAATACAATCCTACCTCAAGAAACAAGAAACACCTCAAATAAACAACCTAACCTTACATCTAAAGCAATCAGAGAAAGAAGAACAAGAAAACCCCAAAGTTAGCAGAAGGAAAGAAATCATAAAGATCGGATCAGAAATAAATGAAGAAGAAATGAAGGAAACAATAGCAAAGATCAGTAAAACTAAAAGGTGGTTCTCTGAGAAGGTAAACAAAATTGATAAACCATTAGCCAGACTCATCAAGAAAAACAGGGAGAAGACTCAAATCAATAGAACTAGAAATGAAAAAGGAGAAGTAACAACTGACACTGCAGAAATACAAAGGATCATGAGAGATTACTACAAGCAACTATATGCCAATAAAATGGACAACCTGGAAGAAATGGACAAACTCTTAGAAAAGTACAACCTTCTGAGACTGAACCAGGAAGAAATAGAAAATATAAACAGACTAATCACAAGCACTGATATTGAAACTGTGATTAAAAATCTTCGAAGAAACAAAAGCCCAGGACCAGACGGCTTCACAGGCGATTTCTATCAAACATTTAGGGAAGAGCTAATGCTTATCCTTCTCAAATTCTTCCAAAATACAGCAGAGGGAGGAACCCTCTCAAACTCATTCTACAAGGCCACCATCACCCTGATACCAAAACCAGACAAAGATGTCATAAAAAAAGAAAACTCCAGGCCAATATCACTGATGAACATAGATGCAAAAATCCTCAACAAAATACTAGCAAACAGAATCCAACAGCACATTAAAAGGATCATACACCATGCACAAGTGGTGTTTATCCCAGGAATGCAAGGATTGTTCAATATACGCAGATCAATCAATGTGATAAACCATATTAATAAATTGAAGGAGAAAACCATATGATCATCTCAATAGATGCAGAAAAAGCTTTTGACAACAGTCAACATCCATTTATGATGAAAAACCACCAGAAAGTAGGCAAAGAGGGAACCTACCTCCACATAATAAAGGCCATATACTACAAACCCACAGCCAACGTTGTTCTCAATGGTGAAAAACTGAAACCATTTCCTCTAATATCAGGAACAAGACAAGGTTGCCGACTCTCACCACTATTATTTAACATAGTTTTGGAAGTTTTAGCCACAGGAATCAGAGAAGAAAAAGAAATAAAAGGAATCCAAATCGGAAAAGAAGTAGTAAAACTGTCACTGTTTGCAGATGACATGATACTATACATAGAGAATCCTAAAGATGCTACCAGAAAACTACTAGAGCTAATCAATGCATTTGGTAAAGTAGCAGGATACAAAATTAATGCACAGAAATCCCTTGTATTCCTACACACTAATGATGAAAAATCTGAAAGTGAAATTAAGAAAACACACCCAATTACCATTGCAACAAAAAGAATAAAATATCTAGGAATAAACCTACCTAAGGAGACAAAAGACCTCTATGCAGAAAACTATAAGACACTGATGAAAGAAATTAAAGATGATTCAAACAGATGGAGAGATATACCATGTTCTTGGATTGGAAGAATCAACATTGTGAAAATGACTGTACTACCCAAAGCAATCTACAGATTCAATACAATCCCTATCAAACTACCACTAGCATTTTTCACACAACTAGAACAAAAAATTTCACAATTTGTATGGAAACACAAAAGCCCCCGAATAGCCAAGGCAATCTTGAGAAAGAAAAATGGAACTGGAGGAATCAGGCTCCCACACTTCAGACTATACCACAAAGCTACAGTCGTCAAGACAGTATGGTACTGGCACAAAAACAGAAATTCAGATCAGTGGAACAGCATAGAAAGCCCAGAAATAAACCCATGCACATATGGCCACCTTATATTTGATAAAGGAGGCAGGAATATACAATGGAGAAAGGACTGCCTCTCCAATAAGTGGTGCTGGGAAAACTGGACAGCTACATGTAAAGAATGAAATTAGAACACTCCCTAACACCATACACAAAAATAAACTCAAAATGGATTAAAGACCTAAATGTAAGGCCAGACACTATAAAACTCTTAGAGGAAAACATAGGCAGAACACTCTATGACATAAATCACAGCAAGATCCTTTTTGACCTACCTCCTAGAGAAATGGAAATAAAAACAAAAATAAACAAATGGGACCTAATGAAACTTAAATGCTTTTGCACAGCAAAGGAAACCATAAACAAGATGAAAAGACAACCCTCAGAATGGGAGAAAATATTTGCAAATGAAGCAAATGACAAAGGATTTATCTCCAAAATATACAAGCAGCTCATGCAGCTCAATATCAAAAAAACAAACAACCCAATCCAAAACTGGGCAGAAGACCTAAATAGACATTTCTCCAAGGAATATATACAGATTACCAACAAACACATGAAAGGATGCTCAACATCACTAATTGTTAGAGAAATGCAAATCAAAACTACAATGAGGTATCACCTCACACCAGTCAGAATGGCCATCATCAAAAAATCTACAAACAATAAATGCTGGCGAGGGTGTGGAGAAGACGGAACCCTCCTGCACTGTTGGTGGGAATGCAAATTGATACAGCCCCTATGGAGAATAGTATGCAGGTTCCTTAAAAAACTAAAAATAGAACTGCCATACGACCCAGCAATCCCACTACTGGGCATGTACCCTGAGAAAACCATAATTCAAAAAAAGTCATGTACCACATTGTTCATTGCAGCTCCATTTACAATAGTCAGGATTTGGAAGCAACCTGTGTCCATCTACAGATGAATGGATAAAGAAGATGTAGCACATATATAGAATGGAATATTACTCAGCCATAAAAAGAAACAAAATTGAGTTATTTGTAGTGAGGTGGATGCACCTAGAGTCTGTCATACAGAGTGAAGTAAGTCAGAAAGAGAAAAACAAATACCGTATGCTAACACATATATGTGGAATCTAAAAAAATAAAATGGTTCTGAAGAACCTAGGGGCAGGACAGGAATAAAGACGCAGATGTAGAGAATGGACTTGAGGGCACGGGGAGGGGGAAGGGTAAGCTGGGACGAAGTGAGAGAGTGGCATTGACATATATACACTACCAAATGTAAAATAGATAGCTAGTGGGAAGCACCCACATAGCACAGGGAGATCAGCTTGGTGCTTTGTGACTGCCTAGAGGGGTGGGATAGGGAAGGTGAGAGGGAGATGCAAGAGGGAGGAGATAAGGGAACATATGTATATGTATAGCTGATTCACTTTGTTATAAAGCAGAAACTAACACACCATTGTAAAGCAATTATACTCCAATAAAGATGTTTAAACAAACCCCCCAAAAACGGCACAGTCCAAAAGGAAAGGAAGGGATGGGTAATGTTATATGAAGATGTGCTGATATATATGCATGTCTAGGAAAGGAGAAGGCTAACATGTGATATCCTGTTTGTTAAAAGTAATAAAAATAGCAAAGTTTACCAAAAAAAAAAAAGTCTTTCTCTATAACTATAATCTCTAGATTATCAGAATTACATTTGTGGAGATAGTACAGGACATAAGATAATCTACTTTTTGAGCTCTTCAGTATTTGAGTTTCACAGATAGAGAGATAAAATGGCAGAGAAAGGGCCAGAAAGGGAACATTCATAAAAAGCTCCTAAGAAGGAATGATGAATACATTTTCTTCTACTAAATTTTAATGCTCATTTTCTCATTTCACCCTAAACTGATTCCAGTAGGAAAATATATTGTTACCTAAGAAACCAAAAATTGTTTACTCTCAGAAGAGCAGGAAATAAAGAAAGAAGCCAGGAAATTATGGTTTGAGAGAAAGCAGCACAGGAAGGCTAAGTTTTACGAAAATGCATAATTTTAATCAAGAATTGATTTGTGTTAAATATATATATTTTCATCTTTATAAAGTAGTATGTAAATAGAGAACTACATGGATGTTGCTACATGGAAGTTGATGCATAGGGAATTAATTGTCTTCTTTTCTAGATGTATTTTTTTCTCAGATATTTAAATGATATCTGATTAACTATTTTTTGGTATGAATTTATTTATGTATTTATTTTTGGCTGTGTTGGGTCTTTGTTGCTGTGCGTGGCCTTTCTCTAGTTGTGGTGAGCGGGGGCTACTCTTCTTTGTGGAGCGTGGGCTTCTCATAGCTGTGGCTTCTCTTGTTGCGGAGCACAGGCTCTAGGCTCCTGGGCTTCAGTAGTTGTGGCACACGGGCTCAGTAGTTGTGGCGCGCGGGCTCTAGAGCACAGGCTCAGTAGTTGTGGTGCACGGGCTTAGTTGCTCCGCGGCATGTGGGATCTTCCCGGACCAGGGATCTAACCCGTGTCCCCTGCACTGGCAGGCGGATTCTTAACCACTGTGCCAACAGGGAAGTCCCTAACTTTCATTTTTAACTATTAAGTGTCTTCAAGATTGCTGACAGGCATCCTACTGCCTTTTCCCATTCAGCTCACTCTCTTGGTCTCTGAGAAGACTTTTACACATTTTTTCCTCTTTGCTCAAACCCCCACCTCCATCTTTCCCATCCTCGCTCTTCAATGATTACCTCGTTTCCTGTATCACTAAGAAAAGGAGCAGTTTGAAAATAACTTCTATGTTTCCACTTCTCATATATATGCATCTGTATCCACACTCTCTGCCTTCATCCCTCTTGACAATCCAAGGACACTGTTCTAGCAGTTGGCCCTTTTGTCTTCCGCACCACATTTCTCCTTGTCTCCTGGACCATTCATATCAGGATACAAGTATGCTGTGCTATCTCCCATCTTAAAAAAAAAAAAGATAAAAAGCTGCCCTTAACCCCACATCCTCTTTTTATTTAGGACCCCGTTTTTCTGTTCCTTTTTTGTAGCAAAATTCCTCACAAGAATTGTTTATACTCACTGTCTCCAATTTTTCTCCTCCAAAACTTTCTTTAACCCACACCAATGTGGCCGTAGTCTAAAAGCATTCCACCAGTGCTTGTCAGAGTCACCAATGGTCTCTATACTGCAAAATTCACAGATCAATTCTCAGCCCACGTCTTCCGTGACCTAATTCCGTAGTGTGTGACACAGCTGATTACTCCGTCCTTTTTGAAACACACTTTACCTGGTTTCAGGACAGTAGTCTCCTTTGGTTCCTTCCTCCTATCTCACTGGTTGCTCCTATGCTGGTTCTTCCCTATCTCACCGACCTCTAACATGCGGGAGTGTCCCACACCTCAGTCTGTGGTCCTTTTCTTTATTTATACTCATTCCCTGTAGGTCATTTAATCAAAGCTCATGGCTTTAACCAGTACCTATGTGCTGATGATGTCATGATTTCCAAATTTATATCTCCAGTCTGGGCCTCCCCACTGAACCCTATAGTGATATATCCAGCTGCCTACTCAAAATGCCTGGCTGGATGTTAAATAGACATCTCAAACTTAACATGTCTGATACCCAAGCTCCCAACCTGTTCCTCTTATAGGCTCTCTCATTTCAATAAATTTACACCATTCTTTACTCAGGCCCAAAACCTTGGATTACAAAACAGCCTCCTAACTCATCTACCTATTTCTGCCCTTGGCCCCTTCACTGCTCCCACAAATTGTCTATCCTCTACCTAGCAGCCAGAAGTTTGATAATTTTACATTTTACTCCTCTGTTTTAAACCCTCCAGTAGCATGTTTTTTTGTTTTTTGTTTTGGCTGTGCCGTGTGGCACGCAGGATCTTAGTTCCCTGACCCGGGATCCAAGCTGGGCCCTGGCAGTGGAAGCACAGAGTCCTAACCACTGGACTGTCAGGGAATTCCCAACACTCCAGTAGCTTTTTATCTCACTCAGATTATAAGCAGCCTATGAGACTATTACTATAATGGCCTACAAGATCCTTTATCATCTGGTCCCATCTCTTATCACCCTCCTCCTCACCCACTCTGCTCTAGACACACTGGTCTCCTGGCAGTTACTTGAACATGCCAAACACCCACCTCTCTCAAGGCCTTTATCCTTGTTACCGCTGTCTCAAATGCTCTTTCCCCAAATAACTGCATGGCTTGCTTCCTACCTCCCTCAGGTCTCTGCTCAAATATCACCTTTACCAGGAAGGACTTCCTCGACTATATAAAATAGCAACACTTCTCGCACCATGCCTCTCCTACCCTGCTTTATTTTTCTCCAAAGCATTCATAACTATCTTTATAGTATATATTTACTTGTTAGCTTGTTGTTTGTTTTCCCCTTACAGTACAAACTCCAAGGTGTCAGGGACTTGATCTATTTTTTTCACTGCTGTTTCTCTAGTGCAGTGGTCGCCTACCTTTTTGGCACCGGGGACCTGTTTCCTGGAAGACAATTTTTCCATGGACGGGGATGGGAGGGTGGGGGGTTCAGGCGGTAATGCGAGCGATGGGGAGCGGCCGATGAAGTTTCGCTGGCTTGTCCGTCACTCACCTCCTGCTGTGCGGCCCAGTTCCTAACAGGCTGCTGACCGGTACCGGTCCGCGGCCCGGGGGTTGGGGACCCCTGCTCTAGTGTCTATAGATTAGGGCCTAGCACATGGCACTTAATAGGTATTTATTGAAGAAATGACAAATCCACAGAGATCAAATTAAAAAGTTAAATTTGTATAATTTCACCCAAAACCTGAAGACGACAAAAGACCCATGGCTTAAATAATTTAGAGCACGGAGAGTTTCTTTGGTAATAAGTAACTTCTGTGAGGGTCAGGTCAGTCTCCTAAAAGAGGAACTATTCCTTCACTGGTATTAGCCTACAAACACTATATAATATGAATGTGAACATTTAAACAAATAAATCACTATTAAACTTTCAGACAAATAACTCATTTACTGAGCATCAACTTACGTTTTAAAACATGGGTCACCAGACATCAGTTGCATACTGATTAAAACCTAAACATAAGAAAAAGAAATATTGTAATTATAAAAATCTTGAGAGGAGAAGCCACGTTCTGCTAATCTATGCACCTTCCACATCACCTAGTCCAGTATTTCCTATTTATAAATAAAATGATTACTGAATTGGGTTATATCCAATATTGAATTGCTGCTTTATACAGACATAGGTTAAAAATCATTTTTAACATTAACAACTTTGTCACTGCAAAAATAAGAGTGGAAAAGATGGAAACAAAAAGCAAGGGCTTCACCAGTAACAATCTTCTGGGTGTGTGCTGTTCTGGTCTATTTTATCTGTCTTTCCTCCCAGACTCCTGTGGTGTTTAAGTGTCTGGAATGTTTTCCTCCAACATGTTTGCCATAATGATGCTTTCAGGGGTGCCTGCTGGTGGCCTGTAAGAGTAGAATGCTTCTGGCCTTTGCTCTAGCTTTGGACCAGAATGAATGAATGAATTTATTTTTTTAATCATTCATGATTTTATTCATTCATGAAGCAATTATAATATTTTGTAAAGATCAGGCTTAGAAATATCTGATCTTCCTGACACCCCGAGCTATTCAAGACCTTTCACCCACAGAAAGAGGCATTTTCCTCTGGAGGATCTCTATATGTGTTTATCCTGAAGACTAAATGCTTAATTCAAGTCTCCACATACCTATTAGCAGCACCTGAAATATGAAATGCACAGGGTTATCTATGCAGTTCCCCATTCTAAGAAGCTAAAGAATAAAAGGACTCAATATTTGGAGAAATGTGAACTCTCATACACTCTGCTGATGGGAATGTAAAATGTTTCAGCCACTTGAAAACCAGTCAGGTAGCTCTGCAAAAGGTTAAAAGCAGAGTTGCTATGTGACCCAAGAATTCTGCTCCAAGAGTACTTACTCTTGGATACATGCCCAAGAGAAAAGAAAATATATGGTCACAATGAAACTTGTATATGAATGTCCATAGCAGCATTGTTCATAATAGCTAAAAAGTGAAAACAACAAGCCAAATGACCATTAACTGAGGAATAAATAAAATGTGGTATAGCCATACAATGGAATATTATTTAGCCACAAAAAGGAGTGTAGTACTGACACATGCTACACCATGGATGAACCTTGAAAACATTATGCTAAGTTTAGAGAAGCCAGACACAAAACATTACATATTCTATAATCTCATTTATATGAAATGTTCAGAATAGGTAAATCCATAGACAGAGAGTAGATCAGTGGTTGCTTAGGCTGGGGGGAAGGGAGGAGAGTTGGGGGAAAGTGGGAAGTGACTGCTATCGGGCTCATACGAGGTTTCTTTTTTGGGGTGATGAAGATGTTCTAAAATTGATTACGGCAGTGGTCGGACACACCTATGAATATACTAAAAACCATTCCGTTGTGTACTTTAACTGAGTAAAATGTATGGTAAGTGAATCATAGCTCAATAAAGCTATAAAAATTTAGAAGTACTCAATGTCCTTCTCTACCTACCAAATGGATCAGCTTCTCTCTCAAGGTACTTACTATGTGACTTTAACTAATGTTCTTGCCACCTTCTAGAAAGAAGGAGTTAGCATCTGTAGAACATCCACCCTGCCCCAGAGTATACTAGGCTCTGTGAGGATACTACTGCAAACACATTCTGGGAAACCTACCAGGCCAAGACCTTTTAGAGAAGGTCTCTGGAAACAGCCTCCCCCGCCTCCCAGATTCTGCTGACGTCATCGCAAGCCAATGCCACTTAGCAGCTGAAGTTCTAGGGAGGGCAGGGAAGCTGTGAGTAAGCACAGGAAGTCGGTCTACAGACAGAATGATAATGCAGAGAGCCAAGAACAGTCCCTGAGAGGCCTAGAAAGCTCCTTTAGTTCTTGGGAGTTCAGGTCTGGTTGTAACTTCCCATCCTAGGGCTCTATGAAACGTCCTTGTGTTCGAACTAAAGTTCCCTTTTACATGAGCTAACCTGAGGGATTTCTATTCCATACAACTAGTGTTGGCAAAATCACATACAGTAACTCATTTAGGCCTCAAGAACAGGTCCCTGGGGCAAGTACTGAAATTCCCCTTTTACAGAGGAGGAAACAGTGGGGCAGAGGTGAAGTGCATACACAGGGCTCCAGAGATCTAAGAACAAACACAGAGCCCTGATGCCATAATCCACGCTCCTGCCACGTGGCTGGGATTATGCTCCTTAAGCTCCCTAAGCCTATGGCTACTCAAAAAATTCTGGTTGAATGAATGAATGAATGAATACCTAGAGTACTATTATTCAGAAATAGTATTTTTTTGTTGGACCAGAATTTAAAGCTTTGTTAATGCTTTCTGAAATGCTGTTATTCTCTAGGTGCTGATTGCCTTTTAAGAAGCAGCCATAGGATCTTATTGTGTTCTGGGAATAATGATGATAATGGTGATAGTAACAAAAACCTTAACAGTAGTCATGAATTAAGAATCTATTAAGTGCCAGGCATAAGCTAAGTGGGTTTGAAAACTGTTAGATATAGGGTAATTCTTTTGTCCACTAACTTCTGACCATTCAGTTTTTATTCAGGATTATTTTCCTTTCTTATCGTTAGATAACTTACCATAATGGGGTAAACCTAACTAAAACACAGCAAAAGGTTTATCCAGTGAGTTTTACTAGATGCAAGGTACCTTACAAACATTTTCTCTATTGGTTTCATTTAATACTCCAGCT
Source organism: Balaenoptera acutorostrata (assembly GCF_949987535.1). Taxonomy (NCBI): domain Eukaryota; kingdom Metazoa; phylum Chordata; class Mammalia; order Artiodactyla; family Balaenopteridae; genus Balaenoptera; species Balaenoptera acutorostrata. The sequence goes on along the minus strand of NC_080064.1, from coordinate 96,185,717 downwards.
CTCTGAAGTGTGTATTCCCTCTGGGTTCACCAGAATACATGGCTCCTGAAGGTACTTGGAAACAGTAGGGCAGATGCCCAAAGTGAGTTTCACCTGTCATTTCACTTGTTGCGAGAGAACCCAGTGACTTCTATGTGCCCACCACAGCTGCTTTGGAAATCACGTCTTGGGAGCTATAAGCATTGTAAGGTATTCATTTAAGATGCTCCTTCTGCTCATTGAGCCCTTATGCCGTAGTGGTTGTGTGCATTCTTCCCTGAATGTTTACAGCACCATGTGATCATGAAGGTGAACATTTGTTACTTTTCAGTGCTTCTGTGATTTGGACAGTTTTTTCTTCTACATGGTGAGTATTTCAGTGGTATGTTCAGCTTATGATCTCAATACTGATTCCCATCTTGCCCTTGACAGTATATACCTACGATTATTTAAAGGCAGAGAATCTCATTTGTTGACATGTAAATCTAGAAACGTGCTTACTTTAAGAATGGAATTATCCTGTCTTGTATTTTTGGTATCATAGCCTTCCAGTAAACAGCGACGAGTGGTATTTCCTGATCCAGCAAACTCTGCCAGGTTTAGATCTGCAAAGCCCAGCTATGAAAAGAAAGATAATTATATTAATAGAATATCTCCTAGGCTTCTATCATATTATCTTTAAAATAAACATTCAACCCATGCTCTAGCCAAGTGGTCTCAAACTTCAGTTATTTGCAGTTTTTGCCAACTTAACAACACCTGTTCTATCCTTTGCTTAATATTGGGTTGGCCAAAAAGTTTCTTCGATTAATGAATACGTTGTTCAATCAAGTTCTTGGTGAAAATGAAAAATGTGTCTTATTTTACTTAAAACCGAACGAACTTTTTGGCCACCCCAATGTGTCTTAGAAAATTGGCTCCCTTTTTGTAAAAATGTATTACCTATTCTACTCTTGTCTTAAGCAATACGATCTCTGAAATCACATGTTTGATTGCTAAATGTATTTTTCTGCACACATTAAAATATATAACTTAACGTAAAAATAATGTATATTAAACAACTGAGGGGCTTCCCTGGTGGCGCAGTGGTTGAGAATCTGCCTGCCAATGCAGGGGACACGGGTTCGAGCCCTGGTCTGGGAGGATCCCAAATGCCGCGGAGCAACTAGGCCCGTGAGCCACAATTACTGAGCCTGCGCGTCTGGAGCCTGTGCTCCGCAACAAGAGAGGCCGCGATAGTGAGAGGCCCGCGCACCGCGATGAAGAGTGGCCCCCGCTTGCCGCAACTGGAGAAAGCCCTCGCACAGAAACGAAGACCCAACACAGCCATAAATAAATAAATAAATAAATAAAAATTAAAAACAAACAAAAAAAAGCAACAGTCTTTAAAGATTATCTTTAAAAAAACAAAAAAACCCAAAAAACCCCAGAAAAACACAACTGAAATCACTGCAAGTAGCAGTGGTGCTCACACCGCTCTATGGGAAATACTAGCAGACCAGTCATGGTCATTTGCACACACATAGAAAAAACCATTCAGACTCTCCTCTCCCTGTTCTGGTCTGGTTCTATTCCCAGTTAACCACTGGTGACTGCGGATAGTTGCAAATTATTAAGTTCTCACTGCCCACCCAAGAGCGAAATGATTTAAGTGTATCACATACTCTCTTTGGTACAAGCTCCTCCTCCTTTACCACCTTCATTTGCCTTGCTGGTAAAGGTGGTAAAGGTAAGCTCTATATCCACAACATTTGCCTTGCTGGTCCCCCGTGAGCTGAATCTCTCTTTATGAAGCCTTCTTCCTTCCTTCCCCACACCAACCTGCTCTGCTGTTACCCAGAAGCTCAGCTCAAACACATTCCTCCCTCTTATTACTACTCGCGTTTGGTCCCCATTTTCTGCAGCTACCAAAGATGACCCTATGGTCTTTCCTCTGATGTTGCTCAACCCTACTTCTCATTTCCAAGTGGTACAAAAAATCACTCCCTTATATCATTATTTTTTGAACAGTCTATTCTATATGACTAAGTGTATATAGTCTTTTATTAACAAAAAAATGTTTTGAGCTTGCAATTGATTAAGTACATCTCCCTGAATATATAATAAAAAGTATTATACACGTCAAACCCTGCTGTGATTTTAAGTTGAGTGCTGTGATTTTAAGTTGCCTGCTTCAATGCTTTAAGACATGCAGTGAAGAACATATGAATGGCATTTAAGATGAAGATTTTTATTGTAGGATGGAGCATTATTTTAGTGGTTTTTAATTGGTATAAGAAGAATGAAGAATAAGAACTTAAGAGACCAGTTGAAGGACCACAAGCTCCAAAAGCAGTAAGTCAGGAACATATCAAGCCACAGGTAATATCTACCTAATCTTCACATGATTACTCTGGTCTTACTGCCTCTTTTAGGGATTCAAGAGATCAGCAAAAAGCCTGGATATGTCCAGGGCAAAGCCACATTCAAATGAATATGGGAAGACTCCTGGGGCTGTGTGATCACACATCATCCACATGCCTTATTTCATACATTATCCTTTCTCTTTGAACCTCCAATACCTTTTCCATCCACACTCTTTGCTGATGTCTTGCTTCCTATTTCACTCAGAAATAAAAGCAATCAAAAGAGCATTCAACTTCCACAAGCTCTTATCACCAGCCACATGCACTCGCCTACCTGAATCTGTGCCCACATATTTACCTTCCCACTTACTGTAAGTGAGCTGGCTGTGCTCCCATCCAAGGCCAACCACTCTCCTCTCGCCTATTCAAGTTCATCCCTTCAGGGATTCTTCCCTCTCTATGGATCATTCCCAGAACACAAACATGCTGGATTTTCTCCCATCTTAATGAACTAAAGAAAACAAAACCTCATGCCACACCTCTCTCCAGTCTACTGTAATATTCTTCTACTCCCCTTTGGAGCAAGACTCCTCGAAAGACTTGTCTATATTGACTGTCTCTGATTCCTCTGTCCATGGCCACCTCGTCAACTTCATTTCCCCCTCTCCTCCTCAACCACTCTTCCAGCCACAAGGTCCTTTTCCTTGAAAAATGCCAAGATCATCTCAAGGCCTTTAGCACTTACTGTTCTTTTGCCTGACACATTCTCTTTTAGATCTTCTCACAGCTTTCTTCCTCACTGCATTAGGGTCTATGTTCAAATGTCATCTCTCTAAAGGGGACTCCCCTGACCATTCTAGAACATGCCTCGCTCCCCCCACCTCCCCTGTAGCTGTCACTGTCTACCCCTTATCTGCTTTATTTTTCTTAGTAGTTATCATCACATCACGTACATACACATTTCATATTTATTTTATTGTCTGTCCCCCTCCCTCAATCTCCTATTAGAATGTAAGCTCCCCAAAGTCACGGATTTTTGTCTGTTTTGTTTACTGCTGTATCTCTAATACTTAAAATAGTGGCAGGAAATATTTTCTCCCTGAATGAGACAGACTTTCTAGGACCAGGCCCAGGCTGGGACACAGGTGCTCCTGTACTTGGCAGATAGTGGATCAGAACTCCTGTCTCTGGCAGACAAGCTCAACTCCTTGCAACCTCACCAGTCAGGTACCTCCCTCCTCTCCTGGGATGAGGGGTGGAAAGAGACAACAGGAGTGTTAATAAAATGTTGAAAGAAAAAATATATATATAATGAGGAAAAAGATGAATTCTTAAGGGTTCAGGTACATGTCAGTATAGTTTAAAAATACTTTTAGTTAGGGCTGGTATACAAAGTATTTTGAAATTTTTAAATAAACATTTTTCTCTGCAACAAATTGAAAAAAAAATAGTTGCAGGAACAATGCTTGGCACATAGTAGACAGTTAACACGTATTTTTTGAATAAAAAACAGCCCTTTGGCTTACCATCCACTGTTGGAATGCTGGTATTACAGTCACTAAGCATACAACAAGTTTTTAAAAAAAAGAATCTGGTCAGTCCCCATTAAGAAAGCATGCTAAGGTCAACATTTACTGAGCACCTTTTATGTGCCAGGCCCTGCTTTAAATACTGGAAAACAGTGATGAACAGGACAGATAAGAACCGTCTTGCAAGAGCTTAAATTGTAATGAGGTACAAGAGAGTCCATATTTCCTTATGATTTTCTCTTTGGTTTCACTGAGATAACTGTCTCAATAAAATGGCATATATACATATATATATACATATATATAAATTGTAGGTATAACTGTGGTAGAGCTTCCTTCAATTGGCAAATAATTTTGAGCATCTTCATTCCAGATAATGTTAGGTATTAGGAATGTATATTATTCCTATTCTCAAGGAACTCATAAGGGAAGATAGAAAAGGAAATAAATTCCCATAAAAAAAGTATAAGTGCTGTGATAAAGGAAGGCACAATTATAAGAAAGAGAGGAAAAAAAATTTCTCAGTGGGGAGGGATGACTAAGCTGAGTTCTTAATGATACATGAGTCGACAGAAGCACATGCATGGCAGTAAAAACATCAAGTCACAAGGCAACAAGGCTAAAACAGCACGGCACACTCCAGGAATGTTCTCTGGGCAGTATGTCTGAAGCATAAGGATGAGTGAGTGAGTGGGTGAGTGTGCAGACAGATGATTTGCAAACCAAGATGGGTCCAATATGCTAGGTTAAAGACTTTTCATTTCATTTTCCTTTACAGGCAATAGAGAGCTGCTGAAGGACTAAAAGTGGGGGAAGGATATGATCATCTTTGAATTTCAGAACAATCCCTCTGGCAATAATATAGAGGATGAACTGGTGGGAGACGACAGAGGCAGAGAAAAGATAGGAGGCCAATGCAGGTTTGAAATAAGAAATAATGAAGGCATAACCTAGGGCAGTGGTCTTGCGACTGGAGAGAAGAGATGGTTTCAAAAGCTTTTTAGAAGGGAGAAATCAAGATCTGTCAGTCATAGCAGACCGTTTTTTGCCTACCCACCATTCAATGCCCTGATATTCCTTGCTAGCAAGTCCTGATTTTATTCAAGTGTCCACTCTTAGCTCATCCATGTACACAAGGAAAGTAACCCAACCTCTAGCTGACTGTTAAGTTGTGATTAGTCTAAGCTAACCATGGCAATCCATTCCTCCTGCCCATGACTAGTTTAGGAGTGGGCATATGATCCAGTTGTGTCCAATCAAAGGTCAGGGAAATCCTCTGGGGAACATGTAGGAAAAGTTTTCTCACTTGAAAAAGTCATAAATGGGGAAGCAGCTGGGCTTTGTCATATGTGAATGTGTTGACTAAAACTTGAGCAGCTACCCACCTCCTGACCATGAAGGGAGCTAGCCAAGGACAAAGCCATCACATACAGAATGTAAGAAAAAAAAGAGAATGGTAACATGGATTCTTGATGATGTTCTTTAGTCAGTGGATTAACCAATCCTGGAGCAGCTCTATCTCACATCTACAGCTCTATCTCATATCTACCTGTTTTGTGAGATTAAAAAAATCTCTAGGTGAGGAGGGTTTTCTGTTACTTGTACCAAAGAGCATCCTAACTGATATTGCAGCCAACTAGTTTTAGAAGGGTGGGTAGATTTGATAGTTGAAACTAGTGCCCTGGTTCTTGGCTTAGATGCTTAGATGACTAGATTGATGGAGCTACCATCACAGAGAAATACAAGAGGAGTATGTGGGGAGTTCCCTGGTGGCCTAGTGGTTAGGATTCCTGGCTTTCACTACCGTGGCCCGGGTTCAATCCCTGGTCAGGGAACTGAGATCCTGCAAGTGACACAGCGTGGCCAAAATAAAAAAAAAAAGTGGTTTAGAGATTAAAGAGGTTTAGAAATAAAAGAGTTGGGTTTCTGGTAGTATTATTAATTACTAATTCCTTCTATCCAGCAAAAAAGTGAGCACATTCATTAGTAATTCCATACAGCTAGTAAAAGTATAAAGGATAGTAGTGATCATGTATACAGAGTGCTAAGAGAGCACAGAGGGGGGAGTCCTATTCCACTGGGGGTTGGGTGGGACTGAGAATACTGAATTAACAGTTGCTATTGTTTAATGCAAACCAGAGATTGCCTCCTAGTAAGGAAACTGAAACTTAAGAATAACATCCCATAATCAACATTTAGAAAGAATATGCCTATAATTTATTGTTGGATCCAACTATTCAATCTCTGAGTTGCTTTATTTAAAAACAGCCAAGCTTAAACAGCAATTAGAAAAGCAAACCATCTAATTTTTAAGCTTATAAATAGCAATGAATGATATTATAAATTCCAAAGGTGTTAAAGAACACCAACTTACCTTTGCATAAGCTTTTCCACCTTTTAATTCCTGCCAAAGATAAAAAACACTATAAGGATATCATATGACTAAAGATTTAAAATTAAATATATGTCAAATAATTTTGAGGTAGATATTTATAGGCTAGCAAATATAGAGTAAAATTCTGATGATCTTAAATCCAACTGTTTGGATGTCCCCTGCCCCCCTGAAAATAACCAGAATTTTTATTTAGAATTTAACTTAAATCTGAAGGAGACAAATGGTGAGAAGACAAGCTAATATTTAATCTATTTGCTGAAGAAGAAACTGCCAAAAATGTCCTGGACACATTGCAAGAACATGAATCATCAAAGAAAGGTTAAATTAATTACTGAGTTAAGCATATTAATAATATATTGTACAAAGATTTCAACAAGAGTTGAAACCCCCACCCCAGAGACAACCACTGTTATCAACTTTTAGGAATTGTCCAAAAGATGTGTATATACATTTCTGCTTTACTCAAATGACAGCACACTACATATACTGTTCTATACCTTACTTTTTTCCACTTAATATATATGGCATTGTTCTACGGTAATACAGTAGAAACTCCCTTATCTAAGTCTTATCTAAGTGAAGGAGACTGGCAAAAGTGAAAAGTAAAAAAAAAAAAAAAAAAAAATATATATATATATATATATATATATATATCTTAACATTTTACTTTAAAATATATAACTACATTAATTTGCCAAATCCCTCAATTTAGGACATCACACAGATGCAAGAATTAAGTGTAAAACACTTAGAACACTGCTTAGTATACAGTATACGTACTCTGTATTATGTTTTTGCCGTTAAAATTAGGGCCAAATTCTCCTCTCCTCACTCACTTTTTTTTTCTAGTGGGTTTTTTTCTTTATTTAAGTTTACAAAATACATGCTTATAGAAAATTAAAACATTATAGAAATATATAAACCCAATCATGAAAGTTCTCCCATAATCCCATTCTCACAAAGCCACTGATAACAATGTGGTGTTACTTCTCCATTATTTTTTAGAGCATAAACAAGTTACTCTACCAAAAAAAAAAATGCTTGCACAGCTTCCTTTTTTATATAAGAGTAAAATTTGGACATATTATTCCAGATATTTCTCACTCTTAATGGAGAGAAACTACATGAAGATACCATAATCTATTATACCAGTCCCTTATTGTTAGGACATCTGGGCTAGTTTTTTTTTTAATAAATTTTATTTATTTATTTATTTTTTGGCTGCATTGGGTCTTCGTTGCTGGGTGCGGGCTTTGGGGTGAGCAGGGGCTACTCTTTGTTGCGGTGCGTGGGCTTCTCATTGTCGTGGCTTCTCTTGCTGCAGAGCATGGGCTCTAGGCGCATAGGCTTCAGTAGTTGTGGCACGTGGGCTCAGTAGTTGTGGCTTGCGGGCTCTAGAGCTCAGGCTCAGTAGTTGTGGCACACGGGCTTAGTTGCTCTGTGGCATGTGGGATCTTCCTGGGCCAGGGCTCGAACCTGTGTCCCTTACATTGGCAGGCGGATTCTTAACCACTGCACCACCAGGGAAGCCCAGGGCTAGTTTTAATTAAAGACGAAGGTGAAATAAATTTGCTGTGTACAGTTGTCAGATTATTCCCATTAGGCAGTTTCCTAGTAATTTCATTTCTTTTTTTTTTTAAATTTTTATTTTTTTATTTGTTTTATTTATTTATTTAATTTTGGCTGTGTTGAGTCTTCTTTTCTGTGCGAGGGCTTTCTTTAGTTGCGGCAAGCGGGGGCCACTCTTCATCGCGGTGCGCTGGCCTCTCACTGTCGTGGCCTCTCTTGTTGTGGAGCACAAGCCCCAGACGCGCAGGTTCAGTATCTGTGGCTCATGGGCCTAGCTGCTCCGCAGCATGTGGGATCTTCCTAGACCAGAGCTCGAACCCGTGTCCCCTGCATTGGCAGGCATATTCTCAACCACTGCACCACCAGGGAAGCCCAGTAATTTCATTTCTAATGAAGAGTTAGCCAAAGATTCCAAGCATCTTCAGTATATTCTGGAAAACTACCAAAGGTTGTAACAACTACACTCCCACCTACAGCATGCAAGATAGGATATGTATATTTGGAAATGCTTATTCAAAATTATGGTATAATTTCTTAATTTGAAACAAATTTTAAACTGATTGTTCCTGTAATTTTGTTTTCTAACTATAGAAAGTGAAGTGTGACAAATTTTCTTGCCTGATAGGGAATCAGGATCCTAAGGACAGGGTTTGTAAAACTCAGTATATGCCAGAAAGAGGCACAGGCATCAGAAACTTAAGTAACACTTTTCTATGAAGTCTTCACAAAAGACTGCAGCCCTTGCTATAGCTTCAAATACGTCCACTGGTATCTCCAGTTATTTCTCCAGGGTTTGATACCTATATTGGTAACCTACTGCTTGTGGAATACAACTGAAACTCAAAACATAAACTTTCCCTGCCACCACCAGCTGTTCTCATTCAACTGCAGCAGACAACTCTCTACTCCTGGGACACACACCTCTCACATGTCTGGTTTGTCACTTCACACCTCATTTTAGAGTACCCTTTTTCTTCTCTGACCTCTCTCAAGACTCAGCTCAAACACCACTGACTCTTATGAAGTCTTCCATAATCCTCCTCAGGGAAAATAAATGGGCTTTTCCTCTGTGTTATTCTGGCTTTTTAAAAAAATAAATTTATTTATTTATTTTTGGCTGTGTTGCGTCTTCGTTTCTGTGCGAGGGCTTTCTCTAGTTGCGGCGAGCGGGGGCCACTCTTCATCGCGGTGTGCGGGCCTCTTACTATGGTGGCCTCTCTTGTTGCGGAGCACAGGCTCCAGACGCACAGGCTCAGTAATTGTGGCTCACGGGCCCAGTTGCTCCGCGGCATGTGGGATCTTCCCAGACCAGGGCTCGAACCCGTGTCCCCTGCATTGGCAGGCGGATTCTCAACCACTGCACCACCAGGGAAGCCCTATCCTGGCTTTTTGCTGGTACCTCTATGACAGCATTTCTGTAATAAGGTACTAAAGTGGAAGTCTTAAAGCAGCGGTCCCCAACCTTTTTGGCACCAGGGACCAGTCTCATGGAAGACAATTTTTCCACGGACTGGGGCTGGGGTTGGGGGGGGATGGTTTCGGGATGATTCAGGTGCATTACGTTTATTTTGCACTTTATTTCTATTATTATTACATTGTAATATATAATGAAATAATTATACAACTCACCATAATGCAGAATCAGTGGGAGCCCTGAGCTTGTTTTCACTTGCCACTCACTGATAGGGCTTTGATATGAGTCTGCAAGCAGTTGATTTATTATGGTCTCTGCAGTCAAACCTCTCTGCTAATGATAATCTGTATTTGCAGCAGCTCCCCAGTGCTAGCATCACCGCCTCATCTCCACCTCAGATCATCAGGCATTAGATTCTCATAAGGAGCACACAACCTAGATCCCCCGCGTGCACAGTTCACGGTAGAGTTCGCGCTCCTATGAGAATCCAATGCTGTCACTGATCTGACAGGAGGCGGAGCTCAGGCAGTAATGTGAGTGACGGGGAGTGGCTGTAAATACAGATGAAGCTTCGCTCACTCACCCGCCGCTCACCTCCTGCTGTGCGGCCCAGTTCCTAACAGGCCACGGACCAGTACTGGGGTTGGGGACCCCTGTCTTAAAAGACAGACACACCTCACCTGTCTACTTCCTGAACAGTATCTAGTGCAGAACTTTATAGAACATGCACTCAAAAACTGTGGAATAGGGCTTCCCTGGTGGCGCAGTGGTTGAGAATCTGCCTGCCAATGCAGGGGACACGGGTTCGAGCCCCGGTCTGGGAAGATCCCACGTGCCGCAGAGCGACTAGGCCCGTGAGCCACAATTGCTGAGCCTGCACATCTGGAGCCTGTGCTCCGCAACAAGAGAGGCCACCATAGTAAGAGGCCCGCACACCGCGATGAAGAGTGGTCCCCGCTTGCCGCAACTAGAGAAAGGCCTCGCACAGAAACGAAGATCCAACACAGCCATAAATAAATAAATAAATAATTAAAATAGCTTAAAGAAAAACCCCCAAAAACTGTGGAATAAACATACAGAAGACTTCAAATCCTCTAATCCCAAATTATCAGTCACAGATATCACTTTTTAAAGGATTAAAAAGAAAGACTGCTCCCCTCAAAACATGTCCTACTACAGTAAGCAGTTTTGTAAGTTAAAAAAAAAAGGTGTGCTTTAATAAAAGTGATAAATCATTCTATCTTTAGGAGAGTTATGTTCAACAAACCCACATATGCTTGATATCTGCATCTTACCTCCCAGGATCTCAAACTGTTTATTTTAGAAATAAAAACATGGGGAGAGGACAGTTCACTGTAAAATATGAAAAAGCAATGATTCAGGCATGTGAGTTTTTGCTTTATATTCCTAGCCAGAGCACAAATGACTGGATATTCTCATCAACACCAAGCTTAAAGAGAAACAAAAAACAAAACTGGAACCACCATGAAGACAACGCCACATTAAAATCTCTTTCTCTTGATAATTTCTGGCTTCCAGCTGACTGGATGAGTTTCTTCTGTTGCTGTATCATCCTCTCCGTACACTTTAATGGTTTTATCAGCTTCAGCTGTTAGTAACCGACTTTCAGACTGATCAAAAGCACAAGTAAATATTCCTGACTCACTGTCCAAAGACCCAGGCTGCACTGCTGCATAAACTCTCTGGAAATTGTAGCCAGTTCTCCAGTTCCAAAGATGCATAGTGCCATTGTCAGCTCCAGATACAAATACTCCATCAGAATTTACTGTCAGTGTATTAATAATAGCATTGTGACCAGAAAGATTTTGAATGAAACTTCCATCAGGGAATTTCCACTGTTTTATGTTATCTGGAGAACCAGATGCAAATGTGTAATGTCTTGGATGTAAAACCACAGCCCTGACTGATTTTTTGTGATTTGTTAATGTGACCCTTGTTTTTCCAGCCACCAAATCCCATAATCGTATTGTAGTGTCATGGCTTCCAGTAATAATTTGTGGTTCTGCAGCTTGACACCTCACTGCAGCCACCACGTTAGTATGTCCAGATAACGTGTGTACGCTGGCTTTAGTTCTCACATCCCAAATCCGTGCAGTTGAGTCTCGGCTACAGGTCACTGGCACGTTGATTGTTGGGTGCAGATCCAAACCATACACTGTACTCAGATGTCCATGAGAGTGCCTTATAACCTTATGATACTCAAGATCCCAGCAGTTGACTAGTTTGTCTTCTCCACAGGAGAACAGGTACGCGCTCCTTGTGCTCACTATCACACCACGCACTGTACTGACGTGCCAAGTTAATGACAGTTTTAACTTGCCACTAGCCAAGTCCCAGATCTTTATAGTTCTGTCAGCAGATCCAGTAACAAACCACTGATTTCCAGGTTCCACAGCAATACATCAAACCTAGGCAGGATGCCCACTGATCACTCTGTAGAGTTTCCACGGTGGGTGCCACTGAGGTTTTGGCATCGTAGGGGCTTTTTTAGCCATCAGTGTGGAGTTCTTGGCATTGCCACCATCCATAACAACCGCCCCTGCAGGCTGTGACTGGTCAGAAGCCCCAGGGTGTCGGTGTTCACCTCCAGCAGGTGCACTACGGTTTGCATCGACCCTGGCTTGAGAAGTAGGTAATGCCACAGCTAAGGACTGTGCAGCTGATTCACTCAGCATTCTTTGGATCTTAGTATCTGCTGTCAAAGCAACCCCGGGTCCTGGTGGATATGGATGTGTACCTGTCACCAAACACTGAACTTCTTGTCCTTGATTGGCAGGATACTGTTTGTGTCCATATGAATCTGATGCATTCTGAGGGCCTTTCTCTTTAAGATTTTCTTTTGAGGTAGGCATATGCAACACAGGACCATACTCATTATGCAGCTTGATTGCCATTTCTCGTTTGTGACTGTTCATCCAAAGGCACAGGTTTTCCATTATCAGCCACAAACATGACATGGGTTCTCTTCAATGACCTGAACACAAGCGAGTGCACAGAATGTTTCTGTACCTCCTCAACCATGACGCCATGGTTTATGTAGTCGCTCCGGCAGGGAAGAAACACTAATCAACAGGATGGAAACCGCCACCACAGCTCTCCTCACTCACTTTTAAAAATGTGTTTGCTGAATGGAGCTGTCTCTTATCTTTCTTTCATAAACCAGATACACAACACATTATCTACCATTTCCATCTTTAAAGAGGAGAATTGAAATAAGCTGAAGAGTAATCTATGGTAAATTCTATTGTTCATGAATATTTGCTATCCTTCCCCTTCCCTGCCCGTTTAGTGAGGCTGTGGCCATGCCACCAGATCTACTCCATTATGAATTACCAAATTTTCCTTCTTTATTAGGTCACTGTCATATCATTAATAGCGCCTTTCATCAAACAAAGCAAAACAAAACTTTCTCCAGGTGATCCGTGTCTCTACTGGCTAATTCTTTTCTTTGCTCCCCTTTACAGCGAAACTCTTCAAAGATTTACCCAAATATGCTGTATCCCACTCTCTATTCAATCTACTCTAATTGGGCTTTTGCCCTCATTTTTCCCTCTGCAGTGGCTCTAAGGATTGCCAATGATCTCCATTTTTATTAAAGCCAAAGGCTTTGTCTTATCTTACTTAATTTCACAACAGTATTTGACAGGCTTGGCCACTCTTCCTCCTTCCTTATACCATTTTGCTCTTTAAACTTCCAAGGTGCCACCATTGCCTAGTTTTACTCCTACCTCTCTGGCTGCTCCTCACTCTCCTTGGCAAGACCTATTCCTTTATTCAACCTCTGTGGAAAGAATGCTAGTTGTATCTCAACTATCTATCCTCCCCCTCTCCATAGTAATAGAATCCTCTATTTTTAGTTGGGCATTGGCTACCCAAAATAAAGTAACTGACTACATTTTCCACTTGCTTTTTGTACTATAGCAGTGTAACTAAGATCTGGCCAAAAGTATACAAGAAGTGATATATATGAATTCTTCCTCCTTTCTTGTACCTGCTAAGTACTTTTATACTACCTCTAAGTGTTTGGTCTAGGCCTCTTGTCTTCTCTATCTACACTTTCTCCCTGGTTTATCCCATTCAGGTCTATGGCTTTAAATAAAGATTGTATGCTGATGACTCTCAAATCTTTATTTCTAGTCTGAACTTCTTCCGAGAGTAGTATTTTAAATGCCTACATGACATGTCCACTTGATGTCTCATAGACACCTCAAATTTAACATGGCCAAAATAGGCCTACTGATCTCTATTTATCTGCCCCCAAAATTGCTCCACTTTGAGTTTTTGCCATTTCAATAAATAGCACAATCATCTACCCATATGCTTAGGCAAAAGGTCTAAGAGTTATTCTCAATTCAGTTTCCCTCATTCACTATATCCAATCCATTAGCGGCGGTCTACCTCCAAAATACATCCTGAATCATACCACCTCCACTGTTATAACTCCATGCCAAAACATAAGCATTCCTCACCTGAACTATTCCACTCAGTTAAGTGGTCTCTGTAATTCATCCTTCGTATAGCAGCAAAAGTGATCATAAAAGATCACGTCTCTCCTTATTAAAATCCTCAAATTGATTCCAAATCTAATTGGAATAAAATCTAAACTCCTATAAGGCTCTACCTGATCCAGTGCCTCCAACCTCATTATCAAGGACTTCCCTTTCCATGTTTTCCATGTTCCAGCTAGGCTGGTCTTCTATCTTTAAACATGTCAGATTTGTTGTTTATCCTGAATGAGGTTCACAGTACTTTTGAATCTGTGGCTCAGTATCTTTCATCAGTTTTAGAAGATCCTCAGCCACAATCTCTCACGTCTCCTTCTAGGGCTCCAATTTTATGTGTGTGTGTGTGTGTGTGTGTGTGTGAAACCTTTACACTGTTTCCCATGTCTTACACTCTGTTCTGTGTATCCCGCCCTTTTTCTCTCCATGATTTAGTCTGGATATTTTCTTTTGTCTTATTTTCCAAGGTTTTCTTCAGTTGTGACAAACCTGCTGTTAAATACATCTGTTGAGATTTAGTTTCATCTACTTAGCTTTAAATATCAGTTATTGTATTTTTCAGTTCTAGAATTCAATTTGATTTTTTAAATAGTTTCAAGTTCTCTGATGTCCTGTATTGCTGACTAATTACAATTGTTGTAAGAAGTCTGTCTTAGATCTTCTCCAAATCTGTATCTTCCATGGGTCTGTTTTTATTATCTATTTTTCCTTTTGATTTTGGTCATGTAGTCATGTCTTTTAGTATGCTTGGTAATTTGTGTGTGTGACAACTTGAAGAAATAATTTTAGGCTCAGAATAATGTTATTCTCCTCCAGAGAAGATATATTGATACATTTGCTTCTGGCAAGCAGTAAGGTCAGGGACTGAGCTAACCTTCATCCAAGCAGCGACTGAGCTGATTGGAAGTTGAATTTCAGTTTTTGTAAGGGTCGATCTATACCCACTATATTCCTTCTTCTGGGCTGAAACTCTTAGTAAGAGTCTTAGACTAAAAGCTAAGAGAGTCCTAACTTAAAGCTTAGAGAGTCCCAACTAAAAGCTTGGGGTATTTACCAAGGCTCCTTCTGCTGGTGGGCCCTGGACTCCATTTTTGTACCCTTAGTCCTGTAAAATTGTCAGAATCTCAGCTCAGCTTCTTAGCCTCTCCATCACTGCTTTTGGCTCAGCTCCTTAGCTACTGCTTACAAATGAGCAAATGCTTTGAGGGTAAAAGCAATGCCAAATGTCAGGCTCATCTCTTTAAGCTTCCCTGGTCTATGATTCTAAGCCTCTTAAATCCTTACTGAAGCAGCTTCTGATGCCTTCAAGCAGCTGTTTTTAATATTTTGTCTAGCTTTTCTGGTTGTTCTCAGAGGGAAGGGTGGCCTGTAACAAGCCAGTCCATTAATTTCAGAAGTATAAATCCCCAGGTTTATTATAATCTTAGTGCCTGTTATGGAGTGAATTGTGCTCCCCGCAAAAATATGTTGACATCTTAACCCACAGAACCTCAGAATATGACCCTACTTGGAAACAGAGGAGTCTTTACATAGGTAATCAAGTTAAAATGAAGTCCTAATCCAATATGACTGGTGTCTTAATAAAAAATGGGAAATCTGGACATAGACATGCACTGGAGTTAGACAGCTACAAGTCAAGGAAAGCCTTGTCTTCAGAGGGAGCATGGCTCTGCTGACACCTTGATTTTGGACTTCTGGCCTCCAGAACTGTAAGACAATAAATTGTGTTAAGCCACCCAGGTTGTGGTGCTTTGTTACAGCAGCCCTAGCAATCTAACAAAGGGCTTTTTAACTTTCAGGTCTGTGACAGTTAATTTTATATGTCAACTTGACTGGGTCATGGGGTGCCCAGATATTTGGTTAAATATTATATATTAAGGTATTTTTTGCAATGCAGAAAATATTTATACAGTTGACTTTACTAAATTTTCTTTATGGGTTCTCACTTTTACATAATAATTAGATAGGATAGGTAGAGTAAGTTCGGTAAATATTTCCATTTACCAAGCATGGTAAGAGAATGCTAGTGGTTCACCAATATCTCTTCTCTCCTTCTTTAGTGTTGGAATCTGACAGCCACTCAGTTAGAGACTACATTCACAGCTTTTCTTCCAGTTTGGCACGATCACATAACTAAGTTCTAACCAGTAGGACATGAGCAAAAGCCATGAGCACCACTTTTGAGTCACGCACTAAAAAGGAATACATTTGTTCTCATGTGGCTTTTTCTTCTTTCTCACTGGTGGAGAGGTAACAAGACTAGAGCAACTTCCTTGGATCTAAAAATGGGCACCATAGAGTGAAGATGGCAGAGCTGCTCTACCAGCCCTGGATCCCTTGGCTATTATGCTAGAGAGACATACACTTCTATTTTGTTTAAGTTATTGTATATTTGGGTCTCTGTTTTAGCAGCTTATCATATATGCCTTAACTAATACACCAAACCATTATAGTCTGAAGAACTGGTTTATTTCAGTTGAATAAACCCTACCTTAAGTAGCAAAAAAAAAAAAAGTTAAAAAAAAGGAATTCTGAGTTATCCTCTACTATAAATTGGTTACATATTTTCCTTTTCTTAAAATTCAAAGACAGATCATCTTTCAAAAATCATGATTTAAACTCCATTTAGAAAAAGTTTCTAAAAAACTAAAGATAGAACTACCATATGACCCAGCAATCCCACTACTGGGCATATACCCTGAGAAAAGCATAATTCAAAAGGACACATGTACCCCAATGTTCATTGCAGCACTATTTACAACAGCCAGGACATGGAAACAACCCAAATGTCCAACAATAGATGAACAGATAAAGAAGATGCGGTACATATATACAATGGAATATTATTCAGCCATAAAAAGGAATGAAACTGGGTCATTTGTAGAGATGTGGATGGACCTAGAGTCTGTCATACAGAGTGAAGTAAGACAGAAAGAGAAAAACAAATATCGTGTATTAACACATGTATGTGGAATCTAGAAAAATGTTACAGATGAACCTATTTGTAGGGCAGGAATAGAGACGTAGACGTAGAGAACGGACATGTGGACACGGGGGGAAGGGGAGGGTGGGACGAATTGGGAGATTAGGTTTGACATAAATACACTACCATGTGTAAAACAGACAGCTAGTGGGAACCTGCTGTATAGCACAGGAAGCTCAGCTCGCTGCTCTGTGATGACCTAGATGGGTGGGATGGTGGGGGTGGGAGGGAGGTCCAAGAGGGAGGGGATATATGTATACATATAGCTGATGCACTTCATTGTACAGCAGAAACTAACACAAGATTGTAAAGCAATTTTACTACAATTAAAAAAAAAAGAAAAAAAGAAAAAGTTTCAATGTAAGAGTCACAGCAGGAATTAAGGTAGCAAGGGAAGAAGGCAGAATGATTTACTTATATCTTGGTTAATCCTAATAACTCAATGAGGAAGTTATTATACCCTTATTTGGATGAGGAAAACTGATTTTTAAGTCAGGAGAACTGCCTAAGGTTTCACAGTTAATAGATGATATATCTGGGATTCAAACCCAGGTCAGTATGATGCCATACACACTTTGACAGCACCATCCTTCCCTTGAAGCCTCCATTCAACTATTGCTGCTCCAAATGACTATTTTAGAGGTCTATTTTCATTAAAGGCTTAAAACCTATAAAACGTATGTATGTGCTTGTGATATATTTTAACTGAGTAAATTAAGCAGTATAAGAGAAATTAAAATATAATTATATACATCATAGTGCTATCAGTTCACTCAAAAAACAGAATAAAAAAGCTAAAAATACAACTTTTTATCCGATACAGAAGGATGCAAAACTGGAGTGGAAAAGAATGAGGCAAGGGACTCTTGCTTTTCATTCTAAATAGTTCTCTATTTAATTTCTGAACATGTATATGTTATTACTTTGGTAATTTAAAAAATGTATATAAAATGTAAAACATGAAGTTTACATTTTAAAGCCAGTAGTTTAATTCACCAGTAGTGGCTTCCTAATGGATTTCTCTTTTTCACCCAAAAGAGGTAGGATATATATATATGATATATATTAAGTTGAAACAATCTGAGATTGCAATTTTTTTAGATTATTGGTAATATGCTTCCACTTAATAAGTGGAAAAGGAACTATATAAAAAGGAAAACATGGACTTAGAATCAGAAAGATTTGTGCTTGAGTTCCTACTTTGTCAGTTATTAGCTAAGTGAATTTGGGCAAGTAACAACCTCTCTGAGCCTTGGTTTTCCTGAAAATGGAAAAAATAACACATATCTTCAGGGTTGTTATTAGACACAAAATATGTAAAGTCCCTAAAACTGGTGCCTAATAAAGAAGAGAAACTTAATGAATGGCAGGATAGAGACATTTACAGCCCCCAAACTAATACAAATAATTATATGTTTAGTGATAATGAGATGAAGGTTCTTGAATAATATTTTAATTTATAACTTCAGATTCCTCATCATATTTGTCACAGTAATTTAAATTATGCTGCAAGTGTGAAGTGAAATTACATATAACAGTTCTAACAATAAAGTACAGCTAAATAAAGTGAGTCAGTGACTATGGAACTTATCATGGTTTCTGAAAGGGGAGAAATACTAGGCTGTTTTTATACCTTCCTCACAGATACTCTGTAGATACAAGGGTCTAGGATGCCTGTGGCGGCACTTGCACTCATTTTGCACATAAATGAGAACTTCTTTCTCCAGTGAACACAGTTTGCTTGCACCACCTCCCTGAGGGAAAAAAGAAAAGAACCAGTTAATTAACTAGTATTGATGACACGTTAAAAAATAAAAAGCACACACACTCTTTCACTCAAGTCTATAATGCAAACATGACATATTAAAAACCAATATTTGGAAACAGTGAAACTTGAAGAAAACAAATTCCTAACAATGTGATCTGAAAATCTTTAGAAAGTTTTATTATCCACATTCATTCATTCAACACACACTACACATTTGTTTGTATTAGATGTGATGATTATGTGCTAGGTGATTAAAATACGAAGATCAGAATGACAGTGTTTCTAACCTTATAGGGCTTATAGTTTAGTTAGTGTAAGAGACAGAAATATAAACAATACTTATTCTAAAATGAACTACTGTCACAGTTTCACTCCTATTCTAGCCATAAGAGCAACAGCAGCTACCATTTATGGACAGTTTACCACATGCTATTTAATCTCACAACAAGCCTAGGAGGTAACCGGCATTATCCTCAGTTTACAGGTAAGGAAGCTGAAGCACAAGGAGAGAAGATAACTCTAGGTCATTTAGGTAGGAAGTAGCATAACTAGCATTTAAACTAGGCTCATTTAACTCAAAAGTCCACTTGTCTATTTTTTCCAACAACTCTGCTCTTTCAAGTTTCCAGGCCTCTGTACATGCTGTTCCCTCTACCATTCCCTTAGAAAGGAAGGATAATTATTCCTCTAACATCAGAAGAAAAGAAAGACAGTGGGCAAAAATAAAGACAAAGCCGGAGAAAGCAAAAAGGACAGGCAAGAGAGCCCAGGTTAGTTTCCATTTTCTTAGGAAAGTAATAAATGAGGTTACTTCTACAGGATGATAGTAGCTGATTGGCGAGTTGTAAGTTTAGATAAAGGCTGAAGACAGTGAATGTGACAGGGAGTCAATTTAGTAGCTGCCTCAGTGAATAAAATGAGTTTGTGTTGGGACAAATCAATTTGGTTTTATGGATTTCTCCATCAATGCACAGAAATCCAAGAACAAGAAGTGCAAAAACAAATATAATTTAAAAACCAAGTATGTGTTTGTGTGTGGTACGTGCATGTACATTTACTTATATACACTTAAACAGACATGCAAACAGAGAGGAGGGTGTGTGGTTTATCATAGGTTTAACTGTCATAACTTTAGCTTTTTTTTTTTCATTAGGAAGCTTTAGGTGTTTTAATGAATTACGATATGACGAGAACGTATATGTGTTCTTAGGGGAGTTTCCCTATAAATCCAGCAGGGGTGCAATTTATCGGTATGGTCACAACACAGGCAGATTGAGAGTTGTTTGGCAAAGGACAGATCTGAAGGTGTTTGTCAGGCAACCTAAGGCATCCACAGTAAGATGAGCAGTAGCTAACCTGTATACTCAAAAATAGTGAATTAAAAAAAATTATTGAATAATAATGAAAATAACAAGCAAGAAAAAATAAAACCAGTATTTTTTTTTATTGTTGCTTCCCTCTCAACATCTCTTGGCCTCAAGACTTGGTCAAGGCATCAGCCATGGCCTCTGGAGCTTCCCAAAAAAGGTATGCAGATATAACAATGTCCCAATACTCCTGGACCCTTCAAGAGTATGCTGAGCTTCAAGGCACTTTGTTGTTCCTGTTACTGAGACCACCGATATAATGATCAAGAATCAGAGATAAGATTAAAAAAAAACCTGTTATTTTACTTTTCTGATAAAATTACATTAAAACTTCTGGTTAAGGATGGCAGTTTGGGTACCTGTATTAGCCTCTGCTCCCTCCCCAAAATCTTGTAAATTAAAAAAAAAAAAAAATTTGAAGTCACCATCACCAAGGACAAAGAGAACCAGACAGGAGACAAAAAAAAGTGGACAGGGACAGACAAGTGATAACTGATTAAGCAAACTGAAGAAAGCTGAACCTTAAGCTGGTAATAATGAAAGCCATGAGAAGGAATCTAAAATTGATCTTGAAGTAGAATGAAGGAAGCACAAAAGGCAGAAGGATTGATCGAAAACTGTTTTAGAAACAGAACCTCAGATCCTGTGACTTCTGCAGAAGACTGAGATCATTCTCCTGACAAGGTAAAACAAAGGGATCTCTGAAACACCTGACTTGAGGGCAAGGTATTGAAAATGGAATGAGAGCATGACCATATTGGGGGGAGGTGGATGAAAGATGACTCACTGAATGCTGAAGCCTCCCATCTTCTCCCTTAACCTGCCTCCTCAGAATGCTGGAGCCAGGGCATATTCTTCAAGATGTGGAAAGAATATTCCCTGGGGAAGCCAAGCAGCCCCAAAGAAAATGAGACGGATGTTGAGGGTTCCCAACAAAACAATCTACAGTGAAAATCTGAATCAATGAGCACCCGCCATATGCACAAAGCTAATCAACTTTTAGTGCTTCGTAGTAAATGAGCAGACACTTAGAGTCTCTTAATGTGAAAGACAGAGATTAAAAAATAGCAAAAAGCAACTTGAAGCAAACAAAGTCTATGCTGGAAGAAGAAAAGATTCTCAGAGAGAAAGAAAGTACATCTACCATACAGGAATAGGATGCTGTTACATTTTAAAAAAGGAACATACAGGAAACTAAAAAGTACTCATGGAAATCAAAACTACTGGGCTTGATATTCTGTTTGTCATTCCAGATCCACTCTACCCTTTGCTGTGGCCCAGGAGGCTGGCTTTTACGGACTATATCAACCAGGCTCCCCGGCCCTCTGCCTCTGCATGTGCTAAAGGGACAAACAACGCAAAGATGGAGCGCAGGGGGAGAGAGAAGTTGGTGTATTTTCCTCCTGCTCTTTCCCTGTCAGGCCACGTGAAAAATAGGGAAGTGGTTGGGGACTGCAATTTTCCACAATATACCTTGTAGAACTTAGACTCTAAACTATATACGTTTAGAGACTTTCCTGGAGATCCAGTGGTTAAGACTCCATGTTCCCAGTGCAGGGGGCATGGGTTCGATCCCTGGTTGGGGAACTAAGGTCCTGAATGCCGCACGATGTGGCCAAAAAAAAAGCCAAACAAAAAAATAGACTATGTGTATTTATAACTTGGTTAAAATAAAAAGCAAATTTAAAAAGTTGTCTAGTATTGAATAATCTGAAAATGGGAACAAAAGTATATAACATTGCAAGCCACTTTTTTCTAACTGCTTTAAAAAAAAACCCCAAGAACCTTCTTTATTGGCTAATACATGAAAATTAAATGGTATCTTAAAATGTTTTTCAGCCAATTATTCTAGAAATTATGTCATAAGTATAAAAATATCCATTAATGCTCAGTGCAAAACCCTAAAACTTCGCTTTATATTCTGCTACTTTTCATTAATTTGTGAAACAATTCCTCAGCAATATTAATTACAGAAATACATCTTTAGATTTGTACCTAGTTTAAAATGCCCTTATAATGTAGCAGCCTTTACATACCAAATGGTATATGCTATCACAAATGGAGGGCAGCTTTGGCCTGAGTAATAAAAATAAGAGAAATCAAGCAAACTTCATATGTGGGTATTTCTCTTTAAAAACACATAAGTAGGAAAGGAGTATTTACAGAAACATTGATCTAGTTTGGCTAGAGAGTGGAGGAAGGCAACATTAAGTCTGGTAGACTTGGGAAGAAACAAGAGATTAAAAAACTTTACCATTACAAATACAGGTAGATAATTGATATCATAGTATAGAATAGAGGTTAAGAATAAGTTTTCCTAAAGGATATAAGGTTAAATCTTAAGGGAAAAGAGTAGGCTTCTATAACCCTATGTTCCCATCTACTTACTACCACTCTCTTTCCCTTCAGATCCAAGCTCTTTGAAGATGATGACGACAACAATGACAGCATTTATCGAGTGCTTATTATACAACAGGCATTGTTGTAAATACTTTACATGTATTAGCTCATTGAGACCTCAAAACAACTTTATGAGGAAGGTACTATTAGCTCCATTTTATAGATAAAAGAAAAGGGGAAAGTCAGTGACTTGTTTGGAACTGGAATTTGAAGACCTGTCTACAGTGTAGACATTTTCCTTCCATTTCCTCACCTCTCAGTTAATTTTCCATGCCCTCAATCAGGCTTCTATCTTCCACCACTCCCCTGAAACTGCTCACCAGTGAACAATTAACTGCCAAATCCAATGAGTTCTTTTTTATTATTGTAGTTGACTCCTCTTATTCTTGAAATACTCTAGTCCCTTTCTACTTCTGTGACTAGTTCTTCTCAGCTTCTTCTGTCACCTAAAAATGCTGATGTCCACCACTTAAAATGTTGATGTCTCTATCTCTAGCTTTCTTTTCTTTTTACTTTTATGGCCTTAACTACTATGTATACACTGAGAATATATAAATTTAAAGTCTTCTACTTTAGTCACTGGATTAATATATCCACCAATTTACTAGCAATCTCCACCTAGAACTCTTAGTCTCTAGAAAAGGCTTTAGGCCTCTGACCTCTGTCCATAATGGTACTCACCAGTAGGCTGGTTACCCACCAGCTTAACTAGTTAGCTAAACTAGTCAATGTATTGGCCAGGTGCATATGTGATAGAGATTGCCAGTTGCTTATCCAATATCCAGTCTCATCTCTTCTCTAAAAACAGAAACCTGGGACTTCCCTGGCAGTCCAGTGGTTAAGACTTTGCCTTTCAGTGCAGGGGGTATGGGTTCGATCCCTGGTCAGGGAGCTAGGATCCCACATGCCTCATGGCCAAAAAAACCAAAGCATAAGACAGAAGCAATACTGTAGCAAATTCAGTAAAGACTAAAAAAAAAAAAAAAATCGTCCACATTAAAAAAAAAAAAAATCTAAAAAAAACCAAAACAAAGAGAAACCTGCTTTTATTCAGAATGGCAATGTGTCCAGTTAAAAGACTGCATTTTCCCATTCTTCCTTGCAGCTTGGGGTAGCCATGGGATTGAGTACAAGCCAATGATATAAATGGAAGTTACTGGGTGTAACTTCTAGAAAGGCACAAGAAAAGAAATATAGTTAAGATATGTCCTTTTACCTTTCCTCTTTTCTTCCTTCCTCTACCTAGAAAACTGTAATGACAACAGTTAGAGTGTCAATAGCCATCTTGGACCATAAGTTTACCTTGAGGAAAAGCAATGTGATGATAGTGCACAGAGACAGAAGAAAAATGGGTGCCAATAATCATGCAGCCCTGTCTCCCTCCAAACTTACACCTTATTATTTAAAATGCTTATTTGGGGTTTTGTTATATGCGGCTTAACCAAATCCTAATTGATATAGCCTAAGACTGATCATTCCCAAATAAAGGAATCTGTAAAATTCAAATGTTATTCTCATCATGGTAGGTGCTCCAGGAATCCCAGAGTCCTGTTCTCCTCATTTAAAATTACTGTATGAAGCAAGACAGAGTAAGAGGTTCCTAGCCCTCATCCTCTTACAGAAACAACTATTTGACAGACATCCACAAACAAAAGTGGCTTTGTGGGAACCTTGGGTTCCAGGTAGGAGGCTGTGACACTCTGACGGAGCCCAAAAACTAAGGAGGGCTGCTTTGAGAAGGCAGGCCTGCACCTCAGTTGGTACTAGATTTATTAATTTCCTTTGGTGATATCATGTTTACCTGACTCTTCGTGATCCGTGTAGTCTTGCATGGTGTCTGTGTGTTTGAAAGAGAAGACACCTCTTCCAGTCTTTACAGACTGGTTTTGGCAGGTAAAGACCTTCTCCTGCCAGAAGACTTCAAAATCTCACTCACTATAATGCATAGATCATCCAGACAGAAAATCAGTAAGGAAACAGAACTGGACAACACTATGGAACCAATGGACTTAACAGATATATACAGAACTTTCTATCTATCAGCAGAAGAATACACGTTTTTCTCAAGTGCCCACAGAACATTCTTCAGGATCAATCACAAGTTAGGTCAAAAGAAGTCAACAGATTTAACTAGATCTAAATCACTCCAAGTATCTTTTCCAGCCACAATGGAATGAAACTAGATACGAATAACAGTAAGAAGATGGGGAAATTCATAAATATGTGGAAAGTAAACAACATACCCCTGAACAACCATTGGTTCAAAGAGTAAATCAAAAGGGAATTAAAAAAATATCTCAAGACAAATAAAAACAAAACCACAACATACCAAAACTTATGGATTGTAGCAAAAGCATACTAAGTCTACAGCAATAAACACTTCCATTAAAAAAGAAAGATCTCAAATAAACCTAACTTTATACCTCAAAACCTGAAAAAGAAGAAACTAAGCACAAAGTAAGAAGAGTGAAGGAAATAATAAAGATTACAGAGGACATAAATCAAATAGAAAAACAATAGAAAAAAATCAGTGAACATAAGAGTTGCCTATATAAAAAGTAAACAAAATCAACAAACCCTTGACTAGATAAATTTGAAAAAAGAGAGAAGACTCAAATAAAACCAGAAATGAACGTGGAGATATTACAACAGATGCTTCAGAAATAAAAAGTACCATCAGGGGCTATTATGAACAATTACATGCCAACATATTGGATGACCCAGAAGAAATCAATAAATTCCTAGAAATACACAACTTATCAAAACAATCAAGAAAAAGAAAACCTGAACAGACCAATAAAAAATAAGGAGATTGAGGCAGTAATCAAAAACCTCTCTACAAAAAAAAGCCCAGGACCAGCTAGCTTCATGGGTGAATTCTACCAAATACTCAAAGAAGAATACCAATCCTTCTTAAACTTTTCCAAAAAAACAGAAAAGGGGGAACACTTTGAAACTCATTTTATAAGCAGCATCATCCTGATACCAAAGCCAGACAAAAACACCACAAGAAAATAAAACTACAGGCCAATATCCCTGATAAAGATAGATGCAAAAATCCTCAGTAAAATACTAGCAAACCGAATTTAACAAAATATTAAAAGGATAAACATATGCAAAATCAATGTGATATATATACCACAGTAACAGAATGAAAGATAAAAACCACATGACCATCTCAATAGGTGCAGAAAAAGCATTTGACAAAATTCAACATCCATTTATGATAAAGACGCTCAACAAAAGAGGTGTAGCAGGAGCTTACCTGAACACAGTAAGGACCATATATGAAAAGCCCACAGCTAATACCATAATCAATGGGGAAAAACTGAAAGCTTTTCCTCTAAGTTCTAGTACAAGGTCAGAAAGTTCAGTCTCACCACTTCTATTCAACATTGTACTGGAAATCCTAGCCAGAGCAGTTAGATAAGAAAAAGAAATAAAAGGCATCCAAATTAGAAAAAAGAAGTAAAATTATTTTTATCTGCACGTGACATGATCATATATGTAGAAAACCCTAAAGACTCAACAACAACAAAAAAGATTAGAACTAATAAATGGATTCAGTGAAGCTGTAGGATACAAAAATCAACATTAAAAAAAATCAGGGTATTTTCTAGACACAAACAATGAACTGCCCAAAAAGGAAATTAAGGAAACAATCTCATTCACAATAACAACAAAAAGAATAAACTACTGAGGAATAAACTTAACCAAAGAGGTAAAAAACTTGTAAACTGAAAATTATAAAACATTGATGAAAATTAATGAAGACACAATGGAAAGATATCCTCTGTTAATAGATTGGAAGAATTAATATTCTTAAAATGTCTGTACTTCCAAAAGTGATCTACAGATTCAATGCAATCCCTACAAAAATCCCAATGGCATTCTTTACAGAAATAGAAAAAACAATCCTAAAATTCACATGTAACCACAAAAGACCCTGAATAGCCAAAGCTATTTTGAGGAAGAACAAAGCTGGTGGCATCACATTTCCTGATTTCAAAATGTATTACAAAGCCACAGTAATCAAAACGGTATGGTATTGGCATACAAACAAATACAGACCAATGGAACAGAACAGAGAGCCCAGAAATAAATCCACCTATGTACACTCAACTGATTTTTGACAAGGGTGCCAAGAACACACAATGGAGAAAGGAGAGTGGTGCTGGCAAAACTGGTCATCCAATGCAGAAGAATGAAATTGGATCTGTAATTACCTCACACCATAAGAAAAAAAAATCAACTCAAAATGGATTAAAGACTTAAACACAGGACCTGAAACACTAAAACTATTAGAAGAAAACAGAAAAAAAGCTTCTTGACATTGGTCTGGGAAATGATTTCTTGTATATGATATCAAAAGCACAGGCAACAAAAGCAAAAATAGACAAGTGTGATTGCATCAAACTAAGAAGCTTCTGCACTGCAAAGGAAACAATCAGCAGAGTGAAAAGCAACCTATGGAATGGAAGAAAACACTTGCAAACCATATTATGTGATAAGGGGTTAATATCCAAAATATATAAGGAACTTGAACAACTCAATAGCAAAAAATCCAAATAATCTAACTAAAAAATGGGCAAAGGACTTGAATAGACATTTCTCAAGTGAATATATACCAAAGGCCAACAGATATATGAAAAGATACTCAACATTGCTAATCATCAGGGAAATGCAAATCACCACAATGAGGTATCACCTCACACCTCTTAGAATGGCTATTATCAAAAAGACAAAAGATAAATGTCAGCAAGACTGTGGAGGAAAGGAAACCTTTGTACACTGCTGGTGGAAATATAAATTGGTAAAGCCAGTATAGAAAATACTGTGAAGGGTCCTTAAAAATTAAAAATAGAATTATTGGGCTTCCCTGGTGGTGCAGTGGTTGAGAATCTGCCTGCCGGTGCAGGGGACACGGGTTCGAGCCCTGGTCTGGGGGGATCCCGCATGCCGTGGAGCAACTAGGCCCGTGAGCCACAATTACTGAGCCTGTGCGTTTGGAGCCTGTGCTCTGCAACAAGAGAGGCCGCAACAGTGAAAGGCCCGCGCACCGCGATGAAGAGTGGCCCCCGCTTGCTGCAACTGGAGAAAGCCCTCGCACAGAAACAAAGACCCAACACAGCCAAAAATAAATATAAATAAATTAATTAAAAATAATAATAATAATAAGATCCAAAAAAAAAAAAAAGAATTATCAGGGGAAATATCAGGGGATATATGTATATGTATAGCTAATTCATTTTGCTGTACAGTAGAAACTAACACAACATTGTAAAGCAACTATACTCCAATAAAAAAATTAATTAAAAATAATAGAATTATCATATGATCCAGCAATCCCACTTCTGGGTATACATTCAAAGGAAATGAAATCAGTATCTTGAAGAGATAGATGTATTCCTATATTTACTGCAGCATTATTCACAACAGCCAAGATACAGAAACAACCTAAGTGTTTGTCAGTGGATGAATGGATAAAGAAAATGTGAAACACACATATATATATATATATATATATATATATATATATATATATATATATATGAATGAATATTATTCCACCACAAAAAAGGAAATGCAGTAACATGTGTGGACCTGGAGGGCATTATACAAAGTGAAATAAGCTAGACATAGAAGGTCAAACACTGCATGATCTCATTTACATGTGGAATCTAAAATAGTCAAACTCACAGAAGCACAGAGAATGGTGGTTGCCAGGGTTGGGAAATGGGGGAAATGGGGGAATGTTGGTCAAAGCATATAGAATTCAGTTAGGCAAGATAAGTAAGTTCTGGAGATCTAATGTACAGCATGGTGACTATAGTTAACACTACTGCACTGTATACTTGAAATCTGGTAAGAGAGTAGATCGTATAGGTGAGGTGATGGATATGTTAATTAGCTTGATTATGGCAGTCATTTCACAATGTATATGTATATCAAAACATCAAGTTGTACACCTTAAATATAAACAATTTAAATTTGTCAATTATACCTCAATAAAGCTAAAAAAAATTACTGTTGAATGAAATGCTTTGGAACCTATCCATATTTTTCATGACTTGTATAGCCTCACCTCATGAAGTCACAGATAAACTCAGGCCCACTTGCTAGGGATTAAGACACTATCTAGACACATGAATATCGCCTCCCAAGCAGCAGACTGACGTGTGAGCTAGGACTTTGGAACAGGTTCTTATGTGAGAGTAAGAAAGTCTAATGAGCCCAGAGATCAGGCTGGGATGAATTGGGCTATGAAAAGTATACTCATCTATTAATTAACTCACAATGTGGCACAGTAAAGAATCCTTACTGGAGGAGAAACCCAAAAATGATGAAGGCAGAGGATACGAACCCAGCATAATATTCTGGACAATACACTGCCAACCATAGTAAACAATAAATATTTGTGGACTGAACACAAAAATGTCATTCATGGGTCACAAATGAACAGTCCCAGCTACCAATTCCTGCCTGTATTACTTCACAACTATTCCTAAATCAACCTCCTTCATGTGTCTAGCCCCACTATCCTAATTCTGTCCCTCAATAGTTCTTCCCTGAAATACAGCAACAGTTTCCTAAATGGCCCCCATGCAAACCTACCTTCCTCATGTTACCAGAGAGCTTCTTCTAAGATACAAATTTGGTAATGTCGTTCCTCTGTTTAAAATCCCTCACTGCTTCCCCATCTCAGATTAGGTCCAACCTCCTTCACATGGCATCTGCATGATTAGGCCCCTGACTATCTTTAGTCTCATCGCTTGATGCTTTCTGTCTCATACTAATTGTCATTCTCCATTTACTTCACACTATTTCTCATTTGTATGCCTTTGTTCATGATGTTTTCTTTCCCTCGTACACTATCTACTCTCCCTTTCAACTACTACATTCACCAGTTTAATTTTAACTCATTTAGATTAGTTATTACCCCCTCTACGAATCTTTCCCTGACTCAGCCTCCAGGTGAAAGCCTGGTGTCCTGTATGACCTGGCCTGCCTTGGTCCCCTGAATACCTCAGCATCTGCCATTCCCTGTCCTACAGCCCTGCCACCCAGGGGAGGGGCTGACAAGAACTGACTGAGTTGGCCTCCTCCATCATTACATTCAGTCCTCATCCCCCAGGATGTGGTCCTAATTTCCTTTATCCTTGCCTTGTTTCTGGCAGATTCTCCTATGATTATATATTTCAAATGAACAAATATTGTAAATAAAAAATTTATAAGCCTAAGATATTCCTGACTATGCTCTTTCTTAACAGGAACTCAAGTAGAAATAAATACGTTAATTTAAATAATCTTTTAGATTTTGTACTATCAAAATAATAGCCCTGGAGTTTGAAACAATTTATCCAAATAAAAAAATTTTTGTGTGCTTAAGGCAATTACTCAGAATTTTTTTTGTGGTAATCTTTAATGCATACACACACACACACACACACACACAGCTGGCAGAAGGCTGTCCAGACAACACAAACAAACAAAGTGGCCAAGTTACTTTGTGACAGTTTGTTATACTGATAGGTTACCATGGAAACAAACTCAGACTACTTGGCAACCGAGACAAAAGTCACATTAGTAAATGCTTTCCGTTATGTGACTCATTGATTTCCTATGAGTCTTATACGGTTGCTTAACCATTTTCAAGCAACAAAGGAACAGAATATGATTCATGTTGGTACTGTGGAAAGCCAAGTATTTGTAAGATAAAATGATAAAGTTGCTGATTGTGACATATATAAGCAGGGGACTTAACAGAAGATAAATATTGCTATTGCCATTGTTTATGCTTCAAAGAGTCAAAGAAAATCTAAAAAGTCTTAAAAAAATAATATAAAATGAAATGAAAATTATGGATCCATTTTTTATGACTACTTAGTTACTGTACCAGCAAACTGCATTACTTAGTATTCTAAGAATAACTTGCACATGTATACTCTAGGCACATACTAAAATTATGCCATACCTTGGTAACACAAAGCAATTTTTTTTCTGGACTTTTTTCTTTCTATTTAATATTTTTTTAAATTAATTCTTATTGGAGTATAGTTGCTTTACAATGTTGTGCTAGTTAAAGCATTTTTAACTTGTTAAAAACAGTGATAAAAAACTGCTATGAGGAATGCAAGCTGTTTTGCCAGACAGCATTATTGCATGCATGTTAAGAGCTTGTATCCAGAGCCAGTCTGCCTGCGTTCAAATCCTGCTTCTGCTACTTGCCGGTTGTCATTCTGGACACAGTCCTTAAACTCTCTGCATTTCCGTTTCCTCCTCTGTGAAACAGGGATGGTAATAGTACTTATACCTCATGGGAATTTTGGGAAACCAAGTGAATTATTACACTCGGTATTTGAAACAATGCCTGGTTTATAATGGACCTCAATAATAAATGCTAGAAATTATTACTATCAAGGATATAAGTAGTTCTAAGTCCACTTACATTTGCCCTCCACAGAGAAATAATGGTTAAATTTATGAGTAGAGAATTTTCTTCAACATTAATGGAGATTTCTATTTTATGAAAGATATATAGATTCCTGAAAAAATGAACCTTTGGAAACTGAGGCAAAAACAGTATTTTGAGACTCCAACGATAAATTAGATCTATAAAGTTGTGACTTTAAAATACAACACTAAGGATTAATGAATCTCTCATACCCCAGAGGTTATTTTTGGCTTGAGGAACTCAGTGGACAGTACCACCATTCAGTGGAAAAAACTGAACACAAGATTTTTTTCATTCATTCATTCACTCAGTTGTACATTCATTCATTTTACTGGTAGTGTTAGTGAGAGAAATGATAATCCAGTTTTGGACATCTTGAGGTTGAGGAACCTGGGAGTCCCTGTGATACTGTAACTTATCAGAAATATATATTTGTTCACTCAGATGACCAAAATATACTTCTCATATATATTTGGTCTTCATCCACTATTCCTGGCTCACAGCTCCCCAAACCCTTGGAATGTCCTATGTTGATATTGATAAAGATGTCTTTTGTTATGTGAATGATGTGACTTTCGGATCACAGGAGGTTGGGGGCTGGTAGCTAGGAAAACCAACCATGTGATTAGAGGATTGGAACTTTCGGTCCCACCCCCTGATTTCTGTGGAGGGGAGAGAGACTTTAAGGTTGAATCAATGGCCATTGACCAATGATTTAGACAATCCAGACTATATAATGAAGGCTTCATAAAAACCCAGAAGGATAGTGCTTTGGTCCTTTTCCTGAGAGCTTCCACATCAGGGAACCAGAATGTTTCCACGTGCCACCATGCTAGAGTCTGGAACTCTACGGAACACTGACACATAAGATATAGAAGAAGGGGGCAGGCAAAGGAGACTCAAGTGTAACAGAGAGAAACAAAGGAGATCATGTTATCACCAAAAGATTTTAAAGAAGGAATTGCTCAACAAAATCAAATGTGGCAGAGAGATCAAGTAAGATAAAGATGAAAAAGAAGCAACAATGAAGTCACTGATAACACTGACAAATGTAGTTTCGGTGAAAGGGTGGGGGTGAAGGCAGATTACTATGGGAAGTAGAGACAGGGAACACAGACAATTGATTTCAAATATTTTAGTAATAAAGGGGAAAAAATTAGGGTGGCAGCCAGATGGGGATATGGAGTAGAGTGAGGATTTCATTTGAACATGCTTTAGTGTTACAGGAGAGAACCAGGAAAGAGAAAAAGTCAAGGATCTGAGAGGGTATGAATGATGGTACCAGAGGGGACCCACTGCTGTGAATGTCAGATGGGATGGGATTCAGACAGTAGCTGGGGGGACTGGCCCTGGACAGAAGGGGCTCCTCTTGCATCATGAGGAGGGGAAGAGAAAGGGCCAAGCTCCAAAGCAGGTGAGTTTGTCAACAGATTGCTGTTCATTGCCCAGAACTGTTCTAATGAGAAATTTCATATAAAAAACAGTACTGCTTGCTATATAGTAGGTCCTCAAATAAATGTTTGCTGAATACTTGCTTGTTAATAATCTGCTGTACATATTACAAAATAATGTTTGAAGGCTCATGTAAGAAAGACTGCTGTTCAGTGACTTGGCAGATGTCCTAATGAGAAATTTCATTTTTAAAAAAGTATGTAAAATTATGCCCATTTTTATAGTATAATTGACTAGTTAATAATTGTTTTTATGAGTAAAAATGTTTAAACTCAAATATGAATTTATGTTTACCTAAAGAGACATGTATTCTTTAAGTTCCCTCATATATACTCACAGATCACTCTTTCTATATACTTTTGGATCACATTTCTAAACATTTAATACAATTAGAACATAAAAAAGAAAGACTAGCACCCAGGTCAGTTAACATATAGTTTAGTTTCTTTCTATTTTTTAATAGAAGTATAGTTGATTTACTATACTTGTGTTAGTTTCTGGTGTACAGCAAAGTGATTCAACTATATATATACTTTTTCATATTCTTTCCATTATGGTTTATTATAGGATATTGAATATAGTTCCCTGTGCTATACAATAGGACGTTGTTGTTTATCCATTCTATATACAATAGTTTGTAACTGCTAATCCCAAACTCCTAATCCTCTGCACCCCCACCCCGCCGGCAACCACAAGTCTGTTCTCTAATATACAGTTTTCTATTCATAACTTTTCAGCTTATCAGCCAGTCAAAAGGAAAGCAGGATGGCATAAAAGAAAGAGAAAAGGACAGAGAATCAAGATGTTTTCTAGTATAAACTATGTAAGTGACTTTGGACAAGTCACTTAACCTGTTGGGACCTCAATTTCCTCATTGAGTAACAAGTGTTGAATTAGGAGCTATGCAGAATCAAAATGAATATTTTTGACAAATATTTTATCATACATGAAAATTAATTTATTTTTCTGTAACTATACACATTCTACATAGCATCACTTCTTTAGTTTCTAGAAAGGACAGTACAGATGAAAACATCACAATAAAAAATGAAATAACAGGGGCTTCCCTGGTGGCACAGTGGTTGAGAATCTGCCTGCCAATGCAGGGGACACGAGTTCGCGCCCTGGTCTGGGAAGATCCCACATGCTGCGGAGCAACTAGGCCCGTGAGCCACAATTACTGAGCCTGCGCGTCTGGAGCCTGTGCTCCACAACAAGAGAGGCCATGATAGTGAGAGGCCCGCGCACCGCGATGAAGAGTGGCCCCTGCTTGCCGCAACTGGAGAAAGCCCTCGCACAGAAACTAAGACCCAACACAGCCATAAATAAATAATAATTTAAAAAAAATGAAATAACAGGAAAAAAATCCTAATCTAAGAAAAGACCCATACTAAAAATTTAAGAATGCATATTATAGTCTAGGAAATTTTAATGAAAAGAAAACTACACAAAGCTTCCCAGCTTTCATCAGGTAAAAGTCCTTCAAGATATCGAAAATTAAAATCAGGTTATACACACAGGAATGAAAATATGTCCTCCACAGCCCTTAAAAACAAAGGGACAAGGGACTAACTACAGAACTCAGAAGCAGATGTGAACTATGGATTCCGTATCTAGCCAAAAAATGTATTGTGTATGAAGGAAAAAGAAATATTTTGTGAGGTATGCAAGGACTAAACTAAACAAAGCAAAAAACTATCACAGGTACCCTTTCTGAATAAGACACTTAAAGAATTGTGCAAGAACAAGAAAAATAAATTACAAGTTAGATCTTAAGAATCAAAAAAAGGCAAGAAACCAATTCAGTAGGTTACCTGTTCTCTAAAAGATATTTTAATTTTGAACAAGAGGACTTTTTTTCCCTTTCCTTTCTGAATTGTCTAAAGGCATGTGTGAAAGTAACAGCTGTAAACAGTTTCTTCAATCACTTATTCAATCAGCCAGTTTCCAGATCAAGAAATGAATGGCCCCTTTTTTGTCTGAAGACTAAAGGCCAAATTCTTCAACTACGCATTTACCCCTCCAAGGTCTGCCCTCAGCCTCTCAAATTTAACCCCCTCTGATTACCTTCGGTGACTTCACCAAACTGAATTATCCATTACTCCCTACCCAGACTCTATGCACACCTGCCTGCATGCTGTTCTTTTCCTTTAGGATGCTTTCTAACCTTTTCCTATGATCCAACCTCATCCACATGATATAGGAACGGGAACAAATATTAAGACTCAGAGGACCTGTGCTCAAGTCTAATTTCAACAGTGAATGATGTTGCACAAATTACTTTCCTTTACATAAGTTTCCTCTTTTATGAAATGCTTTGAATTCAGCTAAATGTATTAATATAAATTATATGTATAGATACTTATATACCATATAAGTTGGTAAACATGTTGCCTGAATCCATAAAATCTATAAAAACTTACTGCAAAGGGTAATTTAGAGACGCAAAGGGTAATTTAGAGACACAAAGGATGCAGGCACACAGAAAAAAGACACAGCAAGAAGGCAGGGATCTGCAAACCAGAACCAAACTCAACCACACCTTGATCTTGAACATCCAGCCTCCAGAACTGTGAGAAAATAAATTTCCATTGTTTAAGCCACTAAAAAAAAGGGTAATTTGAAATTAAAAAAATATATATATGTACAAACATACATATATCACTGTGTAAATATCTATATATATCTATATAACTGTGTAAACTACAAAGAGTTACGAATCAAGACTTCACTCAAAAGCTTTTTCTATGATGCGTTTCCTGAGCCCCTGGGCAAAATTATTCTCTTGTTCCTATAAACTCCTGGGACGTTTTACATGCACATCTGGAGCTGCCTTGCAAATGAAAGATACTGAGAGCAAGAGAAATAGGACTTTACAAACTTTTGCTGTGTGTTAAAAAGTACTCCTTTGCACAACTAGGGCACCCACCAGGAACTGGTGGGGGACCACGGACACCTAAGGGGACGGGAGGAACCCCCAGTGACGGGGTAGGATGTGGGGTGTGGGGGGAGTGAAGGGGGAGGAGAAGTGGAGGCCGGATGGGACTGAGCCCCTGAGGGGCGGCTGGGTGAGACGAAGGGATCCCACACCCAAAGGGGGAAACTGGGGAACCACTGGGAGGGCAGAGCATCAAAAGGGAGGGTGGCCAGGTTCCCCTGCCCACTTGGACTCCCAGGGACCTGTTGGGATCCCAGGCCTGATCCTCTGCCCACCGAGGCCCCCTCCAGTGGCGTGGGTCCTGAGGGAGTGAGAGGGAGGGAAGGGGGAGCAAAAGTAAAGGCCGGACCTCTGGGACCAGCACCCCTGAGGGGTGGCTGGGGGAGGGAAGGAGTTCCTACACCCACTGGGACCCACCCACAGTTAGGGGTCCAGTGGTGAGGGGGGAGACCCTGGGGGAGATGGTGGGAGAGGGGCAAGAAGGAACAGAACAAGGCCAGTGCTTTCCCTGTGAACTGAGGCACCAAGAAGCCTGTTGGACTCCCAGACCTAATCCTCTGCCCTCGGAGCCTCCCTCCTGCCACACAGAGCCTAAGCCCCGCCCCTACGCCCCCACCCAGGGCCCTACCTCTACACTTGGAGACCCCCTCTGAGACCCCCTCCAAGGAGCTGGGCCTAAGCCCCACCCACACACCCTCACTCAGCGCCCTACCTCCAAACTCCGAACTCCACACACCAGAGGCCCTCCTTTCCAGATGCTGCCTCCCCCTTCTGCACAGGTCCTAAGCAGAGGCCCCGCCCCACACTTGAACATCGCCCCATCCAAAACCCCACCTCTGCCTAAGTTCCACCCCCTGCCTAAACTCCGTCCCTATAGCCAAGGCTTTTATTTTCTTTTCTTTTTTCCTCTTTTAGATTGGGGTTCTGTTTTACCTTGTTGATTCACTGTTGTTGATTCTTTTATATTTTTATTTTTCCTAATAAATCTTTCATTTTTCTAACTTTATTTTATTCTTTATACTTTGTTAGTGATCTCTCCTTTTGGCTTGTTCCACTCCCCCCACCCCTTTTTATATTTTTATCTTTTCTATTGAGGTTTTATTTTACCTTGTTGCAGTTGTTTCAATTATAGTTTTATTTTTCCTAATATAATTTTTATCTTTCTAATTTTATTTTGTTTTTTATTCTTTGCTACTGTACTGCTCCCTTTTTCTTTCTTTCTTCTTTTTCTTTTTTTTTTTACCATGCCACGAAGCTTGCGGGATCTTGGCTCCCAGGCCGGAGGTCCAGCCTGAGCTCCTGTGGTGGGAGCTCCAAGTCCAAACCACTGGACTAACAGAGAACCTCAGACCCCAGGGAATATCAATCAGAGTGAGGCCTCCCGGAGGTCTTCATCTCGGCACCAAGACCCAGCTCTATCCAACTGCCTGCAAACTCCAGTGCTGGATGTCTCAGGCCAAAAACCAGTAAGACAGGAATACAGCACCAACCATCAAAAAAAAAAAAAAAAAAAAGAAATGACAAAAAAATTTGATACAAACGGAGGAGCAAGGTAAAAACCTACAAGACCAAATAAAAGAAGATGAAATAGGCAACCTACCTGAAAAAGAATTCAGAGTAGTGATAGTAAAGATGATCCAAAATCTCAGACACAGAATGGAGAAACAACAAGAAACATTTAAAAAGGATCTAGAAGAACTAAAGAGGAAACAAACAGATTGTGAACAACACAATTACTGAAATTAAAAATACTCTAGAAGGAATCAATAACAGAATAACTGAGACAGAAGAACAGATAAGTGAGCTGGAAGATAAAATGGTGGAAATAACTGCCAGGGAGAAGAATAAGGAAAAAAGAATGAAAAGAATTGAGGACAGTCTCAGAGACCTCTGGGCCAACATTAAATGCAGCAACATTCGAATTATAGGGGTCCCAGAAGAAGAAGGGAAAAAAAAAGTCTGAGAAAATATTTGAAGAGATTATAGTTGAAAACTTCCCTAACATGGGAAAGGAAATAGTCGATCAAATCCAGGAGCCACAGAGAGTACCATACAGGATAAACCCAAAGAGAAACACGCTGAGACACACATTAATCAAACTTTCAAAAATTACATACAAATAAAAGGTATTGAAAGCAGCAAGGGAAAAGCAACAAATAACATACAAGGGAATCCCCATAAGGTTAAGAGCTGATCTTTCAGCAGAAACTCTGCAAGCTGGAAGGGAGTGGCAGGACATATTTAAAGTGATGAAAGGGAAAAACCTACCCAGCAAGGATCTGGGTTACTCTACCCATGAAGGATC
Source organism: Balaenoptera acutorostrata (assembly GCF_949987535.1). NCBI lineage: Eukaryota > Metazoa > Chordata > Mammalia > Artiodactyla > Balaenopteridae > Balaenoptera > Balaenoptera acutorostrata. The sequence continues at coordinate 96,148,295 of NC_080064.1, read as the reverse complement.
TCATTCAGATTCGATGGAGAAATTAAAACCTTCACAGATAAGCAAAAGTTAAGAGAATTCAGCACCACTAAACCAGCTTTCCAACAAATGCTAAAGGAACTTCTCTAGGCAGGAAACACAAGAGAAGGAAAAGACCTACAATAACAAACCCCAAACAATTAGGAAAATGGTAATAGGAACATACACATTGATAATTACGTTAAATATAAATGGATTAAATGCCTCAACCAAAAGACATAGACTGGATGAATGAATACAAAAACAAGACTCGTACATATGCTATCTACAAGAGACCCACTTCAGACCTAGGAACACATACAGACTGAAAGTGAGGGGATGGAAAAAGATATTCCATGCAAATGGAAATCAAAAGAAAGCTGGAGTAGCAATTCTCATATCAGACAAAATAGACTTTAAAATAAAGACTATTACAAGAGACAAAGAAGGTCACTACATAATGATCAAGGGATCAATCCAAGAAGAAGATATAATAATTGTTAATATTTATGCACCCAACATAGGAGCACCTCAATACATAAGGCAAATGCTAACAGCCACAAAAGGGGAAATCAACAGTAACCCAATAATAGTAAAGGACTTTAACACCCCACTTTCACCAATGGACAGATCATCCAAAAGGAAAATAAATAAGGAAACACAAGCTTTAAATGACACGTTAAACAATATGGACTTAATTGATATTTATAGGACATTCCATCAAAAAACAACAGAATACACTTTCTTCTCAAGTGCTCATGGAACATTCTCCAGGATAGACCACATCTTGGGTCACAAATCAAGCCCTGGTAAATTTAAGAAGATTGAAATCATATCGAGTATCTTTTCCTACCACAACGCTAGGAGACTAGATATCAATTACAGGAAAAAAACTGTAAAAAATACAAACACATGGAGGCTAAACAATACGCTACTAAATAACCAAGAGACCACTGAAGAACTCAAAGAGGAAATCAAAAAATACCTAGAAACAAATGACAATGAAAACACGACGACCCAAAACCTACGGGATGCACCAAAAAGCAGTTCTAAGAGCAAGTTTATAGCAATACAATCCTACTACAAGAAACAAGAAATATCTCAAATAACCTAAACTTACACCTAAAGCAATTAGAGAAAGAAGAACAAAAAAACTCCAAAGTTAGCAGAACGAAAGAAGTCATAAAGATCAGATCAGAAATAAATGAAAAAGAAATGAAGGAAACAATAGGAAAGATCAATAAAACTAAAAGCTGGTTCTCTGAGAAGATAAAATTGATAAACCATTAGCCAGACTCATCAAGAAAAAAAGGGAGAAGACTCAGATCAACAGAATTAGAAATGAAAAAGGAGAAGTAACAACTGACACTGCAGAAATACAAAGGATCATGAAAGATTACTACAAGCAACTCTATGCCAATAAAATGGACAACCTGGAAGAAATGGACAAATTCTTAAAAAAGTACAACCTTCCGAGACTGAACCAGGAAGAAATAGAAAATATAAACAGATCAATCATAAGCACTGAAATTGAAACTGTGATTAAAAATCTTCCAAGAAACAAAAGCCCAGGACCAGATGGCTTCACAGGCGAATTCTATCAAGCATTTAGAGAAAAGCTAACACCTATCCTCAAATTCTTCCAAAATATAGCAGAGAGAGGAACACTCCCAAACTCATTCTATGAGGCCACCATCACGCTGATACCAAAACCAGACAAAGATGTCACAAAAAACGAAAACTACAGGCCAATATCACTGATGAACACAGACGCAAAAATCCTCAACAAAATACTAGCAAACAGAATCCAACAGCACATTAAAAGGATCATACACCATGAACAAGTGGAGTTTATCTCAAGAATGCAAGGAGTCTTCAATATATGCAAATCAATGTGAAACAACATATTAACAAATTGAAAGATAAAAACCATACGAACATCTCAATAGATGCAGAAAAAGCTTCTGACAAAATTCAACACTCATTTATGATAAAAACTCTCCAGAAAGTAGGCATAGAGGGAAGCTACCTCAACATAATAAAGGCCATATATGACAAACCCACAGCCAACATCGTTCTCAATGGTGAAAAACTGAAACCATTTCCTCTAAGACCAGGAACAAGACAAGGTTGCCCACTCTCACCACTATTAATCAACATAGTTTTGGAAGTTTTAGCCACAGCAATCAGAGAAGAAAAAGAAATAAATGGAATCCAAATCGGAAAAGAAGAAGTAAAACTGTCACTGTTTGCAGATGACATGATACTATACATAGAGAATCCTAAAGATGCTACCAGAAGACTACTAGAGCTAATCAATGCATTTGGGAGAGTAGCAGGATACAAAATTAATGCACAGAAATCTCTTGCATTCCTATACACTAATGATGAAAAACCGGAAAAAGAAATTAAGGAAACACTCCCATTTACCGTTACAACAAAAAGAATAAAATACCTAGGAATAAACCTACCTAAGGAGACAAAAGACCTGTATGCAGAAAACTATAAGACACAGATGAAAGAAATTAAAGATAATACAAGCAGATGGAGAGATATACCATGTTCAGGGATTGGAAGAATCAACATTGTGAAAATGACTCTACTACCCAAAGCAATCTACAGATTCAATGTAATCCCTATCAAACTACCACTGGCATTTTTCACAGAACTAGAACAAAAAATTCCACAATTTGTATGGAAACACAAAAGACCCCGAATAGCCAAAGCAATCTTGAGAAAGAAAAACGGAGGTGGAGGAGTCAGGCGCCAGGACTTCAGAGTATACTACAAAGCTACAGTAATCAAGACAGTATGGTACTGGCACAAAAACAGAAATATAGATCAATGGAACAGCATAGAAAGCCCAGAGATAAACCCATGCACATATGGTCACCTTATTTTTGATAAAGGAGGCAGGAATATACAATGGAGAAAAGACAGCCTCTTCAATAAGTGGTGCTGGGAAAACTGGACAGCTACATGTAAAAGAATGAAATTAGAACACTCCCTAACACCACACACAAAAATAAACTCAAAATGGATTAAAGACCTAAATGTAAGGCCAGACACTATAAAACTCTTAGAGGAAAACATATGCAGAACACTCTATGATATAAATCACAGCAAGATCCTTTTTGACCCATGTCCTAGAGAAATGGAAATAAAAACACAAATAAACAAATGGGACCTAATGAAACTTAAAAGCTTTTGCACAGCAAAGGAAACCATAAACAAGACGAAAGACAACGCTCAGAATGGGAGAAAATATTTGCCAATGAAGCAACTGATGAAGAATTAATCTCCAAAATTTACAAGCAGCTCATGCAGCTCAATATCAAAAAAACAAACAATCCAATCCAAAAACAGGCAGAAGAGCTAAATAGACATTTCTCCAAAGAAGATATACAGATTGCCAACAAACACATGAAAGGATGCTCAACATCACTAATCATTAGAGAAATGTAAATAAATAAATTTATTTTTTTAAAAAAAAGGACTAAAGTGAAAAATAATAGAAATAGTTCAAATGCCTGGAACAGTGCCTGGCACATAGTAGACACTCAACAGATATTTGTTAAATAAAAGAATAAAGTGGTATAGAAAATTATCCAAGGAGTTAATTAGATTGGCTTAATGGAGTTTTGTCAGAAAATGCTTTTTTAGATAGCCTTATTGAAATATAATTCACATACTATACAATTCACCCATTTAAAATGTACAACTCAATGGTTTTTAATATATTCACGGAGTGTGAAACCACCACCACAATCAATTTTAGAACATCTTCATCACCTCCAAAAAAAAGCTCATACCATGAGTAGTCACTCCCCATTTCCCTCCAACCTCCCAATCCTAGGCAACCACTAATCTATTTTCTGTCTCTGTAGACCTTGCCTATTCTGGACATTTCATATAAATGGAATCATAAAATATGTGGTCTTCTGTGACTGGCTTCTTCCACTTAGCATGAAGTTTTAAAGTTTCATCCATGCTGTAGCATGTATCAGTACTTTCTTTCTTTGTATTGCCAAAATATTCCACTGTATGGATATTCCACATTTTATTTACCCATTCCTCAGCTGACAGACAATGGGGTTGTCTCGGATTTTTGGTTATTATAAATAATGCTATGAAAATTCATGTACAGTTTGAACAACATGGTTTTGAACCACACGGGTCCACTAATACACGGATTTTTTTTCAATAGTAAATACTACAGTACTACACAATCCATGGCTGGTTGAATCCTCGAATGTGGAACCACAGATACAGAATTTCTGATAAGGAGGGCCGACTAAGATAAGTGGACTTGACTGCATGGAGAGTACTCGTGTAATAGGGAAGAACAAATCTGACTCATTAGATTTATTCCTTTTGCTTTAACCTTTGTGCTCTGTTGCCTGTGCTTAGTCACGGGGGCTCTGAATCTTTTGTAAAAGAATGTTTGCCTATAGTCTGAAATATACAGGATAGCCTATTCTCAGGGCTCTGACCTTTAATAAGAGTCCATTCATACAGAGATAGAAAGTTGTAGAACAGAGAATAATATTTGTTTTGTTGCAGGTTTACAGGAAGATCATGACCTGACCTACCCAGACAGCTGCAAGAACAAAGGATTCCTTCACCAAGAAGTTTGCAACAACTGACCACGCTCCTCCCTCACTTTGCCTTTAAATGGTACTGAAATAAACCTTTCTCTGCTCCAAATGCTCTGAAGTCTGACTTTTCAGTTTGTTTGGCCTCACTGTGCGTCAGGCAAGTGCTCCTACCCCCCACCCCTGTGTTGTTCAAGTGTTAATTGAACAAGTTTTTGTGTTATGTTTTCATTTCTTTTGGGGTATATTAGTGGAATTGCCAGATCATATGGTAACCGTTTAACATCTGAGGAATTGCCAGTCTGTTTTCTAAAGCGTTGCACTAGAAAATGCTTTCTAATGGAGATACAGTATTGATGCACCACTCTTAAAAATAGTTTTTGATAATAAACACAAGTCAATACATTATCAGAGTCAAAATGTCTGACATTTTCATCCCATTTGCCCCCTACTGGCTAAATCCTACTAATCTTTCAAAGCTCAGCTCGCATGCCGCCTCTTCTAAGGAGTCTTCCCTACTTTCTCAGAATTAATAGCTCCATTCCTCCTTTCAACTGCCATAACAATTTTATTTGTACACTTACTATATATAGCCTTTGTCACTCTACCCTATACTGCATTTAATATATGTCAGTATCTCCCAATAAAGTGCAGGCTCCTGGATGGTAAAAATTATATTTTATACCAGTGTTTACAGTAATGATTATTGTGAAGAATATATCATTTGAGATGATGAAAAGAGCTCATGCAAAAGATGTAAGTAAGCATCATACATACTATTTTCACAGAACAAACTTATCTTCAAGGTACTATACTTAATAAAAGATAAACTAGAGATAATTTTATCAATAAATGCTGACATTTGTTGATGAGCAACAAATAAGATATATCTCAAGACATATAATGAGCAAAAATAATGACTTAAATAAGCAGAAACACAAGTAGGGGGAAAAAAGAGGGACTTTTTCTTAAAACTGTTAAATAAAAATTAATTACCAAATAAGCCAATATGTCTATATTTTGTTAAATCATATTAGTTGGTAGAATGACTGAATGGACTCATCAATGCTCATTTTGCCCTGAATTTTTAGAAAATTCAGGGCAAAATGTCTCTAAATTACGAAGTTAAAAAAAAGAGCACTTTCAGGACTTCCCTGGTGGCACAGTGGTTAAGAATCCGCCTGCCAATGCAGGGAACACGGTCTCGAGCCCTGGTCCGGGAAGATCCCACATGCTGCGGAGCAACTAAGCCCATGCACCACAACTACTGAGCCTGCGCTCTAGAGCCCGCAAGCCACAACTACTGAGCCCCTGTGCTGCAACTACTGAAGCCTGTGCACCTAGAGCCCGTGCTCCACAACAAGAGAAGCCACGGCAATGAGAAGCCCTCGCACTGCAATGAAGAGTAGCCCCCGCTTGCCACAACTAGGGAAAGCCTGCACACAGCAACGAAGACCCAATGCAGCCAAAAATAAAATAAATAAAATAAATTAATTTTTAAAAAAAGAGAGAGAAAACTTTCTTTTTAATACTAATTCACTTTACTTGAATACATTAACATGTAAATAATTGGCTTGGCCTAATAAAAATTGGAGGAAGAGTGTAAGATATTTATTCATTTTTAATAATTGTGGAAAAATATAACAAAATTTACTATCTTAGCCATTTTCAAGTGCACAGTTCAACAGCTTCAAGTACATTCATATTGTTGTGCACCAAATCTCCAAGAACCCCTTTCATATTGTAAAACTGAAACTCTGTACCCACTGAACAACAACTCCCCAATGCTCCCTCCCCTGAGCCCCTGGCAACCATCATTTTACTTTCTATCTCTGTGAATTTGACCACTCTAGGTAGCACATATAAGTGGAATCACACAGTGAATGGTAGGTGAATGGATAAAGTATGGTACATCCAGATAACAGAATATTATTCAGTGTGAAAAAGAAACGAGCTATCAAGCCATGAAGACATGGGAGAAATCTAAATGTATATTACTAAGTGAAAGAAGCCTATCTACTGAAGATGGCTACCTACTGTATGATTCCAACTATATGACATCGTGGAAAAGGCAAAACTATGGAGACAGTAAAAATAACAGTAGTTGCCTGGGGTTAGGGGGAGGGAGGGGTGAATAAGTTGCACCCAGAAGATTTTTATGGCACCGAAACTATTCTGTGTGACACTATAATGGTGGGTACACATCATTATACATTTGTCACAGCCTATAGGATATATAACACCAAGAGTGAACCCTAATGCAAACCACAGACTTTGGGTGATAATGATGTGTCAATGTAGGTTCATCAATTGTAGCAAATGTACCACTCTGGTGTGGGATGTTAATAACAGGGGAGGCTCTGTGCGTGTGTGTACACACACGCAGGCAGGGGTACATGGGAACTCTCTGTGCTTTCATTCAATTTTGCTGCTAACCTAATACTGCTCTAAAAGTAAAGTTTATTAAAAAAAAAAAAAAAGGGAGAGAGGGTGTGTAGAAGTGCCCTCAGAGAATTCAGTGAAGGAATCAGAGAAGTGGGAGGGTAAAGTGGAGAAGAAAGTTCTTGGAAGCCAAGATAGGCAAGTTTCAAGAAACAGGTAATGATCACAGAATTCTGAATAGAGCACAAAGGCACAAATGAGAAAATAATGACTAGATATTAGAATGGCTGATGATATGAGCAAGGACAGTTTCCGCTGAGTGGTGGGGTGGAAGTCAGAGTATGAATTTGAGGGGAGAGGAGGAATGTTTAAGAGACAGCAAATGCAGATCATTCTTTCATAAAGTTTGGATCAGAACTGTACAGAGAGAGAGAAAGGGAAGTTAGATGGATATGGGATCAAAGATAGGGAAATGGGTTGGCACTGAACAGAAAGAAGAATATTTTGTTCTCCAAAATGAGTGTGAAAAGATTAGTGAGGATGAAGATTAAATTTGTAGGTGGAGGGTGTGAGACAGAAAGAGACACAGCCGATAAAAGGAGGCAAGGACTCCTAGGAAGTGAAAGGCATGACTTAACATGATCTCATTCTTGCTCTCCTAGAAGTAGCAGCTGGAGAACCTGTCTTGTATTACCTGCGCCTTAGATATGACACCATATTATTTTATATCCATATTGGAAATCTTAAGGCCATTCAGTTTTGTGTATACTTTTCATCCCTGTAATCCACAGGAAAAGACTATAGTGCAAGTCCTGGTCACCTATTCTCCCTAAATCTCCAGACTGCTCTTTCCTACAGTTCTTTTCTTCCTCACCCTGATTTATTCTTCTGTTGCTGCTCTCTTTCCCAACTCATTCTACTACACCACCTGAAACCCTGGTTCCAGGGTTGAACAAACTCTACATTCTCAACCTCTTCACCTAACAGTCTACTCACTGCCTAAGTGAAACCTGGCTAGCTCGTGAGCACACTACTTGTGTTGAAGCTCTATAGGGGGTAGTGTTCTCCACCTCCATCTCCCACAGGAGGCAGCGATGGCATTTTCCTAACTCCTCAGTGCCACTTACAGGCTGTTAACTCTTTTACTTTCAGCTTGAGGCACATGACATATGGCTATGTCACACTCTTCTTCTCCTAGTTAATGTCACACAGAAGTACCTTTCCCTCTCTCTCTCTCTCTTTTCACTCCATCACCTGCAATCATACTGGCTATTTTAACACCGTGCAAATAACCTAACACCCTAGACCCAGAGTTCTTTGCCCTATGCCTATCTTCATACCATTTCAGTAATACCTATACCCTGGACCTTGCCTACTCTCTAGACTTTCACTAGAAAAAGATGCAGGAACATGCATGTTGCCATCACTAAAATTCATGTTCTAAATTTCAGTTAGGCCTTGTCTTTGGTCAGCTGCTTCTCTCATTCCTTATAGAAGCTTTCCTGATTTTTTATCATTATCCTCATATCCCTCACTTCATCTTTTTTGGCTCCTGCTGAGAAAGCTAAGGTCATTGGATGAGAATTCTCTTAAATTCCAGCCCTATCTAGGCTAACCTACTAACTTTGCATAAGTCACTCCTTTGCTCTTGGTTCCCTAGATGCCTGAGTATCCAAGCAAGCCCAGACTCCGCGAAATGACCACTCTCTCCTGCTCTTTATGTGGCAGCAGTAATACACCACTATACTCACAGTACTTCTAGCACACACCATGCTGCTGTTCCTTGCTGCTGTGTGTACTGTTCCTTCTACTGTTCCATCTCCTTCTCCAGCTAGACTTTTTTCGAAACCTTGCTAAAAAATTATCTTCCATGACACTTCCCCTGACCCACCCCCTCCGAAAAAAAAAAAAACCCAGTTAAACACTTCTTCCTACCTTTTCTTGTATTTATTTCTACTACTGTAAATTTTACACTGCATGGAAAATTTTTATAGGTAATTAAAAGAACAAATTTGGGTGAAATGAATGATAGAAACAAGAAGTACAGTAATTGGGGCTTCCCTGGCGGCGCAGTGGTTGAGAGTCTGCCTGCCAATGCAGGGGACACGGGTTCGAGCCCTGGTCTGGGAAGATCCCACATGCCACGGAGCAACTAGGCCCGTGAGCCACAACTACTGAGCCTGCGCGTCTGGAGCTTGTGCTCCGCAACAAGAGAGGCCGCGATAGTGAGAGGCCGGCGCACTGCGATGAAGAGTGGTCCCCACTTGCCATAATTAGAGAAAGCCCTCACACAGAAACGAAGACCCAACACAGCCATAAATAAATAAATAAATGGATTATCACGTTTTAAAAAAAAAAGAAGTACAGTAATTGAGTAAGAGGTGAAATCATAGTAGGCACGATGAAAAAAGATTTCATTCATTCAACAAACAACGAATATTTATTAAGGACATAGTGCGTGAAGTAAGCGTTGGAGGAAAGCAGTAGGTGGATTGTAGGTTGGGACAGATGTGGGCATAAAGCTGATGAGACATTTGCTCTAGATCTTGAAGAATGCTTGGAATTTCAATCAACTAAAAGAATGGTAAAGAAGAGGTGGAAATAGGAGAGAGTAACAAGGAGACAGAAATGCACACATATTTGGCTAATATAAACTGACCAGTCTTGGCTAAAATGGGAGGTTTAGAAAGAGCAGTATTAGGAAATAAAATTGAAAGCTTAATCATAGAAAACCTAGAGTTAGCAAGGGCCTTAAGAATCACCTAGGTCACCCATCCTTCTAATGAAGGATAATATTCCTGACAAATGGACAAGGTAGCCTATTCACTAAGTACCGTCTTCTTTTAAATGTTACAGATTATCTTTTCTGTTATTATACTGAATAGAAACATGTCATCTTTAACATTTCCCCACTGGTCCTGTTCTCTCCTCTGATGTACCCAGGGTAAGTCTATTCCCTCTTTATGGGACAGTCTTTCAAATATCTTTCATTTAATTGATGTGTGATCTTGAACAAATTGTGTTGCTTTTCTGCAGATCAACTTTCTCTTCTCTAAAAGAGAGGAGTGGCAGAGGCTAACTGTCCTCTGATAACCGTCTTCCCCTTCTCTTTATCGTAATTGAATCTTTTGCTGGGCACATGGACAGCCTGCAAAGACGACATTTCTCATCCTTCCTTGGGGCTGGATGTTTCCTCATGCTCAAATTCTGGTCAACAGGCTGTGAGCAAAAAGGACCTCCCCTTCCCCTTTCCTCCTTCGCAGTGGCTGGAATTCGGACGCGGGGTGAGCCAACTTAGTCTCTGGGGATGAGAACAATATCTGGTTGGGCATAACAGAGCAACCAGATAGAGAGTCAGGGCCCCTGATAACCTGACGGGTCAGAGCCACCACATCAGCTTGGGCTTTATATGTGAGAGAAATAAATTTCTACCTAGTTTAAGCCACTTGTTATTTTTCAAATATATGTGTTACAGAACTTGATCTCTATCCTAACCCAACAGGAGGTAACACGTCTATAAAAAGGATTTTGTAATACATAAAATTAGGAATGTAAAATATATATGTATACATGCTCAATTTTTAGTATTTGAACACCATCATCTTCCCTTGAGACTCACCCCAGTCTCCTGTTATGAACACAATTCGGGATTCCTCAGAATCTTAACACAGTTCCCTGCATCTCTACTTGATAATATCCCTCAAAGGCTGACACCCCAAATTGAACATTAATTCTTTATAAGCTGTGTACATAGAACAGCATATACTTCCCCATATGACTTCCCCATGTATTTAATTTGGGAATCTCTGTGTATTTGTCATTCTTAGCAAAGCACAACAGATCCTTTCTCCAAATATCTGCATTCTTTCAATAAATATTTATAAACTGCCTAGTGTGCAAGGCTTAGACATACAATAGTGACTATTAACTTACTAGTGTAAAATGGCATTAATAACAGTTTTACAAGGTACAACAATCCAGTAATGAAACAATTTTGAGGACTTACAACTGGAAAGTCACACCTTGAAAAAAACAGTACGTGCATGAGTTCTATGTTTCTCATCTTTCATATACAATAACTTTGGGCAAATCTAGGGGCCAGGTCTAATGACTCGTTTAGTGGTGTCACACATTGGAATCAGTTTTCTGAGACTAGCATTCAGAAAAAGTCATACTATATATATTTATCTACTGTTTTGTTAAAACATAAGAACGAGAAAACATGTAACATAAAATTTGAGAGGCAACAGAGTTTTGTGATTAAGAGCATACCCTGGAGCCAGACTGCCTCCCTGCCCTGCCACTTACTAGCTGTGTCACCTTTCAGTACCTCTTTGGGCTTCTGTTTCCTCCGGTATAAAATGAGAGTAATAGCAGTAGTAATAATAGTGATAATGTAATAATAGTACCTTCCTCCTAGGATTATTTTGAGGCTGTAAAGGCTTAGAAAAGTTCCTGACGCATGGGCAAAGTGCTAGCTACTTTTTAAAAAGTACTAGCTCAATTAAGTGTTAGCTACCATTTTTATAGCTATTATAATAATGTTAATAGATGACCTCATTTCTGGTCAGGGTATAAATAATCTTGTGCCATATGGTCAAACAGCATTATTTTTTGTATTTGCTACTTATTAGTAATTTTTTCATCTTAAAAAAGTCAATTTAATGTATCAAAGGGCAAGTTAATAATATACATATATCAAAAGCCTTAAAACTGCCCTTTGACTCAATAATTCCATTTCTAAGTGTGAATCCTAAAAAAATAACAATGATGTGCACATCTTTAAGGATGCTCAATTTAGTGTGTTTTAAAAATGTTAATAAAAAAGAAAGCAAAGAAGAAAGACTATTTCAAAAGGGGCTTTGTTCAGCAAACCATGGAAATCCATACAATGGAATAGTATGCATCTATTAAAAGTAAGTCTGTAAATGAATACTTAATGATATGGGAAGATACATTAAATGAAAAAAAAATAAGTATAGTATGATCCCACTTTGGTTTTTTTAAAAAAAGTATGTGATAAGTGTGTGTGGAGGGTGTGTGTGTATATATATGTGTGTGTACGGATCAATAAAGACTCCAAGGTTATACATCAAAATAATAATAGTGATTATCTCTAGCTGCTTCATTTATATGCAATTTCTGTTCTTTTTGCTTTTCTATTTTGTAAGTTTTCCACATGAATATGTGTTATTTTTGCAATAAGGAAAAAAGTTACTAAAAAGAAGTACACAATGTGCAGTGAACTAAAATCTTGAAAACATGAAGATACTCTGGCCAAAGAGAAAAAAATGCCTTCAACTTGTTCACAAAGTAAAAGATCCAACACAGATATGCTCATAAGCTTCCCAGATACTCCTTGAATTCACATGTGGTTTTCTGCCACAAGCTCATGTGAAACTTAGAAAAGTATTTAGCTATGAGCACAAAAAAAGATGAAAAAAATAAAGCAAACTTGGAAATCCTAAAAAAAACAGGACAATTTTCTCATTATATTTCTTTATTAAAGCAGACCAGAAATTATTAAACTTGTTCTTAGTAAACCTCTAAAGTGATTTGAATGCTTTTACAAAGGAAGAGTGCTCTGAAAAGATTTTAATGTAACATTATGTCTTTTTGAAAGGTCTTCAAAAATATTTTATTAGGCAATAATTTGGCTTCAGTTTATTAGATTATCATAATCATACAATGTATTTTCTGAGTGTTTTATTAACTATCGTATGTAAAAATCTGACCTTTTTAATAACATTTATTACATATAAATACCTTTTTTTAAACATCTTTATTGAAGTATAATTGCTTTACATCGTTGTGTTAGTTTCTGCTGTATAACAAAGTGAATCAGCTATATGTATACGTATATCCCCATATCCCCTCCCTCTTGCGTCTCCCTCCCACACTCCCTATCCCATCCCTCTATGTGATCACAAAGCACCGAGCTGATCTCCCTGTGCTATTCGGTTGCTTCCCACTAGCTATCTATTTTACATTTGGTAGTGTATATAAGTCAATGCCACCCTCTCCCTTCGTCCCAGCTTACACACCCCCTCCCCGTGTCCTCAAATCCATTTTCTATGTCTGCGTCTTTATTCCTGTCCTGCCCCTAAGTTCTTAAGAACCATTTTTTTTTTAGATTCCATATATATGTGTTAGCATACGGTATACAAATAAATACCTTTTAAGTCTTTATTTTTTTTCTAACATCTTCACTGGATACACCTTCCCAGAAGAAACTGGATCCTTCTAAGATTAATTTTCATTAATAATCTTTAAAAGGGCAAAACAGTGTAAGGAAATTTTAGATGAAAAATCCTGTAAGCAGGCTTACTTACAATAGACCAGAACTAAGAAATCCACAGTAAATATGTCTCCAACTGCTTATCAGGCTGTCACTAAATGTAGTATGTTAAACATATAACTGACCTCCTTGTATCTCCCCAACGATATGTATATTCCCCTTGCAAAACAAAACAAAGATTCTTCCTGACTTCTTTACTCTGTCATGTCATCAAGGCATCTGTCATAGCATTTTCATTTCATCACTTACTTCCATGAGAAGCCTCCAAGTTCAGGTTCTTATTCACTTCTGCTGGGTTATTTTAATAGACTCCTAATTTGTCTCCTCATTTCTAATCTATCCCCATTAGAATCCAAACAGCATCAGCCCATCAGCCAGCTTAAACACCACTTTAATTACATTACAACCTAGCGCAAGAATCTTAGATTGACTTTTTTTTTTTAACATCTTTATTGGAGTAATTAGATTGACTTTTATCCTATAAGCAGTGGAAAGTAAATCTTTATAATTGCATTCAATGTCTCTATCTTCTGCTAGAAGTTTAATGTGAACTCTCTCAGCAGTCAAGCTGATCTATCAACAACTCCTATTGCCAACTTGCTCAGTCAGTCCTCCCACCCACACTTCGTTGTCAACGCCACTTCATCCTTCCAGCATGCACAACTGAAAAGCTGATGTGGTTTTCAGTAACCTTTACAGCTGTAAACAAACTCTTTACCTTCAGAATTTCAACGACACTCACATATTGTGTGACCCACTGATTAGGCACTAAATCATACTGTCTCCTATCACCAAGCAATTATCCATGTATGATCTAATTTCATTAAGTAGAGGTAATTGCCTTATAGGCCTTTACATTTGTTGCCCTTGACAGGCAGCTAGAAACTTGGTAAATGCTCAATTAGTATTTGGTAAACAATGAATGATCTTCATCTTTAGTTTTTGCACAAAACAAAATATATTTAAATATATTTATAATTTGCTATGTACCTCCCAGGCTTTTCTTTAACAAAATGAATTATTCTTTTACGTAGGTTCATGCATCAGCGGTCCCCACAACCACCCCCAGGTTCAGTGATCCATTAGGAGGACTCATAGGACTCAGCATAGAGTCATACCCATGTCTAAGATGTATCGTACAGGTACTATAGCAAAACGATACAAGGCAGAATCAGCAAAGGAGAAAGGGGCACAGAACAAAGTCCTCAGAAACCAAGTGCAAGTTTCCAAGAGTTCTTTCTCAGTGGAGTCATCCAGAACACAATTTCTCCAACATCAAATTGTGACAACACACGTGTCTACCAAGGAAACTCATTAGAGATGCAGTACCTAAGGGTACCCTCCCCCCACATAGGCACCTCCGGGCTGGTCACATAGGCACCCTCTGCCTAGAATAGGCCAAAATTCCAGACTCCCAGAAAGTATTCAGCACAAATCACACTGTAGTCTAGGCACAATGAGCCACTCTAAAGTTTGATGTCAGTGTAGGCAACTGCTGAACATTCAGGTTCCCAGATGCCAGCAAAAACACTGTAAACAGGCCTTTCTCAGGAAAGCAGTCTTGGGCCTGCTAGTTAACCCTTTTCTGTGTAGTTCATTGCATATTTTTATGGGAGAAATGTTAAGTGTTAACTATATTTGATTTATGAGAGGTACAGGTGATTTTTTAAAAAATTAAAATCTAGCATTTATTTAGAGATGCACTGCCGAGACTGGTACCCAAGAATGAAAAGTTACACCAATTTTTTTTTTTTTAACACTTAAATGCCTTTAAAAAAATTTTTTTTATTGGGGTATAGTTGCTTTATTTTTTTACTTTTTTAAAGATTTAATTTTATTTATTTTTGGATGTGTTAGGTCTTCGTTGCTGCACGTGGGCTTTCTCTAGTTGTGGCGAGCGGGGGCTACTCTTCGTTGCGGTGTGCAGGCTTCTCATTGTGGTGGCTTCTCTTGCTGCGGAGCACGGGCTCTAGGCATGTGGGCTTCAGTAGTTGCGGCACACAGGCTCAGTAGTTGTGGCTTGCGGGCTCTAGAGTGCAGGCTCAGTAGTTGTGGCCCACGGGCTTAGTTGCTCTGCGGCATGTGGGATCTTCCCGGACCAGGGATCGAACCCGTGTCCCCTGCAATGGCAGGTGGATTCTTACCCACTGCGCCACTGGGGAAGTCCCAGAATAGTTTCTTTACAAAGTTGTGTTAGTTTCTGCTGTACAGCGAAGTGAATCAGCTACATGTATACATATATCCCCTCGTTTTTGGATTTCCTTCCCATTTAGGTCACCACAGAGCACTAAGTAGAGTTCCCTGTGCTATACAGCAGGTTCTCATTAGTTATCTATTTTATACATATTAGTGTATATATGTCAATCCCAATCTCCCAGTTCATCCCACCTCCCCTTTCCCCCCTTGGTGTCCATACATTTGTTCTCTACATTTCTGCCTTAAGTTATGCAATTTTTAAATAATTCACATCCTTAGGTATTTCTGGTTTTCTTTCTTTTTTCTTCTAAAATGAGGTATCTTTTTGAAATCAATACTTTCATAGTTGCCAGGAGAAAAAAATTAAGTATAACATGTAAAGGAAACAAACTCTTTCAGACAAGCTCCTTGTCTTCTTTTTAAATGTCAGTTGGTGCCAGAGCACTGTGGTAGCTGTTTTAGATGCATCGTCTTACTAAGTCCTCACAACACCCCCATAAGCCAGTGATGGTTTCTATTTTATAGATGGAAGCTTGGAGAGGCTAAGTAACCGACCCAGGTTTGTCATGGTGGAGTTAGGATTTAGGTTCAGATCCACCTCATTCCAAAATCTTGGTCTTAGCTTTACACCAACTACCTGTACCTAATAAGGAACATGCTCCTTCTTATGAACCACTTCCCTCCAAACTATATGGGTGTTGTTTGGTTGGTTATACAGAGCACTACTCTTAACCTAACTGACTTTGATTAAAGTCACATTTTAGTTGGAAGAAAAAGGGGTAAATTTAATACAGGATACTCTGCTTTTTCCTTTCCAATCTTGAAAATTCCAAATCAAATTACACCCCTTGCTTGTGAAAACCATTGGGAAGCTCCCTCTTCAGCACAACACACAATTTTCTCCTTTACATGGCCTCAATCTGCTTGAAATTAGAGAGACCTGTATTAGAATTTTGGCATTTCACCTACCAGATGTGGGGACCTTGGGAAAGTCAGTTACACTGAATCTCAGTTTATTCATCTACAAAATGGGGATCCCTACCTCATAGGCTTGCTATGAGAATTAAATATGATATTTAAAGGGTTTAGCCTATACCTATTTGCTGAATAAATGACTGTGCAACACCAGAATAACTGATTTACAAGCAAGCCAAACCAATAATCTGAGGGAGAAAGGAGGGAGCAGGGAAGTACCCTGACCACCAGGTGTCACCACTGGCCCAGGAGAGCTGGTCTAACTGCCAGAGTGGTGGGTGGGACTTTGCCACAGAACAGGGTAAGGCTGTCATTTGCACCTACAGAACATTCAAGAATTGGCTTTGGACTTCAGCACCTTAAGAGCTGGTACAATATTTGCTCAACCATTCTGAGTTACAGTGTTCTCTTACCAATGTGTTAAAAATGACTGTGTAGATGTGTCATCATAGTTTAATCTAAAAAACTATACTCAGCTGATCTTTTTTTTTTTTTTTTAATTCTGAGAATCAGTATTGCTTCATACGTCCTTTGCTTTGGCCAACTTGACATTTACAGTTTTTGGCTCTCATAGACTTCAATATTGCCACTGCGGACAATTTTCTGGTCCCAATTCCACAACCCATGGACATTATTTCGTTTACATTATTAATAGGGATGACAGACAAAAGGAAAGCAGAATATTTTTTAGGGTAAAAATGAAGTGCATGAACAGCACATCTAAGCAAAATAAGCATTAACTATGAGCCTTATTCCTTGATCTCAGGAACTTAAAAGTTCATTTTTTAAAATTCCGCAAATTTTCTCTTTTCTTAAGGAACATTTACCCCAGGAGAGATCTGTCAACCTACAAATACCCCTGAAATGACTCAAGGAACACTACCACTCCTGACTTCATTCTGTAACCTGCCAACGACACTCCCTGAGAGTGCCCAGGGGCTCATTTCAAAATGAGAGCAGGGCCTGGGCTCTCCTTCTGGTTCTAAGTCCTCTCCACTGAGAGCCACTAGCGGTCACCTCAAGACGGGTAATTCAGTTTGTGTTAGGGCGTAACTGGACACGCAGCTCTGAGATGAGGCACAAACTGTTGTCCTGTCTGTGCCAGGGAACACTTGACTCAAGCCTGACCAGGCCTACCCCGGCCTCATCCTGGACTCCAGCGCCCTCCAGTAACCAACACGGAGAAGAAGAAAGGCTAAAAGCACAGGCTTCGGTTTAGAGCGGGCGCTCTTGGAACTCGAGCAGTTTTGGGTTATTTTTGTTTTAACAACAGCTCAAGTTCCACTTTGCATCTCACAAACATGGAGAGGTCTGAAGAGAAACCAGAAGCATCCTCTCCCTTCTGACCATCGCTCCCATTCCAAGAGAATTTAGGAGGGAAGAGCAGATACCAGGAACCATCTGGAATCACGAGCACAGGTGGCTTACCCCAGCCAAGAACCCATTTGCGAAGCACTTTGTGCAGATCGATACACTCCTGACCGATCTCAGACGGGTCCCTAGAGAAAGAAGAGCTCACGAGGCTGGCCGCCCTCCTGGAGCAAATGGGCCACGGAAAGAGATGCTGCCCATCCAACAAGCCCCTGCGGGGCAGGCGAGGGCGCAGCTGCTCGGGAGCAGCGGCCGGCGCGTTACCTGGGGGACTCGGCGGTGAAGCTGCCGCCGTCCAGCAGCCGCATCTTGCAGAAGAGGACCCCGTTGACGAAGGGCACCGAGGAGAGCTCCTCGAGCTCGAAGTCCACCTTAAACTTAAACTTCTTCTTCTTCATCATCATGAGAGCCAGACGCCGGCGAGCGGGGTGCGGGGGCGGGCCCAAGGGGCGCGCGGGCCGGCGCCGCCGCTTCAACTCGGCCGAGCCACGGGCCCGCCCAGCCCCATGGCCGGGGCTGCGAGCTGCGCGTGGGGGCGCCGCCGGGGCCGGTGCCGCCGCCGCCGCCGCCTCCTCTCGCGGCAGCCCGGGCCGGAGCGCGGTGGCTGCCGCGGCGCGGACCCCGCCCACCCACGGGGAGCAGTCGTGCTGCAGCTCGCCTGAGCGGTGGGCGCCCTTTCGGTGTGCAGCTTGCAACCGCCGCCACCGCCCGTCTGGGAGGAGGGGAGGCGAAGCTCCGAGAACCGCCGCTGCTGCTGCCGCCACCTCCTCAGCGCCTCGGGGTCGGAGGCGCCCCCAGCGGCAGCGGCCAGCAGCGCACTGCCGGGCGGAAGCGGGAGGGCGGGCGTGGAGGTTCGGGGCGTTAGGGCGTCACGCCTCTCTGGGGTTAAAAAAAGACAAATCCTACCAAAAACGAACTTCCTTCTACAGCTTCCTCTCCGCCTTTCTTTCAGTTTTTGCTCCGCCCCCTTTCTTCCCCTTCCCCTCCACTGATATTGTTTTCCCTTGAGTTTGAGAGTCATGGGTTAATAGGGTTAATCAGAATCTCCACGACGTTGTTTTCGTCAAATTGAAATCCTAAAACTAAAATTTCTTTTAGGTACTCTAAATTCATGTGCCTCCTAATATAAAACGAGGAAGGACAAGGAAAGGATTAAAATGTGTTGAGGACTCAGGCACTGTGCTGCTACAGGCGTTTTCTCTTGTTTCTTCTTTAATTCCTGTCATCCAGGATAAAAGAGTACAGACGGGATGAAAATAGTACCTTCCTTGCTAAAATTTGTCTGTCTATACCGGGAACTGAAAAGCCTAAAAATAGTCTCCATAGATGCATAGCAATTACCTGCCCTCTATAGGCAGGTAGGTGTATGTTGTTACAATGTATGTTGCCTACTTGGTTACATAATGTTCGTGTTTTCAGTATGAGTTATAACCCTCTCCGTAATCTCTCTGAAAGGCTGCCGTCGAAGAGATTCTCGTTCCCAGTTCACTCATTTATTCATGCATTCATTCACAAAATTTTTTTTAATCGCCTAAAATGTTAGTCATTGTCTAGACCCAATGATTTATTTTAAAAAACTGCAGAAAGCAGAAAAACCCTGACCTCAAGAGTTTTACGATTTAGTGAGAGACATAAACAAATCTGTCGTTAAAAAACAAACCTAGCATGTGTGTTTGTTTAGAATGAAGAAGCAGTTTGTCTCGAACTCAGAAGAAGCGGCAATTAATTGAAGTTAACCAGTGTTCTAAATTTCAAAGAATGAATAGGATTTGGGACAAGGTGGGGTGTGGGAGGAGGGGAGGTGTTCCAGGTGGAGGAAATGAAGGTAAAGACCCAGGGACAGAGTTTAGGAGTTTGGAGCTGGGGGTTTGGTAGTGAATATAGCTGGTTGGCCAGCAGGACAAGGGGAAGAGGCAGTGAGAAGAGTTAAACGGGACTTTGAGGTAGGTAAGTTGGAAAACTAGTTGGATGGCTGGAAGCAGGAGGAGGGCAGGTTGGAAATGGAAGCGATAATGAACCTTTATTTGAACTGTGAGACATCCAGGGAGAGAAGGGCAGCCTTAGGTCAGGGGAGAGATTAAGACTGAATATATGCATTTGGGATTTAGAGCATTTTCCCTGATGGCTGAAGTCCCAAGAATGGATAAAAATGAGTTACTCTGAAGAATATTTAATGGGTAGATGGAGGAAGAGGAGCTTATGAAGGCGCCTGAGAACAAACAGAGAAAGAGGAGATCAAGGAAGATAAATGGCCTGGAAACCAAGAAAGAGTTTTAATCATTTAACATTCGTATTTATTAATACCTACTGTGTGCCAGGCACTGTGCTGGGGACTAGAGATACAAATGAACAAGACACACAGGGGCTTATAATACAGATACGCAAGCAGATCAATTAGAGAGGGGGAGAGAGAGGTAGGTCTGTGATCTATGGAGAGTAGAGGAGGGTAGTCTGTATTGCTGCGGAGCAATCCTGGAGGATTTGGACTGAAAAGAAGCTATTAAATTCAAGTTCTAGGAGGTCATTGGTAATCTTGGCAAGAGAAGCCTCCATAAAAGGTGATGACAAAGTAAGATTAAAATGGTCTTGTAAGCAGATAGGGTAGGGGGTCCCTGGAGAAAAAGAACCAGGCATGGTTTTCTTGACATAAGAGAAGCCATTTTTGGCCTAAGCCATTTTGGGATCTAAGCCTGGAGACAATAATTGCCCTTGAACCGGTGTCAGTAATTAATGATCTTAAGGGAAGTGAGGGAATGCAGGAACAAAGGGAAAGCAGTCAAGTAACAATAGTTCAGCAATAAAACAGAGTCCCAGTTCCTCCTCAAGGGATATACATTACAATCTGATACTTATTTTTGAGTTCTGCAGGAACTAAGGCCCCTCACCCAGGTGGAGGAAGGTAACTACATGCTGAGACCCCAGACTGATCAGAACCTAAGGAATGATGACTTTTTCTGGCTTTGACCAACTAAAGCCTGGGCTCTGTCCACCTTTGCCCCAATTCTATGCTGAATTCTCGTCTGTTCCAGCCCCTTCATGAATATGCATGTATCCTTAGCTTAAAATTTCCCGTTTTGCTGTTGGGGAGATACTGCTTTGGGAAAGATCCCCAGTATTCTCCTTACTTGTTGCAAGTAATAAATCCTTCCTTCTCTTTGTGTCTTTTCGCTCAACACCCACCAAGAGCAAACCCAGTTTTGGGGTAACAATCTGGGAGGTGAATGGTAGGTAGTCATGAGGGGTAGGTGACTAAATTTTTTTTTTCTGATTTTTGTCAGTGAATGAAAAGAGAAAGGACAGTAGCTAGAGGAGGAGGGTTCAAGCTTTTTCAATGACATTCAGGAACTATCCAAGATTTACTGAGTGCCTAACATGTGCCAAGCACCTTGAGTGCCTAACATGTGCCAAGCACCTTGATAAGTCCTAGAGATCTAAGATGCAGTCTCTGTGTGGAATCTTAGGGTCTATCGGAGGACACAGGTAAGTAAGCAGGCAGTTGTGGTGCAGTGTAACATTGAATTCTATCTTGACATGACAGTGGGTGAATAGAGGCTGCTGGGGGAATACAATGCATTTAACTAGGATAAGTAGGGTTGTGGAAAACTTTCTGGGCTTATGTCTGAATGGCGAGAGTGGGGTGGAGAGCAGTCCCCAGGAAGAAGGTACCGCGTGTGCAAAGGCTCAGAGGAAGAGAGACCATGTTGCAGGAGGAACTGAAAGTAGTTCAGTCTGGCTGCAACTTAGAGTGGGGTGTGGTGACGCGGATATAATAGGGAGCCATTGAAGTTTTAAAACAGGAATGATCTACTCAGATTTGAAGTATATAGAGATCTCCAGCTTCAGTACAACTGAAGGAAGGGAGTCTGGTATTCTTTTTTTAGACTCGTGGTTTGATTATTAAACAGAGTGTATGAGTCAAGGTCCAGGCAAGAAACAGACATCATACTCAAAGTGTTTAAATGAGGAAATTTTAATGAAAGGATTCTTTACAGAACTGCAGAGCAAGGAACCCATAGTCTGGTGGGGAGTTGAAAGGAGGGGGGATAAATATCCTGACCTTTCTCACCTCCTGCTTTCTGATCTCCTGCTGGTACCTCGCATGATCTAAAACCAACCAAAGCGAGAGGGCAAAGGAACCTGGAAGATGCAGCTGGTAGAGGATGGCCTCCTGAGCAACAGGAGGATGGAGAGTGATGGAGTTTAGGGGACAGAAAGCTACCAGCGCACACCTGATTCAGCCAGGGTTCCCTGTAGAAACCTGAAACAAAGGGATATCAGTCAGGCAATTCAGTGCTTCTGAAACCTTTGGAAGGGCTGGTAGAGTAGAAGTCAACAGACTACTGAATTCAAGTCACATCATTTGTGGAGAACATTATCAGATGCCACTAATATCTGGTCCTTCTTTACTCCTTGGGCATAATGGGAGTTTACATTTCCCAATCCCCTTGCAGTTCAGTAGGGCCATGTGACTAGCTCTACCCAATAAAATGTGAGAAGTAACATGTCATTTCCAGGATGAGACAGTGACAAGCTTTTGAGCAGTTCTCTAGACTTTCTCTTCCCTGCTACAATTATCATGGAGGAAACCTTGTGTTAAGATGTGGTAGCCACAAGATTGAAGGAGCCCAGATCACTGAGTCAGCCCCTGGAGAACAATGCCCACAGCAGCAATAAACTTTTGTCCCCTAGTTTTAATGAGATATAATCAACACATAACATTGTATTAGTCCAGGATGTACAACATAATGATTTGATGTAGGTATATATTGTGAAATGATTACCATAATAAGTTTAGTTAACATCAATCACCTCACATGGTTACAAATTTTGTGCGTTCGTGATGAGAACTTTTAAGATCTACTTTCTTAGCAACTTTCAAATACACAGTACAGTAAATCTATAGTCACCATACTGTACATTACATCCCCAGAACTTATTTCTCTTATAAGTGGAAGTTTGTACCTCTTAACCCCCCTTCACCCATTTTGCCTAGCCCTCCATCCCCTGCCTCTGTCATTTACCAATCTGTTCTCTGTATCTCTGTTTTTTTTTTAGTTTGCACATATAAGTGAGATCATATGGTATATGTCTTTCTCTGTCTGACTTATTTCACTTAGCATAATGCCCTCAGTGTTCATCCATATTGATGCAAATAGCAAAATGTCCTTCTTTTATATGGTCGAATTATATCTATATATAACATTTTCTTTATCCGTTCATCCATTGGTGGACACTTAGTTTCTTTCTATGAGTTGGCTATTATAAATAATGCCGCAATGAACACGTGAGTGCAGATATCTCTTGAGGATGGTGATTTTCTTTCCTTCGAGTATATACCCAGAGGTGGGCTTGCTGGATCACACGGTAGATCTATTTTTAATTTTTTGAGGAAACTCCATACTGTTTTCTGAAGTGGCTGTATCAATTTACATTCCCACCAACTGTGTACAAGGGTTCCCTTTTCTCTACATCCTCGCCAGCACTTGTTATTTCTTTTCATATTGATAATAGCCATTCTAATAAGTGTGAGGTGATATTTCAGTGTGGTTTTGATTTGCATTTCCCTGATGATTAGTGATGATGAGCACCTTTTCATGTACCTGTTGGCCACGTGTATGTCTTCTTTGGAAAAATGTCTATTTGATTCCTCTGCCCACTGTTTTTTTTGGCCGTGCCTCGCACCTTGCGAGATCTTAGTTCCCCGACCAGGGATTGAAACCAGTCCCCAGCAGTGAAAGCACCGAGTCCTAACCACTGGACTGCCAGGGAGTTCTCCCTCTACCCATTTTAAAATTGGATTTTTGTTGTTGTTGTTGTTTGCTATTGAGTTGTATGAGTTCTTTATATATTTTGGATATTGACACCTTATCAGATATATGATTTGCAAATATTTTCTCCCATTCCGTAGGTTGCCTTTTCATTTTGTTGATGGTTTCCTTTGCTGTGCATGCAGTTAACTTTTGTCAGTGAGAAAGAAACTTTTGTTGTATTAAGCCACTGAGGTTTGGGGGATTGCTTTTTACTAAAGCATTAGGCTAGCCTATTCTGACTAATTTACAATGTAGCTGGGATGAGAAACTGACAATAGGACATTGCTGCTGCTGTTGCCACCACCGTGGAGCCCGTATGAAGGGTCTAGATGCCACAAACATGTCATCACACCTTGCTTGCAAGGTGCTCTGTACTTCAAAGAAAAGGAAATAAGATTGAAAAAGCTTTTGAGTACCCACTTGCCACAGCAGCTGGAAGATAGCCTGAATTTCACTTGCACCTATTTTTTTCGTAAGTGCATCTATTTGGCTGACCTTATTTGCATCTAGAATTCAAGTGGCAAGGGAGTCTGAGGAATATAATTTTTAGCTTTCCAACTTCTTCAAATAGAATAATGGAATGGAAATTGAGGCAGCAGATCTAAATATCTACCCCAATACCTATAATAAATTTCCTCAAAGGCA
The DNA here is from genome assembly GCF_949987535.1 of Balaenoptera acutorostrata. Taxonomy (NCBI): domain Eukaryota; kingdom Metazoa; phylum Chordata; class Mammalia; order Artiodactyla; family Balaenopteridae; genus Balaenoptera; species Balaenoptera acutorostrata. The sequence goes on along the minus strand of NC_080064.1, from coordinate 96,124,026 downwards.
GGGATGGTTTGCTAATCATCTTTGTATCTCTTGTATGTAGCCCAATACCTGGCATTAGTGGTATTCAATAAGTGTTTCTTGAAATGATATGAATTTATGGACCAATCCTAAGTGCTTTACTTCTCAGGTAAAACAATAAAGGTGCTAGTCATGTGCTAAGACTACTTGTATCAGAGTTTTGACAGATCTTATAGTACCCCCTACTGTGAGAAGGAAGTATAAGTGGTCTCCAGCTAAGAGGAGTGGGCAGAAGAAAAAGTAACCATACCAAACAGTTAGAGAATAGTTATGTAAGTTAAAGTTAGGTTCAGCTCCAAATAAAAGAAAACTTAAAACAACGGTGGCTTAAATATGACAGAAGCTCATTTCTTTCTTTTTTTTTTTTTTTAATGTCTGAAACATTTATATTAACATATTTCCATACATATTTCCATACATATTTCCATACAAATACAAATATAAGATTTTTAGAAATTTCATGTAATGTCTGAAACATTTATATTAACATATTTCCATACAAATAACCCAATGAAAGTTTAGTATTAGTTGTTTTGTTTGTTTGTTTGTTTATACTGCAGGTTCTTATTAGGCATCAATTTTATACACATCAGTGTATACATGTCAATCTCAATCGCCCAATTCAGCACACCACCATCCCCACCCTACCGCAGTTTCCCCCCCTTGGTGTCCATATGTCCATTCTCTACATCTGTGTCTCAACTTCTGCCCTGCAAACTGGCTCATCTGTACCATTTTTCTAGGTTCCACATACATGCATTAATATACGATATTTGTTTTTCTCTTTCTGACTTACTTCACTCTGTATGACAGTCTCTAGATCCATCCACTTCTCAACAAATGACTCAATTTCGTTCCTTTTTATGGCTGAGTAATATTCCATTGTATATATGTACCACATCTTCTTTATCCATTCCTCTGTTGATGGGCATTTAGGTTGCTTCCATGACCTGGCTATTGTAAATAGTGCTGCAATGATCATTGGGGTGCATGTGTCTTTTTGAATTACGGTTTTCTCTGGGTATATGCCCAGTAGTGGGATTGCTGGGTCATATGGTAATTCTATTTTTAGTTTTTTAAGGAACCTCCATATTGTTCTCCATAGTGGCTGTATCAATTTACATTCCCACCAACAGTGCAAGAGGGTTCCCTTTTCTCCACACCCTCTCCAGCATTTGTTGTTTGTAGATTTTCTGATGATGCCCATTCTAACAGGAGTGAGGTGATACCTCATTGTAGTTTTGATTTACATTTCTCTAATAATTAGTGATGTTGAGCATCTTTTCATGTGCTTCGTGGCCGTCTGTATGTCTTCTTTGGAGAAATGTCCATTTAGGTCTTCTGCCCATTTTTGGATTGGGGTGTTTGTTTCTTTAATATTGAGCTGAATGAGCTGTTTATATATTTTGGAGATTAATCCTTTGTCCGTTGATTCATTTGCAAATATTTTCTCCCATTCTGAGGGTTGTCTTTTCATCTTGTTTATGGTTTCCTTTGCTGTGCAAAAGCTTTGAAGTTTCATTAGGTCCCATTTGTTTATTTTTGTTTTTATTTCCATTACTCTAGGAGGTGGATCAAAAAAGATCTTGCTGTGATTTATGTCAAAGAGTGTTCTTCCTATGTTTTCCTCTAAGAGTTTTATAGTGTCCAGTCTTATATTTAGGTCTCTAATCCATTTTGAGTTTATTTTTGTGTATGGTGTTAGGGAGTATTCTAATTTCATTCTTTTACATGTAGCTGTCCAGTTTTCCCAGCACCACTTATTGAAGAGACTGTCTTTTCTCCATTGTATATCTTTGCCTCCTTTGTCATAGATTAGTTGACCATATGTGCGTGGGTTAATCTCTGGGCTTTCTGTCTTGTTCCATTGATCTATGTTTCTGTTTTTGTGCCAGTACCATATTGTCTTGGTTACTGTAGCTTTGTAGTATAGTCTGAAGTCAGGGAGTCTGATTCCTCCAGCTCCATTTTTTTGCCTCAAGACTGCTTTGGCTATTCGGGGTCTTTTGTGTCTACATACAAATTTTAAGATGATTTGTTCTGGCTCCGTAAAAAATGCCATTGGTAATTTGATAGGGATTGCATTGAATCTGTAGATTGCTTTGGGTAGTATACTCATTTTCACAATGTTGATTCTTCCAATCCAAGAACATGGTATATCTCTCCATCTGTTGGTATCATCTTTAATTTCTTTCATCAGTGTCTTATAGTTTTCTGCATACAGGTCTTTTGTCTCCCTAGGTAGGTTTATTCCTAGGTATTTTATTCTTTTTGTTGCAATGGTAAATGGGAGTGTTTCCATAATTTCTCTTTCAGATTTTTCATCATTAGTGTATAGGAATGCGAGAGATTTCTGTGCATTAATTTTGTATCCTGCAACTTTACCATATTCATTAATTAGCTCTAGCAGTTTTCTGGTGGCAGTTTTAGGATTCTCTAAGTATAGTATCATGTCATCCGCAAACAGTGACAGTTTTACTTCTTCTTTTCCAATTTGTATTCCTTTTATTTCTTTTTCTTCTCTGATTGCCGTGGCTAGGACTTCCAGAACTATGTTGAATAATAGTGGTGAGAGTGGACATCCTTTTCCCTCTTAGAACTGCTTTTGCTGCATCCCATAGGTTTTGGGTCGTCGTGTTTTCATTGTCATTTGTCTCTAGGTATTTTTTTTATTTCCTCTTTGATTTCTTCAGTGATCTCTTGGTTATTTAGTAACGTATTGTTTAGCCTCCATGTGTTTGTCTTTTTTACGTTTTTTCCCTGTAATTCATTTCTAATCTCATAGCGTTGTGGTCAGAAAAGATGCTTGATATGATTTCAATTTTCTTAAATTTACTGAGGCTTGATTTGTGACCCAAGATGTGATCTATCCTGGAGAATGTTCCGTGCGCACTTGAGAAGAACGTGTAATCTGCTGTTTTTGGATGGAATGTCCTATATATATCAATTAAATCTATCTGGTCTATTGTGTCATTTAAAGCTTCTGTTTCCTTATTTATTTTCATTTTGGATGATCTGTCCATTGGTGTAAGTGAGGTGTTAAAGTCCCCCACTATGATTGTGTTACTGTCAATTTCCTCTTTTATAGCTGTTAGTAGTTGCCTTATGTATTGAGGTGCTCCTATGTTGGGTGCATATATATTTATAATTGTTATATCTTCTTCTTGGATTGATCCCTTGATTATTATGTAGTGTCCTTCCTTGTCTCTTGTAACAGTCTTTATTTTAAAGTCTATTTTATCTGATATGAGTATAGCTACTCCAGCTTTCTTTTGATTTCCATTTGCATGGAATATCTTTTTCCATCCCCTCACTTTCAGTCTGTATGTGTCCCTAGGTCTAAAGTGGGTCTCTTGTAGACAGCATATATATGGGTCTTGTTTTTGTATCCATTCAGCCAGTCTATGTCTTTTGGTTGGGGCATTTAATCCATTCACGTTTAAGGTAATTATCGATATGTGTGTTCCTATGACCATTTTCTTAATTGTTTTGGGTTTGTTTTTGTAGGTCCTTTTCTTCTCTTGTGTTTCCCACTTAGAGAAGTTCCTTTAGCATTTGTTGTAGAGCTGGTTTGGTGGTGCTGAATTCTCTTAGCTTTTGCTTGTCTGTAAAGCTTTTGATTTCTCCATCAAATCTAAATGAGATCCTTGCCGGGTAGAGTAATCTTGGTTGTAGGTTCTTCCCTTTCATCACTTTAAGTATATCATGCCACTCCCTTCTGGCTTGCAGAGTTTCTGCTGAGAAATCAGCTGTTAACCTTATGGGAGTTCCCTTGTATGTTATTTGTCTTTTTTCCCTTGCTGCTTTCAATAATTTTTCTTTGTCTTTAATTTTTGCCACTTTGATTACTATGTGTCTCAGCATGTTTCTCCTTGGGTTTATCCTGTATGGGACTCTCTGCACTTCCTGGACTTGGGTGGCTATTTCCTTTCCCATGTTAGGGAAGTTTTCGACTATAATCTCTTCAAATATTTTCTCTGGTCCCTTCTCTCTCTCTTCACCTTCTGGGACCCCTATAATGCGAATGTTGTTGCATTTAATGTTGTCCCAGAGGTCTCTTAGGCTGTCTTCATTTCTTTTCATTCTTTTTTCTTTATTCTGTTCCACAGCAGTGAATTCCACCATTCTGTCTTCCAGGTCACTTATCCGTTCTTCTGCCTCAGTTATTCTGCTATTGATTCCTTCTAGTGTAGTTTTCATTTCAGTTATTGTATTGGTCATCTCTGTTTGTTTGTTCTTTAATTCTTCTAGGTCTTTGTTAATCATTTCTTGCATCTTCTCAATCTTTGCCTCCATTCTTATTCCGAGGTCCTGGATCATCTTCACTATCATTATTCTGAATTCTTTTTCTGGAAGGTTGCCTATCTCCACTTCATTTAGTTGTTTTTCTGGGGTTTTATCTTGTTCCTTCATCTGGTACATAGCCCTCTGCCTTTTCATCTTGTCTGTCTTTCTGTAACTGTGGTTTTTTTCCCACAGGCTGCAGGATTGTAGTTCTTCTTGCTTCTGCTGTCTGCCCTCTGGTGGTTGAGGCTATCTAAGAGGCTTGATGGGAGGCTCTCTCATTTCTTTCTTAATTGAGTAAAGACAGGAGGTAAAGAGTCCAGAGCTGGTAGGAGAGCTCCATGATCATCAGGAACCCAAGCTCTGTTGCTCCATCATCTTTAACATGTGGTTTTTACCCTATGGTCTAAGACGGCTGCTCTAGCTCCAGCCATTTCTCAATTCCAGCCAGCAAGAAGATGCAAGGCATGCTCAGAAGGAAGAAAGGTATGCTCCCTCCCTGTAAGAACACTTCCTGGAATATGCACGCTCTACTTTTACTTACATTCCATTGGCCAATGGAATGTGATCAGAAATGATGGCACCAATTCCAGGCCTGGCCCATAAAACCTCCCACATGTGGTCCTCCCTCTCTTCTGGCATCTACTCTTTGGAATTTGATGTCAAGGGAAACTTTTGAAGTTACATGTTGAAGATGACAGAGCCTGTATAAGCTTGGGTCCCTAGGTGACTGTATGGCAAAGGGTTATTCTCTCGCTCCTCCACCCCTAACCAGGAACACTAATATTGAACTGTTATGTGACCAAGAAACAAACTTTTACTGTGACTTTTTGAGGTATGTTTGTCACAACAGCTAGCTTTACCTTAATTCAGAAATTGTTACAGAGGTAGAGTGCTATTGTAGAAATCTAAAACTAGTCAGACAGGCAGTGGGCAACAAGGAAACTTATTAGGAGCTGGAAAATGGAAACCCATGGCAAGATGTTTGGTGAAAGAGTTGCCTGTGATAATTCAGAAGGCAAATAAGGTGCCTACAAAGCCCATAGCTCTAGAAGAGGTTGGAAGTTATGTCTACTGGCTGCATTTAGCAAGATATTAGAAAATGAGATGAGCTCATGCAATAATGAGTAGGTTTGCAAGCATAAATGAAGAGGAATATAGAGAGTACAGCAATTTGGAGACTCAAGGGACTGGAAAAACCTACTGCTCTGTACTTCAAAGAATAGGAAATAAGATTGAAAAAGCTTTTGGGCAACAAGGGCCCATTAAAACTCAGCCATGCAGCAAAGATTAGATTTAGGGTGTGGCCTTCACATTTAAGTCTGATGGACTTGTAAGTTAAGAGGAAGAGAAGCATGGGGTGAAAAAGCAAGGAAATAAATTAGGATCAAGAATTATCTCTAGGAAAGAACTTTAGTGTTATTGGCATTATGGAACTGACTGGATGCAGATAGATCAGAAGTCTTTCCATTTTTGAGGGACTGTATTGCTACAGAAATCAGGAGTCTGTATTAAAAGCTGTACTTTCCTCAAGGAAGTCATGATTCCCGACACCCACTTCACATGTGGGCTTAGAGGAAAAACTCCCAGAGGGCAGAGTCAGTGACCACAGAGGACAACGTACAAGGGGAAGGGGGCTCCTTGCAGAAAAGAGTAATACGGTCTAGCCTAGGAGCTTCCGCCACTACCAGTTCAGGGCCATCACAAAGCCTCCATGCAGAATTTCATCTTTGCAGTGGGCCAGTGTCTCCCTTTCTCCCCTGTCCCACCTGGAAGTATCTACTGCAATACATTTGTTCCATCATTATATACTGGGTGTGACTGGGGAAGATATCTTATTAGTCCATAGGTCACAATGAGTTTCTCATCCTTGACACTATCGACGTGTTGGACCAGACAGTTCTTTGGGGTGGGGGTGGGTCTGTCCTGTGCATTGTACAACGTTTAGCAGCATCCCTGGCCTCTACCCACTAGATGCCAGTAGCATCGTCCTCCTTCCCAGCTGTGACAATCAAAAATTTCTCTACAACTTGCCTAATGTTTCCTGGGGGACAAAAATCACCTGTGGTTGAGAATCACTAGGTCACAAGATGATGTGGAATTATATCCGGACCTGATGGAGAAGCCCATGTGGTTACCTGGAGATCATGTACTTTGAACTTGATGAAGTAACTGAGTGAGATTTTTAGATTATCTCTCTTGGGGATTATCTATTTGGGGAAAAAGGGTGAAATGGGTATCTTATGACCAAACGGTGGGACTATGGCATAGAGTGCTAGGTCACCACCAAACCTGTTTTCTCTTCTTCCTGAGTACACAGATTATATTTCCCAGTCTCCTTTGCAATTAGGTGCTGCTGCAAGCCTGAGTTCCAGCCAATGAAATGCATGCATCTTCCAGGCCTAGTCCATACAAAACTCCCGCGTGTGATTCTTTCACTCTTCCCCCATCTGATGGCTGAATGTTGATGTTAAGATCTCCTTGGAAGCCAAGTGCTGAAGATGAGAAAGGCTCTATCAGCCTGGGTGTTTCTATTAGCAGCTTATAGCAGAGTCCCTCACTCACTCTCCCAAACCCACTCACCAAGGTATTGGTCTGTGAAGTGAGTGAGAAATTAGCATTTAATTTTTTGTGTGATTTAAAAAATTATTTTTAAAATTGTGGTAAAATACATATAACATACCACTTACCATCTTAACCATTTTTAAGTGTACAGTTCAGTGATATGAAGTATATTCACATTGTTGTACAACCACCACCACCATTCACCTACAGGACTTTTCTGTCATCACAAACTGAAACTCTTTGCCCATTAAATAATATCTCCGTATGTTCCCGTCCCCCAGCCTCTGGCCACCACCATTCTACTTTCTGTATCTATGAATCTGACTATTCTAGACACCTCATATGAATGGAATCATACAGTATTTGTCCTTTGGTGAATGGCTTATTTCACTGCACTTAGTTTTTAAAACCACTTAAATTTGGCGTGTGTTTGTTGTACCAGCTAGTATTATATACTCTGTGCCTGGAACAAAGTATATCCTCAAATAAATGTTTGCTGAATGAATGAATATTCAACTATTGTCATTAATTTGAGACATTTGTTTAGAATATTATGATACATTTAATTTGTAAATTGTACTGTTTTAGAGTTATATAAAAGTTATAAGATCTAATTTGATGTTTAAAATACATTTATGAAATCTTATAATAATTTAAATTAACATTGGGAGTTCATGGCTTTTTTTTCTATATGTTATTCATTTTGGGGAAGCACTCCTATACTGGGTTGTTTGCAAAAGCATATATTCTAAGAATGGTAAATCAAATACTTGCCTTAATTTTCCATTGTCTAAAACCGAACTATACTAGCTTTATTGAGGAATGATTATAGGAGAATGACACAGGAGTTTGAATAATAACATTCCCAGCCAAGCGAAATCTTTTTAATTTCACATCAAAGGAAATATGGCAATAAAAACACATCCTCCTTTTTTGGTTCTGTGGTTATTGATACCTAAGTACTGACATTTAGTTGTCTTGAATACTAGTCTGCCTGGATAAAAGGATAAAAGCTTTCAATGAAAGAACCAGATTACTTTCTGAGGCACCTCCTTTAATTCTGAAACTTGATCTCTTCAGTACTCCTTTTTACCTTTTTTCAAATTTCTATGGAAAGATAGCAAATTGCCTTTGTGATTCTTAAAAACAAACACTAGATTGTACACTTTTCTATCAGAAACCACAATGTTTATTCAACAACTTCTTTCCAGTCGGGACATAACTAGAGTGGATTAAGAAGTGTTCTTTCACTGGGCGAGTGTGATAGCCTAAGTGCCCTAGGCTGATAGCACTTGGGGGATCCTTAAATTTTGATTTGGTCCTTCCTTTCCATGTCTCCTTCATGGTCTAATGTAAGGGTAGCCATGGGAATGATTACTTCCTTACCCTTTATAATTATTCCTATTGGGCAGAACCAGATTTCTCTTTCCAGAGAACACTAAATACTAATTTCATAAATAAATAGATTATGGAAGTCGTAGAAAATGAGGCTCTTTCTCTAAGAGCATTTTAGAAATTACTGAAGCTCTCAAAAGCAGGTGAGAAAATCTTCTAAGAATTCAAACCAAATCAACCTTGAATCTCAAATCTGAACAAACCTTATTAATTTGTTGATTTAGATCCAAGTAATTTTTATAAATTAGTAAACCAAAGAGGAATGCTTTAAAGAAATGAAACCAAAAAGCAACCATTAAACCAGAACCTATTCTATGCATTTTCTAATTAAATTGGCACAGTAGAATATTATAATATTTTGTGTAGCTAGGCACCTGGAAAGCATTTTTAAAATTAGTGTTATTTTCTCCTTTACGCCAGAGGTACAGAGAACTTCTTGTATATAACACCTGCAAATTGATCAATTACAATACAAAAATTAAATAGCTTCTATGGCAATCATAAGATAAAGACCACGCTTCTCATCATATCACTAGCCCTAAGTTAGAATGAATCAGAGTTGCGACTTAACAACAATGAACACTGGCTTAGGAGTTCCAGGTTTTAATCCCAGTTCTGCTTCTGATGGTTTAATTTTGAGCAGGTGACAACTTCCATTAGCTCATTTTGTTCTGCAAAATGAGGGAAATAGTCTAGACCAGCACAGTCCAATAGAACTTCCTGCAATGATGGAAATATTCGCTGTTCTGTTCAATGTGGCAGTCACTAGCCACATGTGGTTACTGAACACTTGACATATGGCTGGTATGATTAAGGAATTGAATTTTAAATTTTATTTAATTATAAGTAATTTAAATAGCTACATGTGGCTAATGGCTGCCATATTGGGTGTCAGAGGTCTAGACTAGCTCTCACTCACTCAGCAAGCATTTGAGTGCCTACAATCTGCCAAACATCAGGCTACCTGGGGAAGGTGGGTCATCACAATGTCTTTGCCTTCAAGGAGTTAACATGGAGAAAAGCTAAATAAATACTTGCTAATACTGTGCTTCAATAAACATATGCAAAAGCACCGTGTACAGATAGAGGAAAGAGAAAGTAACAGAAGGCAAATCATCTCTAAGATCCTCTCCAGCTCTAAAATTATATTAATTAAATTCAAAAAATATTTACTGAGCACCTATTTTCTGTCCAGCTCATTATTGGCTTGATTTCTGAGTACAGCATTATTACTCAGAGTTAGTTGCTGACAAATTCTGTCAGCACTCTTATTTTGTAGATTCATTCATTCAATATTTAGTGACTGTTTCTCTATGTACTAAGCTCTTTGCTGGGCATGTGTGAAAAAAATGAATTTGATGATGTTTTAAAGGTGATCTCAAAAGTTTAGAGTAAAACAGAAACAGACTTTGACTCTATTTTTCAAGAAATAAATCACCAGGTGATGGGTTTGGTTATATTTGGATTGATGGTGTTTCAATTCAATTTTATATTTGTTGGCCTAAATATGAACTGATGATGTTTCAAATGTTATTTCAACTACCTAGAGCCAAATCAGCAGCATCGGCTAGTATTAATAATAAAGAAAGTAGAAATGAAAGGATTAGGCATGTCTGTCCATTAATAACACCTGGTAAAATTTTTCATGAGTTAGAATAAATACTCTGAGGAGATATTTCTCAGAAAAGATTATTTTATATTATTACCTAGATATAAATATTTATTCATTTCCAATGTTCTTTTTTTTAAACTGGTGACTAGCTATAATATCGTTCACTATTTTTCTGTGCATTAGATCATGTCTTCTTTTACATGAAACTCGTACTTGCCTTAAATGCCTCTTGTTTATTGGATTTATTTATTTATTTATTCATTCAATTCTTATTTGTTTAGTTGACCAAAATGCAAATATTCAATTCAAGGATACAAGAGCAAATAAGAGTTGGATCTTCTCAAGGAGTTGAGAGTAGGGAAAATAAAACAGAAGAAAGTTGAGAAAGAGGCATTTACATAACTACCAGTGTACCTCAGAAGAAGCAGTTACTTCCAGATGAGACATTAAGAGAAGGCTTTGTGGAGGATGTGGCATCAGGCTGGACCTTGAGCCTTGAAGGAAGCGTAGGATCTGCAAATGCAGAGGAGGAAGGAAAGGCATTTCCGACTTGAGCCAACAGAGAGAGGCAGGAAAGCACGAAGTTAGGGAGGAGAAGAGTCTGAGTTGAAACAAAGGAAAAAGTAGCTATGAAAAGGAGTAGAAAAAAACAGATTGGAAACATAGACTGTGGCCAGAACCTGGTTTTAAATGCTAGGCTGGGTAGTCTAGACTTTATTTTGTAGATTGTGAAGTATTTGAGCAAGGGAATGAAAAATCAGAGTTGTTCATTAGGAACATTAATCTGACAGGCGTGTTTAAGATAGATTGGGCTAGGGAGAAGCTAATGCAAGGGCCAGTTAGAAGGCTAGTTATTACAGCAGTGCAGACAATAGGTTATGAGGCTCTGAGTTAGGATATTAGCAGAGTTGTTAGAAAAGAGAAGACTCATGAGAGGTTATCGTAAAGCTAGAATCAATAGGCCCTGGCAACTCATTGCATATGGTGATGGAATAAGGAAAGAAGTTAAAAAAGAAAAAGACTCCAATATTATAAACCTCCATGACAGAGAGGATGGTGGTACTTCAAGCAAATTTAGGGAAGGAGGGATTAAGATTGATACAGAAAATATGCTCTTGTAGGGAAGAAATATATTTATACTATATTCTGGAAATTTATATATTCTTTTCACTTTAACTGATGCCAGTGATGAAAATGTGAAGTGTGCTAGGGGACACCTTGAATTTTGCACTATGGTAATAATGAGTGTCCAGGTTACTTATATTCAATGTTGTTTCCTTTATTACTTGAGTATATTTATGGTCTCAGACTGAGAAGTTGGAGAAATGCCTCTTGTAACCTTAACCTGACCTTCTTGGTTAGCCCAGTGTCTGAGATGTATAGATTTTTCACTGTGTTCAAAATCTTTAACCAAGGAGATTCTTAAAATAGCAAAAAGATCTTTATCTTTAACAACAAAAAAAGCATCCATCCGTGGATGGACTGGATTTAAGCTTTTAGCTTACGTATTCTTTGAACACTTAAACTCAGGGGCTTTCTAGTTTAAATCTGATGCAGTTAATATATTTCAAATAAATAGCCCATAGACAATTACTCTCATTATCATGACTAATGCAATCCAATATAATTTCACAGTTGGAAAGTATAATTTTTATTTGTATAATCTTTCTAACAAGGAATATTTAGGTTTCAGTAGAATTGGTTAAGATTAAAAAACATTTTTTAAGGGTTTAACAATTGTTTTACCAGAGTACTTCCTAAATAAGTGGATAGGGAAGATCTCTTACGAAAAGTGAGTCCATTTATAACACAAATTGTTCTAAGCAGAACCTTAGTCCATATCTGTGGTTTTTCACTTTCAAACTGAAAAGAATTACAGTAGTAATATGCGGTGGGCCCATTTAGTCTGATATTTTAATGCTACATTTAATTTTACTCGTGTAAAATTATCCTTTAAATCCTAAGAGCTATCTTTATAAAAATGCTTTTTATTTTGAGGTAGAGTGGGGTCAAGACTTAAGATATGTCGAGACAGCCAGTATCATTTCCTTTCTTCGGCACGCTTCAAAATACTAGCTAAGAAAAGATGGGAAGTTGCTTTGTGGGAACAAGAAGACCACTACATGCGCGGCAAGTCAGTTTGGCCAAAGGAGATTGTGTCAAAATCTCACCCTGATGGTTTTACTATGAAGCAAAGCAAACAAAAACAAAAACAAAAAAACACAAAAAACAAGACAAAAAAACTCCCAAAACAGAATAATAATGTGGATGATAAAAAATAAAGGAAAAAAATCTTTTTCCAGTAACACGTAAGAAAGGAAACTGAGGTAAATGCACAAGCAACAGATTTAAAAGCAAGTTTTATCAAAGTTATCCAGTGACTTGCTTCAATTTTTCATTTTATCTTTAGAGCAGACTTGATTTCTTAACACATATCTTAGCTAATCAAGCACCTGCAGTTGTGGAAACTTTTTTTGGGGCCAAATATATTGGCCTTGCACTAGTTTGATAAGCCTGGGCTACAGTATGAGTGATGTTGCTGACTCCCAGATAGAAGTCGTCAGTAAAAGGGGGATATGGTGGTTATGCGATGTAGAAGGGGCAGGGGAAGGAGGAAAGGGGTCCCATCTGTCTTTGCTGATTAGGTGGGTGTTTGGTATTGAAAAATACAGATGTGCTTTAACTTTACACTGATGTGTTCTTGAAAAGTGGTATATAAACTGATTTTTTTGGTTTTTAATCAAATCTGAATGGCTATGATATATTTTCAGAATTCCTTTACTTTCATTGCTGATTGATCTTTAATTGGCAGAGGTTTCTAAGCCTTTAATTCTAAATTTCTCTGCTACTTCTTAGCTCTCACATAGTCAAGTCCTGCTCTTTTCATCTTAATACATGTTTATTGGTTATGATTTTTAAAATCCTTTATAATGTGAAAAAGGTCTGTTTTCTCTACCTTATCAATTTAAGCCTTGCGAATCTGTATTTCTCTTATTTCATATGTTTGCTGATATCATTAGTTATTCCATAATAATAAAATTCCATTATAACAATATTATCAGCATTTATTGAGCACTTACTATGTACTAGCCATTGTTCTAGTCTAAGCACCTTCATTTATTCATTTATTTAAACCTCACCCTTCAATGAGGTAGATATTATTCTTCTACTTTACAGATGTAGAAAGTGAGGAACAGGGAGATTAAGCAACTTTCTCAAGGTCACACAATCAGTAAGTGGCAGAACCCCTGTCCCCTGGGGTTTCCTAGATGAGGTTCACAATGGTAATTGAGTCAAACTTGCAAGGCTTTCATGCCTGGAAGTGGTCTTTTTCTGCCTCCATTCCATTGGCTAGAACTTGTCACATGGCTGCCTCTAACTGCAGGGGAGGCTGGGAAATGCAGTCCAATCGTATGCCCAGGGGGAAAATGGAAATGCTTGGTAAATAAGTAAGCAGTCTGTGGCCATATGGCCACAAACTAGTAAACACACAATTAAATAACTTGTGATAAATGCTGTAAAGTAAAATAGTATATATAAGAGAGAATAATGGATTGGGGGTGGGAAGCTATTTCAGGAAAGTCGTTTGTAATGAGGTAATAATTAAACTGAGACCTGAAAAATGAGAAGACAAAGAATGGTAGGAGAAAGAACATTCTAGGCATTTATGAAGGCTGTGAGGTAGGAAAGGCTTAGAGAATCTAAGGACCTGCAAGCCCAGTGTGGCTGAGCCCAGGGAAGAGTGACAGGAGACAAGGCTGGAGAGGTAAGCAGGGGCCACGTCACGCAGCGCTCCATAGAACGTGTTAAGGAGTTGGCATTTACTCCTAATAGCAATGGAAAGACATAATATTTTAGTATTTCTAACCAGATGTTAAAACAGGACTCTTTCTAACTTACTTTCAGCTGAGGGCCCCACTTATCCCCATATTCCAGAGTTCAGCGTTAGAATCAGATCATCAATGCCAGAATTACAAAGAAGGTCTAAACACCAGTTCTGTGGGTCCTTACTCCCCTGCCTATCTTAAGGACTAAAACTGAAGGGGCTGAGGAGCTAGTTGAGATTTGGAAGATTCTCATGGAAAGAATCTTCAATGTGTCGTGCGTCTTGCCTACACCCCTGGGAGACTGGTGGGACAGGTGGTTTTACTTTGCCTCAGGCCTAGTAAGGAAGGCTTTAGGGAGACAACATGGAGAATTTGACTTGCATCCTCTGGATTCCATGGGACACAGAAATACTTGGAAAAGTTTGCTGGCATTAGAATAAGGAACTGTATTTGGAAAGTAACTTTAACCCTTTCCTTGGCATCTTAAAGGTATGAAACCCTTAGTAGGAATATATGCCTGGGGTCATTTAAAAAGAATCATGCCCAAGAAGCCTTCTGCCTAAACCAGTCAACCTTAGCACAAAGAGGTGGGAGATGTGGCCTCAGATTGAGAGGCTGAAGGTGAGGCTGGGAGTCGGGTGGGGGCAGAAGTGTCCAGCTAAGGTGGAGGTCTTGCCTGCTTCAAGGAAGCTGTGGTCAGAGGAGCCCCCAGGGGAATACCCAAGGTGCTCATAAAAACAACCCTGAGAACAAGAGTCAATTTGAAATACCTGCCACAGCCAGAGTATACGGATGCTAGGTTACATCTGTGCCTGTCGAACAAGAACTTTCCTTATCTCTCTTCCTTCTCTGGCTCCTCAACCTGTGGCTGGCCCAAGGCCAGCTGAGAGAATGAAGAGGAAAAGGGCAAGAAGAGAGGAGCTGATCCCCACCACCAAGGCCTCCAGCCCAAGCAGTTTGAGTGGATGGTGGGAGGAAGCATTAACTGTAATGAAATGCAAGTTTTGACAAACACACTGGACTGGGCATTTTTATTATTGAAATGGGACTACTTTGTGACTAAAAAGAAGAATTTTTATTAACTGAGAGCACCAAAAAAGTCAAGGGACTTCTCTTAGGCACTAGGAAAGAACCTGTCCTGCAGAACTGGTTTGATCAGGCTTTTGGGAAGAAAAGAATAAAGCTGTTTTCTGTTCTCACCTTATGAGAGTTTCTGGTTCTGGTGAGAGTTAAGTGTTTCAGACAATCACACTGGCTGCGATTGGACATCAGATAAAAGGGTGACAGGTGTGAATGTGGAGTATGAGTTAGAAGGTGATTGCTGGCTTCTCCACATCGCAGATGTGTGACTTTGGGCAAGTCACTTAACTTCCCTGTGCATGCTTCTTCATCCTAAAGTGGTGATGTACTAGAACACCTTATAGGGTTGTGAGAGGAATAAATGAGCTAATATATGAAAAGTGCTTAGAGGGGTGCCTGACCCATAGTAAGTATTATGAAGTGTTTGTTACTATTTTCACTTCAAAAATTATTATTGTAGCAGCCCAATTGAGAGATAGTGCTGAGTAGGAATATGTTTAACTAGAGAGCATGAAAAGGTCAAGATGTATTTTAGAATTGTAGTCTAGGACTTTGTAGGGGGTGATTGGATAGGGAGAATAAGGTAGAGGGAGAGGGCAAGAATTGCTCCCAGGGCTCTAGTTTGGACACCTGGATGGCATTGAGATCACTGAGACTGAGGACAGGAATTGCATATATGCTTAGTAGAGATTCCTGGTTACTGACGCTTTAAAAAGTCTACATTTTAACAGCATTGAAAGATTTGGGCATCACAGGAATATTTTTTCCTGAAATTTAAAGTACTTAAAAGCAGAGTCAACTTCTGATCTTTTGCCCCACTATTTGAGAAAATGGGGGTGGGTGGGTAAGTAATTATGTGATATTATGGTTTTTCTTTCAAGAACCAAGACTGACCTCAACTGACAATCAATCCTTGTATAATAAACATTGTTAGGAAAAAAATGGCATAATATTAACACTTCTAAAACAAATATTGTCATCTTTGATAGATGTCCTCCAAAATTTAATTGTCCTAAGTGTAATAAACTTAATAAACGAAATAATAAATTTACCCAATGGGGACTGCAATATAGTCTTCAGACCTTTTCTCAAAAGCACACACACACAAATGCACAGATACAATTTTAGCACTTATTGGTTTAAATGCCTTGAATGGCTTGTCAACTAACCTCTGCTGTAGTAAGTTGATCTTTAACCAGGGTAACAGCAAGATTGCCATCCTAAAGATAAACTGTGGAGACAAAGGAACACTTTGTTCTTTGGTATTAACTCCTTGTGTTCTCCCCACACCTCCCCCCTAACCCCACCCTCCGGTGACACAATCAGCGTTGAGAACCAGAATTTCTCTTTTGCTTGAGGTCTGGCCAGGAGCTATCTTTATCACTCCCTCCAGGCTTGCTAGGAATTGGGAGAATATTGGTATCAGATACTAGGGCTGACCATAACGACCATTTTTAGTTTCAGCCCTTGAGTTTTGCAGAACTCTGTGTAGATGTGTATATCCCCTCATCATCAGAACCTTCCTCCCAGTTCTCCTTCTTGACAGCACTACAGAAGGAGAGGCTGCATCCTTCAGGGCTTTGCGAGAATGGGAAGAAGCAGGTTGTTCCCTGAGACCTTGAGGTCTAAGGTTACACCATCACTGGGACTGGGCCTCATCTTTGTTTAATGATTACAGTATTTCTGTCTAACAAACATTCTTTTAGGTAAAAGTAAGAAATCTCCTGCTGTTTAGTGACAAATGTTTGGTTTGGCGTGTTACTTTTGCTTCGGCAAACCCACGAAGAGGCAAAGCCAACCCATATGATCCAGAAAGAAGAAAATAAGGTCAAATGCTAAAATACTGGACTAATTTCTCTAGCAGCTGACAGGTGGATACGAGAGGAGGCCTTTGTTTTCAAATAGAGACTATTTTAGATAATAGATGAACATTTTGAAATCCATACAGGTATATATCAGAAAGTTAAAGTGCTTAAAACCAAATGTTTAGTGTTATTTCATCTCATTTTATTTTTTATAACCGTGGTGATCAATTGGTAACACTCACTTTGAAAATTTCCAAGCCAGCATCATCTTGGCCATGATGGTATTTGGGGAATCTATTGGGTATTTGTTTATGTGCTAGAGTGAACCTAGACCTGTTTATTCTTTTCCTTTTTTTTTTAAAATTAATGTTCTCTTTCAATTTTATCACAGTAATACATGTACGTGGTAAAAATAAAATATTATTGAAGAATTTATACTGAAAAACAACAGTGCTTTGCCCCACTTCTCAGTCCCACTTTCCAGAGGCAAACGACCTCCTTTATTTGGTAAAAGGATTAAAATCATTATAATTACTGATTTTTACCCTTTTATTCCTTTTTATTTTATACCCCTTTATGTCCTGAGAATTTACAACAGCAGGTAATCTGGTGTGTATCCTTCAAGTCTTTGTTTCTGTGTTTATACCAGACATATATATATACACATGGAGGTAGCAGCCACTTCTTAGTAACTTTTTCTTTTTACTATGCTATTAATCATCTCCAAGCTTTCAGTTATATGCTATTGCTGTCACTTCTTAGTTTCTCAATTTAAAAGACATTATCTATTCACTGCCTATAATAAAAATAAGAATTTAGCTATCCCCTCTGGATTTTAATAGTTATTATTATAGTTTTATTTTCCATTTTTTTATATTTCTAAATAATATAATTAAAGCTTTAGGTTTTGTCCCATCGGCCTTATATAATCTCTTGACTCCTAAGCTATATTTATTCATTTAAAGATTACTTACGGAACACCTGCTATGGTGATAGGCATTATTCTAAGTGCTCAGTGAGCAAAACAAAGATCCCAGCCTCATTGGCACTTACATTCAAGCGAGGGGAGGGATGTTGAGACATTTACATTATACTGTAGACCAGCGGTCCCCAGCGTTTTTGGTACGAGGGACCTGTTTCATGGAAGACAGTTTTTCCAGAGGGGCGGGGCAGGGGGATGGTTCAGGCAGTAATGTGAGCGATGGGGAGCGGCAGAGGAAGCTTCTCCCTAGCCCGCTGCTCACCTCCTGCTGTGCGGCTGGGTTCCTAACAGGCCACGGACTGGGGGGTTGGGGACCCCTGCTGTAGGCGTTGATACGTTCAAGGAAAAAGAAAAGTAGAACAAGGTAGAAAGGGATCAGGAGTCAGGGAGGTGGGAGTAACAATTTTAAACAGTGTGGTCAGATTTGGCCTCATTGAGAGCTGACATTTGAGCAAAGACTTAAAGGCAGGGAGGAAGTTATCCATGTGAAATATTTTCGGGAAGAGAGTTCCAGGCATATGAAATAACAAAAGCCCCAAAGCTGGAATGGGCCTGGCACATTTAAGGATTGCAATGGAGGCTAGTATGGCTGGAATGGAGTGAGCAAAGGGCCTTGTGGTGGGCAATGAGATCCGAGAGATGACAGAGGGTGAGATGATGTAGGGCCATATGAACCAATATAAGGACTTCCTCTGTACTCTGGGTGCAATGGGAAGCCATTGCAAGGTTTTAAGCAGAGATATAACATGGTCTGACTTGTATTTAGGAGGATTTGTATAGCTTCTATGTTGAGAATAAGTGTAGGAAGTGTAGGAAGGCATTGGTGGAAGTAGGCAGGCTAGCTAGGAGGCTATTGCAGTAATCCAGAAAGAGATGATGGGAGTTCTGAGCAGGGAGTGCTCATGGAATTGATGAGAAGCAGTCATATTCTGGATATACTTTGATGAAACTAGTAACTCCTTTTTTCCACCTTCCACTCTTCTAGGTGCCATATTCTGTCAACTATACTTTTGTTTTTACATTTTCAAGGTTAATGTTAAATTCATTTTTTTAGATTAAAAAAAAATTTATTTATATTTTATTTATTTATTTTTGGCTGCATTGGGTCTTCCTTGCTGCACGCGGGATTCCTCTAGCTGCTGAGAGCGGGATTCCTCTAGTTGCTGAGAGCGGGGGCTACTTTTTGTTGCGGTGCGCGTGGTATAACCCACCTTTCATGTAGTGTTTGTAGGTTGATTCTGAAAGTTAAAAATCAACCTTTTCCCCAATTTATATTATTATGATTATTTAATTATTGTTCATTGCAGAGCCAAATAATGTTCACAAATTGTTTCTTTTTTTTAGAGGTCCAAGATCATGACCTCTGGGCTCCTTAAAGAATGTTCTAGTGTCCAAATTACGTTCTTTTATAATTTCATAAATTGCTTAAAGTTATGCCACATTTTAGCTGACTTCATATTTGTATCATGAGTTTTTAGAATGCAATTCTTGTTTGTCTCTCCTGGAATTGCCAATTGTCTTTTATCTTGTTGAAAAAAAATGTTTTCTTTACCATATAGTTGATATCATCCATTTCCATAATCATTCTATCTTTCGCAAAGACTAAATTTCATTTTTCTTCTTGAAAACATTGTACTTGAGGCCCACTGACTTCTTATTCTGATTTAGATGGTTTTATAAACCCAATGCGCAGCCTCACCCTGGAATCGTTTTTCATTAGACTCCTGGGTTAATTCCACTCTTTTTTATATTGCATATCTTCCTCTTTGTTCGTTTGCACCTCATTTCTCTGGAAAATATTTTTAAAAACCTGCATCATGAAAAACAGATGGGAGATGAAATTTCTGAGTACTTGTAAATCTGAAAATGTCTTTAGTATGCCTTCACGTCAATTTATAGTTTGGCAGAGCATGGAATTCTATATTCACACATTTTCCCCCCCCCTCAGAACTGTGAAGGTATTGCTCCACTATCTTCTAGCACAGAGAATTACTGATAAGAAGTTAGATGTTAGTTTATTATTGTTCCTTGGTTAGTGAACTTTTTTTTTCTTCCTCTCTAAAGGCTTTAAAAAAACCTTCTCTTCTCACATTCATTGCAGCATTATTCACAATAGCCAAGATTTGGAAAGAATCTAAGTGCCCATTGATGGATTCATGGATTAAAAAAAATAATACAATGGAATATTATTTGGCCATAAAAAAGAAGGAAATCCTGCCATATGTAACAACATGAATGAACCTTGAGGACATCATGCTAAGGGAAATAAGCCAGTCACAAAAAGGCAAGTGCTGCATGATTCCACTTATATTAGGTATCTAAAATAGACAAATTCATAGAAGCAGAGGGTAGGATGGTGGTTACCAGGGGCTGGAGGGAGGGGAAAATGGGGGGTTGCTCTTCAATGGGTATAAAGTTTCTGTTATGTAAGATGAATGAATTCTAGAGACCTGCTCTACAACAGTGTGCCTATAAGTTAACAATTTGCTGAGAAGGTAGATCTTGTGTATGTGTTCTTACCACAGTAAAACCCATTAATTAATTTAAAAAATCTCAGTATTTGGTGTTCTAAAATTTCATGATGTTGTGTCTAGATGGTTTTTTTTCATTCATTTTTCTTGGCACTCATTTATCTCCTTTACTAGGAATACTTATGAACTTATGATTTTATTTAACTCTGGAGGAGACATATATATATATGGAAGCAAAACTTTAATTTTACACAACATATGCTATGATGAGCTAAGAGAATTTAAGGACTACTTGTTTTCTATTATTTTTTTTCCTTAACAAAATGGAATTCACTGTGTTGAAGACTTGATACTACGTGATTATCTAAACATTTAAAAAAATTAGAATGAAATGTAGTGTGATCATGGTTATTGAATGGATTTGTTTGGAAAGTTACATTTTATTTGTATTTTTTAAAAATCAGGGTAATTATGAACTTGACTGGTTTATTCAACTTTTCTTTATATTGTTTTGTCCTTAGCTATAATAAAAATTGTGACCCATGGAGAATTACATTGACTAACATGATAAATGCCCAGTGCATTTTATTTCCAGGTGAATTGTGTAAACTTTATTTTTGTTGAAGATTGTATGTTAAATCAACATTATATCCTCATACCACTTCTTGAGAAGGAAGTTCCTATTTGAAATTGTATCATTGCCTTTAAATGAAGGGCAGTTCTTAGTTAAATGAAAGATTGATGACATCTTTTAAACCATTTCCTCTTTACTGTCTTATTAAAATAAAATCTGTTAAGTTCTTTTGAAAAACTCTGTGAGGGGTTCCAATAAACCATATATTAAAGTTAACTGAATTAATATATTTTTTCTACTTGTATATCTTTCCCTGCCATCTTTGATCCAAATCCAAGCTACTCAGCCTAACTGCAATTTTTTCTCAGAATATTAGTATGTATCATCTTTACCTTGCTCAGTAAACATTTTAATAAGTTTATTTAGTGACTGAAAGCCCTCCTTGCATTTACTGTGTGAGAATTAATCATCCATTGCTTTTAGGCAAATATATACATATATATTTTTTGAACTTCTGTTTGCTGGATATTGGACCTTCTGGATTTTGTTTCATCTTTTCTCTAAAGTTTTCTCTCATCTTATCTTTTGCTTTATGTTCTATGAGAGATCCTAGACTTTGTTTTTCAACTCCTACTGATTTTTAAAATTTCAGCAATCATATGCTTAATTTCCAAGAAGTCTTTCTCCTTTCGGATTTTTATTTTGGTGTGTGGGGGAGATCAAGGTGAGCGGGAGGAGCATCCAATTCTAACTTTGTGGAAGCAATATCTTTTCAAATCTCTCTGATAATGCTAATTTAAAAAATTTAAAGTTTCTTTGTCTATTCTGTAGATAATTTGTGCCTTTCCCCTAAGATCACTACTATTTATATTGGTCTTTCTCTTTTAATGTTGCTTGTTTTCTTTTTTGTGATCTTGTGATCTTTAGTTGCCCATTATATTTACGAATGGGACTGTTCTAGATAGCTTTTAGGAGTTTCTTACTGTTGTATATATAGGTCTGTCTTCCTGTGGGATAGCTCTGTACATACATAAAGGACAATTGATTATTGGATTACCCAATAACCGTTATTGGGTTACCCAAACAAACCTCCAGATTGCAATGGCTTTATGGAATAGATGTTTGTTTCTCATCTGTCACAGTCCAATGCAAGTTTTTCTGATTGGCAGGTGGCTTTCTTTCATGTGGTGATTCAGAGCCCCAGGCTCCTTCCACTGGTACTTTCAGCATCACCTTGGGTCTTGGTGCCTTCTGCCTCCTGCTGCCAAAGGTTAAACAAGAAACTGAAAAGGCACACCAGCTTTCTCAAAAGCTCTGGTCAGGAAGTGACACATATCAATCACTTCTACCCACGTTTACTAGTTAGGTGACTACACCAGAGTGCAAGAGAGGCTGAAAAATGAAGTCCCTGGCTGGGCAGTCACTACCCCAAAGAAGCATCACAGTAAGGAATGAGGAGCACAAATTCTTGGTGGACAGCCAGCCGCTGCTTCTATAAATAGACTTATCCACTGGTTGCCTTCATTTTAGGGTAAGAATGCTACTTTTAGTTTTTGTGGGGCAGATTTGGCACTCCAAAATGCAAGAATGGGGAGAGCTTTACTTGCGGCACTAGCATCCAGCCTTAGCATTCTTAATTCTCTGCAGTCGGTTTATTCAATTTTTCAAGATAAAAAAACCTTTTTTTTTTTTTTTTGGTTGGGGGGAGCAGGAGTCAAATGCTAGTTGGTATTCCAGGTATTTAGGAATGGGAGGAGAGGGTAGGGAGTGTAGGCAGGTGTCTGGGGCAGTCAGGTGCTATGTACTAGACACATTTTCAAACAGCCCTCTAGTGTAGCCTCCCGTCTGCCTCCTGCCCCCCGAGGTATCTGCTCACTCCGTGTAAAGCTTCTGCGGGTTTCTGCCGTGGAGACTGACCTTCTCTTCCACTGATATTCCCTTCCTGCATATTCTGAGCTACCCATTCTTTCTTATCTAACCACAGGTTTCTAGTTTTTTTCCCATCTTCCACATAATTGTTTTAATCCCGCACCCACTGGCAACTCTCCTGTTCTCTCTATCGTTCTGGGTTTGTTCCTGTGTTATCATTAGGTCTCAGAAGGTAGGGAAGTAGAGAAGACAAAGGTTTTCCCTGGGTTTACTGTATTGAATTTGAAGCCCCCAGAACTGTTTCTTGAGGAAAATCCTGAGTTTCCTTACAGGAACCATTGGAGTATTTGTCCTGTTTTCTATATAGATTCTTTAATTTTCTTAAGAAATGTAACTTTACTATCTGCTCACTTGTTTTTAAAACGTGCATAGATCTAGCAGCTCAGAATATTAGCTTCCTGGATTCTCATCAGTCAGCATAAGCTGGGAGGCTCTGCCATCCCGTACCAACCTAAATGCCAAGTGGGAGGGTGGTATTTAGGGAAGCGTGTTTGAAGGATATTCGTTTCAGTTACTCTTCCAGTAACACTAACCTCTATCCTTGGAATATGCTGGAACAACCAACCACTGTGATTGTGTTATCTTAGCCCTTCACAAGTGCCTTGGCTGAGTTGTGTTTCAGCATTTTGGCCTCCACTGTAACAAAACAATTGACAAGAAGCAGACTTTCCTGTTATTGCAATTACTTTAGGAGTTTTTAAAGGACATTATTTTCTCCCTTCATTTACTCAGTGAGACATTTTTAAAAACAACTCTCTGCTACAAGATACTTGGGTTCTCCAGAGGAGCTGACGTGTTTTCTCCTTTCTGATAATGAGAATGGTGCAAGGGACCATATTTCCCTTTATCATCTGTGTTTTAGCATTATCTGGTCTTGATTTTCTATCTTAAAAATGTGACAATGTCTCTGAGATAATGTGAATTCAGATAGAACTCAATTGTCAATTCATTCCCATCCTCCACCTGGCTGCAATTCTCAACTAGGGATCAATTAAAGGTAGTATCTTCTGCAGAGTAATGGGTCAGAAAATGACTACTTTGTGATTATTTGGGGCTTTCTCAGTTCAGTATATGGTGCACATTTTCTAATAATTGGTTTATTTCTTACACATCTTATAAATGAAGACAAATAAATTAAAACACATAGTAACTGGAAAATTAATTGAGAAGAGATGTTTAACATTGCAACGTGACCATGAATTTCATGTGATGGAAATTTTTGGATTCCATGTATAGAGAGGGTTTTTCTATATCTTCCTTTATTGCTAAATCTCTAATTCTACTGGGTTTCAGTAAAACGTGTACACTGTTTATTAACAGTGAACCACATATATTTTATGTTGTGCACATTACTATCTAAATGTTATTATAAGACAGCTCAAAACCATTACAGAACAAGACAAGGTATAAATACATGAACATGAAAATAAAGTAAAAGTAAAAAATAATAAAAATAAAATTAAAAGATTCGGTTGAGTGGACTTTGGGATATGTCTATTTTGAATATAGTATATTCAGTTTCCATATTATTTCCATAACAGAAAACCGTATTATTTTTTTCTCTTTTAAGATGTGTTTGAAGATATACAAGATAGTGTTACTACTTGTACTGGGTTGAATAGTGCCCCCGCCAAATTCATGTCTACTCAGAATCTCAGAATGTGATCTTATTGGGAATAGGGTTTTGCAGATGTACTTATTTAAGATGAGGTCATAGTTGATTAGGGCGGGCCCTAAATCCGATGACTGGTATCTTTATAAGAAGGCCATGTGAAGACACAGAGACATGCAGAGGAGAAGGTCACGTGAAGGTGGAGGCAGACATTGGAGCAATATAGCTACAAGCCAAGGACTGCTGGCAACCTCCAGAAACTAGGAGAGAGGCAAGGAAAGGATTTTTCCTCAGAGCCTCCAGAGGAAGCCAACCTTGTTAACATCTTGATTTCAGACTTCTGGTCTCCTGAATTGTGAGAGAGTGAATTTCTGTTGTTTAGGCCACTCAGTTTTTGGTAATTTGTTAATTTGTTCTGGCACATAAATTGAGCAGCTAATGGGTGCTCCATAAATAATTGCCAACTGATATCCTTCAAAAGGGAGAATCAAATTTTATAATAATCCAAACAAGAGAGACACTTCCACAATAATTTTAAACAAAACACATTCTGATGAAGAAATCTTTGTTTTGTTTTGTTTTGGTAGAAAACACACTGGTTTAACATAAAATACTTTACTATAGTTGCGTTTTGAAAAGTTTCAATCTCATTAATATATGAATTATAGCCAAAGTAACTGACTTAAACGAGGGGAATCAAATTTCATGCTTTAAAATATTACTCACAGGGGCTTTCCTGGTGGCACAGTGGTTAAGAATCTGCCTGCCAACGCAGGGGAACACGGATTTGAGCCCAGGTCTGGGAAGGTAAAATAAATAAAATAAATTAATAAATTAAAAAAAATACTCACAGATAATATAAAGGTTATATTTTATTTTTTATTTTTGGCTGCGTTGGGTCTGTTGCTGCGCGCGGGCTTTCTCTAGTTGCGGCGAGCGGGGGCTGATCTTCGTTGCAGCGCGCGGGCTTCTCATTGCAGTGGCTTCTCTTGTTGTGGAGCACGGGCTCTAGGCACACAGGGTTCAGTAGTTGTGGCACGTGGGCTCAGTAGTTGTGTGTATTTTTTCCAAATCATAAATTTATTTTATTCAGAGTGAATTTATTTGCTTTGTATGTTCATAGCGAACTATGAGTCTGGGAAACAGTCTGGGAACAACGAGTCTGGGAAATGGTATTAATTGAATAAATTATAGAAAAATGCCTACAACCTGGTCCATAAAGGCATTCTTAAACTGTCATTCTGATGTTCTATCACCCTCTACTGGTCAGCGAGCCAAATTACATTTAGCTTTCTCCCCACTCCAAAGTGTATCTCTTCTTAAAAGACAAAAAAAAAATTTTTGTTTATTGCTAAATCTACAAAATCTGTTCATTAATTTAAAAAAATATATTGAAATTAAGTATATCAAATATCATCTGTTTATGTCTCTATCATTAGTCTGTAAGCTCAAGGGAAGTTAGAGACTCTTTCATTTATCTTCACATTCCTAGTAGTTAGCATACTGCTTAGCATAGTATATACACTCAGTAAATGTTGGATAAATGGTATGTTGAGGCAATTTGCACAATTATAGCAACCTTCATTTATCATTATTTTATAAATTTGTTTCATAAATATCATTATTACATAGATTTATATAAAATTAGTAAAACATTTTTGCAACACATTGATTTCATTTAAAATGCTAAAGTTATTTTAACTTCAATATATTTTAACAGTTCTAAACCTATGTTCATCGTCATTTAGATTGTGATTTAACCTGGGCCTTTTTCTGGTTACCTGTTATTCTCATTAGTTGTGTATTATTAATTGAGGATTTTTTTGGTTAGAATTAGGATCAGCTGTGGGGCAGAAGGGCTGAAATTATGATGTCTGAAGGGCTGAGTTTATTTCTCTTTCACATAAATACAGGTAGTCCAGGGCTGATATGAAGGCTCCAGGATCCTGGCTCCTTTTGTCTTACTGCTCCATCATGCATAAGCATGAATAAACTGTGTATATTAAGTGGAATAAATAGGTGCAGAGCCTTTGGGAGAGTAGACTAGAATAAACTCCATGGCATGGCAGAGTGGAGCTGGTATATTAGTAGTTCTGAACAAAGGTGCTGATGTAATGCGCTGGGTCCATTACAACTATAACGAGACTGGTGCCCAGTTCTGGGCTTCATGATATGCACAGTAAGTTTCACAAATGATATTCCATAAATTCATGGCTACAAATTGGTACCCAAAGTGCCCCCAAATCTGACCCAGTTTCTCTTGTAACATAGCCTTCCCACTCTCTATAACAACTATGCTATCCCTTCTTCCATCTCTTCAAACTTCTGACCCTCACATCCTCTTTTTCTGACCCTCTCTCCCTCACATCTTAACATCCTCATTTTCACTATTTCTTCATTCATTCATTGAAGAACTGGAAGCCATCCTTCAAAGAGCCTGGGCCCCCTTCATCTTTCCACCATTGTATCTCCAAACTCTCAACAGAATTTGTACTTTTTTTTTCTATTGCATTGTAGGAAGGGCGTCTACAGCTGTAGTCAGCCATAGATAGGGGTGAAGCTGCAGAGAACATGGAGTTGAATTGACTCAAGGTTACGGTTTTCCCAAATGAATTAGGCAAAGAAAAAGGGACCAGAAATTTAAAGGGATATGAAAGGTATTGATTGAGGTGATGGATTATGGAATCTAAGTGGAAGTAAAGAGAGAAATGACATGAGGAGGTGAGGACACTGACAAGGTGAAAATATTAATAGATTGTAGGTCCTGGTGAGATCCCTGTTCATGTTATTTGTGCATTTATTAGGTTGTCTTTTTCTTATTGATTTACAGGATTCCTTACATATTCTGAATGTTATTTTTGTTGTTTATAAGCTTGTATTTTCCTTCCATCTGTAACTCATCTTTTTCACCTTTTAAGTGATGAGTGCTGATGCATAGATGTTTTCAATTTTATCACATTTGTGCTTTCTGGTTTATGCTTTTTCTATCTTGTTTTGGAACTCCTTTTCTACACTGAGATCACAAAGATATTCTTCCATATTTTCTTCATAACATTTTAAGGTTTCTCATTTTACTTTTATATCTACTTCACCTAGAATTTATTTTTGTGCATAGTATGAGGTGGACATCCATTTAATCTTTAACTCTCCCCAATCTGGTTTCTTCCTCACCAAGTCACTAAAAATGCTGGTGCGTTTCTTGCCAAATCCAAAAGACAATTTTCAGTCCCAGCTTTTAATTTTACTCAGTTTTTCAGTAGACTTTGACACTTTTGGCAGCTCTCTTTTTCTAAAAACAGCCTCTTCTTATGGTTTCTTTAACACTTGCCTGTTTTCCCCTACTTCTCTGAAGGCTCTTTCTCAGTCTCCTTTAATAAAAATAAAAATAAAAACAACTATCATTTATAAAGTGCTTTTTTAATGTGTTAGGCCCTGCGTTAAGTATTTTTTTCTACTTAATCCTTACAACAGACTGTTGAGACAGAACTGGTACTGATGAGGAAACTGAGGCTCCGAGAAATTATGTAACTTGCTCCAGATGATTCAGATGCTGGCAGCTTGAATTTGAGCCTGAGCTTTGTACCACTATGCCATGCTGGCTCTGTTGCCTGCATTTGACATCTACATTTTAGAGTTTTCCAGAGCTTGGTCTAGGGCCTTCTTCTTACTCCATACTTTCTAAGTGATGTTCTCCTTTCCTATAGCTTTAAAAGCTACCTGTATGCCATTGACTTACAAATTTATATTTCTAGCCTGGACCTCTTTCCTGAGCTGTGCATGCAATTTTGCCACTTGCTTGATTCACAGTCATCTTAAACTTAACATGTCTAAAATTGAACTCTTGATCTTATCCCCAAACAATCTCCTCCACCTCAGAGATCGGCAATCCCATCTACATGGTGTCTCATGCCAGAAACCTAAAAGTTATTTTTGGTACTGTCTCAGTCCGAGAGTGTTGCTATAACAGAATATTGTAGACTGGGTGTCTTATAAACCACAGAAATTTATTACAATCTGGAGGCTGGGAAGTCTAAAATCAAGGCACTGGCAGATTCAGTGTCTGGTGAGGGCCCACTTCCTGGCTCATAGATGCTGGCTTCTTGCTGCACAAGGAGGAAGGAGCGAGGGAGCTCTTTGGAATCTGTTTTATAAGGGCACTAATCCCATTCATGAGGCTTCCTTTCATGACCTATCACCTCCTAATACCATCACTTTGGGGGTTAGCATGTCATATGAAATTTTGGGGGACACAAACATTCAGTCTATAGCAGGATCATTCTCTCCTTCATCCAGTCATTCCCAAAGTTCATTCAATTCTACCTTTAAAATATATCATGATCTGTCTGCTTCTCTCCTTCTCCACTGCCACCACCGTAGCTCAAGCTGACAGCTCCAAGAGTCTCATGACCGATCTCATTTCATGGCTCTTCCCTTATTTCTTGTTCTCCACATAGCACCTAGAGGGATTCTTTTTTTTTTTTTTTTTTTTGGCTGTGCCATGTGGCTTGTGGGATCTCAGTTCCCAGACCAGGGATTGAACCCGGGCCATTGTAGTGAAAGCCCTGAATCCTAACCACTAGGCCATCGGGGAACTCCCTAGAGGAATATTTTACATTGTGAATTAAATCATGTTTATTCTGTTGACCAAAATTCTGAAATAGTTCTTAGAGTGTAATATTGTTCACCAATATTCAGCATCCTTCCCTGCAGGAGGACTTAAAGTCAGGAGAGCATGTGACTTGCTTTGGCCAGTGAAATGTACACAGAAATTGAATATGTCACCTATAAGCAGAAGTTCAAGAGCCACAGCATGCTTCTCCATTTTCCCTTTTCCCTTTGCCATGGCTACCAGTTATGTTCCAGATAGTAGCTGCTTCGGACCCAGAGTAAGGACAACATCCTAGGAGTAGAGCCCACAGCTGACTTACAACGGGTATTTGTACAAATGAGATATTTACCCTGTGGGTCACTGAGATTCTGGAGTTGTTATCACAGCATAACGTAATTTATCCTGACTAATATAGCTCTATATTGCTCTTGGGATAAAAGGTAGGATTTTTAACATGGCCTGTGTTTTTAATCTGTTTATGCCACTCTTTCTGTTGTTCATTATTCTCCAGTAACAGTAGCCTTCCTTTAGTTCTTTGAACTTTTCAAATTCTTTTTCTTCTCAGCAATGTTAAAAGTGAAGAATGCTATTTTCCTCAGTCATCACTGGCCAACTCCTACTTATCTTTCAGGTCTTAGATTTAATATCTCCTAACCTCAGGATGCCTTCCCTCATTCCCTGATATGTATATATATTAGGGTCTCTGTTATGTTCTCATAGAATAATCACAAACTGAGAGTAATAAAGAGAATCGCACTCCCTCCAGTTTGTAATTATTACATGAGTTACGATTTTTCTATAAGTTATGATACTTTCAGCTGTGACAGACTATCCAACAACAACTGGCTTAAATAACAGAGGTTTAGTTTGTCAACTGTCCAAAGAGGTTCAGCGGAAGCTGATTCTAGAAGTGGTTCACTGGCTTAGTGATGCAATCAAGAATTTGGATTCTTTCCATCCTCTGCTTTGTCATCCTAAGGTGTTGGCTTTCAACTTCAGTTTTGTTGCCCAACATCAGTAGAGATCATAAAGAAACAATCAGCAGTATCAGTGTACTGAGAGAGGACTTCAAAACATTGGTCCAGAAGAATACTAATGGGACAAAGGCTCCTAAATCTCAGCTCGTATTAAATTCAGATATGTAGAGAAAGTGTACTTTATTTGCCTAAACAGGGCTTTCTCCTGAGCCCCACCTGTTAGATATTAGGGGAAAAAGTTAAGCCAATACCTAATTAGTTTTAAAGCTTAAGCTTAGAATTAGCTCCTTTAGATAGTATTTACTTCCTTTTGCTCACTGATTGCTCACTAATTCTCTCCCTAAGAGAGCGTCCAGGGGTCTGAGGGAGGGATGTGGCTTACTTGTGACTTCTGTAGCATTGGGACTAAGGAACAAACTGCCTGAGCAGATTATTAGAGCACGCCGTTTGGCATCAGCTGGTCTCCTGTCTGTGTTCAGTGCTGGTCTCCATTGTTCCACTGCTGTGACTGGTCTGTTTGGTTTGAGCAGTGCTTCTGGTGGCTTTCCTTGACTGCTGCTGATTTTCTCGCCAATTTTTCAAGTAGCTCACTGACCCACTGACCAGGTGATCACTTCCATTACACAAGAGTAAATTTCTTTGTTCATCCACCCTCATTTTGGGTACACTTATTTAAATATTGTATATATGTGCAATTGTCAATTCATGTTAAATATTAGAAAGTTTATTTTTTCCCTTACTTTTATAAATATAAAAAGAAGTCCTAATATTTTCTCCCTTTGTTACTAAGGGGTTTGGATTTCAACAAACCATGAAAAGAGGAGATGAAGCTTTGGTCTAGTAAGAGGAAGAGAGAGAACTGGTCCAGGGTAGCTTCATGGAGGCTGATCTACACCAACCTTGGCTCTGAGCACAAAACTGAAAAAAATCTCCCCTAAAAATTCACAACAATGGGACTAACCTCAGCCACTTTGGAGTTTGAATTAAGACTGCGCTGTCTGGGAATTCCCAGCCAAACGTTAACCTTAAAAAAAAAAAAGAAGGTGGTTCCAAGCAGCCCCCAGCCAAGTCTGGCAGAAGCAAATCCGGAACCAGTGTTGTTGCCTATGAAGGGGGCGTTCCTCGCCCGCTGGCCCCGAAGCCGGAGGCATAGGACCGCGCGTTCCAGGGGCAGCTGCTACGCTGCCCGCTGGCAGCAGCCGCTCCCGCGGGGGCTCCGCAGCGGCTCGGCCTGCGGGTGGGGCTCTCCCACTTTTCGGGGTCCCTTGGCGCTGCGTGACCATGCCGCGCGGCATAGGGGGCTTCCTGCTGCCCACCGTGGCTGGCCAGGAAAACGAACCCGATAGCCTTTTTGAAGAGCTCTTCCAGAAGCTGGACCGCCGCGGGGACGGGATGGTGGACATCGTCGAACTGCAGAAAGGACTGGAAGCTATGGGCATCCCTCCCGGCCAGGACGGGGAGGTGGGCCGCGGTGCGTTCACGCCGCAGGGAGAGTGCGAGGCTGGAGGCCCTGCTGGGGTGATATGGGGGTGGGGGCGGAGAAGACCCCTGCAGCCCTGTGAGCACCCTTCGGGGCCCAGACGTTCTTTCCGTGTGAACTGCTTCACTCAGAGTTGCCCCGCTGTTGGAGCACTTTCCAC
Source organism: Balaenoptera acutorostrata (assembly GCF_949987535.1). NCBI lineage: Eukaryota > Metazoa > Chordata > Mammalia > Artiodactyla > Balaenopteridae > Balaenoptera > Balaenoptera acutorostrata. Next base: position 96,092,646 of record NC_080064.1, on the reverse strand, counting down.
ACGCTTGTGTCCTGTTAGTGAGCTGCTGCGGTGAGACATATAGAAGCCGTTCCCATCTTGCCTAAAAATGGGGTCCAAGCCGTCGAAACGTAAAAGGCCCGCTTGGCGTTCCTGCGGTGTTAACGAAACCCCCGCAGTGAGCCGACTGCCTAGGCTTGGGCCCAAATTCGTTTTTGCCTCGTGGAAACCCCAAGGGTCTCTCTCGATGGCTCCTCCTGAGCGCTGCCCAAGGGCATCCCATCGCTTGGGAGATGTGGCTGGCACGGCAGGGCGAGTGCTCACCGCGGAGCCCTTTTGGGGCTTTCCAGTGTGTGCACTTGCTACTCCGGATGCAGGGAGAGGGAGATGCTCTGATACTAACACACTAATTACAACCACGTAGTTTCAGTTTAACCTAACACTGTAGAAATCGCTATACTACGCTATAACATTATACCCTACACTGTAGTATAGAGTTATCCTTAAGCTTAACACATGACAATATCAATACTCACTATTATGTTTTCAGAGGATCCTCATTTCCACAGCTGTACATTTAACCAACTGACCCAGTAGAGTGAAAAAAAAAAGTGTTTGTTTTACTTAAAGCTGCTCTGAGAGACTATCAGCTTCATCAGCAGCGTGTGTGCTCGTGTGTTTGAAAAGGGGACGGGGACACCAGGTTTTGTAGAAACCTTTTCCTTGTGAGGTGACTGAATTAAATTCAGTAAGAGAAAATAGTATTTAATAAGTTTCCATCTGGAAGGCTTGAATTGAATGATGGATGTGAAAGCACAGAACACTGAATCCAGAAAAACCATACAGTTAGCACAGTAACGTGTAGTGTTCAGTCCATATTTCTTAGGATTTATAAAGTGTATGTCAGAGAAATGGGGGGTGGGATAATGCTATTTCCAATGTGATGGAAATTGATGGTTTGTTCCCTGAGGCCTACCCAATCGCAGATGCCAGTCTTAATTATATATAACATGTATTGATTTCACTGGATTCTGTGTGTCCAAGGCTTTTTCTTGCACTTGCTTTGCATTATACAGAATTAGCAAAGGAACTGATGAAATTATGCTTTCCTTCAGAATGCAGCTCCAGAATCTTATTATTCCATCTCTGTTCTCAGTAAAGAGCTGGGTCTTCTGCTTTATCAGCCTGTCAGTTTTATCTTCTATTTATCCCAGTGGTTCTCAACCAGGGGTGTTTTTGTCCCTCAGAGACATTTGATATTTTTGGTGGCTGTGACAGTGGGGGATGTGTGTGTGTGATGTGAAGGATGTAGTGAGTGAAGGCCAGGGGTGACGCTAAACATTCTACAGTGCATGGCATAGCAAAGAAATATCTGATCTCAAGTGTCAGTAGTGTTGGTGTTGAGAAACCCTACTTATCCCAGCCACAAGGTCCTTGCTCCTGCCTTCCAGTAGCTGACCATGCCCTTTACGTCACTGTGTAAATAGAGGTGAACTGGCATGAACTCCCTCAGATTTCTGGCGCTCTCATAATGTGTCCTAAGCTGTAATATAGGGATAATATGAGTCTCATAGGATCGTAATGATGACTAATGACCAAATAAATGAAAAATGCTTAAAATTGTTTACAGAGCTTAAGGCAGCCTCAGTAAATTTAATACATCAACTATAATCTTACCTTTATTTATACTCATGCTCACTTTCTTTCCTCCAGTCTCAGGGAGAGAGGTGTTTTTTGTCCTTTTCAGAGTTGGTTTTTCCACTTATATTTCTGTCCTTTTGTCCTCTCATCTCCTTTAAAGTAGGAAAAGTACAACTTCTACTATTCCCTTTCTTTGTCCTGTATTTTCAAAGTTCTCCTCTCTAATAACAGTGGTTCTCCTGTTGGCTCCCCACACCCCCTCCCCATCTAGATACTGTCCTATCAGTCTCCTTCCTGTGCAGTCAAGGTCTTTGATGGAGCCAAGCCTACCCTTTCTGCCTTGACTTCTCTCACTCTTCGGTTGTCTGTCTGACGTGAGGCTTCTGCCTCCATTCTTTCCCTCTGTGAAAGGTCACTAAAGACTTCTGCATTGCCGCACCCAGAGGGCTCTTTCCAGTTATTTGTTTTTTGGCCTTTCTGCAGTATGGATCACTGATGAAGTCCCCCATATCTCCCCTTTGGGCACTTGATCTCAGCTCTCCCACTGCTGCTTTTCAGATCCCTTTATGACTCTTTTTTGGCTTACCTCTCAAATGTGGGTGAGCCCCAAGATTACTTTTCAAGGCTCTAACTATCATCTTAGTGGGTGACTCACAAATTGCTAGCTCTCCCCACCTCCTGAGGCTCTCTGCTTCCCTCTGTGATCAATGTCTTGGATAAGTGCTCCACTACCAAGTCATTCCAGATGCCTCCTTTGTTTTACCCCAACATCCAGTTAATCACAGGGTCCTGTGTAATTCCTTAATATATCTCATAACCAGTTCCCTTCCCTCTATACCCATTGCTTCGGGTAAGCCCTGGCCTCTACCATGTCTCAGCTAAGTTACTGTAACAGTCTTACAACCAGTCTTCCTGCCTTAACTTCTCACCATTTCTTCTTCCACACTGCCACCATATGACGTATCTAAAAGTATATCATGATTATTTCATAACCCTTCTTAAAGTTCTTCAGGGACTGACAATGTCGATGGGAAATGTCCAGACTTCTTAGCATGGTATTGAAAGCTCTTCATGATTTCTTGGTGGGTGTTGAGGTTGGTGGGGGCAGTTCTTCACCTTGCAGTTATTCAGGGATCCAGGTTCTTTCTCTCTTGTGGCTTTATCCTCCTCAAGGGTCTCATCATCATCTGCATTCAGCTGTGAAAGGAATGAGCATGCAGGATTACATGAGAGAGGATTTTATTAACTAGGTCTAGAAGTGGTACACATTACTTTCACTCATATTTTGTTGATGGGATCTTGGTCACACAACCATGCTTAACTGCAAGGGAGGCGGGAAATGTAGTCCAGCTGTGTGTCCCTACAAGGCGATGAGGAATTTTGGTGGACAGCTGGTAGTCTCTGCTACATTTCTCATACCCTTGTTTCTTTGTTTGCTCACCTTTTGCTATTCATCATTAAAATATTCAAGTCCCTTCTATGAATATTTCCTTCACCTCCGTCCCTCCTTCAGAGCGCTCACATTTTTGTTGCCCACTGATCCTTGAACATTTTCTATCACAGTGGTTTTGGTGTCTTCCCTATTAGCCTGTAAGCTTCTCGAGGGCTGGGGCTATGGCTGATTCATTTCTGTTTCTCAAGCATTCAGAACAGTTCCTTACATACTTGTTGAGTGAATGAATAAATGCATGATGGCTGAGTAGAAGAGAAGACTAGTCAATTGCTAAAGTTCTCTAAAATTCTAATACTCAGAGTCTATGTTTTCAGTATTAGAAATTTTACTCTAAAACTAAGGCAGTAGTAATTTATGGCAGACTATCTAATTTACATATGATAAATATACAAATGTCTAAACACTGTAATTTGTAATCTATCTTGTCCGAATCTGTGTCTCTAATATCATTTATTTCCCTCTTAGAGGTAATTTTAAAATCTGCTGATATTAACAAGCATAATCTGCTGGACCTTGGCACATTTATGCAGTACCTTAAAGATAATGAGATAAAAATGAAGTTGACTTTTAAGAGTTTGGACACAAATAATGAAAGTTTGTTTTTATACAGTTAGCAATTTTATCCAAAACTTAACTATGTTTTAGTAAAGGTTTATTATTAAGTGTTTGGCTTCCTTGAAAGGTTATTAAAAACTCATTAACTTAATTCTGTCATTTGTTTTACTGTGATTACTTCTAAGGAATATTTTAAAATGATGTAGTTTTTATTTACATACTATCTTTCAAAAATGAAACCACCAACAAAAATGTTATACCCTTTGAATAATATGTTTTTTAGCTAAGGATCTGAGAAATATTTATAATATTTTAATAAGGTTTTTACATGAAGCTCCATGTAGCAATGGTGGTGAAGCTGAATCTGGAAAGATCAATAAAAGTTAGCTAAGTGAAGGGTGGGGAAGCGTGTTCCAGGCAGAGGAAATAGCTTGTTGGGAGGCCGTGTTCACCTTAGAGGAGCAGATCATGTCCGAGGAACTAGAGGAAGACCAGTGAGGCTGAAGTGAGAGCAAGGGGAAGTGTCAGAGGTGAGGCTGGGAGGCTGGCACAGGCAGAATCATGGAGGGCCTTGGGGGTCTGTGAAGGTTTCTGGACTTGATCCTAAGGGGGAATGAGGTGGGAAGCCTCTGAAGAGTTTCAGTAGGGATGTAGTGACACCAGCATATTTGTGTGGAGCATGGACTGGCATGTAAGCCACGATGGGACTGTGGTGATGGGAATAAATGATTTGGGAGGTATTTAGGCACAGAACAGACCACATCTGGTGGTTGAATGTGCAGGGTGAAGGAAAGGAAAGAGGCAAGAATGACTGATTTGAGCAATATTGGAGGGTAAATATTTTATTGATAAAGGAAATATTATATGGGCTTTCCAGTCTTTTCTTTTTATCTTGGCAAGTAGAAGAAATAATTGGGATTTTGCTGTTTTATGAAATGTTGTGATAATGCGCTAAATACTGCTTGACTATTTGCCTCTGCATCTTTTCAAACCTTCCAGCTGATACTTATTTTCTTTATTCTTTTAAAGGAGTGATTGATACTTCAGAAATTATCAGTACTCTCAACTTAATAGGTATACATATTTCTGAAAAAGAGGCACTGAAGATTCTTGAAAGGTCAGCTCTTACATATGTATATACGTTTTAAAATTAAGTTTTATCCACTTTAAAACCTTTTTTGGGACTTCCCTAGTGGTCCAGTGGTTAAGACTCCGTGCTTCCACTGCAGGGGGCGTGGGTTCGATCCCTGGTCGGGGAGCTAAGATCCTGCATGCTGGGCGGCCAAAAAACCCAAACCAAAACAAAGCAAAAACCTTTTTCATTATGAAAATGGCAACTATGGAAACTTTATGGAAACATGAATAATAGCCCATAATCATCTGTTTGCTAGCACCCTTATAAGTACTTCACATATATTATATCCTTTAATTCTCACAAGACTTTAGAGGCAAAGTTTATTATTTTCCTAATTTCACAGATGAGGAAATTGTTGAATAGTGAGGTTAAGTAACTTGCCCAAGGTCACCATAATCCATGAAGCAATGGTGGTGAAGCTACATTCATACATTATTATTAACCCACTGATATAATTTTATATCTATTTTATATTTATGCATGTATCTGTTGTTTTTTTGTAAGATTATATACTTTGTACTGTTAGTCAATCCACCAATCATCCAATCAATCAAGTTACCTATTAATCAGATATTGATTGATGCTTTTTGCCAGGCATCTAGTAGCCAGTGAGGATTAAGTGGTAAACAGGATGGTCCTGGTGCCCACCCTTGCAGAGACGATGGGGCTGAGGGGAGTGCAGTTGCAGTGAGGCAAAAGTTATGACAGGAACACATAGGAAAACATTGAAGAAAAGTATCTTTTATTAGGAAAGAGAGCTGAATTTTATCAAACTATACTGCTTTTTTCACTTGACCTATTTATATAATGTATGGTAGTAGTAGGTTTTCTGACATTAAACATTCCTGAGATAAAGCTAACTTGTTATGAACTATTTCATTCAAGAAAACATACAGACCAATAAAGAGAATTATATTACAAACAACCATACCATCACTGGGTTTGTCATAGTTAACAGTCTGTCATATTTGGTTCAGATTTTTTCAAATAAATAAAACATTACAAACAACTGAAGTTTTCAATGTCTTTAAACCCATTTCCTTCTTTTCTGCCAGAAGTAACTACTATCCTGAATTTATCATTCCCATACAAATTTTTATCTCTGTGTATATTTTACTACAGACGTATTCTTAAAATATGATATTGTTTCTCATGTTTTAAGACATTATTTAAGTGGTGGCATACTGCATATTTTTAAAATTACTTTTTCCAAACCTTCTATTTTTGAGATTTGTTGAAGTTGATGCATATAGCTGTAGTTCAATCATTTTAGTCAGTGTACAGCTTCTATTTAATGAATATAATTCAATTTACTTATGAATTCTCCTGATGATGAGAGAATTTAGGTTTCTAAAAAACTTTTGTTTTGTTGCTAGTACAAAAAATGCTGGAATGAATAGTCTTGTATACATCTCCTTGTATATTATTTGCAGTTAAGTTGCTTGACTACATTTAACTTTACTTACGTATTCCAAATTGTTCTCCAAAGTGGTTGTACCAATTTAGTATTCTACTAGAAATGTATTTCCTTCCTTTTACTTGATACTGTAGTCTTCTAATATTTACATATTTTCCAAACCCACGGGTCAGAAATATGGTCCTGTTGTTTTAATATACTTTGATTTAATTTACTTATATCCCTCATTACTAGTGAGTCTGAATATCTTTTCATATATTTGTTGGCCATTTGGATATTACCTTCCTGTGAATTACCTATGTTATGTCTTTTGCCTACTTTTCAGCTGAATTGGTCATCTTTTTCTTAATGGCTTGTAGGTATTCTTTCTAAATTCTGGATGTTAATCCTATGTTGGTTATATGTACTGCAAATGTTTTTCCCCAGCTTTTTGCTTATTCTAAATTCATTTTTAGTTTTTTTGTCATTGTGCAGAAAATTTAAATTTTAATGTAGTCATATTTGTCCATCTTTTTCTTTTATGGATATGCTTTTAACATCTTGAAAATTCTTCCTTACCCTGGGATATAAAAATGTTAATCTATATCTTATTTTAAAATTTTTGTATTTTACATTTCTTTCTTTAATTCATCTGTAATTGATGTTTGTGTATGTTATGAAATTAGGTGTCCAGTTTCATATTTTTCTATATGGTCAGTTGTTTTATCACCATTTATTGACTGGTCTCATCCTTTTCCCACAATTTGAAATGCTTACCTCTGTCATATATTCAATTTCCATCTGTATATGGATGTGTTTCTGGTCTCTTTATTCTGTTACATTGGTTGTTGTCTATTGTGCATCATTCCCACATGTTTTAATTGCTATCACCTTAGAACACATCTTGATATCTGCTTTTACTTTCTTCATCTTCAATAATGTCAATGCTATTCTTGGACCTTTGCTCATCTATATAAATTTTAGAATCAGCTTATTTGGATACATACACAAATATGCACATGTGCATACACACACTCACATACCCCTTTTGGAATTTTGATTGCAATTGTATTTAATTTATAGATTAATTTGGGGGAGAAGTGATGTATTTATGATGTTACATTTTCTGTTCCATGAATATTATATATGTCTTCATTTTTTTAGATTCTCTTTAATGTCTTTTAATAAAGTTTTATATATTCTCTATAAAGGTCTTATGTAACTTTTGTTGGATTTATTCATAGAAACATGGTTTTTGTTGCTCTTCTAAGTATATAGATGAATTTGATTTGCTATCACTTCATTTAGAATTTTCATATCCATATTAATACTCAATGCTATTCCGAGGGTTAAGATGGAACATTGGCTCCTTTCCATGGTCTACAGGGCTCCGCATGGTCTGGCCTACCTCTCTAGCCTCATCATCTTGAACTCTCCTTCCATTCTGTGCTCCAGGCCAACTGAGCTTCTTTCAGTCTTTAAAAAAAGCCCCAAAAAACCATGGTTTCTCATTCCTCCAATCCTTGTATAAACTATTCTCTCTGTCTGGGACAGCCATCCCAGCTCCTTCACTTGAATATCTTCTACTTATTCTGTAGGTGTTAGTTTAGATGTGACTCTAACCTCTGAAACTTTTTTGGTTTTGCTGGTATTTGCTTTTACAACAACTTTACAGTCTGTTCCCACTAGACTGTAAGCTTCATGAAGACAGAGACCAAAGTATATTATCCATTATTTTATAGTCAATGCCTAGCACAGTGTCTGGAACATACTAACAGGTCAATACATGTTTTCTGACATTTAATGTTGTCACAAAAGCCAAGGGTGGAAAGTATCAAGTTTAAAAGGAAGGACCAGTAACATAAACATTGAAAAAATCCACTGGATCTACTCATTTGGGAGATTTCTGGGCATCTCAGTGAAAGCAGTTTCAGTAGGGTGGTAAAGGGTTAAGTCAGATTGCATAAGGCTATTGAATGAATGGGAATTGAGGATGTGGGTACTATGAATGTGGTTTACTGATTTGGGAAGTTTAGATAAGAAGGAGAAGACAACTAAGCAAGTCTCTTTTAATTTTATTTTTATTATTTTTTGAAGGATAGGAGAGATTTGTGGAGAAGCAGCCATCAGAGGCAGAGAGAGAGATGCTGGATATGTTGTAGGGAAAGGAGATTAGTGATTGAGAGGGAATGGGACCAATAGCTCAAGAGAGGGAGAGGGTCCTTGAATAGGAGTCAACATTTTGTTCTCAGAGTCTAGAACATAGGAAGTAAGGATAAAAGTGGGTAGAGAGAAATTTATTCATTCATTCTACAAATACTTATCGAGTGCTTGACATTCATATAGGTGCTAAGGATGTAGTATTGAAGGAAACAGGCAAAAAAGTCCTGCTCTGTGAAACTCATGATAAACAAGAGGAGAAAACAGTAAGCTAGATAAACAAATTATGTTAGATGGTGATAAGTGGAAAAATAATGCAGGGGAGGAAAACAGTATGGGTATGTGAGTGGTAGGGAGGCTGCAGTTTTAGATATGGTGAGTTGGGAAGGCCTTGAAGGTGACATTTACGTAGAGATCCGAAGAAGTGAGGAAGGAGTCATGATGGTCTTTGGGCAGTCTAGGAGCAGTCTAGGCAAAGGAAACATCATGAGCAAAGTCCCCAGGAAGGCAGTGTATCTGACAAGGTTAGGACGTTGAGAGAAGGCCAGTGTGTTTGGAATAGAGTGAATGAGGAAGAGGGTGGTAGGAGATGAATTCTAAGAGTTAACAGGAGTCAGATCACATATGATCTTGTGGGAAATTATAAGGACTTTGGCTTTTCCTCTGATAAGTCATTGAATGGTTTTAAACAGAGTGTGATATGATATAACTTAGATTTTAGCAGTCTCATTCTGGCTGACATGTTGAGAATAGTTTGTAGGGAACAAGGGTGAAAGCAGGGAGGACAGCTAGGCAATAATACAGACAACATTTGAGAGTGGCTCGTACCAGGATGGAGGAGGTATGTAGCGATTGGATTCTGGATGTATTTTGAAATGCTGACAGGATTTACTGCTGGGCTGTGAGTGGGGTGTAAAAGAAAGAGAGTAGTCAAGGATAATGTCAAGATTTTTGGCTTGAGCATCTAGAAGAATGGAGTTGCCAGGTACTGAGACGGGTAAAACTGTGAGAAAGGCAGGTTTGGAATGGGGTAGATATCAGAGTTCAGGTTTGTTCTTGTTAAGTTTCAGATGCTAACCAGATATCTAAGTAGAGATGTGAAGTGGACAACTAGAAATAGGGATCTGGAGTTCAGAGGAAAACTCAGGCAAGGGATTTGGGAGTCATGGGCCTATAGATGGTATTTAAAGCCATGAGACTGGAAGAGATAACCAAGGAGAGAGTATAGTACACTGAGTCCTGGTATTGTCTAATGTTTAGAGGCAGGGGAGATGAGAAAACCAGTAAAGGAGACTGAGAAAGAGCAGCCAGAGAGAAGGGAGGAGGGCCAGGAGAATACTCTGTTCTGGAAGACAAGTGAAGAAAATATTTCAAGGAGAAGACAACTATCTTTGTCAAATGCTGCTGATAGGCTAAAGAAGATGAAGATAGAGAATGGACCACTGATTTAGTGCTGTGGAGGCTATCAGTGGGATAATAGTGGTGAGAACCTGATGGGAGGAGGGTCAAGAGAGAATGAGGAGAAATTGGAGACAGAAGGTAGAAAACTCTTTAAAGAGTGTTACTGCAAAGGCAGAGAGAGATAGGGGGTGATAGTGCGGAAGGTAGGGTTAAGAGATTTTATTTTAGGGTGAGAATGCTTAAACACTCATGTTTCAGGGAGAAATGGGGGAAAACATGGCCCTAGAATAAGCGTCAAAAATTGATTTGGTGGCTTGAGGAGATGTATGAAAATTAGCAATAGTCACTGAGGAAAATGAGAAAGGGAGCTACCTGAGACAAGTATGAATAACTTGAAATTTTGGGAAGCTCACATTTCAAAGCAATATATTTCATTATCTTTCTTCACATTGTTAATTTCATTCAAGGATTTGAGAAATTCCCTGATGAGAATTCTTAAAATTCTTTAAAATTCTTAAAATTGGTTTGATTACTATTATTTCATATTAATGAAAATTATATTTCCATGGATATTTGAGTTTCTTATGATATTTTTGATATGAGATATTTGATATCCATAAAAGTGAAAATTGTCCTTTAAGATCTATAACTAAAAAGGGTAATTGTCAACCATCATTCTGATTGCTAGAGAAGTTACAAGATGAAGTTACAAATGGGAAGAAGGGGAAATGTTTAAAGGAGAAATACTAGAAGATGGGGTTGCCATAATTCTGACTTACAGCTTGGAAGTTCTTTATAATTTACAAGGCCTTTGTGCATATAATCACTTTTAATACTCTAATAGCTCTGTGTTGTAGGAATTATTCCTATATAAACTGAAGTTTAGAGATGTAAGATGCACTCTCTACATCACAAAAGTAACAATGGGCAGAGCTCAGCTATATCCCCAATTTTCTGACTTTGAGATTATGAGATGTCATTTTGATAATGCTCTTTAAAATTTATGACTCGTAATTTGTATTTGAGCATATTCTTTGTTTTAATATACAGTATGGATACTGATGGGTCACTGACAGTGGATTGGTATGAATGGAGGAAGTATTTTTTATTTAAACCTGCAAGAAATATTGAAGAAATTGCCCATTACTGGAGCCGTTTTACTGTAAGTGGTCTCTTTTTAAATATTTGTGTATTTTATTCCATGAATCATGGGTGTAAATGTAATGCATTGTGTACTGTTAGAAAATTATGGGGCCAGAAACTTATCTAGTGAAGATTTCCTGATTTAAAAAGTGATGCTATAGAATGTTGTTTCCTCAGAAATTTGTATGATGCTAAAAATCTGAATTGACATACAATATGTACTTCAACCAAAGTTTCAACCTGCAAAAGGCACACATCTGTTGAGAGTAACTACACTCTGAAGAGTTGATTACTCCTACTCAGCACCATCATTTTGTATTATAGTTGCTTATTTTCTTTCCTGAATAGTAGGGAGTGTGAGTTGCAGATTGCTGTGTCATATAGTACTTTACTGATACATATTTGTTGGATGAATGAATAAACTATAAGCAGAATTTTTTGAAAGAGTGCCAAAGTTCTAGTTTTTTTCATATTCAGATATACCTCATAGTTGGCATAGTACTTGTCTCTCAGTGCATGTAAAAATCTATGCTTCATAATTTCCTAAAATTCTCAAAATTTCTTAAAATATCTTAAATTTTTTGCTTAGTAACTACAAATTATAATCTGCACTGTTCTATGTCCCATGATTATATGTATACAGTTGAACCTTGAACAATGCAGATATGAACTTCACCTTGAAGGTCCACTTATATGCAGATTTTTTCCAATAAATACGTACTAAAGTACTACATGATCTGTGGTTAACCTAGGATATGGAGGGCTGACTGTTAAGTTATACATGGATTTTCGACTGTACCTGGGGATCAGTGCCTCTAACCCCTGTGTTATTCCAGCGTCAAATATATACATGCATACATATGTCCTGTCTCTCTGAGAAAGGGAGATGACCAGTAGGATCACATTACAATTGACAGGTAGAATAACCTTACTGCCTTAACTGTAATAGTGTACCTTCTTTACTCTTAACATGACCCTTATGAAACTCTTTAGTTACCAACATTCTTTTAGTAAATATGTAATCATTAAGAGGAGATTTTATCCTTTTGGTAGTGTTCATTCTGCACCTTCCTTTTAGAGATGATTAAAGGAAATTCAAGTCAATGAAAAATACATTTATTTTATGCCTACTATAGGATAAGTTTTCTGTTTTATAATGAGTTAAAGAGCAAACAGGCATGGAAAATACCTATTTTGAAAATTAAATGATACAGTGTTTGTGATAACCTAATAAAGTAATTTAAAATGAACTCAATGAACTTCCTTTTTGGGTATAGTGCTAACAAACGGCACTTCATTTGTTCCAGGGTCAGGTCCACTGTTTGGCTTACAGTAATTTCACAGGAAACAAATATGCTTGGCACTATAACTGTACAGCCCAGAGGTGGGAAGCAGCCAGTTCTGCAGAGTGGAAACAGAGTGCTGGCTCTGGTTCAAATCCCAGCTCTGCCATTTACTATCTGGGTGAGTTGGGGTAAATTATTTAATCTCTCTGGGCCTCAGTTTTCTTAACTGTAAAATTGGGATAATAATACTTTTCTTAGAGTTATTATGAAAATTAAAGACGACACATATAACTGTTCAATGCAGTGCTGGCTTAGCTCTGTAAATGTTAATTTTTATTTCTTAAACAGATATTGAGCTATTTCATAGTCACATTATTGCTCATGACTAAGCACAGCCAAGCACTTGGAGGCCAAACTGCTATCAAGCAATCTATGTTTTACAATTGATAATATCAGTAGCTAACATTCACTGAGAACTTTTTAGTACCAAGCATTATGCTGAGTGTTTTTTATGCTGTAAGTTATTTAATCTTAACAAGCCTATCCGGTTAGGTATTAGTATTGTTCCCCTTTGCATTTGAGGAAACTAAGTCCCAGAGAGTTCATTCAATTAGGAGCTAGGGAAGTCAGGATTTGAATCCCACCTGACTCCTGATCCAAGGTCTTTAGTCATGACATATGTGATCAAACTTCTAGACTCTCGAAAACCTCCTACTTGTGATATATATACTGCAGAGTTTATTACCTGCTCTGAGAACTACGTGGGAAGGCCCAGGTTTTGTTCAATTCCACTGTAGGTAAAGATGTAAAAGGAAACTGCTTTTAAAGGTATGTCATATACTGATATTTTATATTTGTTTTGTTAGAGGTAAAGAGTCTGACTGAAGATAACTGGAGGATCCACTAGATCTTGAACACTGAAGATATTATACTTTTACATTATTGCCAATTAAATAACTATTATCTCACTAGTAGTTTATGTAGCCTGTATTTCACTATGGCTAAAAATATTTCTTAGAACTTGGCAGGTTGTTCTTTTTGTATTCAATCTCAGACAAAAAATTTTATACTGAAAATTGTATAGAGATTTTAAAATGGGAAATGTAAAGATTATCCTAAACGTGATACAAATAGTTATTATTAATTTATAGTTGATAGTATTTCAAGCTAATTTATGAGTTATTTAAAATTACACTGGTTGATAAAGTACAAAATTCTGGGAGAGGCTGATATTAATTTGCTGTGGAGCTGAGATATATAAAACATTATTTAGATCTTATAAGGAGATAACACTTTCATCTGAGGTCATCTAATTATAATGTTACTTATTTTAAAATTTATTTTGTTTTAATAGGGAATTGATATGGGAGATAGATGGACTTTTCATAGTTTAATTGATGAAAAGAGAAAATCTGGCCATCTATGGAAATACCTGTTGGCCGGAGGCATAGCAGGTACTTGTGCTCAAACATGCAGTGTCATCAGAGCGTCTGAAAACCGTAATGCAGGAGTGTTGCGTAGTTCATATGCATGTTTTTGAGTAATGTGAATAATATTTGATGCTTTTAAAAAGAAAGATTTCAGAAGGATTTCAATACTTATTGATATTCTCATGGGCAAATTATTCATTGCCTGTAATCTCCTGGACTCATTTATTCAATAAAGCTCCCAGGCACTCAACTCACCTTGAGGGTACAACAACCAAATAATACACCATCCTCATCCCTATGCATTTTGGAGTTACTGATGGAGACAGATATGTAAACAAATAATTAAACATAACCTAATGATCTAGTTCTAGTGTTCTAGGGAGGGCAAAAATTAGGGAAATCTCCTTTTTTTCCGGGGCCAGGGAAAGGAAGGCTACACAATACTCTTGATTCTCTACATGGGTTGGAAATCATGACAGTAAGAGACAGAGACTGGTCAGAGTGGCACTCCTTTAGTCCTTATCAAATGCAGGGCTCTGTAGGTGGAATTCTGCAGTTTTCTGAAAAGTTTTGGGTCCTTTTCAAGTTGGTGCAGGCAATGAAGAAATTGCCTGAGCCTGGTGGCCAAGTCTCTGGGTATGAATGTACAACTGAAACAAGATGAGAAGGGTGTCCACTCTTTTCATTGTTCTATCCAAGGCAGAAATGATGGCCTATGACAACATTCAGTCACTATCTCTTTTTACCTTTTTTTGGGTCACAGAGGAACAAATATCTCTCTAATTTTTATAGAAATATACAAAGCAAGAGAGCCTGTCTGGCTGCTGGTATTCTGGGTACAAAGCAGGGGAAAGGGGCAGGAGGCCTACTGTCCATTGTGCAAATTTATTCACTTAATCCATTTGTTTTCAGTCCTATACCTCACTGAAGTCTTGAATTCTGTATTCCTGAGTCAAGATACTTTATTCTCTGCTTTCTCCAGAGAATAAAGCTTCATGGGTTTTTAAGGGAAAATTGACTTCTATGTTCATTCCCCTCCACAGACACTTAAGTTATAAGTTTTACTCTGCTAAATGAGTTATCACTTTTCTATTTGCTTTCCACCTCCCCCAAACTTGTTGAAATCACTAGTACACTTTTTCCTTGCAGATTAGTAATGAGGTGACCATATAATTTTCGTTTGAACTGAGATACTTTTAAAAGTGAAAGTGGGGTGCTTAATAATCATGGAGGGACCTAGTTATTGCCTTCTTTGTTACTTTACTACCATTTTTGTGTGGTTTTGGGAGGAAGAGGGAATAAACATGTGTGGTCATTGTACCACTTTTACTGAAAGTCAATTTCTTGCGTGTCTAAAATTATTTTATTTTTCTTTTCCCCTTGATTGGCAGTTTGGCTGAATATGGACACCAAGGTCAAAAATGCTTTCCCTCAGAACTTTTATGGCATTACCCTATTATTTTCTAGCATCTAGTGTTACTCCTGAGAAGTTTTGATGCCATTTTGATTTTTTGTAGAAAACCCGGTTTTCCTTTCTGGAAGCATTTAGTCATGCCTCTACCCTGGGTGCTCTGAAATTGTACAATGTGAGTTTAGGTAGGTTCTTATTTATCCATTGTTCTTGACACTTGGTGGGCTCTTCCTTTTTTTTTTTTCTTGGCCGTGCCGAGGAATGTGGGATCTTAGTTCCCCCACCAGGGATTGAACCCAGGGCTTCGGCAGTGAAAGCGCAGAGCCCTAACCACTGGACCGCCAGGGAATTCCCTGGATTTTATTATATTTTAACCTGGAAGATTTATTCCATTTACAGTTAATGTACTTATTGATATTTTTGGTCAAAGCTACCATCTTATTTTATGCTTTCTATTTGTCCTGCAAGTTCTAAGATTTTCCTTTTCCTTTCTCGCCTTCTGCTATCTTTTAAAAAGTCATTCTACTTTTCTTTCCTCCATTAATTTTTGCTGTTGTTTTTAAAAATATCACTTGCAGTGATAAGTTGAGGACTAAGATGATGATGTCCAACTTCAGACTAGATTTTTATTTGTTTCTCTTAGGTGCTTGGGATCACTGTCAATCTGGGATCACTTTATTTAATTCAAATTCGAGTCCTGAAGTTCCCTGGACCACCCAGGTGATACAAAGCCATGCTGTAAGTCCTTGCAGAGGCTGGTTTCTTCTACTGTGAGGGGATAGACCTGCAAAGTCCCAGTTTTAAGTGGAGGTGGTTTGTCAGACCGTTACCTTCCATGAGCCCTGGGCTTTGTCTTTTGTTCTTTGTTAATCCCGAGAGGTCACAAAACAACAACTAATTTTTCAAATAATTTCACAATTGTTTCTTCTGGGTCCAGAAGTACACTTGAGTGTTAATCTTACCTTTCTGGATTTTCTCCTTCTCTCCTAGATATTGGCCCTGGAATATGTCTCTGTCTTATTAGCTCATGGATACCTTTAAGAAACTTTAAGAAAAAAATATTTCATCAGCTTTTTCAGTTATCCTTAGTAGGATGTGCATTCCTAATTACCCAGCTTGCCATTACCACAAGTGGAATTCGATACATATTTTAAGGCTTTTGATATGCTGTCATATTCCCCTCCAGAAAGGTAATACCAATTTATCATACATTACTTTTCCTAGTAATGTATATTACCTGTTTCCCTGTATCCTCCCAAACACCAGGTAGCATTATTTTATAAAAGATCTTGTTGGCAAGAGAGATAATAATTGGTGCACCAAAATTTCCAAAAGGATCTAAATACTGGAATGAATCTTGTCACTTGTATTTTTATCATACTAATGCATTTTTGACAAAGTATATCCTTTTCAAAACTATCAAGTTTGTTAATATTACTTTCTGTTCTATAATCATATTTACATCCTCTACGTCTTGTCTTAGGATGATTTTAAAAGTTTAAAATCAAATAACATTTACATTCTCATGATGAAATAAATGTTATTTATTGTAAAGCCAAGTGGTGTGCTAGAACCACATTCCTTTCTCAATGGATCTAGTGCCATACACCCTTGTGGTAGATTGTGTGCAAAGATAACTCCATAATTCTTCCTATCCTTGAAGGCACACCCCTTTGCAATGTGACTTTGCTCCTCCTCACATCAAGAGGTCAAGTTTATTTCTCCATCCCTTGAATCTGGGTTGGCCATGTCCAGTGACACTGCGGGACTTCCAAGCCTCTTCTTCAAAGCAGTCTTGCAGTTTTTGCTCTTGCTTTCCTAATGCCCTGAGACCATCATGTAAAGAAGCCTGGATTAACCAACTTGAAAACCCTGAGACCATCATGTAAAGAAGCCTGGACTAACCAACTCGAAAATAAGAAACCACATGGAGAGAGAAAGGCTCAATTAACAGCCAGAACCAACCACCAGCCATATGCTTGAAGACATCTTGGACCATCCAACCCCAGCCAAACTGCCAGATGACTGATGACAGCCACATAAGTAACCACAAGAAAGAGCAGCAGAAGAACCACCTAGTTGAGTTCAGTATACATTTTTAATCCATAGAATCACAAACAAATAAATTGGTTGTTTCAATCCACTTAGTTTTGTAGGGTGGTTTGTTACACAAATAGTTAGCTGATTTATCAATACCTTTTTATGTCACTCAAAGGAGAATATTTGAGAAAAACCAAATTACATTATGACTTGACTCTATAGTAGGAGTGATTTAAAAAATATTTAACAACCTGTGTAGACTAAAGAATGCCACAGAGGGCTTCCCTAGTGGTGCAGTGGTTAGGAATCCACCTGCCAATGCAGGAGACACGGATTCGAGCCCTGGTCCAGGAGGATCCCACATGCCACGGAGCAACTAAGCCCATGGGCTCTAGAGCCCGCGAGCCACAACTACTGAAGCCCGCGTGCCTGGAGCCCGTGCTTCCGCAACAAGGGAGCTGCCACAGTGAGAAGCCTGGGCACCGCAACAAGGAGTAGCTCCCCTCGCCGCAACTGGGGGGAGCCCCCGCGCAGCAACGAGGACCCAACGCAGCCTAAAACAAATAATTTATATATATATATATATATATATATATATATATATATATATATATATATATATATATATATAAAAGTATGCCACAGAGGCTGCAGTACCAATAAATGTGAAGGTAATGTGAGGGTAACTTTTGGAGTGCATTGGCTGGTGGTAGGCTGTCACAGCCTCTGGGGTAAGATGGATACCTAGCATATGCCTGTCTGATGCAAATGTTACCATCTGTCTTCCCTGTCTTGGTCTGGACTTGCTCTGAACAGAGAGGCCTAGGGATGACACAAGAGGGCAGTCTGCTGGTAGGAGGGCAGGTATGTAGACTGGTTAATGGTCACCTGGGCAGGCACCCCTTTAATGTGGAGCCCACCTGGGACTCCCTAGAGCTGGAGTGACTGGTGCAGTAGGGGGTGGGTATGCAAGGGCTTAGCTCAGTGACTATGTACTAGCTTGTTCAGAAATATTTCCTTATTTTATATATTGGCTGAATATCAGCTCTCTTTTATAGATTTATTGCACAGTTAAAGCAAACATTTATTACTGTGGCTGTAAAATACAGGTATCATTCTGAGTGTGCTATCATTCTGAGTGTAAGTGTCTTTTTCTCCTCAATAGAGAGTTGGTAATTGTCTTCTAGCTGCAACTGATTTGGTGATTATCCTCATACTGGTTCTTGTTTTTTTTTTTTGATATTAATTAATTTATTTCTATTTATTGACCACATTGTATGTGTATTTTATGACAATGTTCCAGATGAACTTTTAGAAAGAATGAGGCTATAAATATACATAAATATAGATGCCACTGCCTCCTAACATATCTACTAAAAGTGTCAACTTTCACATACTTTTAAGAATATTTAACACTATGACCATTTAAATATAAGTATTATATATACCATTATTTGTTCTTGGGTTTTTTTTGTTTGTTTGTATTTTCATTTTTTGGTCAGTTTTCCCCTCCTTTTCTCCTCGTATATGTATTACAATGAACCTGCTGATTCCCTCCACATTTACTAAGTATCCAGTCATCATACTGCAAGGGCTGCCGGTCCCCTAAAAACAAATAGCTCTTTAATACCTCTTATTTTTAAACCAATTTGTAGCTTCTCTCACTGGACTATATTTGTTGAATTTATCCTTTATTTTTCCTGTTATCTTCATTCACATGCTGAATCACATTGTTCTGGGTTTAATTTTTCTTATGCTGTATGCAATATAGTCAATGTTCAGGGCTCATTCTCCGATACTGTCTTAAGGCTAAACTGAATATCTCTTTTCTAACACATGCCCTGGAGAAAGGTCTCAGGTCTCGGCCACAGAATTAGTTGGATTCCACCTTTTTTCTCTGCTCTCACTGACCATACTGATCACCCTTGTTAAAGGCCTCATAGTCACTTGTTAGCAATAAATTCTCTGAGTTTCAGTTGCCTTAACTTTTCAGGAATGTTGCTTCCCTGATCCTTCAGTTGAAATTTACACCTGATGCACTCTTTTCATGATGGGAGAGCCATTTGCTCATCCCCTTGAGGAGGAGGAAACAAAGCAACCATGTCTGTGGCATGTCTTTCTGTGTTCCATGTGTAAGGTGTCCCCTTCTTAAGCTATAGTGCAGGGATTAAAATAAACATGCTTCCAAAGCTGTCTAATCACCCGAACAGTTGCTGCTTCCCCAATAAGAGAGACTTTCAACATTTTAGGAATCTTAACTCTCTCCTGCCAATCACATGAAAATTATAATATGTGATTTTCAAAGTTTTTCCTTTCCTTTTCAAGGCTCAGAGTTTAGAAACAAAGAATGTGAAGATAATAAACCATTTAATTGGGCTTCCCTGGTGGCGCAGTGGTTGAGAATCTGCCTGCCAATGCAGGGGACACGGGTTCGAGCCCTGGTCTGGGAGGATCCCACATGCCACGGAGCAACTAGGCCCGTGAGCCACAATTACTGAGCCTGCGCATCTGGAGCCTGTGCTCCGCAACAAGAGAGGCCACGATAGTGAGAGGCCCGCGCACCGCGATGAAGAGTGGCCCCCGCTTGCCACAACTAGAGAAAGCCCTCGCACAGAAACGAAGACCCAACACAGCCATAAATAAATAAATAAATAAATAAATAAATATAAAAAAAAATAAAAATAAAATAAACCATTTAATAGAGATGATAAAAGAGGGTGGTGTCATTTCTTTGTGGAGAGGAAATTGTGCGAACATTCTCAAGCTTGCTCCTGAAACGGCTGTTAAGGTCTGGCCCTATGAACAGGTAAATATGCACTGCCTATGACATTTATTAACAAAGGGAAGTTATTCAATTTTATTTTTAAGAAATCACTTGGGGTTATTACAAAACAAAGGGAAATAGTTGTTAATACCTATGTTGGAACATTATTGTAAAGTTATATAATTATTACTATATAATTATAATGCTGTTATCTTATCTTAATGCTGTTTTTAAAAGAAATTTCCTCTTTATGGTCTTAATATTTCCTCCATAAGAGCTTTTTTACATCATTCATTTGGGCTTTTACATGGAACTTCACAATAGTTTACTAAATTCACTGAATTCTAACAAGAATATGGTTGAATCAAGGGAGACAAAATGAAGAGATGGACAGAGCAGGGCTTTAGAGACCACAGACTTGTGTTTGGCACATTCTAGTTGTGTGGACTTGGCCAAGTTCCCATAATGTCTCTGACCTTCAGTTGTCTCATCCATACAATGTGGAAAACAGTATCTACCTTGCAAGTAGCTTGGCGCATTGTAAGCCCTCAATAAACAGTGGTCCCAAGTATTGCATAAAGTGTAATACAGGATACTGTGGGAAAATAATACAGAGGGACCCTAACTAGGTTGAAAGGCTAGGGAAGACCTCCTCAAGGAAGTGACATTTAAGTTGAAATCCAAAGGGTATGTGGAAAATTTCTAGTGGAAAGACAGAGGAAAGAATTTTCCAGGTAGAGGGAGAATTACGTTTAAAGCCCTGGAGGTAAAAGAGTAAGGTGTATCTGAGGCATTAAAAGCTCAGTATGGCTACAGTGGAGATTGTGGTTAAAGATGAGGCTGAAGAGACAGGCAAGCAGAAGGGAAGAAGGGCATGAGCTTGTGCAGGGAGAACCGCTGGGACAGCATGCTGTAACCCAGGTGGGAGGTGAGAGTGATGTCAGTGGAGAGAGACAAGTGGACATATCCCAAAGATATTTAGGAAGTAGATAAGATTTTGTTATAATTGTGGAGCATAAGAGAGATACAGAAGTTTCTAGTTTGTTTAACTGGGGCTGTTTGTCACACATCCCTAGGGGCACCATTCACAGTGTACTATTTTTGTAAATAGCATCTGTCCTTTAGGAAGATTATAAGATTTTTTGGGGGGAAGATGTGTGTTTAGTTTTGGGCATGTGGAGCTTGAAGTGACCATATTAGTCAGGAATCTTTAGGTCATAAATAACAGAAAGTGTGACTCAGGCTTACTTAATAAAGGGAATTTACTATCTCACATTCAGAAATAAGGTGTACTTCTGATGAGGCTTTATTTAGCAGTTAAACAGTGTCACCAAAGACTCAGTTTTCCCCCATCTATTTCCCTCTGACTTCCTCCAAGTGCGTTATCCTACGACTTGCTTCCTTTGTGATTGAAAGATCATTGCCAGAATCTTCTAGGGGTTCATGTTTCTTTATTTGCATGCAGCAGGAAGAGAGCCGACTCTCCTTGTAGTTCCCTCAGAAGAGCAAAGAAGCTCCTTTTGAGAAGTCGCCCTAAAACATTTCCTTGGGTCTCACTGGTCGGGATTATATCATATATTCATCATTGAACTAATCACTATTTGCAGAGTGATAGGATGTACTGATTGGCTTGGAATGAGAAGCTAAAATAAAGATCACAGAGGCCAAGGAAATATTCTGCTGAAAATCCATTCTATAAGAAAAAATTTATTATCATTAATATATGCAATAATAAAGACCACTCCCTTAGTTTCTACATGGCAAATATTTTACATGTGTGCATTATTGTGTTGTTTAATCTTCATAACAATCTTGCAAAGTAGGAACTGCAGGTATAATGGTGACCAGCACAGACAAGGCTCTTGCCTTCATTTTCCAGATGAAGAAACTGAGTTATTAGAGAAGTTAAGTAATTTGTCCTGGATCACTGAGTAAATGACCAGGCCAAGGTTATCCTGGGTTTGTTTGTCATGTCGTGTTGCTTCATTAAAATTTGACACGGTTGCCATCAGAACTTATTGCATAAGGTTCTCAGTTGTTTCCATCTCAAAGTTCTCCATTTTCATGATATTTATTCCTTATCATAATCAACACTTGTTGAATGTCTGCTGCATACCAGGTCTTATTCTAGGCAAAAAGAGGTACAAGATGAAGTCTCTACTGTTAAGGTTGAGGCCCCCTATCTAATGTACATGACTATATTTAGGTACTAGGTAATGTGCATTCTGGCTTTTAACTATAAATTAAATGCCCAGGTATTCATTGATATTGAATAAATTGCATGCCCTCTGGGACTTTTGAGTGCTAACATACCTTTGAACTCTTGTTAATATAGTATAAGAAGTGTTTTTCTTCTGAAGGAGCCAAATTAGGAACAACTGAGAAATTTGCTTCTGCTTCTTTGGCTGGTGCCACTGCTCAGTCTTTTATTTACCCCTTAGAGGTAAGTGCTGTTGAAAAAAGATTTGTTATCCTTAATGAAAATTATGGCTAATTTTTTTTCAGATGAGCTACAATCCCCTTATCATTAGTAGTTACTGAGTAGGGAAAATCTATTGCTTGGGCAGTGTCTCCAGAGCTGTGATATCTAAGCTGGCATTTCTGTTGCTGTTCTTTTTTTTTTTTAATTTTATTGAAGTATAGTTGATTTACAATGTTGTGTTAATTTCTTCTGTATATCAAAGTGACTCAGATATATATATATATATTCTTTTTCATTATGGTTTGTCATAGAATATTGAATATATTTAGTTCCCTGTGCTATACAGTATGCCTTGTTGTTTGTCCATCCTATATATAATAGTTTGCCTCTGCTAATCACAAACTCCCATTCCTTCCCTCCCCTACCCCCTTCCCCCTTGGCAACCACAAGTCTGTTCTCTATATCTGTGAGCCTGTTTTTGTTTCATAGATATGTTGATTTGTATCGTATTTTAGATTACACATATAAGTGATATCATATGGTATTTGTCTTTCTCTTACTGACTACTTCGCTTAGTATGATAACCTCTAGGTCCATCCATGTTGCTGCAAGTGGCAGTATTTCATTCTTTTTGATGGCTGAGTAATATTCCATTGTATATACATACCACATCCTCTTTATCCATTCATCTGTTGATGGACATTTTATTGCTCTTTTTTTTTTTTGCATTTTCCCTTCCATATGAACATTAGAATTGGCTTGCTAAGTTTCTGTAAAAAAACCCCAAACAAACCGAATTGGGATTTTGAATCTTAGTTGTACTGAGAGAATTTGGGGAAGAAATGATAATTACAATATTGAGTTATTTTTGCCCAGGAATGAGATATGTCTCTCTCTCTCTCTCCATTTAGATATTTCCTTGTAGTCTTTGATAAAGTTTATAATTTTCTTATACAGGTCTTACACATTTTGAGGCTTTTACATTACTAGACATGTTGTGATATTTGTTGCTATTAACGTATTCCATTAGATTTTGCTAATGTTTATTGCTGGTATATATGAAAACTCTTGGATTTTTAAGTTAAACTTGTATCCAACCACTCTACATTACTCTTATTAATTCTAATAATCTGGAAGCACTTAAGATTTTCTTTCTTTTTTTAAAAAAATATACTCTATTTATTTTTTAAAATAAATAAATTTATTTATTTATTTTTGACTGTGTTGGGTCTTCGTTGCTGCATGCAGGCTTTCTATAGTTGTGGCAAGCGGGGGCTACTCTTTGTTGTGGGGAGTGGGTTTCTCATTGTGGTGGCTTCTCTTGCTGTACAGCACAGGCTCTAGGTGCGTGGGCTTCAGTAGTTGTGGCATGCAAGTTCTAGAGCTCAGGCTCAGTAGTTGTGACACATGGGCTTAGTTGCTCTGCGGCATGTGGGATCTTTCCGGACCAGGGCTTGAATCCATGTCCCCTGCATTTGCAGGTGGATTCTTAACCACTGTGCAACCAGGGAAGCACAAGATTTTCTTTTCTTGTTTTTCTGAAATTTTACCATGAAATGTGTAGATCTGGACCCTTTTCTTTCATATTACTCTGTTAATTTTGTATCTTTTTTTTTTTTAACATCTTTATTGGAGTATAATTGCTTTACAATAGTGTGTTAGTTTCTGCTTTATAACAAAGTGAATCAGCTATACATATACATATATCCCCATATCTCTTCCCTCTTGCGTCTCCCTCCCTCCCACCCTCCCTATCCCACCCCCTAGGGGGTCACAAAGCACTGAGCTGATCTCCCTGTGCTATGCAGTTGCTTCCCACTAGCTATCTATTTTACGTTTGGTAGTGTATATATGTCCATGCCACTCTCTCACTTTGTAACAACTTACCCTTCCCCCTCCCCATATCCTCAAGTCCATTCTCTAGTAGGTCTGTGTCTTGATTCCCGACTTGCTACAAGGTTCTTCATGACCTTTTTTTTTTTCTTTTCCTTAGATTCCATATATATGTGTTAGCATACGGTATTTGTTTTTCTCTTTCTGACTTACTTCACTCTGTATGACAGACTCTAGGTCCATCCACCTCACTACAAATAACTCAATTTCGTTTCTTTTTATGGCTGAGTAATATTCCATTGTATATATGTGCCACATCTTCTTTATCCATTCATCTGATGATGGACACTTAGGTTGCTTCCATGTCCTGGCTATTGTAAATAGAGCTGCAATGAACATTTTGGTACATGACTCTTTTTGAATTATGGTTTTCTCAGGGTATATGCCCAGTAGTGGGATTGCTGGGTCATATGGTTGTTCTATTTTTAGTTTTTTAAGGAACATCCATACTGTTCTCCATAGTGGCTATATCAATTTACATTCCCACCAACAGTGCAAGAGGGTTCCCTTTACTCCACACCCTCTCCAGCATTTATTGTTTGTAGATTTTTTGATGATGGCCATTCTGACTGGTGTGAGATGATATCTCATTGTAGTTTTGATTTGCATTTCTCTAATTATTAATGATGTTGAGCATTCTTTCATGTATTTGTTGGCAATCTGTATATGTTCTTCAGAGAAATGTCTATTTAGGTCTTCTTCCCATTTTTGGATTGGGTTGTTTGTTTTTTTGTCATTGAGCTGCATGAGCTGTTTATAAATTTTGAAGATTAATCCTTTGTCAGTTGCTTCATTTGAAAATATTTTCTCCCATTCTGAGGGTTGTCTTTTCGTCTTGTTTATGGTTTCCTTTGCTGGGCAAAAGCTTTTAAGTTTCATTAGGTCTGATTTGTTTATTTTTGTTTTTATTTCCATTTCTCTAGGAGCTGGGTCAAAAAGGATCTTGCTGTGATTTATGTCATAGAGTGTTCTGCCTATGTTTTCCTCTAAGAGTTTGATAGTGTCTGGCCTTACATTTAGATCTTTAATCCACTTTGAGTTTATTTTTGTGTATGGTGTTAGGGAGTGTTCTAATTTCATACTTTTACATGTATCTGTCCAGTTTTCCCAGCACCACTTATTGAAGAGGCTGTCTTTTCTCCACTGTATATGCTTGCCTCCTTTATCAAAGATAAGGTGACCATATGTGCGTGGGTTTATCTCTGGGCTTTCTATCCTGTTCCATTGATCTATATTTCTGTTTCTGTGCCAGTACCATTCTGTCTTGATTACTGTAGCTTCGTAGTATAGTCTGAAATCAGGGAGCCTGATTCCTCCAGCTCCATTTTTTGTTCTCAAGATTGCTTTGGCTATTCGGGGTCTTTTGTGTTTCCATACAAATTGTGAAATTTTTTGTTCTAGTTCTGTGAAAAATGCCAGTGGTAGTTTGATAGGGATTGCATTGAATCTGTAGATTGCTTTGGGTAGTAGAGTCATTTTCACAATGTTGATTCTTCCAATCCAAGAACATGGTATATCTCTCCATCTATTTGTATCATCTTTAATTTCTTTCATCAGTGTCTTATAATTTTCTGCATACAGGTCTTTTGTCTCCTTAGGTAGGTTTATTCCTAGATATTTTATTCTTTTTGTTGCAATGGTAATTGGGTGTGTTTTCTTAATTTCACATTGAGATTTTTCATCATTCGGGTATAGGAATGCAAGAGATTTCTGTGCATTAATTTTGTATCCTGCTACTTTACCAAATTCATTGATTAGCTCTAGTAGTTTTCTGGTAGCATCTTTAGGATTCTCTGTGTATAGTATCATGTCATCTGCAAACAGTGACAGCTTTACTTCTTCTTTTCCGATTTGGATTCCTTTTATTTCTTTTTCTTCTCTGATTGCTGTGGCTAAAACTTCCAAAATTATGTTGAATAATAGTGGTGAGAGTGGGCAACCTTGTCTTGTTCCTGATCTTAGTGGACATGGTTTCAGTTTTTCACCATTGAGGACGATATTGGCTGTGGGTTTGTTATATATGGCCTTTATTATGTGGAGGAAAGTTCTTTCTATGCCTACTTTCTGCAGGGCTTTTATCATAAATGGGTGTTGAATTTTGTCGAAAGCTTTCTCTGCATCTATTGAGATGATTATATGGTTTTTCTTCTTCAATTTGTTAATATGGTGTATCATGTTGTTTGATTTGGGTACACTGGAGAATCCTTGCATTCCTGGAATAAACCCCACTTGATCATGGAGTATGATCCTTTTAATGTGCTGTTGGATTCTGTTTGCTAGTATTTTGTTGAGAATTTTGCATCTATATTCATCAGTGATATTGGCCTGTAGTTTTCTTTCTCTGTGACATCTTTGTCTGGTTTTGGTATCAGGGTGATGGTGGCCTCGTAGAATGAGTTTGGGAGTGTTTCTCCCTCTGTAATATTTTGGAAGAGTTTGAGAATGATAGGTGTTAGCTCTTCTCTGAATGTTTGATAGAATTCGCCTGTGAAGCCATCTGGTCCTGGGCTTTTGTTTGTTGGAAGATTTTTAATCACAGTTTCAATTTCAGTGCTTGTGATTGGTCTGTTCATATTTTCTATTTCTTCCTGGTTCAGTCTCGGCAGGTTGTGCATTTCTAAGAATTTGTCTGTTTCTTCCAGGTTGTCCATTTTATTG
This sequence comes from Balaenoptera acutorostrata, assembly GCF_949987535.1. Taxonomy (NCBI): domain Eukaryota; kingdom Metazoa; phylum Chordata; class Mammalia; order Artiodactyla; family Balaenopteridae; genus Balaenoptera; species Balaenoptera acutorostrata. The sequence continues at coordinate 96,065,900 of NC_080064.1, read as the reverse complement.
GCATAGAGTTACTTGTAGTAATCTCTCATGATCGTTTGTATTTCCTCAGTGTCAGTTTTTACTCCTTTTTCATTTCTAATTCTATTGATTTGAGTCTTCTCCCTTTTTTTTTGGATGAGTCTGGCTAATGGTTTATCAATTTTGTTTATCTTCTCAAAGAACTACCTTTTAGTTTTATTGATCTTTGCTGTCATTTCCTTCATTTCTTTTTCATTTATTTCTGATCTGATCTTTATGATTTCTTTCCTTCTGCTAACTTTGGGGTTTTTTTGTTCTTCTTTCTCTAATTGCTTTAGGTGGAAGGTTAGGTTGTTTATTTGAGATGTTTCCTGTGTCTTAAGGTAGGATTGTATTGCTATAAAGTTCCCTCTTAGAACTGCTTTTGCTGCATCCCATAGGTTTTGGGTCATCGTGTCTCCATTGTCATTTGTTTCTAGGTATTTTTTGATTTCCCCTTTGATTTCTTCAGTGATCACTTGGTTATTAAGGAGTCTATTGTTTAGCCTCCATGTGTTTGTATTTTTTACAGATCTTTTCCTGTAATTGATATCTAGTCTCATAGTGTTGTGGTCGGAAAAGATACTTGATATGATTTCAATTTTCTTAAGTTTACCAAGGCTTGATTTGTGACCCAAGATATGATCTATCCTGGAGAATGTTCCATGAGCACTTGAGAAGAATGTGTATTCTGTTGTTTTTGGGTGGAATGTCCTATAAATATCAATTAAGTCCATCTTGTTTAATGTATCATTTAAAGCTTGTGTTTCCTTATTTATTTTCGTTTTGGATGATCTGTCCATTGGTGAAAGTGGGGTGTTAAAGTCCCCTACTATGATTGTGTTGCTGTCGATTTCCCCTTTTATGGCTGTTAGTATTTGCCTTATGTATTGAGGTGCTCCTATGTTGGGTGCATAAATATTTACAATTGTTATACCTTCCTCTTGGATCGATCCCTTGATCATTATATAGTGTCCTTCTTTGTCTCTTGTAATAGTCTTTATTTTAAAGTCTATTTTGTCTGATATGAGAGTTGCTATGCCAGCTTTCTTTTGATTTCCATTTGCATGGAATATCTTTTTCCATCCCCTCACTTTCAGTCTGTATGTGTCTCTAGGTCTGAAGTGGGTCTCTTGTAGACAGCATATATATGGGTCTTGTTTTTGTATCCATTCAGCCAGTCTGTGTCTTTTGGTGGGAGCATTTAATCCATTCACACTTAAGGTAATTATCGATATGTATGTTCCTATTCCCATTTTCTTAAATATTTTGGGTTTGTTATTGTAGGTGTTTTCCTTCTCTTGTGTTTCTTGCCTAGAGAAGTTCCTTTAGTATTTGTTGTAATGCTGGTTTGGTGGTGCTGAACTCTCTCAGCTTTTGCTTGTCTGTAGAGGTTTTAATTTCTCCATCAAATCTGAATGAGATCCTTGCTGGGTAGAGTAATCTTGGTTGTAGGTTTTTCTCCTTCATCACTTTAAATATGTCCTGCCACTCCCTTCTGGCTTGCAGAGTTTCTGCTGAAAGATCAGCTGTTAGCCTTATGGAGATTCCCTTTTGTGTTATTTGTTGTTTTTCCCTTGCTGTTTTTAATATTTTTTCTTTGTATTTAATTGTTGATAGTTTGACTAATATGTGTCTTGGCGTGTTTCCCCTTGGATTTATCCTGTATGGGAGTCTCTGTGCTTCCAGGACTTGATTAACTATTCCCTTTCCCATATTAGGGAAGTTTTCAACTATAATCTCTTCAAATATTTTCTCAGTCCCTTTCTTTTTCTCTTTTTCTTCTGGGACCCCTATAATTCGAATGTTGGTGCGTTTAATGTTGTCCCAGAGGTCTCTGAGACTGTCCTCGGTTCTTTTCATGCTTTTTCTTTATTCTGTTCTGCAGTAGTTATTTCCACTCTTTTATCTTCCAGGTCACTTATCTGTTCTTCTGCCTCAGTTATTCTGCTATTGATCCCTTCTAGAGTATTTTTAATTTCATTTATTGTGTTGTTCATCATTGCTTCTTTCCTCTTTAGTTCTTCTAGGTCCTTGTTAAATGTTCCTTGCATTTTTCTATTCTATTTCCAAGATTTTGGATCATCTTTACTATCATTATTCTGAATTCTTTTTCAGGTAGACTGCCTATTTCCTCTTCATTTGTTAGGTCTGGTGTGTTTTTACCTTGCTCTTTCATCTGCTGTGTGTTTTTTTGTCTTCTCATTTTGCTTATCTTACCATGTTTGGGGTCTCCTTTTTGCAGGCTGCAGGATCTTAGTTCCCGATTTTTTTGGTGTCTGTCTCCAGTGCCTAAGGTTGGTTCAGTGGGTTGTGTAGACTTCCTGGTGGAGGGGACTAGTGCCTGTGTTCTGGTGGATGAGGCTGGATCTTGTCTTTCTGGTGGGCAGGTCCACGTCTGGTGGTGTGTTTTGGGGTGTCTGTGGCCTTATTATGATTTTAGGTGGCCTCTCTGCTAATGGATGGGGCTGTGTTCCTGTCTTGCTAGTTGTTTGGCATAGGGTGTCCAGCACTGTAGCTTGCTGGTCGTTGAGTGAAGCTGGGTCTTGGTGTTGAGATGGAGATCTCTGGGAGATTTTCGCCGTTTGGTATTACATGGAGCTGGGAGGTCTCTTGTGGACCAGTGTCCTGAAGTAGGCTCTCCCACCTCAGAGGCACAGCCCTGATGCCTGGCTGGAGCACCGAGAGCCTTTCATCCACACGGCTCAGAATTAAAGGGAGAAAATATAGAAAGAAAGAAAGAAAGAGGATAAAATAAAATAAAGTAAGATAAAATAAAATAAAGTTATTAAAAAAATAAAAAATAATTATTAAGAAAAAAAATTTTTTTAAGTAAAAAAAACCAAAAATGGACGGACAGAACCCTAGGACAAATGGTGAAAGCAAAGCTATACAGACAAAATCTCACACAGAAGCATACACATACACACTCACAAAAAGAGGAAAAGGGGAAAAAATAATATATCTTGCTCCCAAAGTCCACCTCCTCAATTTGGGATGATTCATTGTCTATTCAGGTATTCCACAGATGCAGGGTACATCAAATTGATTGTGGAGCTTTAATCCGCTGCTTCTGAGGCTGCTGGGAGAAATTTCCCTTTCTCTTCTTTGTTCGCACAGCTCCCAGGGTTCAGCTTTGGATTTGGACCCGCCTCTGCGTGTAGGTCGCCTGAGGGCATCTGTTCTTCGCTCAGACAGGACGGGGTTAAAGGAGCAGCTGATTCAGGGGCTCTGGCTCACTCAGGCCAGGGGGAGGGAGGGGTACGGATGCTGGGCGAGCCTGCAGTGGCAGAGGCCAGCGTGACATTGCAACAGCCTGAGGTGCACTGTGCTTTCTCCCAGGGAAGTTGTCCCTGGGTTACGGGACCCTGGCAGTGGCGGGCTGCACAGGCTCCCGGGAGGGGCGGTGTGGAGAGTGACCTGTGCTTGCATACAGGCTTCTTGGTGGCGGCAGCAGCAGCCTTAGCGTTTCATGCCCGTCTCTGGGGTCCGCGCTGATAGCCGTGGCTCGCGCCTGTCTCTGGAGCTCGTTTAGGCAGCGCTCTTACTTCCCTCTCCTCGCGCACCAGGAAACAAAGAGGCAAGAAAAAGTCTCTTGCTTCTTCAGCAGCTCCAGACTTTTTCCGAGACTCCCTCCTGGCTAGCTGTGGCACACTAACCCCTTCAGGCTGTGTTCATGCCGCCAACCCCAGTCCTCTCCCTGCAATCCGACCGAAGCCCGAGCGTCAGCTCCCAGCCCCCGCCCGCCCCAGCGGGTGAGCAGACACGCCTCTCGGGCTGTTGAGTGCTGGTCGGCACCGATCCTCTGTGCAGGAATCTCTCTGCTTTGCCCTCCGCACCCCTGTTGCTGTGCTCTCCTCCATGGCTCCGAAGCTCCCCCCCTCCGCCACCCGCAGTCTCCACCCGCGAAGGGGCTTCCTAGTGTGTGGAAACCTTTCCTCCTTCACAGCTCCCTCCCAGAGGGGCAGGTCCCGTCCCTATTCTTTTGTCTCTGTTTTTTTCTTTTTTCTTTTGCCCTACCCAGGTACGTGGGGAGTTTCTTGCCTTTTGGCAGGTCTGACGTCTTCTGCCCGCATTCAGTGGGTATTCTATAGGAGCAGTTCCACATATAGATGTATTTCTGATGTATCTGTGGGCAGGAAGGTGATCTCCGCGTCTTACTCTTCTGCAATCTTCTCCTCTCTCCCCTCAAAGGCGTTTTAAGAGAAAGGATCAGAGTATCTTGATAGACCAAAAGGCTACAATGAGGAAAATGGTTCAGTTAAGAGTTAGAACCATAACCAGTACTAGGAGCCATCAGTTTTATTGCTGCTCTTTTAAGACACTGTATTTTCTTTCTCTTTTTTTTTTTTTCTTTTTTTTTTCTTCTTTTTTTTTTCTTTCTTTCTTTTTTTTTATTTCTTTTTTTTTCTTTTTTTTTTTCTTTCTTTCTTTTTTTCCTGTAGATGCTTTTTAAGATTTTTCTCTGCCTCTGGTTTTCAACGGTTTGACTATTATGTGCCTAAAATGTCATTTGCTTTATATTTATCCTCCCCCTGGTTTAAAAATATGCGATTTGATGGCTTTTGTCAGTTTTGGGAAAATTCTGAGCCAAAATTGCTTCAAATATTGCTCTATCCCATTGTCTCTCTTTTTCTGACATTCCAATTACATGTATGCTAGATTTTGTTCCCCATGTCCCATATATCTATTATGTTCTTTTCTGTATTTTCTGTTCTTTATTTTCCCCTCTCTGTGCTTCAATCTGCAGTTTTTTTCTCTTACTGAACCTATCTTCTAGAGTTCACTAACCCTATGTTTTGCTGTGTCTAATCTGCTATTAAATTCATACATTGAAGTCTTTAGTATTTGTTTTCAAATTTAGACTTTCCAGTTTTTATTCTTAAAAAAATAGATTCCATGTTTCTTGTGAACGTCTCCATCTTTTTTTCTAATTTCTTAAACATATTAATCACAATTATTTTAATTTAACATATTAATATTTTTTAGTGTCTGTTTTTCTTTCTGGGTTTTCAGTTACTTGATCTTTTTTTTTAAATAGCATGTCTCATTATTTTGAATTGAATGATGGGCATTTTGTATGAAAAATCGTAGACTCTGGATGATATTTTTCTCCTAACAGGGTTAAGCTTTCTTCTGGTAGGTAGCTACAGTATAGGTGGATCATCTAAAACCTGTTTAGACTTGGTCAGGAATGACCTATTTCAGCTTTGCCTTTCCTCCCAGGAACTCTCAGAGTATGGTCCTTACCCCTAGACAGTGAATCTTCCTGGGCATTATTTGAAAGACTAGAGTGGTTACCACAGCCCCCCACCTTGTTGGGCTTGAAATCCAACCTCTGTTATCCAGCACTGTGTTACTGCTAAAATCTTTTCCTACACCTTTAGCCTTCCAAATGCTCTTTTCTGCTGGCTTTATTGAAACCTCATTTGGCGCAGGTTTAGAGTTGGCAATCCTCCAAGGGAAAATTGCACAGAGATTTTTGGACTCACTTCACTGGTACTAACTCTGTTTTATGATTTTGCTCCTCAAGTATCTGGCACTTCTGTCCTCAGTTCAGTAACATTGCTGTTTTTGCTTGAACCCTGTTCTCTAATGCTGAAAATGGCCAAATGGCTTAAGGGAAAACACCAGAGTGAATGTAATGCTTACTTGTATACTTTCCTTCTCTCAGTGATCTTGTCTTGCTTGCATTGATTGCTCTCAAACAATGATTTTATGTATTTGGTTCATCTTTTAATGGTTATTTTTATTTGGAGGGTTAGTGGACACAAACTACTCTTTTACAATTGGAACTGAAAATCCGCCTTTGTTTTTTGGACATGTCCACGTTCATTTCTGGGCTCTTCTGTGTTTTTTGGAAAATTATGTTTCCTGGTCACTTGTATTGATACTTTCCCTGCCCTCAAACCTGTAATCAACTATTTTTCTTTTTAGTATACAGAGTAATGATATTTCAAAATCAATATATGAATCATAGGATCATCAAGGAATGTTAAAACTATTAAGTTAAATGGTATTGGGGAATAGTATATTCACATAATGCCTAAGTTTCATCCATTAGATTTCTTGCTAATTGCAAAAAGGAAAACATACCTTTACAATGGAGAGAATGGGTAGCCATCACCCTAACCAAGTGATCAAACTTGGCATTGGTAACAGTAAAACAACCTGACATATATGTCTCCTGATGTAATATGAAGTTCATGACTTCTGCTGTGAAGTACCCTTGCCAAAAAATGTTTTACTGGCATTTGGGTATGCTTTCAGACCTCAAGTACATACAGGGGATTGAGAAATAAGTTAAATGATACTATTAAGAATCAATCAGACAAATCTAGAATGTGAAATATTCTACAAGACAATTGGCCTGGGCTCTTCAAAAAGTCATTGTCATAGAAAAAATGGTGGTGGTGGGGGACTGGCACTAGTCTTGATTAAGAAACTAAAGAAACATAAAAACCAAGTGCAATGAGTGAATTTTGTTTAGATTTTAGTTTGGAGGAAAAAACAACCTATAAATGACATTTTTGGGATAATTGGGAAAATTTGAATAAGGAGGTATTTGGTAATACAGGGAATTATTTTTAATTTCCTAAGGCATAATCATGGTATTCTGGTTACGTGGACTAATGTCCTTGTTTTTAGGAGATGTTGCAGTATTTAAGAAAGAAGTGTCATAGTGTCTGTAACTTACTTTCAAATGGCATACACTCACATACATACACATATTTATATGTATGTACAGAGAAGAGAAAAAGAGAGGCAAAAAATAAGTATGGCAAAATGTCAAATTTTGAAACTAGGTGGTGAGTATACAAATGTTCATCGTACTATTCTTTTCATAGTTTACAATTTTTACAATAATCAGTTGGGGGAAAATCAATGGGGAAAATAGGCTTAACATTAGGGAAAAAAGTAAGCATGTTCTACAAATGGGCAACAGGCACATGAAAAGATGCTCAACATCGCTAATTATTAGAGAAATGCAAATCAAAACTACAGTGAGATACCACCTCACACTGGTCAGAATGGCCATCATTAAAAAGTCTACAGGGGGGCTTCCCTGGTGGTGCAGTGGTTGAGAATCTGCCTGCTAATGCAGGGGACACGGGTTCGAGCCCTGGTCTGGGAAGATCCCACATGCCGCGGAGCAACTAGGCCCGTGAGCCACAACTACTGAGCCTGCGTGTCTGGAGCCTGTGCTCTGCAACAAGAGAGGCCACAATAGTGAGAGGCCCGCGCACCGCGATGAAGAGTAGCCCCCACTTGCACAACTAGAGAAAGCCCTAGCACAGAAACGAAGACCCAACATAGCAATCAATCAATCAATCAATCAATAAATCTTTAAAAAAAAAAAAAGTCTACAGGGGCTTCCCTGGTGGTGCAGTGGTTAAGAATCTGCCTGCCAATGCAGGGGACACGGGTTCAAGCCCTGGTCCGGGAAGATCCCACGTGCTGCGGAGCAACTAAGCCCGTGAGCCACAACTACTGAAGCCTGCGTGCCTAGAGCCCGTGCTCCGCAACAAAAGAAGCCACTGCAGTGAGAAGCCAGCACACCACAACGAAGAGTAGCCCCTACTCGCTGCAACTAGAGAAAGCCCGCATGCAGCAACGAAGACCCAACGCAGCCAGAAATAAATAAATAAATTTATTTTTAAAAAAAGTCTACAAATAACAAATGCTGGAGAGGGTGTAAAGAAAAGGGAACCCTCCTACACTGCTGGTGGGAATGTAAGTTGGTGCAGCAACTATGGAGGTTCCTCAAAAAACTAAAAATAGAGTTGCCATATGATCCAGCAATTTGACTCCTGGGCATACATCCGGACAAAACTATAATTCAAAAAGATACATGCAGCATTATTCACAATAGCCAAGATATAGAAACAACTTAAATGTCCATCAACAGATGAATGGATAAAGAAGATGTGGTATACATATATACAATGGAATACTACTCAGCCATAAAAAAGAATGAAATAATGCCATTTTCAGCAACATGGATCGACCTAGAGATTATCATACTAAGTCAGAAAGAGAAAGACAAATACCATATGATATCACTTATATGTGGAATCTAAAATATGACACAAATGAACTTATCTATGAAACAGAAACAGACTCACAGACATAGAGAACAGACTTGTGGTTGTCAAGGAGCAGGTGGGGGTAAGATGGAGTGGGAGTTTAGGATCAGCAGATGCAAACTAGTATATATAGAATGGATAAACAACAAGGTCCTACTGTATAGCACATGGAACTATATTCAATATCCTGTGATAAACCATAATGGAAAAGAATATAAAAAGAATGTATACATATGTGTAACTGAATCACTTTGCTGTACAGCACAAATTAACACAACATTGTAAATCAACTATACCTCAATTAAAGAAAATAAAGTATAAAACCACAGATAGAAAAAAAGTAAGCATGTTCTCCATATTCCTTTATAAAATTATAGAAACTGGGAGAAATGTTATTAGCTTCTATTAGAAAAAAACACACATACACAAAATGCTTCTAGTAATAAAACATTCTCCAAGAAATTCCATGGCGAGTAAATATCTTCTAAAAGTTCAAGGGACTTTCTCTAGATTTCAAAGGAATTATATTTTGGGGGGTGGGTGGAGAGAGGTAATGCTTAGATTAAAACTAATAGAGAAAGACATATTTTTCTCTACTGCTTTTTTTAAACTCAATTCAGCTATGCCAATGTTGGGAAAATGATATAATGATTAGGGAGAAAAATGCTAGCTAAGGAGTTTGAGAATGTTGCCAGGTACTGTGCAATGTGCCAGGCACATGGGGTTTGAGTAAGGAAAAAATATATTGGTCCCTGCTCTCATGGAATTGATAGCCTTGTAGGGAAGATGCTATTAATTACAAATTTACACAAATGTGTAAACTTTGATAAGAGCTACAAAAGAAAAGTGAAGTTCTCTAAAGACTATAATGGGGGGAATCTAAAGGCAGTTCTGGAAAACTTTCTTCGGGAAGTGATGCTTGGACTGTGAACTGAAGGCTGAGGAGGGGTTAAATAGACAAAAGTAGGGGGAGTTACTTTCAATCAAAGGGAAAAGCCTGTGCAACTAGCTTGAAGAGGGAAGAAGCAAAAAGACATCGGAGAAACTGAAAAGTAGGATGTAAGGCTGGAGTGCAGAAAGCAAGGGAGTGGTACAAGTTAGGTGGGAGGAGGAAACAGACACCAGAACATACTGTATTTAAGCACAATGGAAAATTACTGAAGCAGGACAGTAACATAATCAGATTTGCATAATTAAAAGTTCTCTCTGGTTAAAGTATGGAGAAAAAAATTACGGAGGTGATAATATGGTAAAAGGCTGTTGGCATAGTCTAGGCAAGAAATGATGGTAGTTTGAAGGCTGGAGGCATGGCAGTGGACATGGAGGTAAATGGATGTATCTGAGAGATATTTAGAGGGTAGCACTGATGGGCAATGGTTTGGATATGTAAGATGAGGGAAATGCCATGGATACCTTTCAGGTTTCCAGTTTCAACAGCTAGATGAGCGGTGGAGCCATTCCCTGAGAAAATAAATATCGAATGAGAAACATATTTGAGTTTGTTTCTGAGTTTGAGATGTTGAATAAGGTACCTCTATATGTCTGGATAGTCTTTTAAAATTATAAGTCTACGATAATTATAAGTAAATTTCACCACCAGTGCACAGAATTTGTTCCTAAAATGAAAGAAACTTAAATAGAGATGAGCATCAAATCGTTCCGTTAGAGTGATTATGTACATAATATGATGAACCACAGATGTTCCCTTGGGGCTGCTTGTAAAATAATTTAATTAATTGTATTTTATTATCTGTTTTAGCATATGTTTTACCTTAGTCAGTGTCCGAAAGAAAGCTAAAATATCAAATTAACTTGAATTTTCCCTTCCCTTTCATTTTCTAGGAGTTCCACAGCTAAATATGATTAGTGTCTTCTGTAAAATTTATAAAAGAGGTGGAGTGACAGGATTTTTCAGAGGCATGACTCCGAATTTCTTAAAGTTGTTTCCTTCAGTATGCATAAGCTGTATGGTTTATGAATCAGTAAAACCACCCTTGGGAATAGCATAAAAAGGAAATCTTGAACTATCATTTTATGTACCTTTATAAGCATGAGAATGTCTTGGCTTTCTCGTTAAATTTCAAGAGGTCTGTATGAAAATATGCTATAGCCATTCTCCAAAAAGATAAACATACAAATTAGACTTAAATATTGAATTTTAATTTTATGTAAGCCAGAATTAGTTTATTAAGTTCTTTATGAATTAAGATGTTTAATATTCATAAAATCTATTTAAGCTTCTCTACATTTTAATGAACACTCAGAAAATTGCATTTAAATGGATTAAAATGCAGTTTATGTTACCTAATATAACCTAATTATATTATTAACCTAATATAATTTTATGTTATAGAACAAAATTGGAATATTTTGGAGTTTTTCAGCATTTTCTACTTTATAGTTTAAAAAGCTAACATTGCTTTACATACATATTTTAAATCTGAGAGCATTAGAGAAAACCAATGCATTAAAAATTATACTTAATAGGAAAACAGTGGTGTTTGAGCTTCATTTCTTTCTTTAGACTGAATAAAACAAAATAGAAAGTCCTAAATAGTATTACATGGCATCAGAATACCTCAGTGTTCTAATGGAATACTTGTGACCTATTGCTCCCTTACTGAGCACTCTTATTTGTGGATACAGTGTATTTGTGGATACACTCTTATTAGTTTACTCTTGGTTCTTAGCATTGCCAAATATTACAGGAAAGTTACCAGTGTGAACAAAGTAAATCAGAAAAACTTGAGAGCTCTCGTACTTAAATCTGTATTTGAAAAAAAAAAGGCAAGAGGATCCCGGAATGAGTTAATGTGTATTTCCTATCCTTTATACTGCGTTTTTAAATTCATTTCAAGAATAAAGAAAGGTTGGTGCAGTATGGAGGTTTCTTTAAAAAGTAAAAATGGAGTTGCCATATGATCCAGCAATCCCACTCCTGGGCATATATTCAGAGAAAACTCTAATTCGAAAAGATACGTACACTCCAATGTTCATAGCAGCACTATTTACAGTAGCCAAGACATGGAAGCAACCTAAATGTCCATCGACAGATGAATGGATAAAGAAGATGTGGTATATATATATATATATATATATATATATATATATATATATATACACACACACACATACATACATACATACGGTGGAATAAAAAAAGAATGAAATAATGAAAGAATGAAAAAATGCCATTTGCAGCAACATGGATGGACCTAGAGATTATCATGCTAAGTGAAGTAAATCAGACAAAGACAAATATCATATGATATCACTTATATGTGGAATCTAAAAAAATGATACAAATGAACTCATTTACAAAACAGAAACAGACTCACAGACATAGAAAACAAATTTATGATTACCAAAGGGGTGGAGGGATAAATTAGGAGTTCGGGATTAACAGAAACACACTACTATATATAAAATAGATAAACAACAAGGACCTACTGTATAGCACAGGGAACTACATTCAATATCCTGTAATAAACCATAAAGGAAAAGAATATGAAAGAATATATATATATATATAACTGAATCACTTTGCTGTACACCAGAAACTAACACAACATTGTAAATCAACTATACTTCAATTGAAAAAAAAAAGAAAAAGAATAAAGGAAGGCTGACTGGAACCCCCCCTTTGAAATTTTAAACTTATGTGAAAGATGAATAGTATTCTTATTTTCCCTTTGGTTCTTTTGTATTTTGCTTCTTTTTAATTTCTACTGAAAGAGTATAGGCCAAAGATATTTCAAGATTTGTATATATAACTATATTTTAAAGACAGTATTGACTCTAAATTGTGATTTAATGAGATATAATTATAAATTACACAGTATAATTTATATTACAGCCAGTAACTAGTAACTATATTGGACCAATTCTCTTCTCAAGTGTTCTTTAGGACAAAGATATTTCTGCCATTTTATAGCAGATTTTATTACAGATTTTCAGTTACTCTAATATTTGAAGTTGTGTCTTACTCCCCAAGGTTATTAAAATTTAGTTAAAATGTGCTCTTAGTGGGAAGAGTGTTAAAATTCAAAAGAATGATTGATACCGTTTTTTTCTCTCTTGTTAAATGGCGTGATTTAATTTTCTGTGAAATTAGAGGAATTTAATTTCCTTATTATAGGAGAAGGATGGGATCCTTGAGACAGGGCACTAATAAACTAGTAATGATTGAATTAAATTTTTAAGTTAAATTTCCTAAAAATTAAAATTAATATAAATACACAATGAACATAAGTTTAAGAAAAACAAGCCAGTTTTTTTAGTCATATTCCCATTTTTTTCTTAATAGAATTTATTAATAGGATTCTAATCAATAATTCAGCTTCTAAAGTTCACATAAATAAGATTAAAATAAAGCAAGTGCCTCATGTGAAATACGGTACCATGCTTTATAATTAAAAACTATTAGAAATTAAGTTTTTTTGGTGAACTTTTAAAATATAGGGGAAAAAATAAATGGCAAGTTGGATCCCTCAGTAACCCTACAGATTATAAAGATCAGGTATTGATTTAAAATAATGGCATATGGCAAAATACTTTAAATGCTTCAATGGATCTGAAGCATTTTGCCAGTGGATCAGATCCGCTGAAGCATTTAAAGTATTTTGCCATTTATTTTTTTCCCCTGTATTTTAGAATAAGATTTATGAATAGCAACATAGCATATAAATTGGAACTGTTGTTATGTGCATTCTATATTCCTGGATTTGGAGAAATGTTCTGATTTTAAACTGTGAGTTTATGTATCTTCCCTTTATTTTGTTTATTAATACAGCCAGAACTATTTCTATATACAACCCAATTAATATCTATTGGGTTGGCCAAAAAGTGCCTTCGGTTTTTAAGTAAAAATAAAAGACACATTTTTCATTTTCACCAAGAACTTTATTGAACAGCGTATTCACCGTTTCGTTCCACTACCTTCTGCCATTTTTCAGGCAACTTCATAATTCCATCTTCCCAAAACTTTTTATCTTTTTGAGCAAAGAACTGTTCCAGGTACCTTTTACAGTCTTCCAGGGAATTGAAATTTGTTCCATTTAGAGAATTTTGTAAAGACCGAAATAAATGGAAATCTGAAGGTGCAATGCCTGGTGAATATGGCAGATGAATCAGAACTTCCCAGCCAAGCTGTAACAGTTTTTGCCTGGTCATCAAAGAAACATGAGGTATTGCGTTATCCTGATGGAAGATTATGCGTTTTCTGTTGACTAATTCTGGATGCTTTTCATTGAGTGCTGCTTTCAGTTGGTCTAACTGGGAGCTGTACTTGTTGGAATTAATTGTTTGGTTTTCTGGAAGGAGCTCATAATAGAGGACTCCCTTCCAATCCCACCATATACACAACATCAACTTCTTTGGATGAAGACTGGTCTTTGGTGTGGTTGATGGTGGTTCATTTTGCTTGCCCCATTTTGCTTGCCCTGTTCCACATTATTGTACAGTATCCACTTTTCATTACCCATCACAATTTGTTTTAAAAATGGAATGTTTTCGTTACGTTTAAGTAGAGGATCTCATGCAGAAATACAGTCAAGAAGGTTTTTTTCGCTTAACTTATGTGGGACCCAAACATCAAAGCAATTAACATAACCAAGCTGGTGCAAATGATTTTCAATGCTTGATTTGGATATTTTGAGTATGTCAAAATATCTCCCATGTGGTATAACATTGATTGTTCTCAATTAATGTCTTGATTTGATTTTAACAACTGGTGTACCCAACCGTGGAGCATCGTCCAGCGAGAAGTCTACAGCATGAAACTTTGCAAACCACTTTTGACATATTCAATCAGTCACAGCACCTTCTCCATACACTACACAAATCTTTTTTTGCGTTTCAGTTGCATTTTTACCTTTCTTGAAGTAATAAAGCATAAAATGCCAAAAATGTTGCTTTTTTCTTCCATCTTCAATATTAAAATAGCTACACAAAAATTCACCAGTTTTAATGTCTTTTTTTTAAATGCACACTGATATGACAGCTGTCACATACAATCTAACAAAATTGTTTCAAATGAAGTTAAAGACAACTAAGTGCTACTAGAGTATGTTACAGAAAAAAATGAAGGAACCTTTTGGTCAACCCAATAAAAGATTATATATGACTACAGCCAACATTTTAATAACTATAAATGGAATATAACTTTAAAAATTGTGAATCACTCTGTTGTACACCTGAAACTAATATAATGTTGTAAATTAACTATACCTCAATTTTTTAAAAAAGGCTACATATGGACATGAAAAGTCTAATCCCAGGCTGGCCAAAGTAGGTTTAATCCCACTAGGTTGCCTATAAAGGACAAGGAACAAAAGGAGAAGAGTGCCTGCGAATTAGATGTGTGGATCTACTCTTCCAAGGATTCAACAAATCATTGAATTGGCTTCTTAAGAGCTTTGGGAGTAAAGGAAAAAAATGTAATAAATGCTCTATAGGCAGTCATGTGTTTTATTCCACTTAACCATAAAGTAAGACAATAAATATTTACATGTATGTATACATAAGGATGCCAATATGTTATATATATACACACACATACATGCATAAATATGATGCACACAATATATACACATATGTATATAAAGTCACAATTTTTTCAAGCATCAAAGTTGAAGAAGAGGGATAGATAGAGATGTAAAATGTTGATAGTAGTTAAATATTTGGGTACCCACAATGTGATAGGTGTTATACGCTGTCTTCCTATTTAATATACAGAAGACAAAGCACTCCTCCTTCTCTTGTTACTAATAAAATAAATTAGAAACACTTCCAAAACTGCCATTTAATTCAAGATTGCCACAACTACAAATTCCCTCAGAAATCTTGACTTGTGTCTCTGAATTTCCTTGATTATCAGGACTAGGTCTTTGTTAAATAGTAGAAGTTTTGTTTATGTTCTCTGTCCTGGATACAAATAGTCAAACATCATTTAAAATTGTGGGCTATTTGTGAAAGTAACATTATTAAAACATGACTATCTGAGATGGGAACAATTATTATTGAATTAGTATCTTTCATTTATTGAATGCTTCCATGATCAGTTTTTGCCAGTCTGAGTAAAAAAAGAGTAAATTGGTTCCACCTTTAAGCATATATATGTGTGTGTCTGTGTGTATGCTTAAAAATTAAATATGTAGCATTTCATGAAGAAAATAATAAATGTCAAGTAATCACCATACTATTATATTTGACTTTCTGTCATTTTTGCTTCTAACACCACCTTTCCTTTTCTCCTCTCCTGAGAAGTAATCCTTATCCTCAAGTTGGTGTGTTTCATTCCCATGCAAAATATTTTTTCTATATATGAATGTATCCATAAATATATATCATAATTATATATTTTATACATCTTCTAAAACTTGCTTTTTCACTGAACATTGTTAGATTTATCTATGCTGATACATGTAACTTTATTTCATTCATTTCTACTCCTACATGGCATTCCATCATATACATAAATGTGAGTATATTTATCTAATCTTCTACTGATGGGCAGTTGTGTTGTGTTAATTCAAATGAAAAACAGATTCTCAAACTATTTTAATAAAAATTCAACCACGTTAGAGGTTTTTATACCTTTATGAACAAAGGATGGAGGAAATTCCAAAGGTCTCTTCTGAATTACTAAAGAAACAAAGAAGCTTGAACAAGTACTTTTACATTTCAGAAAACAGAGAAGTCAATTTAAATATTATTACCAGAGCGATAAATTACTATTTAAGACTTATAATTGCAGACTTTCAGGGCTTAAAAACATAGTGTAGCCTCTGGAATTCACCTTTGATTATCTTAAAAAGACACCTTTGTTTAGAAGCCATTGGAATATGGTTACCAAGGGGGAAAAGGGGGGGAGGGATAAATTGGGAGATTGGGATTGACATATACACACTACTATATATAAAATAGATAACTAATAAGAACCTAGTGTATAGCACAGGGAACTCTGCTCAATACTCTGTAATGACCTATATGGGAATAGAATCTAAAAAAGAGTGGATATATGTATATGTATAACTGATTCACTTTGCTGTACAACAGAAACTGACACAACACTGTAAATCAACTATACTCCAATAAAAATTAATTAAAAAATAAAATAAAATCATAGAAAAGAAGCCATTGGATAGTCTTTCTTTGAAGTGCCTGTACACGTTAAAAAAATTTTTTTTCTAGATATTTAATTGTATTGTTTGCCTTTTTCTTACTGACTTATAGTTCTTCAAACTTCTGCACAGGAGTCATTTGTTAGCAATATGTATTGTGAATAACTCTTTTTCAGTTTGTGACTTGAATATCAACTTTTATTTTATTTTTTTTGCTGCGTCAGTTCTTAGTTGCGGCACGCGGGGTCTTTGTTGAGGTGTGTGGGATCTTTCATTGCTGTGCGGGCTCTTCGTCGTAGTGTGTGGGCTTCTCTCTAGTTGTGGCATGTGGGTTTTCTCTCTCTAGTTGTGGCACATGGGCGCTGTAGTTGTGGTACGTGGGGTCCAGAGCACGTGGGCTCTGTAGTTTGCAGCACATGGGCTCTCTCGTTGAGGCACGAGAACTCAGTAGTTGTGACACGTGGGCTTATTTGCCCTGCGGCATATGGAATCTTAGTTCCCTGACCAGGGATCGAACCCATGTCCCCTGCATTGGAAGGCAGATTCTTTACCACTGGTCCACCAGGGAAGTCCCAAATATCAACTTTCTTAATTGTGTCTTTTGATGAACAGATATTCTAAATGTTGATGAAGTCTAATTTCTCAATTTTCCTTTCATGGTTTGTAGTAAAAACAAAGAATAATAAGACTGTATGTTGCCTACAGAGCCTAAAGTATTTACTATCTAGTTCTTTATAGAAAAAATAAAGATAATCCCTGAACTACACTGAGTTGAACATAGCTGCAATTCAGAGGTCAGAAATTTGTTGTAGCTGCCATCACCACTGTCAGATCTGCTTCAAGATATCTATGAAATTGGTGAATAAACATTGGAATGCTGAGTCCAGGCACCAAAACTTATCTAAACTCTAATATTCATGACCTTGCTTGCCTGCTGAAACAACAGGAGGAAGCAGTCTTACTTAACTCTTTCCAAATTCTGTGTAAGGTTTTTGGGGGAATCTAATTTTCATACAGAACCCTCACTTCAAAGGAGTTTAGAAATGCAGTTTTGAGCATTCCACAGTCTCCAAAGAGCAATGTAGAATGAAGGTTGGAAGAGCCAGTCCAAAGTATCTGCCATAGCCCTAGGAATTTTTTAAACAACTGATACTATTAAACCAAAATAGCCCACTAAGAAAATTTCCATACTGCTTGTTGTAAGGATATGGTTTCTAACAACGAAAGTAGTAATAGCAAACTTTTAAATGCTCACCATGGGCCAGTTGTAAACACTCTGTATCATTATTTTTTTTTCACTTTGATAATGATCTTATGAGTCAGGTATAATTGTTACAGATGAGGAAATGGAGTCTTTGAAGAGTTAAGTAGTTTGCCTAAGGTTGCATAAGTGGTAAGCAGTAGAGGTGGGATTCAAGCTCAAGTGTGTCTTCTAGCGCTTTTAATCTTATGGTTGAAAGAAGTTAATAAAGGAATAGAGAGATGGGAAAGAAAAAAAAACAACAACAAACTATGGAGAGATTTTAAGTCCCACGCCAAACACTAAATACTAGAAAAAGTTAGGTTTACAGGTCAATGGAATTAAAATCTCTCTGGAGAGTCTAACCTTGTTTATAGATTTAATTATTCCATACTTTAAACATATACGGAAGTCTTTTTCTGTCTAGAACTCTGCTACACTCCCGGGAGACTGAGTAAGACTCTGTTCCTGTCATCAGATAGAAACATAACTAGCCATAATATGATAAATGTAATTTTTTTCCTGAGCAGTTTGATTACATTCCTACTATAGTTTCCCTTAATATCTATAACTAACCCAAAATGTATGGAATACTGTATGTATGTGAAAATATTCAGCAATATTTAGTTAGTAATAGCTAGTGGCTTAACTTTAAAACTCAACTTTGTTGAGGCATAATTTACATTTAATAAAATGCACTCATTTTAAGTATTCATTGTGATGAATTTTTATGAAAGTATATATTTGTGTAACCACTATCACATCCTGATTTCTATTGTTTCCCACAATGTATTTGAGTTTTATCCATGTTGTATCTATGAGGAGTTCATTCCTTTTGAATGCTGAGTAGTATTCCATTGCATGAGTATACCACAATTTGTTTATCTGCTTATCTGATGAAGAATGTTGCTTCTAGCTTTTGGCTATTATAAATAAAGCTGCTGTGAATATTGGTGTACAAGTCTTTTTTTGGACACATTCATTTCTCTAAAGTAAAAACACAGAGATGAAATTGCTGGATTATATACTAAGTGTATGTTCAATTTATGAGAAACTACCAAACTATCTTTTTGATTATACTATTTTCCATTCCCACCAGCAACATATTAGAATTTAAGTTGTTCTATATCCTCAGCACCATTTAATACTGTTAGTGTTTTTAATTTTATCCATTCTAGAGTGGTATCTCATTGTAGTTTTAATTCATATTTCTGTAATGACTAAAGATTTTTGAGCATCTTTTTATGAGTTTATCAGTCATTCACATATCTTCTTTTGTGAAATGTTTGTTCAAATCTTTTGCTCGTTAAAAAAATTGGGTTGTTTGTAATATTTTATTTTAAGTGTTCTTTAGTATTGTGGATACAAGTCCTTTGTCAGATATGTGTATTGAAACATTTTCTTCCAGACTCTGTCTTGCCTATTTCCTTAATGGTGCCTTTTCAAGACACAAAGTTTCAAGTTTTTTTTTTCCTTTATGGATATCCTATTGTTCCAGCACCACTTGCTGCAAAGACTACCCTTTCCCCATTGAATTGTTGAAAATAAATTGATCATGTATGTGTAGGTTTCTGGCCTCTGAAACTTACTCTTTTTCAAAATGGCTTTAGCAATTCAACATCCTTTGCATTTCCATATAAATTTTAGAATCAGCTTTTCAGCTTGTATAAAAAAGTCTGTTAGGACTTAGTTTGGGATCACAATAAATCTCTAAATCAAATTGGAGAGAACTGACCCAATCTATGAGCCTTTCAGTCTATGAAGATGATGTATCTCTCCATTTATTTAGGTATTTTCTTCAACAATATTTTCACATTTAGTGTCAGATGTTGCACATATTTAATTAAATTTATTACTAAGTATTTCAGTTTTTGACACTGTTGTAAATGGTATTAGATTTTATTTTCCAATTATTGTTATATATAGAAATATAATTTTTTATATTGACATATCTGGCAATCTTGCTAAATTCACTTATTAATTCAAGGAGCTTTTTTGTAGATTCCTTGTGATTTTCTATGTAAATGATCATGCCATCTGAGAACAAAGAAAGTTTGACTTGCCTCTTTCCAATATGTATGCTTTTCCCTTTTTCTTGCCTTACTGCACTGGCTAGAACATCCAGTACATCGTTGAATAGAAGGGGTGAGAACAGACATTCTTACCTTGTTACCTTGTCTTAGTGGGAGAAGACACTTAGTCTTTCACCATTAAGTATGAATGTTAGCTGTAGTTTTACATAGATGGCTATTCAGGTTTACTATTTCTTCTTTTGTCAGCTTTGACAATATGTCTTTCAAGGAATGTTTCCATTTCATCTAAGTTGTCAAATTTATTGCCGTAACGGTGTTCATGTTCTTATTATGTTATTATTATATTATTATAATATATATAATATATTATTATATTATGTTATTATTGTTATTAATAATAAATGTTATTATTATTTTAGCATGTGTAGCATTTGCAGTGATGTTTTCTTGATATTGGTAGTTATTTTTCTTTATTGGTTTAGTTACAGGTTTATCAATTTTATTAATTTCTTCAAATAAACTAGCTTTTACTTTTACTAATGTTCTTTATTGTCTTTTATTTCATTCATTTCTTTACTTTAAAATCCTCCTTGCTACTTATTTGGCATTAATTTGCTCTCTTTTTCTAATTACTTAAGGTGGAACCTTAGATTACATATTTAAAATTTTCTTGTTTTCTAATACAAACATCTAAAGCTATGTTAATTCTAGGCACTATTTTAGCTGCATTCTACATATTTTGATATGCTTTATCATTCAGTTCAAAATATTTTCCAATTTTTCCTGTGATTTCTTCTTTGATCCATGTGTTATTTAGAAGTATATTATTTAATTTCCAAGCATTTGTGTATTCTCCACTATCTTTTTGTGATTGATTCCTAATTTAATTCCATTGTGGTCAAAGAACATACTCTGTATGATTTCAGTCATTTAAAATTTATTAACTTTTTTTATGGTCCAGCATATGGTCTTTCTCAGTCTTTCAACTTTACATGTGCAGTTGAAAATAATGGGTATTCTGCTGTTATTGGGTGTACTGTTCTATTAATGTCAATTAGTTGATCATGTTATTGAAACATTTTATACCCTATTGACTTTGTTTCCTCATTCTATCAATTGTTTGACTCTAATTGTGTACTTATCTATTTCTCTTTGCAGTCTGTCCATTTTTACTGTATGTTATTTCAAGCTTTGTTATTAGGTGGCATACACCTTATGACTGCTATATCATCTTGATGAATCAACCCTTCTAATATTATAAAATTTCTTCCTTGTCTTAAAGTCTTCTCTGGCTGATATTAATATAGCTACCCCAGCTTCCTCATGATTAGTGTTTGCATAGTATTTCTTTACCCATCCATTTACTTTTTTTTTTTTTTTTTTTTTTTTTTTTTCATTTTATAATTTTTATGAGCTAAGAGAGTGGAGGCAAATGGAATTCTTAGAACATTACTTAAAAATAGATTTTTAAAGACAAAGGTCCCGACTCACTCTTATATACACACACAAAGTTCATCTGTCACAGACAGCAAATGTTGAATTTATACACTGTAGTTTCCAGCAGCATCCTGCACGTTGAGAATAATTAAATTAAACAAGGATGTCAGATCTATGGAAGATGGACCGTTCAAATCTGTACAAGAAAGAACACAGCTGTTCTGGTGCTACTGCATATGTGATGTGCTCACTGCTGCTTCTCAAATGCAAAAACCAAGTAAATACTTGTAGCTTCCCATTCTGATTTACTTAAGGTTCCCAATGGCAACCTCACTTGACTGTTCTTCATGTACTTTGCTGCATGTTCATAGTCATCCGCCTTCTCAGATGCAAGTTTGGAATTCTCGTTTGCAGGATATGGCTCCAGGGCCTGCATTCGTTTTAACAGCATTTTATTTTCACTGTTCTTAATCTTTTCCTCATAGAATTCCAGAAATGTTTTTTTGTAGACTAGTTTCATATTGTACTTCTTTGCCATTTCATTTAGCAATGGAAAATAGACCAAGAATTCAGGGACATCCACAACACCTTCCAAGTTGAAGTCATATTTGCAGCCAAATAAAGGATAAGCTCCTTTCTTCTGAAATTTCACAGTATATATTTCATTTCCAAATGATTCTGTTTCTGAAGCTTCAAGACGTCTTATCAATTCAAAGCTATTGGGAGTGGTACCAATAAAATAGCCTCCAGGGCTCAGTCTCTCACATGCATTTCTGAGCATGACATCAGCCTGCTCATAGGACTCGAATGAGTAATGGCAGACAAACTGACAACTGCAGATGTCAAAGCACATTTCTGGGTCACGAAACTTATCAATCAAAAGTTCCTTTGAACAATCAGCAGTTATAAATTCTGCACTGAAAATATACTCATTATCACGACAACGATTTTTCATGTCCTCGTACCGCTGCTGACACTGTTTGACAGAAACATCAGCAATATCAGTACAAACTAGCTTGTCAATTCTTCCCTTTTTCCACTTGAGCAAATCTCCACCTTTACCACATCCCAGGTCCAAAACAGTGATATCACGTTTTTTTTTCAGTCGCACCTTTTCTAAAAATTCTCCAATGAGGACACTTTTCATCCAATTATTAAAGTTTCTTAGGTAAAAAATTCTACTTTGGCTACGCTTCTCCAAACCAACTTCCTGGAGTTCATTGTAGTGAGCGGCCACTGCTGAGCTGTGTCCTTCCTCCAAGTTCTTTTGCTTTTCAGGAACATCTTCAAGTTCTATTTTTCTCCTTTTCTGAGTGCCATCTCCAGTAGGTTCATCTTCTGGAAAACCATCAGTTTCCATTCTTCTTTTCCTTGAAATGCCTTCATCATCACCAGAACCTTTTTCCTCTGGGGCAATTTCAGCATCAAGTTTTCTTTTCTTGGATGGAGTGTCTTCCCCACAACTAGAACTTTCCTTTACAAGATCATCTTCAAACTCCATTTTTCTCTTTTTTGGAGTGTCTACTTGCCCACAAGTAGGAGCCTTTTCAGAAAGCCCAGTCCCAGGAGAGGTTGTGTTTTCATTAACAATGAATGAAGACTCTGTTTCTGAATCTATTGATGTTTTTGCCTCTTCATGAGAGATCTTTTCACATTCCTCTGCTTTTGCAGAATTTTCCATTTTTGATTACTTAAATAGATGGTAAAACTTCATGAACTAACACGTCCAGCCATCCGCGACTCTGTTTGCGGAAGCGCCTCCGCGCCACGCGCACGCTGTCCATCCATTTACTTTTAACCTATCTGTATCTTTATATTTCATTTTTGTAGAAAGTATATGGTTGGGTCTTGTTTGCTCTGCCTTTTAATTGGAGTGTATAGAATGTTATGCTTAATGTAATTACCTACATGGTTTTAAGTCCCACATCTTTCTTGTCCTGCTTACCTCAACGGTTTTTTTTCCTTTTCCCCTCTTATATTCTTCTGTATTAATTCAGTATTTTTTGGTATTTTATTTTATCTCTTCTATTGTTTTATTAGCTACACCTCCATGCTTTTTTCAACGGTTGCTCTAGGGTTTCTAGCATGCAGTTTTAAATGTATACTACCTCACATATAATGTAAGAACCTTTTAGCAGTATACTTCCATGTCTCCTCTCACATCGTTTTTACTATTGCTGTCATACACTTCACTTCTACATGTTTTAAGTTCCACAATATATTATTGTATTTGTTTTTGACAGTTAATTATTTTTTAAAGAAAAAAAGTCTTTTGTACTTATAAATGCCTAGCACTTAGAATATTTTCTAAAAGCTTTATTAATAGCTTTCTGTATTGTTATTAATCCCTAAAACTCATTCATTTAAATAACATATTTTATGACATTTGGTCATATCTGAATTATAGCATATTTTTATTAAGTTGAATTTTGTTTATAAACCTAGAGCACACTAGATAGTGAGCTTCTATGAGAGCAGATTCAATGTTCTGTATCTTTATATCTCTAGCATTTAACAAAATGTCTGGTATAAAAACTACATGTAATAAATAACATCTTAAGGTTATTATTATTAAATAATATTTATTAAATAATAAATAAGGTTATTATTTTATTATTAAAATCGTTATTTTGAGAAATAAGTGAACTTTATTCTGTGGTCTGTGGAATTTTATGAGAGAACTTTTCAAAACATTGGTGGGCCTATCATTAGACTGTGCCATTGACTTTCAAAGGACATGACTAGGGATTGAGGACACAAAGCTTCAATGCAACAAATTACAGAACTAGGTTTTTACCTAATCCCTCAACCCTATCTACTGCAATTTTCTAGAGCCTCTGTTTTAGAAGAATTCAGCCTCTTTTTGTGGGAGCCTGTAAGAGAGTTTGAGGAATGGCAGAAATATGTGGTGTTCCATAAAACAAAGGAAAAGGTATTTCAGGATGGAGGGCGTGGTCAGCGGTGTTTAAACAGGATTGGGATTAAATAAGGCAAGGATTTTTAAGTTTCCTGTGGATTTTGTGACGAGGAAGTTCAGTGAGGTAGGTGGTGGTGGCAGAGATGAGACTGCAGTGGATGGAGGGGAAGTGGGAGGTGAGGAGGAGACGGGTTCTTGGAAACAACCCCAGGTTCCCAGGGAGGGGAAGAGAGACCGAGACCGACGGCTGGGGCACTGGACGCTCTCGTCAGAGGTGCTGGTCAGAGCAACTTACCTGCTGCCGCAGGCCCGCTGCGTTTGCCCGGAGAGA
The DNA here is from genome assembly GCF_949987535.1 of Balaenoptera acutorostrata. Lineage (NCBI taxonomy): Eukaryota > Metazoa > Chordata > Mammalia > Artiodactyla > Balaenopteridae > Balaenoptera > Balaenoptera acutorostrata. The sequence continues at coordinate 96,041,735 of NC_080064.1, read as the reverse complement.
TCCTCGACGCCCGAGCGCTCTCTCGACGCCGGGGTAGGCGTTCCTCTCCCCAAACTCCCCTCAGCTCCCGGGTCGACAGTAGGCTGGAACGGTCCGGCCATCGCGTTTGACGCCTCAGCTTCCAACTTCCGGGAGGGCCGACTCCAGCGCGGCGCCTGGGCCACGGCCTCCCACGTGGCGGGCCTCCCGAGGCTCCCCTGGCGCCGCCCGAGAGCCACAGGCGCGGGGCCCCTCGCCTCAGGCGGCTCGGAACCGCGGCGGCTCGCGTCCAGCCGCGGCCGCAGCCGCGCTGACCGCACGGACCCGCCGCCCTGCGGGAGCGCGGCGTCGAGAAGGCGGCAGGTGGCGCGGCCGCCGGCGGGACGCCCTCGCTGGGACCAGAAGGAGAGGCGGCCTGCGAGCGCCGGCAGGGCCATGCTGCGCTGGCCGCGGAGCTTCGTGCTGCCCGCGGCGACCTGCCACACCGACGACGACGACTACTTCCGCTACAAGATCCTCTTCCAAGACCTGGACCACAACGGGGGCGGGGTAGTGGACATCGTGGAGCTCCAAGAGGGCCTGAAAAACTGGAGCTCCTCTTTTGGCCTGTACTCAGGGAAGGTGAGTGGCCGGGAGAATGTGGCCCCGCCAGCCCAGAGAGATGCTAGGCAGAGGGTGAAGCTGTTCCCCACCAGGGTTCTTGGCCTTCCTTAATCAATAAAAATTGATAAGCGGCCAGACAAGAAATTCAGGCAAGGCTTTCTTGGGGCCCTTGCTGCAACAGGGGGTAGTGAAACAACAGCTTCCCTTGCTTGCTCCTTCGGGGGAGGGGGGTGGGATGAGCTGGCTCCTAATGTGGGATGAGGGTAGGCCTGTGTGTCCAGGCATGAGGCGGGAGGCGTGGCTTAGGTAGTTTGCCCACCCCTTTTGTGGTGTTGCGTTCTCGGGGCATGCGCAGTACCCTGCTTGTGCTCCCAACATCCTGCTTTTGCTCTGGGCTCTCCAGAATTGGCAGTTGTGTTTTTGGTCTTTTTGTACCTTGTTGTTCATAATTTGCCCCAACTGTGCATGTAAGCAGTTAGTTTTAGTCCCTTATAGTTTCTTTGTATTTTGTTGCTGGAGGAGATGTTTGTCCAGGTGCAAGCACTGCAGCAAAGGGTCCCAGGTCCCAGCCTGTCTCAAATCCAGACTCGCCCTTTCCAGACCTGCTCCCAAGGGCCCTGGGTGGGCTTCTCTTCCGTGAACCCCTCACGAGGGATAAGGCAGCCTAGCAAAACACCTTCTCCACCTTCTCAAAACGGTCACTTTCCACAAACACCGCAGCCTTCTCTTGGGCTTTTTGGGAGATGCTGAGTGGGTTTCTGATGACTCGTTCACCATTTACTGAACTGGCACAGAATTTCAGGGGCCACATTAGCCTTTGTGAATGCAGGAGTCAAAGACCTTATCTTTTCTCTAAAGGTTCACGGCCCAGGAGTCACACTTCAGGGTCTTCTAAAAATGACAGGCACACATTGGGTCCCCAGAGCTGCTCTCCCACATCAAAGACGGACGGGGAGTCACACCTTGATCCATGGGTTTACACTTTAGCTGATCGTTTTAGTACTTTGCCTAAATTAGGGATGTCTTTCTTCTCTAGATGAGTCTTGATTATTTAAAAACTGTTTAGATGGAAGTTTCAGAATACCAAGAGAAAACAATTATTCTATTTACACTTTATCAATGCAAAACAGTCTTCTGATATTACTGTACTTGTTCAGCTGTATCGTGAGGGTGTGTGTGTGTGTGTGTGTGTGTTAGAGATCCAAACGGTTCCCATGGCTCAGGAAATTCCTTAAGAGTTCTGTGCTCCAAAATGTATTGCTCTGATTTGATTTTTATCTCATTATCTCAATCCTATATCCTCCCACTCTGCTTAGTCCCTTCAGATTGATGACTTAATGAAACCATCTGCATGACTTTATTTTTCTTTTGTCCCTGGGTCCTGTCTCTTAGGACAGTCTCTGGTTATACATCCTTCTTTTAGGTCAGAATTCCAGGACACTACACCTCAGTCTGTATCTTAGGCTTCTGCTTACCTGAGAAGGAATATCAGAGAATAAACCTGACAGAGAGGTAGGAATCAGAGAGGAATGGTAGGGATATAGGAACATTAGCATGAATACTGATTTAGCGTGTATACTGTGTCTTCGAGAATGGTATTCCATTCATGAAGGGTATTATCTTTAAGCTGTCACTTGGAAGAAAACCACTTGTTTGTTCTGTCACTATAGCAAACCAGCAGCTTCCGGATAGTGCTTTATGTGATAGGACTGGTGGGTCCTGTCGTCATTATATGGCCCCTTTGCAGTATAATAGGACTTTTGGTCCAATGCAATGTACTGTATAGACACATGTTGTAAGATCAAACACTCTTTAACTGTTGGATTGTTCTGCTAGCTGAGGCTCTGCAGGCAAATAAGGCAAACACATGCTCAGAATATGTGTCAATTCCAGTCAAGATGAAACACTGTATCTTTCAGAGTAGAATAGCTTCAGAGTAATCAACTTGCTGCTCAGTGTCTGGTAAATTCCCTGAAAGGATGGTGTTGTGTCAGTGGCTCAGTATTAGTCTCTGTTGATAGTAGGTTGGGCATTTGGTAGCAGCAGTAGCTATATTAGGCTTGGTAAGTGGGACCCATACTGGTTGGTCCATGGATAGCATCTATCTCCACTACCATGGCTGCTGCATTCCAGAGCCCATTGTGTCAGCACTGCTGTTCATTATGTCAGCTGATGAGACAGTCTGGCTGACTTCAGCTGGCTGGGTCACTCTATCTACTTGGTTGTTTTGTACCTCTTCCATGGTAGCAACCATACAATATGAAAATATTTTTACTTTGTGTTCACTCCCATATATCCATCCTCATGCATATTCCCCAGACCTCTGTGTCTCTGATCTTCTAATCTTTTTCTTTCCAGGCTACTGATCATCCAACCAAGCTACTCACCACTGCCCATGAGTCTCTATATATTGCTATTTCTGGCCACTTCTCTTTCTACATAAAGTGAATGATCAGGTACATCACTTGACATTCTTCTCTCCCCTTATTGCTGTCTTTCTGGACTATTCCTGAGTGGTGTTGTAGTGCATATCAGGCTGTTTTCAGTTTGCATTCACATACTCAGAAACCCATCCATGGACCAAGCTTATCCTTTTTCCTTTTTCCTGCTGTGTTGGCTGGTCATAATGAACTTCCAAATCGTTGTAGGAGTGAGTTTAAGGAGAGGTGATGGTATAACAGTGGTGGGGCCTGGAGATCTGAGCCATTCTTTGTTTTGTTTCTTTGTGCTCTGATTCTGCTTGTACTTGATCTCAGATGCACTGTTCCATCACATGGATTGCTGCTCGGCTCACCAAAACTTATGACTTGGTGGGTCTGACAGAACCCAATTCGTGATAGTCAACCCTGGCTGTATGGTCATTTGATGTCCCATATTTAAGCAATCTGTTTCTACCAGGGCCCCATAGCATGTCAGGAACTGTTACAGTTTTCTGCTGCAGCCTCTCCTTTTGGGGCTTGCTATAAACTCCACACAATATCTTTTAATACCTCTGATACTTTCAGTACCATAGAGTTTGCTGGGTTAGGTGGCCCAAGAGGCAGGGCTGCTTGCTCTATGACTAGGACAGGTTGAAGAGCTCTTTCCCACTATGGTCCCCATTGAAAGCTATCAGCCTTTCCTGTTTCTCAGAAATGGGTCAGAGCAGTGTACATATAAAGTGCTTAGAAGTAAGTGCTCAATAAATATTAGCTGTTATTATTATCATTATTATTGTTTTTTCTAACTAACATATGTTCTGCCTGCTTACAGATACTGTCACATATTCTTGGAATGCCCTGTCCCATTTGTCTGCCCAGCTAATGCCAGTTTTTCTCTACAATTCTCAATTCAAGTCCTCTCCCTCTGTGAAGACTTTCCTGAATCCCCCCAAACTCCACTGTACCTTGAATACATTCCCATCACATCACCTAACAAATTCTCTTTGGTTATGTGAATGGTCTCTACTAGTCTGTAACTTCCTTCAGGGCAGGGACTGCATCTTCTTTTCTTTTAATCCCTACCTCCTAGTCCATTGCCCAGTTCACAGTATTTATTAATTCAACAAATATAGATTAAGGACCTTTGAATGTCATACTTTATGCTAGCCATTGATGGTACAAGGATGAACAAGACATGGTCTTTGCCTTTGAGGTAGGAGTCTGCTAGAAATATATATGATGTGCATTTAAAAATCATGATTATTAATTTTTTATTTAAAAAAAGCAGAACACCCCAGTGAGATTTGAACATACACTCTTACTTCATAAGGCTAGGTCTCAAAGCATTAATTTGGGGGTCATACTAGAATTTCACATATTTTATATCATCTAGTTAATAGAGTGTGAGGTCTCTGATGGCAAAGACTATGTACCTTCATATCTTTATTGCCTCAAGGTACTTGACATTCATTGTTTACCTCAGGTAAATACTTACATATAAGACTCATAATTATTTGGAACGACATGATGGCTTTTGACTCCAGTACTGCACAAATTAAAAATCACCTAATATACTTAGCTTTGTAGCTGTGATTGAAAAACTAGGACAATGGGTGCTGGTAGAAATCATAATTAGCATGAGTGAAATGTGCCAATGTTAGCATGGTATAGTAGCTTTACTTGCAATACATATCTGTAAAGAGTTTCTTCTTTCTTGTAGGATATTTTTAAAGCTGTAGATGCTAATGCTGATTCTGGATTGGACTTTGAAGAATTTATGCCTTAAAGACCACGAGAGAAAAATGAGGCTGGCATTTAATAGTCTGGACAAAAATAATGATGGTGTGTGTGTGTGTTTTAGTTTCTAATTTATCCACAATTAGATTAATATGAATAATAACTATGAGTACTAAAGGATATTTTTACTGGCTTTTAACTTACTTCTACTATCAAAGATTCAATTATGTCTATTGTCTAGCAGTAATTTTTTAATTTCTAAGAATAATATGTAAACTATACTTATTAGTATTAAAATTTCTGTGTGTTTAACCACCTTTTTTTTTAAACATCTTTATTGGAGTATAATTGCTTTACAATGGTGTGTTAGTTTCTGCTTTATAACAAAGTGAATCAGTTATACATATACATATATCCCCATATCTCTCCCTTCTTGCGTCTCCCTCCCTCCCACCCTCCCTATCCCACCCCTCTAGGTGGTCACAAAGAACCAAGCTGATCTCCCTGTGCTACGCGGCTGCTTCCCACTAGCTATCTATTTTACATTTGGTAGTGTATATATGTCCATGCCACTCTCTCACTTTGTCCCAGATTACCCTTCCCCCTCCCCGTATCCTCAAGTCCATTCTCTAGTAGGTCTGCGTCTTTATTCCCGTCTTGCCCCTAGGTTCTTCATGACCATTTTTGTTTTGTTTTTTAGATTCCGTACATATATGTTAGCATACGGTATTTGTTTTTCTCTTTCTGACTTACTTTACTCTGAATGGCAGACTCTAGGTCCATCCACCTCACTACAAATAACTCAATTTCGTTTCCTTTTATGGCTGAGTAATATTCCATTGTATATATGTGCCACATCTTCTTTATCCATTCATCTGTCGATGGACACTTAGGTTGCTTCCATGTCCTGGCTATTGTAAATAGAGCTGCAATGAACATTGTGGTACATGACTCTTTTTGAATTATGGTTTTCTCAGGGTATATGCCCAGTAGTGGGATTGATGGGTCATATGGTAATTCTATTTTTAGTTTTTTAAGGAACCTCCATACTGTTCTCCATAGTGGCTGTATCAATTTACATTTCCACCAACAGTGCAAGAGGGTTCCCTTTTCTCCACAACCTCTCCAGCATTTACTGTTTGTAGATTTTTTGATAATGGCCATTCTGACTGGTGTGAGATGATATCTCATTGTAGTTTTGATTTGCATTTCTTTAATGATTAATGATGTTGAGCATTCTTTCATGTATTTGTTGGCAATCTGTATATGTACTTTGGAGAAATGTCTATTTAGGTCTTCTTCCCATTTTTGGATTGGGTTGTTTGTTTTTTTGATATTGAACTGCATGTAAATTTTGGAGATTAATCCTTTGTCAGTTGCTTCATTTGCAAATATTTTCTCCCATTCTGAGGGTTGACTTTTCGTCTTGTTTATGGTTTCCTTTGCTGGGCAAAAGCTTTTAAGTTTCATTAGGTCCCATTTGTTTATTTTTGTTTTTATTTCCATTTCTCTAGGAGGTGGGTCAAAAAGGATCTTGCTGTGATTTATGTCATGGAGTATTGTGCCTATGTTTTCCTCTAAGAGTTTGATACTGTCTGACCTTACATTTAGGTCTTTAATCCATTTTGAGTTTATTTTTGTGCATGGTGTTAGGGAGTGTTCTAATTTCATTCTTTTACATGTAGCTGTCCAGTTTTCCCAGCACCACTTATTGAAGAGGCTGTCTTTTCTCCACTGTATATTCTTGCCTCCTTTATCAAAGAAAAGGTGACCATATGTGTGTGGGTTTATCTCTGGGCCTTCTATCCTGTTCCATTGATCCATATTTCTGTTTTTGTGCCAGTACCATACTGTCCTGATTACTGTAGCTTTGTAGTACATTCTGAAGTCCGGGAGCCTGATTCCTCCAGCTCCGTTTTTCTTTCTCAAGATTGCTTTGGCTATTCGGGGTCTTTTGTGTTTCCATACAAATTGTGAAATTTTCTGTTCTAGTTCTGTGAAAAATGTCAGGGGTAGTTTGATAGGGATTGCATTGAATCTGTAGATTGCTTTGGGTAGTATAGTCATTTTCACAATGTTGATTCTTCCAATCCAAGAACATGGTATATCTCTCCATCTATTTGTATCATCTTTAATTTCTTTCATCAGTGTCTTATAATTTTCTGTATACAGGTCTTTTTTCTCCTAAGGTAGGTTTATTCCTAGATATTTTATTCTTTTGTTGCAATGGTAAATGGGAATGTTTTCCTAATTTCGCTTTCAGATTTTTCATCATTAGTGTATAGGAATGCAAGAGATTTCTGTGCATTAATTTTGTATCCTGCTACTTTACCAAATTCAATGATTAGCTCTAGTACTTTTCTGGTAGCATCTTTAGGATTCTCTATGTATAGTATCATGTCATCTGCAAACAGTGACACCTTTACTTCTTCTTTTCTGATTTGGATTTCTTTTATTTCTTTTTCTTCTCTGATTGCCCCTAGGTTCTTGGCTAAAACTTCCAAAACTATGTTGAATAATAGTGGTGAGAGTGGGCAACCGTGTCTTGTTCCTGATCTTAATAGAAATGGTTTCAATTTTTCACCATTGAGGACGATGTTGGCTGTGGGTTTGTCATATATGGCCTTTATTATGTTGAGGAAAGTTCACCCATGCCTACTTTCTGCAGGGTTTTTATCATAAATGGGTGTTGAATTTTGTCGAAAGCTTTGTCTGAATCTATTGAGATGATCATATGGTTTTTATTCTTCAGTTTGGTAATATGGTGTGTCACATTGATTGCTTTGCGTATATTGAAGAATCCTTGTATTCCTGGGATAAACCCCACTTGATCATGGAGTATGATCCTTTTAATGTGCTGTTGGATTCTGTTTGCTAGTATTTTGTCAAGGATTTTTGCAACTATGTTCATCAGTGATACTGGCTTGTAATTTTCTTTCTTTGTGACATCTTTATCTGGTTTTGGTATCAGCATGATGGTGGCCTCGTAGAATGAGTTTGGGAGTGTTCCTCCCTCTGCTATATTCTGGAAGAGTTTGAGAAGGATAGGTGTTAGCTCTTCTCTAAATGTTTGATAGAATTCGCCTGTGAAGCCATCTGGTCCTGGGCTTTTGTTTGTTAGAAGATTTAAATCACAGTTTCAATTTCAGTGCTTGTGATTGGTCTGTTCGTATTTTCTATTTCTTCCTGGTTCAGTCTCGGTATGTTGTGCATTTGTAAGAATTTGTCCATTTCTTTCAGGTTGTCCATTTTATTGGCATAGAGTTGCTTGTATTAATCTCTCATGATCCTTTGTATTTTTGCAGCATCAGTTGTTACTTCTTTTTCATTTCTAATTCTGTTGATTTGAGTCTTCTCCCTTTTTTTCTTGATGAGTCTGGCTAATGGTTTATCAATTTTATCATCTCCTCAAAGAACCAGCTTTTAGTTTTATTGATCTTTGCTATTGTTTCCTTCATTTCTTTTTCATTTACTTCTGATCTGATCTTTATGATTTCTTTCTTTCTGCTAACTTTGGGGTTTTATTGTTCTTCTTTCTCTAATTGCTTTAGGTGTAAGGTTAGGTTGTTTATTTGAGCTGTTTCTTTTTTCTTAAGGTAGGATTCTATTGCTATAAACTTCCCTCTTAGAACTACTTTTGCTGCATCCCATAGGTTTTGGGTCGTCATGTTTTCATTGTCATTTGTTTCTAGGTATTTTTTGATTTCCTCTTTGATTTCTTCAGTGATCTCTTGGTTTTTTTTTTTTTTAACTTATTTATTTATTTATTTATTTATTTATTTATGGCTGTGTTGGGTCTTTGTTTCTGTGCTAGGGCTTTCTCTAGTTGCGACGAGCGGGGGCCACTCTTCATCACGGTGCGCGGGCCTCTCACTATTGCAGCCTCTCTTGTTGCGGAGCACAGGCTCCAGACGCGCAGGCTCAGTAGTTGTGGCTCACGGGCCCAGTTGCTCCGCGGCATGTGGGATCTTCCCAGACCAGGGCTTGAACCCGTGTCCCCCGCATTGGCAGGTGGATTCTCAACCACTGTGCCGCCAAGGAAGCCCCGATCTCTTGGTTATTAAGTAGTGTATTGTTTAGCCTCCATGTGTTTGTATTTTTTACAGATTTTTTCCCGTAATTGATATCTAGTCTCATAGCGTTGTGGTCGGAAAAGATACTTGATACGATTTCAATTTTCTTAAATTTACCAAGGCTTGATTTGTGACCCAAGATATGATCTATCCTGGAGAATGTTCCATGAGCACTTGAGAAGAATGTGTATTCTGTTTTTTTTGGATGGAATGTCCTATAAATATCAATTAAGTCCATGTTGTTTAATGTATCATTTAAAGCTTGTGTTTCCTTATTTAGTTTCATTTTGGATGATCTGTCCATTGGTGAAAGTGGGGTGTTAAAGTCCCCTACTGTGATTGTGTTACTGTCAATTTCCCCTTTTATGGCTGTTAGTATTTGCCTTATGTATTGAGGTGCTCCTATGTTGGGTGCATAAATATTTACAATTGTTATATCTTCTTCTTTGATCGATCCTCTGATCATTATGTAGTGTCCTTCTTTGTCTCTTATAGTAGTATTTATTTTAAAGTCTATTTTGTCTGATATGAGAATTGCTACTCCAGCTTTCTTTTGATTTCCATTTGCATGGAATACCTTTTTCCATCCTCTCACTTTCAGTCTGTATGTGTCCCTAGGTCTGAAGTGGGTCTCTTGTAGACAGCATATATATGGGTCTTGTTTTTCTATCCATTCAGCCAGTCTGTGTCTTTTGGTGGGAGCATTTAATCTGTTTACATTTAAGGTAGTTATCGATATGTATGTTCCTATTACCATTTTCTTAATTGTTTTGGGTTTGTTATTGTAGGTGTTTTCTTTCTCTTGTGTTTCCTGCCTAGAGAAGTTTCTTTAGCATTTATTGTAAAGCTGGTTTGGTGGTGCTGAATTCTATTAGCTTTTGCTTGTCTGTAGAGGTTTCAATTTCTCCATCAAATCTGAATGAGATCCTTGCTGGGTAGAGTAATCTTGGCTGTAGGTTTTTCTCCTTCATCACTTTAAATATGTCCTGCCACTCCTGTCTGGCTTGCAGAGTTTCTCCTGAAAGATCAGCTGTTAACCTTATGGGGATTCCCTTGTGTGTTATTTGTTGTTTTTCCCTTGCTGTTTTTAATATTTTTTCTTTGTATTTAATTTTTGTTAGTTTGATTAATATGTGTCTTGGCGTGTTTCTCCTTGGGTTTATCCTGTATGGGACTCTCTGTGCTTCCAGGACTTGATTAACTATTTCCTTTCCCATATTAGGGAAGTTTTCAACTATAATCTCTTCAAATATTTTCTCAGTCCCTTTCTTTTTCTCTTCTTCTGGGACCCGTATAATTTGAATGTTGGTGCATATATGTTGTCCCAGAGGTCTCTGAGACTGTCCTCAATTCTTTTCATTCTTTTTTCTTTATTCTGCTCTGCAGTAGTTATTTCCATTATTTTATCTTCCAGGTCACTTATCCATTCTTCTGCCTCAGTTATTCTGCTGTTAATCCCTTCTAGAGAATTTTTAACTTCATTTATTGTGTTGTTCTTTATTGTTTGTTTGCTCTTTAGTTCTTCTAGGTCCTTGTTAAACGTTTCTTGTATTTTCTCTATTCTATTTCCAAGATTTTGGATTATCTTTACTATCATTATTCTGAATTCCTTTCAGGTAGACTGTCTATTTCCTCTTCATTTTTTAGGTCTGGTGGGTGTTTGCCTTGCTCCTTCATCTGCTGTGTGTTTTTCTGTCTTCTCATTTTGCTTAACATACTGTTTGGGGGTCTCCTTTTCACAGGCTGCAGGTTGGTAGTTCCCGTTGTTTTTGGTGTCTGTCCCCAGTGGCTAAGGTTGGTTCAGTGGGTTGTGTAGACTTCCTGGTGGAGGGGACTAGTGCCTGTGTTCTGGTGGATGAGGCTGGATCTTGTCTTTCTGGTGGGCAGGTCCACGTCTGGTGGTGTGTTTTGGGGTGTCTGTGGCCTTATTATGATTTTAGGTAGCCTCTCTGCTAATGGTTTGGGTTGTGTTCCTGTCTTGCTAGTTGTTTGGCATAGGGTGTCATCTGCTGTAGCTTGCAGGTCGTTGAGTGAAGCTGGGTCTTGGCGTTGAGATGGACATCTCTGGGAGATTTTCGCCGTTTGGTATTACGTGTAGCTGGGAGGTCTTTTGTGGACCAGTGTCCTGAACTTGGCTCTCCCACCTCAGAGACACAGCCCTGATTCCTGGCTGGAGCACCAAGAGCCTTTCAAACACACGGCTCAGAATAAAAGGGAGAAAAAATAGAACGAAAGAAAGAAGATAAAATAAAATAAAATAAATAAAGTAAAATAAAATAAAATAAAGTTATTAAAATAAAAAATAAAAAATAATTGTTAAGAAAAAATTTTTAAAAAGGAAAAAAACAAAAACAAAAAAAACCCCAGACAGATAGAACCCTAGGACAAATGGTAAAAGCAAAGCTATACAGACAAAATCACACACAGAAGTGTACATATACACACTCACAAAAAGAGAAAAAGGGAAAAATATATATATATCTTTGCTCCGGAAGTCCACCTCCTCAATTTGGGATGATTCGTTGTCTATTCAGGTATTCCACAGATGCAGGGTACATCAAGTTGATTGTGGAGATTTAATCCTCTGCTCCTGAGGCTGCTGGGAGAAATTTCCCTTTCTTTTCTTTGTTCGCACAGCTCTCGGAGGTCAGCTTTGGATTTGGACCCGCCTCTGCGTGTAGGTCACCTGAGGGCGTCTGTTCTTCGCTCAGACAGGACGGGGTTAAAGGAGCAGCTGATTCCGCAGCTTTGGCTCACTCAGGCCAGGGGCAGGGAGGGGTACGGATGCGGGATGAGCCTGTGGGGGCAGAGGCCGGCGTGACATTGCAGCAGCCTGAGGCGCTCTGTGCATTCTCCCAGGGAAGTTGTCCCTGGATCACGGGACCCTGGCAGTGGCGGGCTGCACAGGCTCTTGGGAGGGGAGGTGTGGCTAGTGACCTGTGCTTGCACACAGGTTTCTTGGTGGCTGCAGCAGCAGCCTGAGCGTTTCATGCCCGTCTCTGGTGTCTGCACTAATATCCGTGGCTTGCGCCCGTCTCTGTAGCTTGTTTAGGCGGTGCTCTGAATCTCCTCACGCACCCTGAAACAATGGTCTCTTGCCTCTTAGGTAGGTCCAGACTTTTTCCCGGACTCTCTCCTGGCTATCTGTGGCGCACTAGTCCCCTTAAGGCTGTGTTCATGCAGCCAATCCCAGTCCTGTCCCTGGGATCTGACCTCCAAACCCAAGCCTCAGCTCCCAACCCACACCTGCCCTGGCGGGGGAGCAGACAATCCTCTCAGCCTGGTGAGTGCTGGTTGGCACCGATCCTCTGTGTGGGAATCTCTCCACTTTGCCCTCTGCACCCTTGTTGCTGTGCTCTCCTCTGTGGCTCCGAAGCTTCCCCCCTCTGCCACCCTCCCACTTCCCCCACCCCCCCGTCTCCGCCAGTGAAGGGGCTTCCTAGTGTGTGGAAACTTTTCCTCCTTCACAGCTCCCTTCCAGTGGTGCAGGTCCCGTCTCTATTCTTTTGTCTCTGTTTTTTCTTTTTTCTTTTGCTCTACCCAGGTACGTGGGAAGTTTCTTGCCTTTGGGAGGTCTGAGGTCTTCTGCCAGTGTTCAGTAGGTGTTCTGTAGGAGTGCTCCACATGTAGATGTATATCTGATGTATTTGTGGGGAATAAGTTGTTCTCGATGTCTTACTCTTCTGCCATCTTGAAGGTCTCTATTTGTAGATTTTTTGATGATGGCCATTCTGACCAGAGTGAGGTGATACCTCACTGTAGTTTTGAGTTGCATTTCTCTAATAATTAGTGATGTTGAGCATCTTTTCATGTGTTTGTTGGCCAGCTGTATGTCTTCTTTGGAGAAATGTCTATTTAGGACTTCTGCCCATTTTTTGATTGGGTTGTTTGTTGTATGGAAACACAAAAGACTTCGAATAGTGAAAGCAATCTTGAGAAACAAAAACGGAGGTGGAGGAATCAGGATCCCTGACTTCAGACTATACTACAAAGCTACAGTCATCAAGCAAATATGGTAGTGGGATGAAAACAGAAATATAGATCAATGGAAGAAGATAGAAAGCCCAGAGATAAACCCACACACTGATGGTCACTTAATCTATGACAAAGGAGGCCAGATTATACAATGGACCAAAGATAGCCTCTTCAATAAATGGTGCTGGGAAAACTGGACAGCTACATGTAAAAGAATGAAATTAGAACACTCCCTAACACCATGCACAAAAATAAACTCAAAATGGATTAAAGACCTAAATGTAAGGCCAGACACTAGAAAACTCTTAGAGGAAAATATAGGCAGAACACTCTATGACATAAATCACAGCAAGATCCGTTTTGACCCACCCCCTAGAGTAATGGAAATAAAAACAAAAATAAACAAATGGGACCAAATGAATCTGAAAAGCTTTTACACAGCAAAGGAAACCATAAACAAGATGAAAAGACAACCCTCAGAATGGGAGAAAATATTTGCAAACAAAACAACTGACAACGGTTTAATCTCCAAAATATACAAGCAGCTCATGCAGCTCAATTTCAAAAAAACAACCCAATCCAAAAATGGGCAGAAGACCTAAATAGACATTTCTCCAAAGAAGATATACAGATTGCCAACAAACACATGAAAGGATGCTCAACATCACTAATAATTAGAGAAATGCAAATCATAACCACAATGAGGTATCAGCTCACACCAGTCAGAATGGCTATCATCAAAAAATCTACAAGCAATAAATGCTGGAGAGGGTGTGGAGAAAAGGGAACCCTCTTGCTCTGCTGGTGGGAATGTAAATTGATACAGCCACTATGGAGAACAGTATGGAGGTTCCTTAAAAAACTAAAAATAGAACTACCATATGACCCAGCAATACCACTACTGGGCATGTACCCTGAGAAAACCATAATTCAAAAGACTCATGTATGACAGTGTTCAATTGCAGCACTATTTACAATAGCCAGGATGTAGAAGCAACCTAAGTGTCCATCTATAGATGAATGGATAAAGATGTGGCACATATATACAATGGAATATTACTCAGCCATAAAAAGAAATGAAATTGAGTTATTTGTAGTGAGGTGGATGGACTTAGAGTCTCATACAGAATGAAGTAAGTCAGAAAGAGAAAAACAAATACCGTATGTTAACACATATATATGGAATCTAAAAAAAAAAAAAAAAAAGGTTCTGATGAACCTAGAGACAGGACAGGAATGAAGACAGACATAGAGAATGTACTTTAGGACATGGGGAGGGGGAAGGGTAAGCTGGGACAAAGTGAGGGAGTAGCATTGACATATATACACTACCAAATGTAAAATAGATAGCTAGTGGGAAGCAGCTGCATAGCACAGGGAGATCAGCTCTGTTCTTTGTGACCACCTAGAGGGGTAAGATAGGGATGGTGGGAGGGAGGCACAAGAGGGAGGGGTTATGGGGATATATGTCTTAGCTGATTCATTTTGTTGTACGGCAGAAACTAACACAACATTTTAAAGCAATTATACTCCAATAAAGATGTTATAAAAAAAGATTGCACAGAAAAATGGTGAAAATTAAGTATTCTAAAATGTTAAAGATCATCACCTTTGTTGAGATTTTGATTTATAGTTATTTTTCTTACCTTTTTTGTTTTCTAAAAGTACTACTGTATTATTTTTCTTCATCAATTTCATTGGTAATATATATTTATTATAATCTGTAAATGGCATGGTCATTCATTCTTCACCGAGGTGGTGAAGGATAGAGCCTTGATCTTACACTTAATGCTATCAAGTGAAGCAAAGGCAGAGATGTGGGAAGGAAATATTGACACCTAAATATTTGACAAGGCAAGGTTTATTACTCACAGAAAAATGTAACAGAAAGAATACTAAGATATTGAAGGATTCCAAAAGCCCATGTACGCTTTTTGATGCAAACACTTGAGAATATTAGAAAACAATTCAAGAATGAACAAAATCAAGAATGTCAGAACAAGAAAGACCAACTATTAAAGTGCCAGGAATGAGCCGTGAAATTACTTAAACAAAAAGGTCTAAATGTGTGCAGTAAATGCCTGCCGTATTTCCAACCAACACCACACAGAAGTGGATGGAAGTTTTTTGGTAATTTTCTCTTTATATATTTTATTAATAAAATTGATGATTTAAAAATATTTCTTTAACAGACTCACAGACATAGAGAACAATCTATTGGTTACCAGTGGGATGGGGGTGGGGAGTGGGAGGTACAAACCATTGGATATAAGATAGGCTCAAGGATGTATTGTACAACACGGGAGATATAGACAATATTTTGTAATAACTGTAAATGGAAAGTAACCTTTTTAAATTGTAATTTTAAAAAAGTTAAGTTAAAAAAATTAAAATAAAAAGGATTAATCTCCAAAATATACAAACAGCTCATGCAGCTCAATATCAGAAAAAACAAACTGTCTTTTTTTAAATTAAAAAAACTGAAATTTATTTTATTAAGTGCCTGCTATGTGCCAGGCATTATTTCAAGGCACTATTAAAGGTCCTCTTGCTTAATTCTAACAACCATACTAGGTTGAGATTATTATCCCAAATTCCAGATGAGAAAACTAAGTTTGTAGAAGTAAGTGCCTTGAACATATCTCCTAACATTTCCTCTCTCATTAAGGATTGTGCTCATCCCTCACCGTCAGAGCCTCTGTTCTACATGAAGGCCTACTCTCAGCCAGAACCTTGGCTATGGCCTAGATATTTTATAAAATCTCTTAAAGTGATGATTTAACCCATTGTCCTTAGGGTACAGCCTCTCAGTTCTTTGAGATTGAGTCTAGGCCTGATCTTTGGATACTGAGGATGCCTGAGGGGTAACTGTTATGTAAAAATGGTTATCACAATGTACCTTGAACACTGAAACTTGGGAGTTGGAGTGAATCTTGAAGAAACACCAGAGATCTTTCCTGATTGCCACAAAAGACAATAACTGGACAATATTATAAGATGTGGTGTCAGAAGTTGGATTTAACACTGAGGCACCCTTCTGCATAGTTTTTCAGATACCATTAGAGCTTAAAGATCAGCCCCTTCATGGGTTACCTTGCAGAACTGTGATACAAATTAGTGAAATTATGTTTCTTGGTCTCTGGAGGGTTAGCTGCATATTATAGGATATAACTAAGATTATTGGATAGATAAGGAATAGGTTACAGAAAAGACTTAGTAGTATGAATTAAAGATAAAGATAAAGAAGGACCATAGCAGAATTGATGATCTGGAGATGCTTGAGATTAAGTGCCTATTGAAATTTTTGACTCCAAGAAATCTCTGGACTTCACCCAGGAAGGTAAAGGACTTTCCAGACAAGCACAGAGGGCTTTCAGGACTTTACTTGCAGTCAGTCCACCGGAGGAAAACAGTAAGCCCTCGGATCTCCAGAGTCCTCTAGCAGAGCACCCACCTCTCTAGCTTTGTGCAAAGCCTGTGTTCCTAAAGACACTGCAGAACTTCTTTGTATTCTCGATCTGCTCAGACTGCATGCTAAAAAATAGTCTATTATTCCGTTCACTTTGGAGAGAGCAGTTGAGAAAATTACCGCATGTTGATCACAACATGCTGAAGGGTGGTTATAAACCCTTGCAAAGCCCAAAAGCATCCATGGGTTCTCAAGGTCTGTAACACTTCAGGAAACAGACTATTTTTATTCTCCTCATTTCTAGACTAGGGTCTAATTTGGTAATGATCCAGTTTCAGATATTAGTAAATCTGTTGTAGGTATGTGGAAAAAATCTTGAATAAAGAACTTTTCAAGTTCTTTGTAATTTTTGTTCTTTTTGTAATTTTTAATCCACTAATCAATGCACGGTTCCCTAGCTCCATTTTTTCATAAAGGGTTGGGTATCCTTAGGGAGACCATGGTGTCCTAGTCCAATCTTAGATGTGCTCAGTGATCATCAGCCTTATATAAACAGCCTCACTGTGCCCCAGAACGAGAGGAATCCAGACTGGCAGAGCAACAGGATCATCCTCACCACTAGTCTCCCACCAGGGGTCAAACTGGTTTATAGTTCAAAATATATGTACCAGGTACTATGCTAAGCCAGCTGTCTAAAGAGCAATAGAGGCCTTAGTGTTCAGCCCAATAGTTCTCTAAACTGCCAGCTCTCCGCCACATACCACCATGGGAGTGGTGGGACGTGAAGGAGCAATCTGCCTATCAAGCTCCGCTCTGCTTTGGCACCTAGGAAGAGACTAGTCCTGTACTTCAGCCAACTGTCTGGGGCCTACCCTGTTGCTGGAGAACTTGATTGCCTGTCCTCCTCCTCTGAAGTTTCTGACTTCATCTCAGATAGCTAGCTATAAATTGAACCGGACTCTGCATCTGCAGATACAGCCCTTTGAGGTTTATGACTTTATCTGCAAGTCTCAGTTCTAACCCTTCACCTCATCCAGACCCAAGGTCTCATGGCCTTTTTCTGTATGGCCGTTTGCCCGCTCTTGTGAGGCTCAAATGAGAAAATAGATATGAAAATGTTTTGAAAACTACAAACCTTACATAAGAATATTATAATTTTTAGGGGAAATAGTGTATTGTGTTGAAGTAGGAAGTAAGGATACTTTGATCCAGAAAGACCTAATTTCCAGTCCTGTCTCTTTCATTCATTATCTTTGATATTTGGAGGTTCAGTTAATCTTTGAGTCTCAGTTTCCATATTTTTTAAGTGGGGACAATAACATTGCCTTTTATAAACCTTATTTACAGGATTGTTTTCAGAATCAAATGAAATAAGGAATATGAAACTGCTTCATAATGTATGAACAGCCATATAAGCCTTAGTTTATTAATCCATTCAGTATAGAGAGAATGCATGTGGACTTTGTAAGACATACTCAGACTTCAAAAATGGGGAACTGTAATGTTGGTTATCGTACAAATCATTTATGTAATGTACAAAGGTGGTCTCCCCCTGGTATGCCATTGTTTAGCAAGTTAGGAGCCAGGTATTATCTGGCAGGCACAGGGGAGAACTACACTGGAGTTGGAGCACTTTGAGGGTCCCAGCTTCATAGTGACTACTCTGCAGGCAGAGTATTTAAGCCTGACATTTCTGTCCTTCAGCTACAAGGTTCTTTCCGTCTGAGGTCTAAGTCAGATGGAAGACTTGGCACTGTTTATCCTCTGTTTCTTCTCATGTTAGGTAAACAGCAGTCAGTTTGGACAGAGAGCCTCAAATATCCTAAAGATGGAGGGAAATAAGCTGTTAGTCTGAGCTCACTTACCACTAATATCTAAGTTTTGATTCTGCATAGAGTGAACCTGTTTCTTTGTAGTCTTTGTTTCTTTGTGAACTAAAAGGTAATTGCAATTTATTGTAGCACTACTAGGTTTTTAACATATTTTGTTTCATTTAATTGTCTCAAAATTTCTATGAAATAGGTCACCACTATTTTAAAAATAAAACAGACTCAGTGAGAAGTAATTTATCCAAGGTAACACAATTAGTCATTCAAATTTAGTTCTGTTGATATAAAGCTAATGTTCTTTCTATATACTTACTATCTACAGTAGTATAATGATCTTACATAAGTCTAGGGGGATTGGTTCAGCCTCTTAGAGCAATGCTACATTGAGACAGAATGAGGCTAGGTAGCTTATCATTTGCTCTGCTACATCCAAGACAAATTTTTGTTTATAAAAGTTCTAGTCTGAAAGTCTAGAAAAAGTAGTTTTTCAAGGCTAGTGACTTTTCAAGGATGAATAATGCTATGGCCTGAATTGTGTCCTCCCCAAAATGTATATGTTGAAGCCCTAACCCCCAATGTGACTGAGATAGGCCTTTTAGGAGGTAATTAATGTTAAATGAGGTCATAGGGATGGGGCCCTAATCCCATAAGATTGGTGGCCTTATAAGAAAAGGAAGTGATCTCTCTCTCTCTTTCTCTACTGTATGAGGGCACAGGATGTCTGCAGTCTGGAAAAGAGTTCTCACCAGGAACTGAATTGGCCAGTTTCTTGATCTTAAACTTCCCAGCCTCTAGAACTGTGAGAAAATTAATTTCTGTTGTTTAAGCAACCCAGTCTATGCTATTTGTTAGCATGTCAGTGTGAGCTGACTAATAAAGGTAAAACAAAAGAGCAGAGCAGGCAGCTTTGGCAGAGAAAGCCACATAGATCTTAAAAATGCCCTTAAGCTCCTTACGTAGGGAAACAGCGTTGAGAAATCAGAACAGGCAAATCCAGGACAACAGCACTGATTTCCACTACCTCCAAATTAAAACCCCAAACTAGTCTTTTTGTTACTTTCTTGAGTTATGTCAGTTCCCACTTCACATTTTCATGTTATCTAGTCATAACCTCCTGTTGTTTGACCATCTGCTTCCCATTTTTCTGTCTGTTTTATAGTCTTGCTTTGTAATTTCAATTGCTCCATTATAGTTTTCCTTTTAAAAATATATATGGGACTTACTTCACTCTGCTCCATCCATGTCTCTACAAATGACCCAACTTTGTTCCTTTTTATGGCTGAGTAATATTGCATTGTATATATGTACCACATCTTCTTTATCCATTCCTCTGTTCATGGACATTTAGGTTGCTCTAGAGAGTATCATGCAGAGTGAAGTAAGTCAGAAAGAGAAAAACAAATATTGTATATTAACGCATAAATGTGGAATCTAGAAAAATGGTATAGATGATCTTATTTACAAAACAGAAATAGAGACACAGATGTAGAGAACAAATCTATGGATACCAAGGGGGAAAGAGGGGGAGGGAGGAATTGGGAGATTCGGATTGACATATATACACTATTGATACTATGTATAAAATAGATAACTAATGAGAACATGCTGTATAGCACAAGGAACTCTACTTAATGCACTGTGGTGACCTAAACAGGAAGGAAATCCAAAAAAGAGGGGATATATGTATAACTGTTTCACTTCGCTGTACAGCAGAAACTAACACAACATTGTAAAGCAACTCTGCTCCAATAAAAATTAATTAAAAAAAATAAAGCTGGGGTTTCCCTGGTGGCGCAGTGGTTGAGAATCTGCCTGCCAATGCAGGGGACACGGGTTCGAGCCCTGGTCTGGGAAGATCCCACATGCCGCGGAGCAACTAGGCCCGTGAGCCACAATTACTGAGCCTGCACGTCTGGAGCCTGTGCTCCGCAACAAGAGAGGCCGCAATAGTGAGAGGCCCGCACACCGCAATGAAGAGTGGCCCCCGCTTGCCGCAACTAGAGAAAGCCCCCGCACAGAAACGAAGACCCAACACAGCCAAAAATAAATAAATAAATAAATAAATTTAAATAAATAAATAAATAAATAAAGCAAATTTCCAAAGGAAAAAATATATATGTGGGAATGTTACCTTGAAATAAGCAGAGATCAGTTTAAGAGGTTTAAAGAAAGAAGTTATTTCTATAACATGAAAGTGCAAGGTGAAGCAGCAAGTGTTGATGTAGAAGCTGCAGAAAGTCATCCAGAAGATCTAGCTAAGATGCAGGTGGCTACACTAAACAACAGATTTTCAATGTAGATGACAAAGCCTTGTATTGGAAGAAGATGCCATCTAGAACTTTTATAGCTAGAGAGTAGAAGCCAGTGCCTGGCTTCAAAGGCTTCAAAGGACAAGCTGAATCCCTTGTTATGGGCTGATGCAGCTGGTGACTTAAAGTTGAAGCCAATGCTCATTTACCATTCTGAAAGTTATAGGGCCCTTAAGAATTATGCTAAACTGACTCTGCCTGTGCTCTATAAGTGGAACAACAAAGCCTGGATGATAACATATCTGTTTACAACATGGTTTACTGAGTATTTTAAACTCATTGTTGAGACCTATTGCTCAGAAAAATAAGATTCCTTTCAAAATATTACTACTCAAGGACAATGTACCCGGTCACACAAGAGCTCTGATGGAGATGTTAATGTTGTTTCATGCCTGCTAGCAACAGCCATTCTGCCGCCCATGGGTCAAGGAGTAATTTCAACTTACAAGTTTTATTCTTTTTTTAATTTAATTTTTATTTTATACTGGGGTATACTTGATTTGCAATGTTGTGTTAGTTTCAGGTGTACAGGAAAGTGGTTCAGTTATACACATACATAAATCCATTCTTTTTTAGATTCTTTTCCCATATAGGTTTTTATAGAATATTGAGTAGAGTTCCCTATGTTATACAGTAGGTCCTTGTTGATTATCTATTTTATATATAGCAGTGTATATATGTTAATCCCAAACTCCTAATTTATCCCTCCCCTTAACTTTCCCCTTTGGTAACCACAAGTTTGTTTTCAAAGTCTGTGACTCTGTTTCTGTTTTGTAAGTAAGGTCATTTGTATCAATTTTTTTAAGATTCCACATATAAATGATAGCATATGATATTTGTCTTTGTCTAACTTACTTCACTTAGTATGATAATCTCTAGGTCCATCCATGTTGCTGCAAATGGCATTATTTCTTTCTGGCTGAGTAATATTCCACTGTATATATGTACAACATCTTCTTTATCCATTCCTTGGTCAATGGACATTTAGGTTTTTCCATGTCTTGGCTATTGTAAATAGTGGTGCAATGAGTATTGGAGTGCAAGTATCTTTTTGAATTATGGTTTTCTCAGATATATGCCCAGGAGTGGGATTGCTGTGTCATATGGTAGTTCTATTTTTAGTTTTTAAAGGAATCTCCATACTGTTCTCCATAGTGACTGTATCAATTTACATTCCCACCAACAATGCATAACGGTTTCCTTTTCTCCACACTCTCTCCAGCATTTATTGTTTGTAGACTTTTTGATGATGGCCATTCTGACTGGTGTGAGGTGATACCTCATTGTAGTTTTGATTTGCATTTCTCTAATAATTAGTGATGTTGAGCATCTTTTCATGTGCGTTTTGGCCATCTGTTTGTCTATTTAGATCTTCTGCCCATTTTTTTGATTAGGTTGTTTGGTTTTTTTTGATATTGAGCTGCCTGAGCTGTTTGTATATTTTGGAGATTAATCCTTTGTTGGTTGCTTTGTTTGCAAATGTTATCTCCCATTCTGTGGGTTGTCTTTTTGTTTTGTTTATGGTTTCCTTTGTTGTGCAAAAGCTTTTAGGTTTAATTAGGTCCCACTGTTTTATTTTTGTTCTTATTTCACCTAGTAGGTGGATCAAGAAAGATATCGCTGCAGTTTATGTCAGAGAATGTTCTGCCTGTGTTTTCCTCTAAGAGTTTTATAACATCCAGTCTTATATTTAGGCCTTTAATCCATTTTGAGTATATTTTTGTGTATGGTGTCAGAAAATGTTCTAATTTCATTCTTTTTACAGGTAGCTGTTCAGTTTCCCCAGCACCACTTATTGAAGAGAATATCTTTGGTTCATTGTATATTCTTGCCTCCTTTGTCATAGATAAGTTGACCATAGGTGCATGGGTTTATATCTGGGTTTCTATCCTGTTCCATTGACGTATATTTCTGGTTTTGTGCCAGTACCATACTGTTTTGATGCCTGTAGCTTTGTAGTATAGTTTGAAGTCAGGGAGCCTAATTCCTCCAGCTCCATTTTTCTTTCTCAGAATTGCTTTGGCTATTCAGGGTCTTTTGTGTTTCCATACAAATTAAATTTTTTTTGCTCTATTTTTGTGAAAAATGTCATTGGTAATTTGATAGGGATTGAATTGAATCTGTAGATTGCCTTGGGTAGTACAGTCATTTTGACAATATGGATTCTTCCAACCCAAGAACATGGTATATCTTTCCAACTGTTTGTGTCATCTTCAATTTCTTTCATCAGCGTCTTGTAGTTTACAGAGTACAGGTTTTTTGTCTCCTTAGGTAGGTTTATTCCTAGGTATTTTATTCTTTTTGATGAGATGGTAAATGGGATTGTTTCTTTAATTTCTCTTTCTGATCTTTTTTCGTTAGTGTAGAGAAATGCAAGGGATTTCTGGATATTAATTTCGTATCCTACAACCTTACTGAATTCATTGATGAGCTCTAGTAGTTTTCTGGTGGCATCTTTAGGATTTTCTATGTATAGTATCATGTCATCACAAACAGTGACAGTTTCGCTTCTTCTTTTACAATTTGGATTCCTTTTATTTCTTGTTCTTCTCTGATTGCCATGACTAGGACTTCCAAAACTATGTTGAATAAAAGTGGCGAGAGTGGACATCCTTGTCTTATTGCTGATCTTTCAGCTTTTCACTGTTGAGTATGATGTTAGATGTGGGTTTGTCATATATGGCCTTTATTATGTTGAGGTAGTTTCCCGCTATAAACACTTCCTGGAGAGTTTTTATCATAAATCATTGTTGAATTTTGTCAAAAGCTTTTTCTGCATCTATTGACATGATCATATGGTTTTTATTCTTCAGTTTGTTAATGTGATGTATCACACGATTGGTTTGTGGATATTGAAAAATCCTTGCATCCCTGGGATAAATCCCACTTGGTCATGGTGTATGATCCTTTTAATGTATTCTTGGATTCAGTTTGCTAGTATTTTATTGAGTATTTTTACGTCTAAGTTCATCAGTGCTATTGGCCTGTAATTTTCCTTTTTTGTGGTATCTTCTTCTGGTTTTGGTATCAGGGTGATGGTGGCCTCATAGCATGAGCTTGGGAATATTCCTTCTTCTGCAATTTTGTGGAAAAGTTTCAGGAGGATAGGTGTTAACTCTTCTCTAAATGTTTGCTAGAATTCACCTGTGAATCCATCTAGTCCTGAACTTTTGTTTGTTGGGAGGTTTTTAATCACAGTTTCAATTTTAATACTTGTGATTGGTCCGTTCATATTTTCTATTTCTTCCTGGTTCAGTCTTGGAAGATAGCACCTTTCTAAGAATTTGTCCATTTCTTCTAGGTGGTCCATTTTATTGGCCTATGGTTGTTTGTAGTAGTCTCTTATGACCCTTTGTGTTTCTCTGGTGTCAGTTGTAACTTCTCCTTTTTCATTTCTGATTTTATTGATTTGAGTCCTCTCCCTTTTTATCTTGATGTGTCTGGCTAAAGGTTTATCAATTTTGTTTATCTTTTCAAAGAACCAGCTTTCAGTTTCACTGATCTTTTCCATTGTTTTCTTTGTCTCTATTTCACTTATTTCTGCTCTGATCTTTATGATTTCTTTCCTCCTACTAACTCTGGGTTTTGTTCGTTCTTCTTCCTCTAGTTGCTTCAGGTGTAAGGTTAGATTGTTTATTTGTGATGTTTGTTGTTTCTTGAGGTAGGATTATATTGCTATAAACTTCCCTCTTAGAACTGCTTTTGCTGCATCCCAAAGGTTTTGGATCATTGTGTTTTTGTTTTCCTTTGTCTCTAGGTAGTTTTGATTTCCTCTGTGATTTCTTTGGTGATCCATTGGTTATTTAGTAGCATATTGTTTAGCCTCCACATATTTGTGTTTTTTATACTTTTTTTTCTTGTAGTTGATTTATAATCTCATAGTGTTGTGGTAGGAAAAGACGCTTGATATGATTTCAGTTTTACTAAATTTACCAGGGTTTGCTGTGTGGCCCAGCATGTGATCTATTCTGGAGAATGTTCCATGTGCACTTGAGAAGAATGTATATTCTGTTGCTTTTGGATGGAATGTTCTATAAATATCAATTAAGTCCATCTGTATAATGTATCATTTAAGGCCTGTGTTTTCTTATTGATTTTCTGTCTGGATATCTGTCCATTGATGTAAGTGGGGTGTTAATGTCCCCCACTATTATTGTGCTACTATCAATTTCTCCTTTTATGACTTAGCATTTGCCTTATGTATTGAGGTGCTCCTATGTTGGATGCATATATATTTATGATTGTTATATCTTCTTCTTGGATTGATTCCTTGATCAATGTGTAGTGTCCTTCTTTGTCTCGTGTAACAAAGAGACAAAGCCTCTTTATTTTAAAGTCTATTTTGTCTGACAGGAGTATTGCTACTCCAGGTTTCTTTTGATTTCCATTTTCATGGAATACCTTTTTCCATCTTCTCACTTTCGGTCTGTATGTGTCCCTAGGTCTGAAGTGGGTCTCTTGTAGACAGCATATATACGCGTTTTGTTTTTGTATCCATTTAACCAGTCTATGTCTTTTGGTTGGAGCCTTTAATCCATTTACATTTAAAGTAATTATTGATATGTATGTTCTTATTGCCCTTTTGTTAATTGTTTTGGATTTGTTTTTGTAAGTCTTTTTTCCTCCCTTCCTCTTTTTTTCTTTTTTCGTGATTTGATGACTAGCTTTAGTGTTGTGTTTGGATTGCTTTTTCTCTTTTGTGTGTGTATCTATTGTAGATTTTCAGTTTGCAGTTACCATGAGGTTTTGATATGGCAGTCTATATATGTACAAGATAGTTTTAAGTTGCTGGTTTTTTAATTTCAAATGCATTTCCAATATCTTGCATTTGTACTCTCCTCTTCTCATGATTGCTGGTTTTGAGATCATATTTGTGTGTGGATGATTTCCTACCTTTACTGTATGTTTGCCTTTACCAGTGAGCTTCCCCATTCATAATTTTCTTGTTTCTAGTTGTGGCCTTTTCTTTTCCTCCTAGAGAAGTTCCCATAGCATTTGTTGTAAAGTGGTTTGGTGGCACTGAATTCTCTTAGCTTTTGTTTATCTGTAAAGCTTTTGATTTCTCCATTGAATCTGAATGAGAGCCTTGCTGGGTAGAGTATTATTAATTGTAGGTTTTTCAATTTCATTACTTTAAATATATTATGCCCCTCTCTTCTGGCCTGCAGAGTTTCTGCTGAGAAATCAGCTGATAACCTTATGGAGATTCCCTTGTATGTTAGTTTTTGCTCTTCCCTTGTTGCTTTTCATTTTTTCTCTTTGTCTTTAATTTTTGTTAATTTGAGTAATATGTGTCTCAGTGTTTTCCTCCTTGCATTTATCCAGTTTGGGACTCTCTGTGCTTCCTGGACTTGAGCGTTTCCTTTCCCGTGTTAGGGAAGTTTTTGGCTATTATCTCTTCACATATTTTCTCAGGCCCTTTCTCTCTGTCTTCTCCTTCTGGGACCCCTATAATGTGAATGTTGTTCCATTTAATGTTGTCCAAGAGGTTTCTGAGGCTGTCCTCATTTCTTTTCATTCTTTTTTCTTTATTCTGTACCACAGCAGTGATTTCCACCATTCTGTCTTCCAGCTCAGTTATTCGTTCCTCTGCCTCATTTATTCCGCTATTGATTTCTTTTAGTGTATTTTTCATTTCAGTTATTGTATTGTCCATCTCTGTTTGTTCTTTGTATCTTCTAGCTCTTTGTTGACCATTTCTTGTCTCTTCTTGGTCTGTGCCTCCATTCTTTTTCTGAGATCTTGCATCATTGTTACTGTCATTACTATGAATTCTTTTTCAGGCAAATTGCCTGTCTCCACGTCACCTAGTTGTTCTTCTGGGGTTTTATCTCGTTTCTTTGTCTGGAACATATTTCTCTGTCATCTCATTTTGTCTAACTTTCTGTGTTTGTGGTTTCCTTTCCACAGGCTGCAGGATCATTGTTCCTCTTGCTTCTGGTGTCTGCTCCTTGGCGGGTGAGATTCGTCCAGGGGTTTGTGCAGGCTTCTTGTTTGGAAGGACTTGTGCTTGCCCACTGGTCGGTGGAGCTGGTCTTGTCCCTCTGGTGTTCAGAGATGTGTCAAAGTGTGTGTTTAGAGGTGGCTGTACATTCAGGACTTTAGGCAGTCTGTCTGCTGATGGGTGGGGCTGTGTTCCACCCTATTGGTTGTTTGGCCTGAGGTGTCCCAGCACTGGAGCTTGCAGGCTGTTGGGTGGGGCCTGGTCTCAGTGCCAAAATGGTGACCTCTAGGAGAGCTCACGCAAATGAATATTCCCAGGGGACTCCACCACCAGTGTCTTTGCCCCCACAGTGAGCCACAGCTGACACATGCCTCCTCAGGAGACCCTCCAAGGCCCACGGGTAGGTCTGGCCCAGGTTCCTATGGAGTCACTTCTTTTCCCTGAGTTCCAGTGCACGTGAAACCTTGTGTGCACCCTCCGAGAGTGGAGTCTCTGTTTCCCTGAGTCCTGTGGAGGATCTCATGCACTCAAGCCCCACTGGCCTTCAAAGCCAGATGCTCTGCGAGCTCCTCCTCCTGATGCCAGACTCCCAGGCCGGGGAGCCTGACATGGGGCTCAATACTCTCATTCCTGTGGGAGAACCTCTGTGATATAATTATTTTCTAGTTTGTGGCTTGCCCAATTGGTGGGTATGGTATCTGATTATATTGTGAAGGCTTCTTGTTTGTCTTTAGATGTAGAATATCTTTTTTGGTAGGTTCCAGTCTTTTCTGTCAATGGTTTTTCAGCAGTCAGCTGAGATTTTGGTGTTTTTGTGAGAGGAGGTGAGCTCAAGCCCTTCTACTCTGCCATCTTGTCTCCTCCAGCCCTCAAGTTTTATTCTTTAAGAAATACATTTCATAAAGTTATAGCTGCCATAGATGGTGATTCCTCTGATGGATCTGGGAAAAGTAAATTGAAAACCTTCTGGAAAGGATTCACCATTCTAGATGCCATTAAGAACATTTGTGATTCCTGGAAAGAGGGCAAAATATCAATATTAAGGAGAATTTGGAAGAAGTTCATTCCAACGCTCATGGATAACTTTGAGAGGTCCAAAACTTCAGTGGAGGAAATAACTGCAGATGTGGTGGAAATAGCAAGAGAACTAGAATTAGAAATGGACCCTGAAGATGTGACTGAACTGCTGCGATCTCATGATAAAACTTGAACAGATGAGGAGTTGCTTCCTATGGATGAGCAAAGAAAGTGGTTTCTTGAGAAGGAATCTACTCCTGGTGAAGATGCTGTGAAGATTGTTGAAATGACAACAAAGAATTTAGAATATTATATAAACTTAGTTGTTAAAACAGCAACAGGTATGAGAGGGTTGACTCCAATTTTGAAAGAAGTCCTATTGTGGGTAAAATGGTACCAAACAGCCTTGCATGCTACAGAGTAATTGTTCATGAAAGGTGGAGTCAATCTATGTGGCAAACTTCTTTGTTGTCTTATTTTAAGAAATTGTGACAGCCACCTCAGCCTTCAACAAACATCACCCTGATAAGTCAGAAGCCATCAAGATAGAGGCAAGACCATCCACCAGCAAAAAGATTATGACTTGCTGAAGGCACAGATGATGGTTAACATTTTTTTAAGCAATAGAGTATTTTTAATTAAGATATGTACATTTTTTAAGACATAATGCTACTGCATACTTAATAGACTACAGTATAGTGTAAACATAACTTTTATATGCACTGGAAAACCAAAAGACTTCTGTGACTTGCTTTATTTCAATACTTGTTTTATCATGGTTGTCTGGAACTGAACTCACAATATCTCCAAGGTATGCCTGTAATACCTTAGTCTAAATGCTGAGCATATTCATCTTTGTTAATCATAGTTGAATGAGATGGAAATTTCTGGATTAGAATTAGAAGTCCCAGTGGGGTTGGTAGGGGAGGCCAAGGTAACTTTCCAAGCTTCATAGCTCAGGGGAACAACTTAAAATACCTGCCTTTGTATAGTCATATCTCCTCTTGCTCTTAGAACCCAGCTTAGTTTAGGACCCCTGGGCCTCCACACATTCTTTATAGGTTTCCATCACCAGGAAACAAAGTAATCACCTTCCAAGATGCTGCACTCACTTTTAGAAATTTTGGTGTGTGGGAACTTTGTGAGATCTGCCCCTTCAGAGCCTCAGTCCACCAGCATTTTCTGAGCATTCTCTCTTCGCCTCTCCCCCTGGTGTCCTATCTAGTTTCAGTCTTGCTCACAATAGTTTATTCTACACAAAGGGCCCTCTCTTAGAATACAACATTTTGTGGAGATTTCTGATATCTCCTACTGCTGAGTCCTCTGTTCTTCCCTAGGACATGTGTTACAAACACCTATGCCAACTTCTTAGGGAGCTTAGGGCAGCACTCATGCCCATTTTTTTTTTTTCTAAATCAGTCATCAGTTTTATACACATCAGTGTATACATGTCAATCCCAATCACCCTCATGCCCATTTTTGAGTTTTCAGATTTTTGCTGTCTCCTATTTCACTGAAATGTATTTAAGGGTTTTTATTTCCTCTTCCTTTTCCTCGGGTTTCTAGGAGAAATAGGACAACTAAAAACTTAGTATCTACCTCATTCCAGGGGAACCCAGAACTCCAAGTAAGACAAAATATATTCAGTTGAACATTTAGACAGTTTTTCCTTGTATTTGATATTTGAAATAAAGGATAAATAAGCATATTTGTTTACATACATAGAATTGTGCAAATGTGATAACAACAGATGCAGAGTAACACAGAGATGTTGCTTTGGCAGCTCAAATACCACAAGCAGTGCTACCATCAGTGACATTATTTTCCAAAATGGTAAACATTGCTTGGTAACATTCTGAACAAAAGAAGTATAATTTTTCCTTGATTTACATAATAGTTACATTCTTGAAATGTTTAATGAAAATTATAACTGTAAAAATAGATAATAAACAGGTTTTACTTGAATAGATGGTCAGTGGGACATTTAAAAGTCATATATGCAATATTTTGTGAGAATTGTGCATCGCATTTCAGGACATTTAGCATTCCTGAGTCCTTCCTTATAAGGTCAGAGCCACCCTTACAAACATTATGACAATCAAAGGTGCCACCACAAGTCTGTTAAGACTAAACGCAAAAGGAACTGCACATGAGCACAATATTATAGTTGATGACAGTTGCTTTCCACAGGGGTACAGTTTAACAATTCTGAAACCACTATACATGTATACTGAAATTTAACAGTTAAGTAAATGATGGCAGATGGTGGGAGCTACCTTTGTCACTGTTGGAGTGAGAGGTTACAGAAAAACAAGGGCAGAAGGCCTTGTACTGTGCAGTAAGGACTACTGTTGGAGACATCAGTAAGAACTCATGCTTATCTTAATATAGATAGAGATAGTTACATATAGGGAACATTTGTAGTTAGGTGTATTCACACAGGTCAGCATACACATATATATTTCTTTGCATTGTCAGCTGAAATGGCCTCAAAGAAACAACACCCCAGTAGCAGTGAGCACACCTTATGCCCAAATCTTGGTTTCTAATACCATTCTCCAATAAAGGAAGCAGGACTCCTTGTGGAATTAACTGATTCTAGGACTGGGGAAGTAAATACCTATGATAAGCCTGAAGTGTCTTGTAATGCCAGAAAGTAAAGTGCTCACAAATCCAAATAAAACAAAAAACCCACCCACACACACACATTGAAGGAGATGTGTCAAAGGGGCACAGGAGCCCATAGAAAGTGTTCCAAATCACCAAAGCTGGAAAGATTTGAGCAACAAAATGAAGTAGTATTGGATTATAACCCAATATAAGATATTCATGAGTCCATACTAATGTAAATTAATGATTGAATAAATACATAAATGGGGGAGACTAGACAAATCTCCTTTGCAGAAGAATTCCACATAATTTATGTAGATACTTCTCCCTCAACTCCCCACTCATTAAGTGTGGGCTATGCATAGTGACGTCCAAGGAGAGTAATATGGAAAGGGGGAAAAAGTTACTTAGCTTTATTGGAGAAATCTGACAAACATTGTCTCAGCCAGGTAATCAAAGTCAATATAGACTAAGTTATATTGATAATATGTACTACTGATACCACGTGATGAGAATGGCACTTTACCTCTGTGTCTTCCTTCCAAAAATCCCATAATTATGAGAAAAAACATCAGCGAAATCCCAATTGAGAGGCAGTTTGCAAAATTCTTGGTTAGTACTCCACAAAACTGTCAAGGTCATCAAAAACAAGGAAAGTCTGAGAACTCTCACAGCTAAGCCAAGAGAAAGTTAAGGAGACATGATGACTGAATAGAATGGTATCTTGGGTGGGATCCTGGAAACTAAAAAGGACAGTAGGTTAAAAACTAAAGAAATGTGAATAAAGTATGGGTTATAGTTGATAGTAGTTTATCAGTATTTCTTCTCTGTGACACACGTACCTTACTAATTGCAAATGCTAATAATAGGGGGAAACTGGACATGGGGTACCTGGGTATTCTCTGTATTATCTTCACAACTTTCTTGTAAATCAAATCCTATTCTAAAGTTAATTTTTTATTAAAAAATAATTTTAAAATTCTCTCACAAATTTCCAAGTTTCTTCCTAGGAGCTGGTATTACTCTTATTGAACACCTACTGAGTTAGTCCCATACTTTAAGCTCTGATGTCTTCCCTCTCCGTGCTCACTTAGAAAATTTGAAGGTAAGATGGAATGCATACACAGTTTTTAAAGGAATAGCTAAGGACACTGTTTCACTTGCCATGGGGTTTGTGTGAAATATTTTTACTAGATAATTTGATTTTCTGCCCAGTACATAATTGTAGTGATGATACTATTAATTATATTAATAATATTGATGATGGGATATTAATAACAAACGACAGAGTGGGGTAGGGAGCAACTCCTGAATAGTTGAGAGTAATACACTTGGGGTAGGATTTTCAGACCTATTACTGGAAAGACAAGGGAAAACTGTCATTGGTGTGATTTTCCTGTAAGCAATTAGTGTAGTTGACTTTCCTTGCTATCTAGAGTAGGAACTGAGCTTTAAGAAAAGCAATATTGTTCTGTTAGAGTACATACTGATGCCAGCCCCAGCAGATTTTTTTTTCTTAGCAAAGGTAGTTGATCTATAATCAGAGAGGAAAAGCCTTAAGAGGAAGGAATGAATTTCTGACCTGACAGCTGCTATATCTCCTTTAAAATAACTATAATCACTGAAAATATCAGGAAGGAAAGGATATAAAAAAGCCCCTTCTATAAAAGCTATGGGTTCTGTGAATGACTAAAATAAGTCTGGTTAAGGAAGACACAGGGCTGTTTGAAAATATCAAATTTCACCTTATCACTGGAAAAGTCAAACCAATAGAACACTGGCATAAGAAAGTAGAAGATTATGCCAACGGAAGGACCATATGAGTGTAATAACCTCATAGTACAGTAGCCACACCAGGGAAGGATAGAATAAGCATACCAAGAAGTAGTGGTGCAGCAGACACACTATGAAGCAGAAGGTAGTATAGAGACTTCAGTGGAACAGCTCATACAGGTGATCCTAGAAAGAAAAGCCTACTCTAAATTTTGTGGGTCTCTAAAGTTTTTTTAAGGCATTGCGGCACTTTAGCCTGCTATAATTTTTCTTTTGCAAAAATATATATTGCTTAATGCTTTTTTTAAAAAATAAAACTTCCTACAGATTTTTGCTCGTAAATTAAGGAGTTAATTTCAGAATATTGAACTATCCAGAGGAAAAATTTTCCTCAGGTTTCTTCATAGTACTGAGTTAGAGATGTCTAGCTGTCCAAAAAGTATGCAATCTCCCCTTCTTCCTTGAAATACACCTAAAGATTTCTCAGCACCCCTGGTAATTAGGTTGGACATGTGACAAAGTTCCAATGGAATGTGAGTGGAAATGATGTGTACAATTTCTGGGCCTGACATTAGATTTCCTGAAACTGCATGGAGGAGAGCTACCTGTGACTGGAACACCTGTGTAGTACTATTACGTGAGTGAGAAATAATTACTTTTAAATTTGGGCAGTTACAGTTTTGGGCCTATTTGTTAATGCAAGATAGCCTATCAATACATGTTTGTTGTTGAGTATTTAGTGAATTAATGAAAGAAAAATCATATATAGGGCTAATACCCTTTTAAGATGTGGGCATTTTATGTAGGAAATATTCACTTAATGCAAGACAAAGCAGTAAAGGAAGAGAGGAACAAAAAGGACACAAGACACATAGAAAACAGAAGTGGTAGGTGTAAATTCAGCTCTATCATTAATAACATTAATGTGAATTAAACAATCAAAGCCAGAGATTATTAGACTGAATTTTCAAAAAATATCCAACTATATACTGTCTAAAAGGAGACATGCATTAGAGCAAAAGATAACAAATAGGTTGAAAGTAAAATAATGGAAAAAGGGGCATTATATAAATGGCAATCAAGAAAGCTAAAGGGGTTATACTAATATCAGACAAAATAGACTTTAAAACAACAAATATTAATAGAGATAAAGAGGACCATTTATAATAAATAGGTCAATTTATCAGGATGCTAGAACAATCAAAAACATATATGCACCTAACAACAGAGGCCCAAAAGATATGAAACAAAAATTGTCAGAACTGAAGAGACATAGGCAATTCAACCATAATAGATGGACACTTTAATGCACACTTTCAATAAAGGATATAAAAACTAAACAGATCAACAAGGAAACAGAACACTTGAACATTATACACAAACTAGACCTAACGTACGTAGAACACTCCACTCAAAAACAGCAGAATACACATTCTTTTTTTAAAAATTTACTTATTTTCTTAATTTTTTTGGCTGCATCGGGTCTTAGTTGCAGCATGCTGGATCTTCGTTGAGGCATGCGGGATCTTTCATTGTGGCGCTCAAGCTTCTCTCTAGTTGTGGCACACGGGCTCCAGGGTGCATGAGCTCTGTAGTTTTGTGGCACAAGGGCTCTCTCGTTGAGGCGCGCGAGCTCAGTAGTTGCGGTGTGTGGGTTTAGTTGCCCCGCGGCATGTGGGATCTTAGCTCCCCAACCAGGGATCGAACCTGCATCCCCTGCATTGGAAGGTGGACTCTTTACCACTGGATCACCAGGGAAGTCCCAGGATACACATTCTTAAGTGCACATGCACCTTCTCCAGGATAGAGCATATGCTAGGTCATAAAATAGGTCAATAACTTGAAATAACTTGAAAAGGATTAAAATTATACAAAGTATGTTCTCTGATCTCAGTGGAGTGAAATTTGAAATTTCACTCCATTGTGAATATCCTAGGCTATCCTGAATAATTTTGAAGAACAAAGTTTGAGGACTCATACTATATGATTTAAAAACTACTCTAAAGCTACAGTGACAAGACATAGTGGTATTGGCATAAGGATAGGTATTCAGATTAATGAAGCAAATTAGAGATCCTAGAAATAGACCTACACATATATGGTCAATTGACTCTTGATAAAGTGCCAAGGTAATTCAATGGGGGAAAGGACAGTCTCCTTAACAAATGGCTCTAGAACAATTGGATATTCATATGGAATAATATGAACCTCAATGCCCCTACCTTACATGATACACAAAAAGTTAGTTGACGTAGATGACAGCTTTATGTAAAAGCTAAAACAATATTACTCAAAGTATTGTGGATTAAAGTAAGACACAGATTTCACCTCTTTAATTACGGAAGTTTATAATATTCTAATACCCAGTACTTGCATTTTTTAATTAAATAATCTCATACAGTGTCTATGGAAATGTAAATTAGTCCAAACTTACTGAAGGACCATTTGACAATACTTAGCAAAAGCAGAAAAAGCCATAACTGAGCAATTTCATTTCTAGAAATTTATCCTAAGGAAACCATCATGGCTGTTAAAAAAGATTTATCTTTTAGAGTGTTTATATTTT
This sequence comes from Balaenoptera acutorostrata, assembly GCF_949987535.1. NCBI lineage: Eukaryota > Metazoa > Chordata > Mammalia > Artiodactyla > Balaenopteridae > Balaenoptera > Balaenoptera acutorostrata. The sequence goes on along the minus strand of NC_080064.1, from coordinate 96,007,491 downwards.
CCATTGTTTATAATAGTGAAGAATTGTAATAATGAATATGTTTAACAAAATATTAGTTTAAATCTAACACAGTACAGTATTAAACAGTTCTTTGAAATAATGATATAGGAGAATGTTAATGACATGGGAAAATGTCTCTACTATATTAACTAGGAAAAGCAATATTCAAAATAGTATATATAATCTGAGATTATTTTAATAAAAAATGGAATATGCAGGCACTTCCCTGGTGGCACAGTGGTTAAGAATCCACCTGCCAATGCAGGGAACACAGGTTTGAGCCCTGGTTGGGGAAGATCCCACATGCTGCAGAGCAACTAAGCCCCATGCGCCACAACTACTGAGCCTGCGCTCTAGAGCCCGTGAGCCACAACTACTGAGCTCATGTGCCGCAACTACTGAAGCCCGCGTGCCTAGAGCCCATGCTCTGCAACAAGAGAAGCCACTGCAATGAGAATCCCTCACACCGCAGCAAAGAGTAGCCCCTGCTCACCACAACTAGAGAAAGCACACGCGCAGCAACGGAGACCCAATGCAGCCAAAAATAAATACATTTATTTTAAAAAATGGAATAGGCAATAAAGCAGTTATACAAAAAAGAAGAGAGAGAGAGAAAGTGAAAGGTTTCACATCTAAATTAAATCTCTGGACAGTGAGATCATGTGTATTTTTTTTCTTCTGTGATTTTCTGTATTTTCCATACAATAAACATGTATCATTTTGTATTCAGAAATCAAAGTGTATAGGTCACTTAAAAATAGCAAAAGAAATTGGTATAAAGGAGAGAATTTTAAGATGGTTGAAAAAATTTTAGTATAACACAGGTAGCTAATGAAGCTTTGCATTTAAGATTAAATGCCTTAATGCATTTAAACAGAATAAAAATGTAAGACTAAAATAGGCATATTTTAATACATTTTTTAAAACTTAGTAATTTTATAATAGTTGATTTTCTTAGTCATCCTCTCTTTCTTATGAATAACCTTTGTTTTCCTAGGGAGAGGATGGTAATGCCTCAATGCAAGTTGAAGTGTTGTTTATAATGTTGTTTAGTTACTCACCCTGTCAGATCACAAAAGGCTACCAGGAAGTCAGTGCAGGATGTTGTGTGGACAGCAGGAAGTTCTTCTGAGGTTTAACAAATTTGGCCAAAGAAAATTCAAACAGGTGCACATAGTGGCCAGCCTTACTCCACTTCATTCATGTGCAATCTGGATTACTTCAGCCAAGATAATTAGGTTGGTCATGATTTGTATAATCCAAATGCATTTTTTGATTGAATGAAACAAATGAAAAGGAATGGTTTCCATTCTCTACTTTTGTTTTTTACTGGTAGTGGTGTTATGTTTTTAGACCAATATATTTATATTTAAAGCAAGCATTTCCATTTTGAAATTTTTTTGAGAGAAGATATAATGACTTTTAGTGTAGTATATCACAAGCAATTTATGAGTATGATTTATGATCCCCCCATATGATTACCTCCAATACAATTCTTCTGTCTGCAGAAGAAGGAACAATAATGTATTGTTCCTCTCCTCTTTGTAGTGTATTATCTCATGATTCTTCCAATAACCCTGGAAGGAGGGAGAACAGACATTTTTAATCCAATCCTGGCCACAAAGAAACTAGAGATCAGATATTTCAGATAAATTTGCTGCAAGTTAAAGACGTTTCTAAGATGCATATGGGAACTAGGGTGATATTTAGAAAGGACATGATTGTTGGAACCAGATAAACATGAATATGAATCGTGACTCTGTTATTTGGGAAAGTCACTCAATCTTCTTGATAGTCAGGTTTCACATATGTAAAAAAAAAAAAAGGGGGGGTTATTAATTCCTACTTTGGAGGATTGTTATGAGACTTAAATGAGAATAATATATGTAAAGCATCTAGAATTTAGGATGTTTCTCTAACAACTGCCTCCATTCATTTTGAAACCAAGCAGGACCCTGCAGGGCCCTCCCAGGTACAGCCCTTCCATGTCCCCTGACTCTTATTTGTAAAAAATCTGTAGTGTCCCAGGCCTCCTCTGAGTCACAAAAATCAGGCTCAAGCAGTTAATGATTAGTCAATAGAGTCACAGACTCTTTAGTTCCTCCCTGAAGGACATAGATAACAGTGTCTGATGCACATTCCTGCGTTGCTTTGCAGTTACTATAACTGCCACCAGAGAGAAAAAGCTAACTGCATGATGACCAGACTGTAGCCATAACATAAGCTTGTCCATCTTGCATCATTCCAAGAACTGGCCTCAAGAAAATGGAAACAAACCAACCCTAGAATTGAAGATTATGCTTGAAACAATCAGGGTGATGCTTATCAGACCACAGCATGACCAATTTCAAGATGATTGTTGGATCTGATTGTGCTGCTCTGCATGAAGCCCCCCACCCCACCTGTGCACCCCTGAAACTCCCCTTTAAAAGCCCTTGCCCCCTGATTGGCAGTGGGAGTTGGTTCTTTGGGACATGAGTCCACCTCCTCCCCAGGATTGTGGCTTCCTCAATAAAGCTATCTTTCCTTTCACCCAACTCTTGTCTCTCAGTATTGGATTCTTGAGTGATGAACAGCTGAACTTGAGTTTGGCAGCAATTTCTCTTAAATATTATACAGTCTCTGAGATAGTTGTAGCTGAATATTTTTAAAATTTATTTTTTATTGAGGTAACATTGGTTTATAACACTATATAAGTTTCATGTGTACAACATTATATTTCTTCTACTTTATGCACTATAATGTGCTCTTCATCAAAATTTAGTTTCCATCCATCACCATACAGTTGATCCCCTTTACCCATCTCACTCTCCCCACACCCACTTCCCCTCTGGTAAACACTACTCTGTTCCCTGTATCCATATGTTTTTGTTTGGTTTGGTTTGTTGAATTATTTTATTTGTTTGTTTGTTTACACTCCACATATGAGTGAAATCATATGGTATTTGTTTTTCTCTGTCTGACTTATTTCACTTAGCATAATACATCCATGTTGTTGCAACTGGCAAGATTTCATCTTTTTATGGCTGAGTAGTATTCCACTGTATATATATACACCACATCTTCTTTATCCATTCATCCATTGATAGGCATTCAGGTTGTTTCCATATCTTGGCTATTGTAAATAATGCTGCAATGAACATAAGGGTGCATATATCTTTTTGGATTGGTGTTTTTATATTCTTTGGATAAATACTGAAAAGTGGGATAACTGGGTCATATGGTAGTTCTATTCTTAGTTTTTTTGAGGAATTCCATACTGTTTTCCTTAGTGGCTGCACTAGTTTACATTCCCACTAATAGTGCATGAGGGTTCCCTTTTCTCCACACCCTAACCAACACACATTATTCTTGCCTTTTTGATAATAGCCATTCTAACAGGTGTGAGGTGATATTGTAGCTGAGTATTTTAAGTATGGAAACAAGCATAACTTGTGGGATGTAATGACTAGGGCTTTGTAACTGTTTCCCAGAGTCACTCTGAACTCATTTTGTGAGGCTGGTTCTTCCCTTGTTCTAGATGAAATTTAGGGCAGATCACACAACTGATCACTTTCAGTTAATGAAAGGTTCTTCAAGGAAGTAATTAGTATGTTTGGCCCAGTGTAGTCATCAAAACGTCAATCTCAATTTAAAGCTAAAATGTCTTCCTCTACCTCTGCTCAGGCCTGTTGCAGACAAAAGGTCTGTGAGGAGAGAGATGGGCATTTTTGGCTTTTCTTTTTTTCCTTCTAGGATTCATTTTCTCTAGTTTGCTAATCCCATCAGTCACAACAGAACAGAAAGGAGAGGAAAGGGCCAGTGGGCCAGTTCTTACCTAATACCGTTGTGAGCAGCACTGAGTTTTCTGCCTTGATATCTTGTGAAACTCTTTCTTTCTCTTATCAGGTCTTTTGCAGGTTCTTTGGAGACCCACCCAGTTACTAGGAAACTCTTTTCTGTAGTTTCTTGGTGGATATCATGTATTCTCCCTGGTTGATCACTTACGTCTCCTTCTTCAATCTCTAGACATCTGTTGGTGCCTCCACCTTTTTTTCTGCTGAAGTTCATTTATCTCTTCAGACAGCCCTTTAACCCTTTTAGACAGGATCTAAGACAACTCCACCTTGGCTTTCTTTTCACAGCCCACATCTTTTCACAGGGGAAATATTCACATATTCTTTGTTTCAACAAACTCTGAGAGTGTAACTTGCCTAAGGCAGCAGCTTCTCTTTCACTTTATTGTGAGAATGGTGAGCACACATTTCCTAAGCATGAATCAGATACCAGTTCACTGTGTCTTCAAAACCGATGAGATTTATATCAAACTTTTCAGGTAGTCTCACTAAAGTTCCTTGCCCTAGGCTGCAGGTGAGGGACAGGCACCCTTTTCCCTGGGTGGGAGGTGGGGCTGAGTCGAAGGGGCAGTGTAGCAGCAGCTCTCTCTAAAAATCCTCTTCTAATTGAACCCCTTTTACCCTCAATGTGCGTGAGAGGGGTTCAAGGGCCACAAAACTGACTTCTACTACTACTTCCTTTGAAAATTCTGCTTTATGGCCTTGCATTTCATTTTGTCTTAGGATGTATGCTGTCTTGGTATCTTAGTTAAATTTCTATTTAACAGCCTGTTAATTATGCATTACTTTATATAAAATGTATGTTCCTACAAAGTTGCTTATAAATTTGGTTTTTAATTGAATCCCATTTTGCCATTGACTTAAATAAGTCAGTTTCAGAGATGCTTTATTTTTCTGATTTGTTTTCAAATGGAGCTGACTTTTGAACATTTGACAAATTATATATAATCTGATACACTGAAACCTAAGTCAATTAAATTTAATAAGACAAATCTATTTGTACATCTAGATCCTCTTCCAGAAAATGCACTTCTCCACTTTCTTATTTGGATTCACTGGGAACTGCAATGCATTGACATAATCCTGGGCCCATGGACATTGTTAATTTCTCCAGTGGTGAGCACCTAACCTAACCTAAGTCAAGGAGTCCCTCATGAGGATTTAGAGAACTTAGTACCAGAAAGAGCATTACAAAAGGCTGTCTCTGGTGCCTGAGGTAGTAAGATATAAAACTGGGAGCTGTTAGTTACAACCATGTTTCCTACTATGTGAGGAAAACTGATCTGCAGTGTGGGAGAAGACAGAAGCAGGAGCACAGATGGGAGCAGAGACACAACATTCAGAATCTTGAGGCTGTTCCAGTTCATGTTTCTTGTTTTACCTGAGTTCCAGCTGTAGTCCTTCTCTTCTTGCATAAGTTAGCTCATACTGGGTTTCTGGCAGTTGGAGTCTCCAAACACTTTCTCTTTAGAGTCTACTAAGTTTCCTCAAATATTTTTTTTTGAAAATAGAAAATATGAAATTAGGGTATAATATGACTAAATTTATGTACACACACATAATATAATGACTTATACAGAGTCAACATCTAGAACACATTTGAAGACATTAAAGGGGAAGGTTAATTAAAATGAACAACAATAACAAAGAAGAATCAACATTACAACAACTTTAAAAAGCAGTACATTTTGACAACAGAAGGTTTCAAGGTTTACAAAATGAACTTTAACCATCCCTTGCCCTTTTTTGTGTAGCACAAAGTTACATTATATACTTCAGGGCTTAAATAGATGATTGAGTCACTGAGAAATCATTCACAGGGATTATAAAGTTCCTGACTCCATATGAAACTTTGATTTTGTTATTGATAGTAGGATGCTGATGCAATAAATTGTGTTTGCAACATATAATTTTTAAGATAACTATATTACATTTTTTCTGTTGATTTACTTTAGTTTTATTGGAGAGCATAGTGAGTGAATATGGAAAGAGAATATTTTTTAAAAAAGAAAAAAATATGTTGTGTTATACCCAGGTTTTAAATAATAGTTCTGTATTTTTTTGTGAGTATATTTTAGGAATCCATAACTATTATACTGATGACTAAAAAAATAAAGACCCACTAATCTTCCTTCTTTCCTTTGATCTCCTCCTGCCTGCATTTCCCTCTCTGTTTTTACTAGTATTTATCCCAAAGCTATTCTTCATCTTTAAGTTGCAGCACCCTCTACTGAGTTGGTAGCAACATTACATTGTGGCTATTTTTCCAATAGTGGATCCTTTTCCTTCGAAAGGAAAAATAACACTTTGAAAATGTACTAAAAAGATGGACTTTCTGCAAATTGAATTGCTTGCAGACTACTTCAAACTTATTAAAAAGATACAAGTACAGTCACATTACTACAAAGAAACAAGTGATCATGAGTTTGAAGGTATTATGAAAACACAAGCAAACAATGTAAAAGACATTTAATTTTTGAGTATATATAGCAATGAGGTATGAATGAAATAAAAAAAGCAAAAAGTCCCATTTTAAATATGAGTTATGAACATTTTAAAATGAAAAATGTGCATTTGAACTTTCTCTCTGCACAGTAAAACTGTTAAAATGAATGTTGGAGGAGCAAATTTTTATTGTTCTGTAGATTCTTAGTTTTATTGTTATTTACATGGCCCAAATTTCTTCCAGTTACAATATCCTGGAGGTATGGTTAAGTTATTTTGTCTCCTCTGACTAAATTGTACGCTCCGTGAGTACAGACACCCCTCTATATTTCTGTATCTAAAAATATTTAAAACCATGAATTCACACCAATACCACTAATTCAAATCCAACACTATAGCGTTCATTCTAGCTTTCCTCTTGGCGTATTTGTAACTCACTTCCCTGACAACAAGAAGCCTAGCTCTCATTATCCTCAGTATATTTATTTATTTGCTCTATCCTCTTGTATGTAACTAGTCTCCCAACCATTAGACTGCTGCCCTGCTCAGCTTCCTTTTTTCCTTGAGCTTTGATCCATGCTGGGCAGCTTTCCTCAAGGCTGCCTAATAGCTTTTAACTGGTGATACCAGGAGGAAGAGAGGGAGGGAGGGAGGGAAGTAGGGAAGGAGATGGAGGCTTTACATACAAAAACATAAGTATAGAATATTGATACAATTTCCATGATTATTGATTCTTCAATAGATGTGCAATTTTTTCCCCTTCACTTTCAATCTATTGGTCTTCAGGACAAAATTTACACAAATGTTCACAAACTGAAGATGGTCTGAACACAGTCTTTCACGTAATTATTTTCAAAGTGATGAGGTATGTGGTTTTGAATCCAGTTTGAATTTGACACAACTGGTTTGAAATGGGAATTATTTACATGATTTAATAATAATGGCAGTTTTTCAGTAATTAAGTGCCATGTTTTTGTGATTGAGAGTTGTCTGCATTTACCTTTTGGGGGATTGGAGATAGTGGATAGCCTGAGCAAGAGACAGAATTCACCTTCTTATCTGGATTTCTGTCTCCTAAATGCCTTGGAAAACCTGGGGACAATATCCACTTATCTTAATGTTATAAATGAGTCAAAACTTAAAATGATTATTGTTCCCCTAAAGACTACAAGAACATTCAAATGTAAAACTCATTGTATGATAAAATTGTCTTTCCAGTGATGGTTTTACAGTGAGCCAATCAAACTCTTGGCCCACTTTGTGATCACTTAAATTTGAGACAGCAATGACCAGGATTTTGAAATAGGATCAGGTCTTTGTGGACCAGCTGAGACTTTGGTCTTATTGGAACTAAGTGTTCCAGTAAATAAAAAGGGTAAACTTGTTTACCAGCTAAAACTCTGAAAATCTAGAATGATTATTCAAGCAGATCCCCCTAACTATATGGTATTCAAAGTAGGTGTTGAAAGAGGTCTTTGAAGACCAAAGTAGATGAAATTGATTAAGTTCAAAAGTTGTTCCAGTGGAAGACAGTAGTACTTGAGAAGGCTAGATGCTGGGAAAAATGGAAGCAAGCTGAACCCCAGACTTCTGTCCTGACCATGGAAATAAATTGGGCTAAGGAAGTGAATGAGTTCAGGGTTTCTGCTCTTGACCTGCGTAGGAACACTGGTCTTTGAGAATTACCAGCATACAAGTGGGTAGGGATGCCTTCTCTCATGCAGATGTTTAAATATCTATGTAACATTTTCTTTTCTCATGCTTAAAGTTGCTATTGTTAATTATACCTTTATTAGGTGTGGTAACAGTGTTTTCTTAACTCATTGCAGTTACTTTTATTTAAAAAATTAAAAATGAATTATTAGAAAATTGAAATAAAAAGACGAGCCATGAGGTTTTCTTTTTATGTACTAGATTCAACAAATAGGAAATTACTCTATCAAACTGCTGTAAAGTTTCTAAATGCTTCCTCTTAATCTCTGACTTACCTTGTTGTGAACAGGTAACAGCTTGCAGTCTGGCACCAGTGTGCAAACTACACTTTGAGTGGTATTACTTTACGCCAGCAGAGCTTCTTAAACCTGAATGTGTGAAAGATCACCTGAGGCTCTTGTGTAAGTGCAACTCTTATTTAGTAGACCTGGGGTGGTGGTGCTGAGATTCTGTATTCCTAACAAGCTCTCAAGTGATACTGATGCTGCTGGTCTGCAACCACGCTTTTGTGTAGCCAGTCTTGAAGTTTATGTACTTGATAAGCTACTTTGATTTTCACAGTGATCTTTTGAGCTAAGAATTCTTATTCCATTTTACTTATGTTTAAGTCAGATTTATTGAGGTATATTTCCAGAGAGTGCACAGTGCTGTGCATTTTAACAAGCTCATACAGTTGCATAAACACCACCATAATCAAAACACAGAACAGTTCCATCACTCCCTCCCTGCCCCTCAGCACCTGACAACCACTGATCTGTTTTCCGTCTCTAGAGTTTTGCCTTTTCTAGAATGTCATGTAATGTATGGTTGCATGCATCAGTTCATTCCTTTTTATTGCTGAGTAGTATTCCATTGTATGAATGTAACACAGGTTGCTTATCTGTTCACCCATTTAAGAAATTTTGCTTATTTCTGGGTTTTGGCAATTATGAAGAAAACTGCTATAAACATTCTTGTACAAGTTTTTGTGTGAACATAAGTATTCTCAGTCAAAAATTTGACAGGTAATTCCTCTATTTACTCCAAAGAAAGAAAAGAAAGAAAGAAAGAAAAGAAAAAGAAGAAGAAGAAAAGACATTTAAGTCTGAGATGACCTTTTCAAGCAGCTTCTCTTCAAGTACAGAGTGTTCATCGCAGGGATTGAAAGAGGTTTTTAAAGACGGATAGAAGATTTGATGACGTTTGAAAGCCTTTCCAAAGGAAGAGGATAATTCTTAACAAAACTAGAAATTGTTTAAGTAAAATAAGCAAACAAATTGGTTTCAAGATGATTTTACTAAACAAGCAGTCCTCAGTTTACAAACTCTAGATTTGCATATGTCTTAAATATATAAAATAGTATGAGGGAAAGTAAATTCAAGGTCTGAGTTCCTGGATTTTTTTGGAACTAGTTTTTGTTTAGTGTTTCAGAAAGCGTGGGCAGATCCTTATTTATAGTACAAATACAGATCTGTATCTCCTGCAGGTAACAGGAATACAGTGATAGTTTCTATAAGCAGCTGTGGATGAACAGAGAATTATTACAATTAATATCTCATCTGATTGGCACTTGAGAGTGTTAAGATCTTTCACATACAATATACAACCTTGTTGTTATGAGACAGATATTCATACTCTCATTTTACTGAAGAGAGAGGCTACCCAGGGAGGTTATGCCACATCTCCAAGTTTACACAGCTGAAGGATTAGGACCCTGTCTGGTATTTTCTTTGGAGGTCCACTGTTCCTTCGCTTATCCCATGTTATGCAGTAAGAAGTTCTGTCTTTCCTGGGCAATAAACCCCAAGCCTTGTAACTGCATCCATCTTGAGAGGGAGAGGCCTGAGGTTTTTCTAATATGTGTTGATGGCAGATGCTCCCTAAGATTTATCGGGGCAGATCACACTAAGCTGTAGAGCGAAGTAATCCCTCTTTTTACCGCCGCCCACCTGGATGGATGTTGATAGTTTCTGCAAAAGACCCTTGAGTGCCCCCCAACCTCGCGCCCAGTTTTGTTGAGCTATAATTATATAATACCGTATTAGTTTTAAGTGTTCCTTTTTGTTTCTTAATTGCTTTCAGATTTAACTCCTCTGCTTCTTAAAGCTTAATTCCCATCCCAGGTGAGCAGCCACCCAACTCTCTCATTTTTTGTGAATAGAAAACAGTCCCAGAGATGTGTAGTGTCCGCGGAGTTGCACGAAAAAGTGCGAGATCCGTGCGAGACAAAGCCCGAGAAGGCCCAGTGTCCCTGCCGAGAGGACTGTTTCTGGGCAGTTCGCCAGGGCTCCAAGCCCGAAGGGAAGGGAGCTTGAAGTTAAGTAACCTGAGCTTCAAGCTGCTCCCCCAGTCCTCCTGTTCACACCCCCGCCCCCACCTCCGTCCCCCGCTCCACCTTTAATACGCTGATGCAGAATCCCACAACCTCCGGGGACTGGCTCCTCGTGCCGCACCCCTGACAGCTCCACTAGGGACGCCGCAGAGCTCACCCCCCAGGTCCCACAGCCCCGGCCGGGCCGCACCCCGCAGCCCTTTCACTTCCGGCCCGCTCCAGGCAGCGCCTGGCCCGTCCCCCGCGCCTCTCGGGGAGGCGGGCGCCGGGCGAGCTCCTCCCCAGGCAGCAGCGGGAGCGGCCACGCCCTGTGCGCCGAGCCGGCCTCGGGTGGGGACTTGGCTCTGTTCAGCTTGCGCGCCGCGGGCCCCTTACAGCCAGGCCACGCGCCCGATCAGCCCTCGGCCCCCCTGACCTCCCTCGGCTGGGCCGGCCCGCGCCTCCCGGACCATGCTGCGCTGGCTGCGGGGCTTCGTGCTGCCCGCGGCGGCCTGCCAGGACGCGGAGCCGCCGACGCGCTACGAGACCCTCTTCTACAAGCTTGACCGCAACGGGGACGGCGTGGTGGACATCTGCGAGCTGCAGGAGGGGCTCAAGAGCCTGGGCATCCCCCTGGGCCAGGACGCCGAGGAGGTGGGTCGCTGCGGGGCCCGAGGGCCGGGAGGGCTGCGGGGACTCTGGGCGCTGCCAGGACGGAGGGCGGCTGCCCGCGCCTCTGCAGGAAGTAGCTGGGACTGTGGCTTCCAGCCCGCGAGTGGCTTCAGGAGCTCGGCAATGGGGTCAGGTATCCCGGAACGAATGCGCGTCAGGATCTGAAAGGCTACCGGTACTTTTCCAGAAAAATTAGTGCAGTGGACACTCTGGCTCACTCTAAGAATTTAAAATCCTGTGCCCAGTACGTTTGCTCTGAATGCATCCCAGGCCTTTTTAAGCCTATGCAAAAATTTAGCCACTTTTTGTTTTCTGGTTTTTTTTTAGCTCTCACACTTCAGTGGGCCCCAAGTTCTGTAAAGAGTCTCACATTTTGTATCTCTTCGAAGCTGCTTTCTTACACCAGCTAGTTTGTCTACTGTTTCAAAACTGTTTGAAAACCAGTGGTATGTTTCCCCCAACTTCCCGTTGAGGAGAGGCGACGTTCCATTGTTTAAGACATTCTTAATGCCCTAAGTACATACGTTGACCTGAGGGGTTGGCCCGTCGTATGAGCAATTTCAGCTTCTCTGAGTCATTTTAATTGTGTCCCTGAAGTGCAGCCCCTATCAGCAGAGATACTTGGAACCTCTCCAACCCCACTGAAAAGTAGGACACTTTGGCATTCCCTATCCCAAGAGAGAAAGTGATTAAGCTATAAGAGCCATAAACTGTTTTATAGTAGTTATATTTTAAGCTACTCATTCAATGTCTTTAGTAGTTACAGGCCTCTTCAGGTTACTATTTCTTCCTGAGTCAAATGTAGTAAGTTACAACTTTTAGGAAACTGCCCATTCTGTCCAAGGCTCATAATATTTATATTCACTTGTGATTTAAAAAAAGTTCTGACTGTATCTGTAGTTATGTTCTCTGTTTTATTCCTGATATCTCCCCCCCACCCCCGCTTCCCCTTCAATCTTGCCAAATCTTTTTTTCTTGCCAATCTTTTTTTTTTCCCCTTCAACCTTTGTCTCTTTTATTCATACACTGAAAGAACCAACTTTTGGTACTTTTTGCAGATTGTCTCCGTTTTAAAAATTTTCTTCCATTAACTTTTGTTTATTTCCTTCTACTTTCTTTGGGTTTGCTCATTTGTCCCTTTTCTAATTTCTTGAGTTATTAATAAATGCTTGATTTATTAATTTTGAGCTACAATATCACTTTAATCACTTCTTTAGTTTCATCCCGTAAGTTTGTACTTTTGTTGTAATTTAGTTCTAAGTATTTTCTAATTTCCAATATGATTTCATCTTTGACCCATGAATTATTTAAATGTGTGCTTTAAATTTCCAACTATATGCTTTTTTGGTTGGTTCTTTGAAAATATGAATAAAATAGACAAATCTCTGGCAAGACTGATTAATAAAAAGAGAGAGGAACTCAGGAATAAAAAATGTCTTCAATTTTCCAAAATTTATATAAGAACAAATTATAAAATAAGTTGTATAAAACTGTGTGTATGCAAACATATAGAACAGGATGGCGTATATTTGTCACACACATAATATATGTATTCTATACATACACATAAAATATATTTTATACCTACATACATATACATAGTATCACTCTGTGCTCATGCCAGATATTATTAACTATTCCCAGCACTCTTTTTTGATGGGTATATTCTTCAATTAAAGGTTAATAATGATTACTTCTGGATGGTAGGCGTTAAATTACCTTGTTACTTTTTTCTTCACAATTTTTGTATTTCAATTTTTTAAAATGATCATACATTATTATTTTTATGATTAGGAAAAAATAGAGTTGTTGTTTTTTTTTTTTAATAAATATCACCTCCTCTGGGATGAGCTTTTCTGGACCACCCTCTATAGAAGAGTTGGTCTCACCCTGCTATTTGTAGATCTTTGTCTCCTGTATCGCTACTGCTATAATTTTCAAAAGGTACTATTTTTATTTATTGGCTGTGCCTTCCACTAAGACCAGACATCTTGAAGATGAGGGTCATGTCTCAGTGATCTAAGCACAGTGGTACAAAAAAATTTAAGGCTGTGATTTGAAATACCGTAAACAAGACAGTGGGTCATTTGAAATAATTAAAAGAAAAAAAAATTTAACTGTAAAACAGTTGTTAGTGCTTTTAAAACTAAAACCAAAAACTCTCCTGTTGCTAGATACCTAGAAATGTTGGATAAAATAAGATAAATATATAAAAGACTTTTTTTAGAACAGTTTTTTGTTTACAACAAAGTTCAGAGGAAGGTACAGAGATTTCCCATACAGCCTCTGCCTCTAAACACCACATACATAGCCTCCCCCGTTGTCAACATCACTCATCAGAATGGTACATTTTTTACCAAAGGTGAACCTACATTGACACCTCATTATCACTTTAAGTCCATAGTTTACCTTAGGGTTCACTCTTGGTATTGTATGTTCTATGGGTTTGGACAAATGTATAATGACATGTATCCATTATTATAATATCATATAGAGTATTATTACTGCCCTAAAAGTCCTCTGTGCTCTGCCTATTCATTCCCACACCCTGACCACTGATCTTTTTATTGATTCTATAGTTTTTCCAGATAAACATCTTTTTACATACATAGATGAGCTTGTAAGAAAATAAGAAAAATCTAGTCAAACCACCTGGGTTTAAATCTTGGTTCTGCTACTTACTAGTTAACTTTGGGCCATTAAAAATATCTTTTTAGCTTCAGTTTCCTCATCTGTGACAGAGGTAACATGAGTACTTATCTTGTAGGGTTATTGTGAAGAATAGATGAATTAAAATAAGTAAAGTATTTAGAATAATTCATGATACCTAATAAGTAATCAATTAGCCTTTAAATTATCTAAAACTGTTACTACCATCACTTTTGAAAGAGGGGTGTCAAAATTTCCTCTATGATTGTACATTTGCCAACTTTCCTTTATAATTCTGTTGATTTTCCCTTTTATTTTAAAAACAGACTATATAATGGACTATACTGCTAGTGTATTCAAATTTAGCATTGTTTTAGCTTCCTGGTGAATTGCTCCTTTCATCATTACGCTTTCTTGCCTACCCTTATAGCATGGTTCCCGCCATATTTTACAAATACCTGAGTCATTGCACTAGCCAGGGTGTTCCCCTCAAACAGCTTGTTTTCCCAGGTCACCGCTGGGAGATCTTCAGCATTTGGGCTCCCACCTTGTACAAGGCATCATCCTTGCCCCATGTTGCACTCAGGGCTCTTTGCCTGCTGGGCAGTGAATGAGCCAGTTCCCAAACCCCATGTTCTCACCTCTTGTCTTGGGCTACTGCTGGTGCGAACTGTGTCATTTCTGGTTCTCCTAGGAGCAGAAACCAAGATGGGATTGGGTGTGCAAAAGAAGGGTAAGGGAGAGGAAACAGGAGTGGGTCGAAGGGGGTGTCTTCAGACCACGATACAAGTTTAATGCCTGTTAGAAGAGCGCAAGAAAAAAGAAGGTTTAGGAAGAACTTCAGACCAAAGCATAGTTCTTAGAAAGTCTCAACTAGGCTAACGGGGAGTCACTGAGGAAAGGTAATCTGTTAGGAGAGTCCTGCAGAGGCTGCCCCGTGCTGTACTAGTCATTGGTCGGAGCAGCCCAGGGCAAGCGTGGCCTTGGAGTGAGTGCTGCAGTGGGTCCAGAGGTCCAAAGGTGTGGCAGGTTGGCTGTCAGTCACCTCTGCTCCTGCAGCAGGTTCGCCTGTGGAGCGACCTGACCTGGCCTCCACAGGCCACTCCATGGCTCCCACAGATGTGCTTCTCAGCATAGGTTTGGGGAGTGCTCCCTTATTGTTCTCAGCCTCTCTTCCTCAGGGAGGACAGTGGGACAAACTACAGTCCCCATTGCTTCACTTGGTCACAACTGGCACTCATGATTTCCCTTCTTGACTGTCTATTTTAAATTCCACTCACATTGAGCTAGAATCTCTGCAGGTCTTTGTGACTTACCTGGTGGTGTGACCCAAGCTTTCCTTTCTGCAGTGTCTGAGCTTCTCAGGCCAGTGTTGCTGCATGTGCCCATTCACAGTTATAACTGGGCATCCCTGGAGTCCACGTGGATCATCTGAGTTCCATAAGTATTCCTGTCTGTCTCTGCGGTGTGGAAGCAGCCGTGCTTCCTGCTGATCAGGGCCAATTTACACCTACTAAGAGGAGGACTTCTTTTCTTGCCTGTTGGTCCCTGGACACAAGGAGTTACAAATGTCCAGGTGAAAGTTACAGCTTGTAGTTCAATGGGACCCTCATTGTGTTCCCTGACAAGAGTATATCTATCCTGCTTGGGGACCAGAAGCTAACCCTGCAGAGCCCAGAGTTGTGGGGGCGGGAAGCAAAAAGTCCCCAGTGGGTCATTGGGAGTGATAGTAAGTGGGACCGCTCCTGCTTCCACCTCTTAGTTCCTGGACTCATGTATTCTTCCTTTTGGGGGCACAGAGCCACATGGTAGTTCTCTGATTTAGTGTACATAACGGCATCCCAAAGGGTGGCAACCCATTTTTGCCAAATATTGTCTCCTAGGTGGTGCTTCGGCTGTGCTTTCAGTAGGACATTCCAGCATTCTGTGAGGTTGGCTGCTTCCAGATGGTGTGGGGTGTGAAATGGCCAGTGGATCCAGTGGTCTTGGGCCCATGTCCACACCTCTTACACTATGAAGGGATCCCCTGGTCAGATGCTGTGTTCTGTAGGGATTTCATGCCTGTGGCTCAGGCATTCCACAAGCCCCCAGATAGTGGTGCTATCTGAATCGTTGTGGGCAGGAAAGGGAAACCCCTACCTTCCTCTGAGGAAGACCCAGTGCCCCTTACACCACAGGAGGCACCCAATATAACTGACTTTCCACCGAGTGACCAGTTGGCCTTCTTAAGGATTAGTGTCATGTCAGGGCCAGGCAAGGGCCAGATCATGAAAGGCATTGAGGACCTGCCAGGTGGTTTGGACTTTTATCATTTAAGTGATGGGAGCACTTGAGAGGTTTTAAGCAAGAGGGGACACAGGCAAACTTATGACTTAGGAAGATCACTCTGGTGGCTGTGCAAAAACAGGAGGAAGAGAGGGTGTGGAGGCAAGCCTGGGCGACAGTAGCCAATCAAATACTTGGAATTAGGGTTACATGGTCAGTCTTTATGGGGGAGAATTTCAGAGGCATAGGTCAAGGGTTTGTATAATGTCAAGGATTGGGGAGATTACCCACTTGAGTATCTAGAAATGAGAACTATGGGGTGATTCTTCAAGGGAAGGTTTCAGGATAATTTGCATCTAAAACAAATACTCAACCTAAAGTGAAATCTCTATAAATTTCTGTCTGACTTGATCTCATCTCCATGTTGCCAGGCTTTTGTAACGAATTTGGCATGTAGAAGAGAGCAAATTTCTGTTTAAGTTCCTTTAGGCCTTAAATGGAAAGAATGTGGAACATAATAAGGAATACAATAACTAATTGTTACTAAGTGTTCCAAAAGTATACAGGGAAGGGAAAAGACATCAAGGCAAGTCCTTAGACAAAATTAAGAACTAGCTAGAGGCGAACTCACTATGGTTTCTTCTGATATGAATGACCCTGCTTTTCCATGTGTTTCCAAATCTCCTCATTATGAAATCAGTGTTTTAGAAGAGATAAAATTCACATTAAGTTCTCCTACGACTCAGGAATTGAGAGCAGAAGGTAGTATGAGGAACAAGGAGATACAGTAGTTATTACTAATTTTCCCATAAGAATCTAGTAATCCTGTCTGCTTTTTGGAGTATTTTCCATTGTTTCCTCCCTCCTCCCTCTTTGCCTCCCCCTCCTCCTCCTCATTGTTTTTCATCAAAGCCCACATTAGAACATTTTAAAAGGCAATCCCAATGTTTGGATGTCATTTGAGGTACTCTGAGGAAAAAAATTTCAGAACATCAAAGAGCAGAAGAAATAATCTGAATTTTAATTTACTGAAATGGAAATCAGAAAAATAAACTGATGATGAAGAGTCAGCAGTTTTAGCTGGAAGTATGCTTATTTTGGTTCAGTTTAGGCTTGGAAGACTTCAGAATAGTGTAGGACCAAAAAAAAAAAAATCTGGATTTAGAATTAAGGCAATAAAATGATGAGATGACCAAGTCTATGTTTTGCTCTCTTCTATCAGTTCTATAAAATGCTGTTAGTCTGTTTTCTTTATTCAGAAGTCTGGCTGTGACTTCTGTCTCTTCTACTTGGTCTTTAGACTCTTGCGCCTGCCTGGATGTCTGTCTTCTATGACTCTTTGTGACTACTTGCATTCTCTGCAATGCCCAGGGAAGGATCATTCCCTGTGGACTGTAAAATTCTCTTTTGTTGGAGAATTCCTTGTTGATTGGGCCACAGCACATCTTGTGAAACAACATTAGATGTTTGCCACTGCTCAGCAGCTCTGGGGAGAAACGTTTATTGCGAAGCTTGCAGTAGTACTTATGACTAAGCATGGCATAATCTCTTTCTGGCAAACCCACGGGTAGTTCAAGGACATGGGATGGTCCTCTTTGTGTTTTCAGTACTTGACATGATGAGTAAACAGAACAAAAACTGACAGATAATGGCTTGATTAGATTACCTTTATGAATTGAAAAAATTTTATTTTGGGGGAGCAGTTTTATGTTCACAGCAAAGTTAAGAGGAAGGTCTAGAGATTTCCCATATCTCACCTGCCCCCATGCATGCATAGCCTCCCCCATGATCAACATCTGACACCGAGTGGTAACATTTGTTACAGTTGATGAACCTACATTGACATATCACCCCAAGTCCATAGTTGACCTTAGGTGTTGTATATTCTATCAGTTTGGACAAATGTATAATGATGTGTATCCATCTTTACAGAATCATACAGGGTATTTTTCACTGCACTAAAAATCCTCTCTGCTCTGTCTATTCATCCTTCCACCCATTTCTCCAACCGTCTGGCAACCACTGATCTTTTTGCTGTCTCTATAGTTTTGCCTTTTCCAGAATATGATATTGCTAGAATCATACAGTATGTAACCTTTTCAGATTGGCTTCTTTCACTTAGTAATATGAACTTAAGATTTCTCCATGTCTTTTCATGGCTTGATAGCTCTTTTCTTTCTAACACTGAATAATGGTCCATTGTCTGGATGTACCACAGTTTACTTACCCGTTCACCTACATCTTGGTTGCTTCCAATTTTGGCAATTATGAATAAAGCTGCTACAAACATTTGTGTTTAGATTTTCATGTGGACATACATTTTCAACTCCTTTGGGTAGATACCAAGGAGCATGATTGCTGGATTATATGGTAAAAGTGTGTTTAGTTTTGTAAGAAATTGCCAAACTGTCTTCCCAGGTGTACCATTTTGCATTCCCACCAGCATGAGAGTTCTTGTTACTCCATATGAATTTTAACATTCAAGTTTTTAAAGAGTACTCCATATTTTTAAAAGTAACTTATGTAAAAAGTGGAATTTTGACTGTGAAACTACACTTCCACATTTCCAGTGGAGCCAGATGAGGGACCACAGGTATGTGTATAGGGAAGCCAGAGCTCTCAGTGGTTACGGAAAGTGGCGATTAAGAAGACGCCATAAACATTGTTTATGAGTATCTCCTGGACCCCAGTTGACTTAACTTCTGCCCATTTTGAGATTATCCTCCCAAGTGTGCTGCCAAAATCTGTACAGATGGAGATGGGACTCTGTCTGTTCAGCAGCCTTGCTCTGGAGCCACTGAAGATACTGAGTGAAGATAAGGAACTGGGGGAGAGGATCACAGAAGGAAAGGCCCACATAGTCAGATTTTCATTCTGGTCCCAAGCTTCATTACAGTAATTCCCAAGTGCCTTAACCTTAGAAGAAGAAGTCTTAGGTGTGACCAGACAACTTAAAAAAAAAAAAATGTTGGACCAACACCACCAGTCATTATGGCCTCAAAGTCCATGTCTCAGAACTCCCCTACCCACTTTTCTCTAAAAAGAAGTTCTACCTTTAGAGACAGACCTGTGCGGAGGCCTCTCAGGAAGCTTCTGGAGAAAAGGCTCTTCCTGGAGTGAGGTGGGAAACAGGGAGTCTGATTGGCTGATCTGGGAGTGGGGCTGGAACTCCATGGCCTCACACTCCAGGCCTGACCTCCAGCACCAACCCTTCCGAGGCTCCCAGCGCATCTCGTGCCTCTGCTCTGGAGCCGTTGTGATGAACCGTCCCCTTTCCGTTCTGTACCTGGCCCGGGGGCTTTGGTTTGGTAGCAGAGAGGCGGCTGCTACCTTAGGTCTTTTCCAACTCGGCCTGTGGTGGGCAGAGATCACCATCCTCCCTCTCATTTCCACCTCGGGGAGACTAATGGGGGTCACAGCGTGGACCACCCGAAGCACTTCTGTTGCCAGAGACATCCCAGATGGATGCCTTCTATGAAGAACTGTTTTCGTATCTAGACCATAATGAAGATGGGACCCTGGACATCCTTGAACTTCAGGAAGGCCTGCAGGACATAGGGGTCATTCAGGATAAAGGGAAGGTGGGCTTCAGTGGGACTGTGGTCGGAGAGACGTTGGGTCTGAGTATTCTGGAGGGGCCTTGGGCAGAGAAGGGTAAAGCCAAATTTACACGTTCCCAAGCTTGATGCTGGGCCGCACTATAGTTTTCAGGTCTATTACCAACATTACTGTATGAAGAATAACAACGTTATTAATACTCCTCTCAAGCATTTTTCTCAATTTTCTCCCTGGCTCTAATAACACTTCTAAATTCAAATTGCTCTCAAGATGTTGGCTGCAACCTTGTTTTTGGAGTCACCTTGTTCAATGTACTCACCTGTTATTAGTAGCCTAGATGTGCATTTAGGCCAAAGATGCTCTCTTCCCACTTTGGGGAACTGGCATAATCATTGTGTGTTTTGGGAGTTGTGTGGTAGTTGGAAATTCTCTAATAGTGTATTTTGGTTTCTGTTCTTGGAAGGAGGGCAATCAGTCTGAGTGGCTTGTACTCTTGGCATTTCTCCCATGCTGCTGTTTCCTCATAAGGTGCCTTTATCGTCAGACTTTTGAAGAATGAGCTTGGGCATTGTTTCCTTTGCACATCTTTTCCCCAGCAACCTAGATGAGAGGATACTTCTCAGTATGCAGTGCCTAATGCATATTTCTATCAGTGTATTTCCAAGTTATTTTCTGTTCAGAAGTTATTATTGAGTATAATTATTACTTTCCAATTATCTTTGCTCTTTGGATGTTTAACCCAATAGATGGAGATCCATGAGAGTTAAAGACTGGCAAATTCATTGAAGATAATTGGCACTTTATGCTCAAAAAACTGTCAGATGAGTTCTGTCACGTTAAGATTTGGTAAAACTCTTCCTATTCGCCATGTGAACTTTGGGAGTCTATTTTGATCATTCACTTAGTCATTGATCAGTTGTATTTTGAGCACATTCTACATGCCAAGCACTGTGTCCTGGTTTCCTCATTTGTAGCATCAGAGGCCTGGACTGGATGTTGTCCATGGACCAGAACAGTCCAAAATATTATCTCTGTAAAGTTTACTTGGATTTTTAAATTGTGTTTTTCCTTTTAAACCTAAATGTCCTTCATGCTTTTTTAAAGCTACTCTTGTACTTAGATTTTCACATGTGACTTGTATTGATATTTGTTTATTTGATACAAACTAACCTTTCATAAGAAATTCAGGATTATGCCATAAACAAGTTTAACCCTTTAAAACACATTTCTTCTTTATCAAAACAAATTTTTTTGCATATTTGTCTTTTGTTTTTGGTAAGAGGTGGTGTGAGCCATATAAAGGCTTTTTATGACTGATGATGTCTCACATATCAAAACTCTGGCAGTCTCTGCACCAGCCACATAGAACCTTATATTTCAGGGAAACTGATGTGGCTTTTCCTCAGGTGCTGGTGACATCTCTAGGAAGTTTTGATGTGAGTTTTCTCCCCCATGTCTCCAGCTTCCCTAGTAGAAGTTTATTTATATAGAATGAGAATTCAATTGATTCTTTAAATATAGAAATGGTACTTACATACTGCTAAGAAAGAAAAGATACAACTTTTTATTCTGATAACAGATTTTTTGAATGATACTTGATATGGTTTTTTTTTTTGCTGTGAAAGGTGAGAGACTGAATACGCAAATAGACAGTGGTTAGACCATATTTAAAATTGAACTTTGAATTTCATAATGTGTGCAAATGTCAAATCACTATGTAGTACACCTGAAACTAACTTAATACTGTACGTCAACTATATTTCAATTAAAAAAAATTTGAACTTTGACCTAGGACCTACCCAGAAAACTACCCCTTGTCTATAATAAACGATCCAGGAAGCCAACCCGCTATAAGTCAGACTTACTGGAAGCCAGAATGCTATCTCTAGTGACAGTCCAGGAAGCTAAACAATAACTTGTGTAACAGTCAGCCCCAAATGGCCAGAAATTAATTGATAACTGACATTTTCCCCAATTTTTGTCCCTGCTTCCAACTTAGGACCAACCAGAGAAAGCCAAATATGCCCCCCTAACCAATCACACAGGATGCCCCACGTTTGCTTTAGCCCACCTACAGTTTTCCCAGTCCAACAGTCTCCAATCAGGGCACACCCCAAAACTCCTTTTTTTTCTACTATAAAGCTTTCTCACTCTTCTTCCTGCCTTTGAGCCAAAATACAAGTGACAGTGGTTGACTTCCTTGCTATAGTTTTCTCAGGATAAACAGCCTTTCCTTTTCTCCTTTGACTGGTCTTTATTTCCACAGAGGAATAGGCAAGAAAACTCAAAAGTCAGAGTCATTAGACAGTTGTAACTCTGGGAATCTTTATTTACCGTAACAAAGGCTAATGAAACATGGGTAAAAAAATCAGGCTGTTCAAAGATAGCGTTAGAGATGTCCTTTAACTTGTAATTTCTAAAATGATAGTTGTTCACTGTTATTTTCATTGACCAAAATATAAACTTCTTAGATGAAACTTCAGTACATAAATGGGGCCCCAGAATGCTGTGACATTTTCTCTTGGATTATGCAAATCTCAGTATATGTGTTGAGTAATCAGAAAATAATTTCCAGATGAAAATCATCCTCAATCTAATTTGTGAAAGTAATTAAATAGGAATAATTATTTTTCAGTGACACTACAAATGTATTTGCTTTTAAAACTGTAAATAATAATTGATGGCATTTAGGTTGCAGATAAGAGAGTCCTAGTCATCCTTGTTTAAACAAAAAAGGATAGAATTCTTTGTAGATACCCTTTATTAGTTTGAGGAAGCACCATTCCTAGTTTGCTCAGAGTTTTTAGTCACAAATGATATTGAATCCATCAAATGTTTTTCCGCATTTATTAAGGTAACCACATGACTTTTCTTTTTTATTTTGTTACTGTGGTAAATTACAAGATTAAAAAAAAATATGTTAACCTAACCTGGGATTACTGGAATACATTTATTTTGTGTATGTATGTGTGTCCATATGTAGTGTTATGTATATACGTATTATGTACATATGTATATGTAATATATAGTATTATACATGTACATATGTGTATGTATAATACATATAGTATTATATGTGTATATATATAGTATCCATTTATATATTGTTGTATTCATATAATTATATATATAGTATTATCAATTTTATATATTGTATCCATATATATTATGTATATATATATTATGTGTGTGTGTATATCAATACATATATTTGTGTGAAATAATATATTATTTCTTTCTCAAAGGAATGATTTTTCTTAATAGAGATAGACAGTTTGATATGACAGCTTTTTATAAGAATCATCTTTAGGAAAAGATTATTTAATTTTGGAAATTAAAGGGAAAAAATACTATTTTAAACATTTAAATTTAGGTCAAGATTTGTCTTCTATCTTAGGATTTATAAAATACAAGTCTTAATAGGAAAACAGCCAATCTGCTTGACGTGTTTGTACAAAAAATCTAATATTTTTAACCCATATAAAAATATCTCTAATTTTTTCCTTTTTTGTAGAAAATTTTTACTACTGGTGATGTCAACAAAGATGGAAAGCTGGATTTTGAAGAATTTATGAAGTACCTTAAAGACCATGAGAAACAAATGAAATTGGCATTTAAGAGTTTGGACAAAAATAATGATGGTGCGTCTTTCTTTTCTATTTATCACCAGCACATCTCATGCTTCCAAAAGTCTAAAACAATGTATATTTAGTCAGTCTACTTTTAGATGATAATTATTACTTGTGTTAATGCTTGTTTTTCTTAGTAATGTGATTTTTATATAGAATGTTTTTAGTGAAGAAAAGTTATATGTAGCTTTGCCCAATGAATCATAAACTGTGAGTAGGGCCTTTGTAATATATTAATTATGGAACCTTATACTGATTTGACTTAAAACTATGGGTTAAAAATAATAGTTATGTTTTTTTGCTCTCTGGGCAAGAGACTTATTTTTATTCTTACTAAGCATAAGTATTATATATTCTAAAATTTAAACAACTTTCAGAGTATCTTATATTTGATAGTCTTTTTGAAAGAATTACATGTGATCAAAGAAGATGCTCTGATTCTGAAAGTTAGAAAAGAAAACAGCAGATAGACGTTTAAATATATACCTTCTGATTGGGATTATAGTTTTTCTATTTAGATTAATAGCTTGGAGTCCCAGTCATGTGGAGCAAGAAGTAAGGGCCACCGTAGGAGAAAGGGAAGAGCTATCAAACCCTTATCACCAGAGGCAACCTTTGGTAGGAAGAGGGCATTTATTTTAAAAATGTATAATGCAGCCTCAGACCCCTCCCCACACATGAGTGGTCAAGGCCATTTCATTCAAGATTTGTTATTCAAGAAACAAGTTAAACAAATAAATTGAGAGACAATATGGTTCATACCAGGGATAGGCAAACTTCTTTGTTTTGTAAAAGTCCAGATAGTATTTTAGCTTATTGGCCGTATGATCTCAGTTGCAGGTACTCATCTCTGCTGTCACAGTGCAGAAACAGTCATAGATCATATGTAAATGAGTAGGCATGGCTGTGTTCCAATAAAACTTTATTTACAAAAGCAGGCAACTGGCCTTATTTGGCCAGAGGGTTATAGTTTGCTGATCCCTGATTTTTACTGAACATTAACTTCAGTTAGACTCAAGGCAAGTTCCTTCAAACAAAGAAACAACTAAACCCTTTGAATGGTTTTGATGATCGTTCAAATCTGTGACTTGGCTAGGAAGAGCTGAGTTTGTGGTGGAAAGTAGTACCGTTAGAATATTTGTTACCACCCATAAACCTTACATTGTATGTTCCAAGTCTACCTTAGTCCAATCTTGTAGCAAAATTCAATTCTTACAATCAAATTTATTTCTTCCCACAAACTTTCATCCCACCCTGAACCCTCTAAAGTTCAGCTGCAGAGAAGGGACTGTCTATATACTGTTAGGGCAGGCAGTTGCTGGGAGATGAAGCTACCTCAGGATCATCTCCAGGTAAGTAGAGGCCAATCGTTCAGTATGTACAGTATGCACGTATCAATGGTCCATTTCAGAAAATTCTAAATGAACCAGAAGAAATAATTAAAGGTGAAATATTTTTATTTTATTTTTTATTGAGGTATAGTTGATTTATAATGTTGTATTAAAGATGAAATTTGTAGTAAATACAAACAGTTTCCCCTCAGTTTATCTTGTTTTTGTATTTAAAAACACTTTTTCATTATAGGTTCATACTTTTGTTTATTAGACTTTCTTAAAGCAAAGCATATACAGTCTGTCCTCATTATTCATGAATTCTGTATTTGAGAATTTTTCTACTTGCTAAAATTTAACTCCATAAGTAACCCCCAAATCAATACTCACGGTGCGTTTACAGTCGTTCATGGATTTGCACTGAGCAGCCACAAATTTCATTTGCTTGGTGAGCACATTTCTAGCTGAGATAGAAAGAGGCGATGCGCTGTGTTCTTGTTTTAGCTTTTTTATTGTAAACAAGTCCCTCTGCAGTCTCCTTGGTGCCATGTTTTTTGCATTTTTGTGCTTTTTATTGGTGATTTCACTATTTGCAGTGGCTCCCAAGAACAGTGCTGAAATGGTGTCGAGTGTTCCTAAATGCGGGAAGGCTGTGATGTGCCTTTGGAAGAAAATACGTGTGTCAGAAAAGCTTCACTCAGGCATGAGTTATAGTGCTGGTGACCATGAGTTCAATGTTTATGAGTCAATAATATATATTAAACAAGGTGTCTTTAAACAGAAACACACAGAAAACAAGGTTTTGTATTGACTGGTTGATGAGAATATTGTGACCAGAGGCACAGGAGCCTAACCCTGTATTTCCCTTAGGAACAGTGGTTCGGTTCTTTAGTTCTGTGTTCATGGTGACCTTATAGAAAGTAACTACAGTGAATAATGAGAATCAACTGTACTTCTTTGAGAGTGCAATCATAAAGGAGATTGTTCAGAGTGGTATTTGAAAAATTTCATGGCTAACAGGGTGACGCCTCTAACTGCTCTTACATTGTCCGGATTCTCATGCTGCTCCTTTCCTCGCCCTGGAAGAAGTCTCTCCAAACCCTATCATTCCTTCAGAGTCCTTCCATTAAAGGGAGTCTTTCCTTTCACCACTAACAGTAATTTTTGTGTTCCTCTCTTCCTGGAGAACTTTGCTGTTAATCCTGGTTTGGCATCAGACCCTTTGGTTTGTTTACCTGTTCCATGCGTCTTCGTCTTAGGATCCTCATGAGTCTGTGGGATGCTTGAGGGAAATGCAATCTTACATTTATTGCTTATGTTTTCTCTTTCTTCTTCTCTTCTGATTCTTCTCCTTTCTATAACATGCTCTAATTGCTCTTATAATAATAATTTTCCTACTTCCATCATCCTACATCATCCCGCTTTATTTTTATTGCCAGATTTCTCAAAAGAATATTCTACACTCTTTGGCTTCATTTAGTCATTTTCTACTTTCTTTTAACTCAGTGCCTTACATCTTTATGTATAATAAATGCTTAATCATTTATTAAAATGTAGAAATGCATACTTTAAAATTAATAGATCCTAGCTTAATTGAATTTACCTCAAAGTCAGAGTATCTTGATTTGAATCTCAGTTCTGCTCCTTCTTAATGCCGTTTCTTGGTAAGGCCATGTAAGCTCTCAGTCTTTTCTTTAGATGGAATGTCATTATTTACCTACAAGGCTGTTATGATTTTTGAATAAAATAATGTGTGTATATTTGTTTAATGTATTTGTTGAAATTTGAGTTGGTGTTGCAGTATGTTCTTAAGCAAATCTATAGCTCATCTAAATTCACAATTTTACCTTAATCAGTTCAAGGCTCTCCCTTATAAAGTGAGGGATTTGAAATTCATGATTTCTAAGGTCTTATCAGTTCTGAGTTTATAATTTTGATTTTTTAAAGGAAGAATTGAGGCTTCTGAAATTGTCCAGTCTCTCCAGATACTAGGTGTAACTATTTCTAAACAACAAGCAGAGTTGATTCTTCAAAGGTAAGCTCTTCCTCTATTGACAGTTGTTTTTTTTTTTTTTTTACTTTTAGTATCCTGTATTAGAGATCTGCCTTTGTAACTGTGGCTTAAAACAAATCCTTGTACCTTACCATTCCTCACTATGTACTTTCGATATCTTTCTCCCCTTTTTCTCGCTTTTCATTTTGTGTGTACACATATACCTAAAGTGTAGGAATGGGAAAACTCTTTCAAGGCTTCCAGGGCTGGTGCAGTAGAAGAAGCTCTGTTTTCCCTTTTACATGACTCCTTTACCACTCACACAAAACACTTCACTTCTGAAACTTCTGGTCACTGAATATGTGGGGTTTTTTCCCCACAACAAGCAATTCTAGCTGACACTAGCTGGGTGTCCTACAGCGTAACTCAATTCTAACATTGTCTACCTGGAGGTAGTGTCAGATCCCACAGATTAAAGACTCAGTTTCACAAGACTGCTGTCCACTTCAGATACCAATCGCAAGGAGTAGGTCCCCAGATTACCCACATCTTCTGCCTGACTTGACTACACATCAGAGGTTCCCGTGACCTTCTCCCTTTTGGGTTCAGTTACTTGCTAGAGGAGCTCACAGAACTCAGGGAAACATTTACTTATGCTTACCAGTTTATTACAGGATATTATAAAGGATACAGATGAACAGGCAGACAAAAAGATGCGTAAGGGGAGGCCTGGGAGGGTCCTGAGCACAGGTGTCCTTGCGGAGTTAGGTGTTTCACTCTGCCAGTGTGTGGATGTGTTTGCTAACCAGAAGCTCCCTAAATCCTGTGCTATTGAGATTTTTATGGAGGCTTCTTCATGTAGGCATGCTCAATTATTAACTCCATTTTCAGTCCCTCTCCCCCTCTGGAGAATTGGGGTGGGATGGGGGTGGGAAGGGGGCTGAAAATTCCAATCTTCTAATCATGACTTGGTTTTTCTGGTGACCAGCCCTCATCCAGGAGCCATCCAGGAGCCCACCCAGAGTTGCCTCATTAGAACAAAAGATGCCCTAGTGCTCTTATCACTTAGGAAATTACAAGGGCTTTAGGGGCTCTTGCCAGGAACAGGGAACAGAGACCAAGTTATATATTTTCTTTTATCTCACAGTGTTTTAAAAGACAGAATCTGATTGTGTTTTCAGTAGTGGAAATCACGGACCTTCCCTTGAGTGCTCGGCCGTCAGTGTGACTCATATACCTCCAAATGTCAGCTTCCTTTCTGCCATTTCACTGTCTCTTAGTATACTCAAAACTGAATTCATGGGAGAGAAGTCTGAAAGGTGCTGATTGAAACAGCTGAGGCTGAGTCATCAGAGTATGAGAATAGGAATCAGTTGGTTGAAATACAGCCTCCTAGTTCTACTTTTTCAGTAGAAGATATGGGTGGGGAGTAGCTGAAAAAGGTAGGCAGTCGCTCCCAAACATGTGTGCTTCATGTATCTTTATCTTCCGCTCTCAAGTAAAAATCCATTTTCCTTTTAGGCTTTCATCTCCATCCCTCTTTCCTCTAATTTTCTTATCTCTAGTTCCCTCTCCACATTTATTGAGGACCTTGGCACTTGTCAAATAGTCATTTTCTCTTTAAGTCCTAGGAAACTTCAGTATTCGTGCTGGTGACTCCTCTTTCTAGCGTCCATGTTCCTTGCCTTCCTCAACACACCTGAGACTTTTATTCCATTTTGCTTCAGCAGCCCACTCCCTCTCAGGATTGTATCATAACTTGTAGCCACTCCTCGTCTGAAGTCTTAAAAATCTGTATCCTACCTTCTGACCCTTCTTCCTCCAGATTCTACACTGTCTTGCTCCTATGGTACTTGCATTTTTTTTTTTTTATTATGATGTGACAATGTAGGTTCATTCTTTTATTTATTTATTTATTTATTTATTTTTGGCTGTGTTGGGTCTTCGTTTCTGTGCGAGGGCTTTCTCTAGTTGCGGCGAGCGGGGGCCACTCTTCATCGCGGTGCGCGGGCCTCTCACTGTCGCGGCCTCTCTTGTTGCGGAGCACAGGCTCCAGACGCACAGGCTCAGTAGTTGTGGCTCACGGGCCTAGTTGCTCCACAGCATGTGGGATCTTCCCAGACCAGGGCGCGAACCCGTGTCCCCTGCATCGGCAGGCAGATTCTCAACCACTGCGCCACCAAGGAAGCCCGGTACTTGCATTTTGACTTACAGATCTCTGGCCCCTTCATTTCCATCAGTCCGTCAATCTCCTCTTGATCGATTCCTTCTACCACTCTTACTAACTTTCCCTCAATCCTGAACCATCCTCTCAGTTGTTCTCTTTGCCCCAGCATTTGAGCTATGAAACATTTCTAGAGAAAAATGAAACTATACAGGCCCAAGAATAACCAAGACATTCTTGGAGAACCATAAGGAGCTGGGGGCCTGCCCTATCAGATATCAAAGAGTTGTTATAAGCTGTAATTAAGACTTAGTGGTATTGCTACACAGATAGACAAGTTGACAAATGGAACATACCATCCCAGAAACAGACCCATCTATATTTGGGATTTGTCACATGAGAGAAATAGCTTTGCAAATCCCTGGGAAAAGGAGAGACTATGCAATAAATGGTTCTGGTGCACCTGGTTATCCATGCAGACAGAAATACAGTTGGGTACCTGCCTCACGCCATGCACAGAAATCACAGACATAGAAAACAAACTTATGGTTACCAAAAGGGAAAGGGAGGGTAGGAAGGATAAATTAGGGGTATGGGATTAACAGATACAAACTACTATACATAAAATAGATAAGCAACAAGGATTTACTGTATAGCACAGGGAACTATATTCAATATGTTGTAATAATCTATAATGGAAAATAATCTGAAAAAATTATACATATAACTGAGTCACTTTGCTGTACATCTGAAACTAACACAATATTGTAAATCAACTGTACTTCAATTTAAAAAAATCAAACTAAATGTGAAAGTTACACTGCAATACCTTTAGAGGAAAAAGAAGCAAATGTCTATATCTCAGTATAGGGAAGAATTTATTTTAAAAAAATACAGAAGTCAGTAACCATATATGAAAAGATTGATAAATCCAGCTGTATTATAATTAAGAGCATCTATTCATGGACACTATAAATAAAATGAAAAGACAAAGAGAAGGTACTTGTTAATTTATAACTTGAAGGATTAAATCAACTATATAAAGAACTATACATATTTAAGAAAAAGACACAACCCATTAGAAAAATGGGCAAAAGATATGAATAAGCATTTCACAAGGGGAAAAACATGAATAGCAGATGAATATGATGAGATGCTCAACTTCGTTAGTAAGTTGAAGAGAAACGCAATTTAAACCCCCAGTGAGACTATCTTATTTAAGAAGTTTGTCAACACTAAGTGTTCTGTGGCTTTAAGCTGCAGAGTTTGGAATTCATTTATTCATTCAACAAATATTTGCTCTGCGCCAGGCACTGTTCTAGACACTTTGGTCATATCAGTGAATAAAATAAAAAATCCTTGCCTTGTGGAGGATGCTTGCGTGCGTGTGTGGGGGGTTGAGGGGTAGGGTCAGACAATAAACAGTTGCATTAAAATAGAAAATAGCGATTAAAAAATAGAGCTATAAATATTTTAACCCAGAAGAATAGTGTCATAAACATCAGTAGTAACTAGGACTCTTATGCAAATATGGAATGTTAACACCTGTGTGCTGGGACAATTGAAAGTTTAAGTGTAATTTCATGTATGCAATCAAAGTTAAAAGTGGCACTGGAAAATATAATCATAGATATCTGAAAATAGCGTTTTATCTGACTGCCATCTTTATGCATCACTTTCACGCAAGTCATAGAATAAATATAAAATTCAGAGGAGGCACCAAAACTGTTTTTCATTAATTCAATAAATAAGTGAGCACTTTCTTTGTATTGCCCACTTTAGATGCTGGGTCTACAGTAGTGAACAAAACTGTCAAAATCCTGGGCAGTTTAAAGTTGCTTTTAGGAAAATAAACAGGTACAAATGACATTATTGCCAAGAACCTATTAAAATAAGCAAAAAGTTAATGAAAAATATCCAAGGCTACAATATGTTAATTTTAAATGTTGAAGATAAGGTACCAGGATTTCTTAAGACTCAGAAGGCCCAATCACCAAGTTTGATTTTATTTTTTACAATCATTGGTAATTTTCTTAGCTTAGAGAAAATTGGGGAAGGAAATTGATAGTGTATTTTGAGTATATTCTGAAGTCACATCCAAATGTTACAACAGAACATTAAGAACTATCTTCTTGAGCCAGTGTAAGAGAAAATGGATCATAAATTCATTCAATGCTACCCCCCAATTTTATCTTCCAGCATTAGTGTTTGATAGCTCATTGACTTGGAGTTTGACAGAGCACCAAAAGTAGCCTTTAGTGAGACCTGTAATTTGGGGGTCTATTTTTATCTAAATGATTAAAACAGATCATCAAATGCTTGTTGCCATTTCCAAAAACCTTTTAAGAATATTAAGTTGGAAGAGAAACTGTCATTCTTCAACATGGCCAATAATGTTAGTTTTATTTATACATTTAATTTTGTTCTTTAATCAGCTTCTTTTTGTTTTCAGCATCGATGCTGATGGGACGATGACAGTGGACTGGAATGAATGGAGAGACTACTTCTTATTTAACCCTGTTACAGACATTGAGGAAATTATCCGTTTCTGGAAACATTCTACTGTGAGTACGCTTTATGTATTAATTTATACTTATTTGGAGCTATAAGCAATTGGTATGGTTATCATCCAAGAGCACTGTGTAACACTTATGGGCCATGGTACCCAAGTCTCAATAGCTCTTTTAACTTGTAGAGTTCTACGTATTCTGTTAAGTGTATACTCAGAGTATATTAAAGCTTTTTTTTTTTAAATTAATTAATTTAATTTTATTTATTTTTGGCTGTGTTGGGTCTTCGTTGCTGCGGGTGGGCTTTCTCTAGTTGCGGCGAGCGGGGGCTACTCTTTGTTGAGGTGCGTGGGCTTCTCGTTGCAGTGGCTTCTCTTGTTGTGGAGCACGGGCTCCATGCACGCGGGCTTCAGTAGTTGTGGCACGCGGGCTCAGTAGTTGTGGCTCGCGGGCTCTAGAGCGCAGGCTCAGTAGTTGTGGTGCACGGGCTTAGTTGCTCCACAGCATGTGGGATCTTCCCAGACCAGGGATCGAACCCATGTTCCCTGCATTGGCAGGAGGATTCTTAACCACTGCACCACCAGAGAAGTCCCGGGGTTTTACTTTTTATAGATAATATATTGCCTAAATAATCTCAGTACCTCGTGGTTGATAATGACCAAAGATCCCTTCTGAAACTTGCTTGTTCAGTCAACCACCTACATTTATCTCTGGCTTAAGGCACCTATGATAATAATCATGGAAGGTTAAAAAATCTTTGGCTCATCTGCTTAGTACTGCACACCTATCCATCTGTATTCTTCTAAACTTTCAAATTTTAATTAAATTTCATTAATATCCTACTGAAATATCCTGGGGTAAATGAAATTCATTTCATTCTACAATCTGTTCCTGAAAACAATGGGAACTCTGAGGGAATTTTTATTTTTCTAATGGGCTTGACTTCCATACGTATTCCTGGATTTCAGTACATTTTATATGCACTAAATGAAGCCTAGAGTTCACATTGTTGCTAGTAACAATGCCTAAACTTACCTAGAGCATTGTAGAATTATTGGTGACTAATACTTTTCAACTATGAGTATAAAATAATACTATATTTGTAGTTCAGTTGCCTTGATAAATTTTATACTTATGTGAAGTCATATTTACATAATCAAATTCTTATTGTATCTTTGAAGATAGTAATAGTTGAAACTAAAATCATGTATCCATTTTATTGATAGTAAAATGAAGAAATAGAGCGTTACTACTATAGCAAAACTCCTTACCCTGACACTCTTACCTATAAAATCTTTTACACTAGAATCATTTAGATAATAAAGTTGTAAAAATATTATTATAGAATTTTGTTTCTGTCAAGCTATGTTTGTAACCTATAGTAATATTTAGAGAAGATTGGAAGGTAGATCATTTTAAACAATACCTCCCTGTAAGCTAAATTTTATATAGAATCTATTGCATGTTTTAAATGACAAGTCAGATTTATAAAAATATTTACAGACAGTCTATATAGGAAATGAGTTTAGGGATACTCAAATTACAGTTTTAATTTAATTTTTATTTACATATTTAGAGCACATATCATGTTATAAAGTATAATGTGGATATAATTTTGAGATAAAGTGTGTATCTTTGAAGAACTGACAAATTATTTTCTTTCTGTAGCTAAGGATTCACTACCTCTGATCAAATGCTGCTCTTTCATTCTGACTTAGACCTAGAAGAGAAAAGTTATTCTGAATCTATTAAGAAAAAAGTTGTAATTGTTGGTTTTGTAAATTTGTAATTACTGTTAATTTTCATTTCTTGTGGACTGATACTGTACTTCATTTAGTGTGAATAGGCTACTTATAATTGCCTATATGCTCAGATTGGTTCAGTATAGTACTTTCTAAGGATTGAAACTGATCTTAATTATAAAATAATATGTAATTCTTCTTTCAAAGAAGCAAACCTTCTGGAATGATCTGTCTTTAATTGATGGAGCCTGGGGCTCTTTCTTCCATTTTAACAGGGTATTGACATAGGAGATAGTTTAACTATTCCAGATGAATTCACGGAAGATGAAAAGAAGTCGGGGCAGTGGTGGAGGCAGCTTTTGGCAGGAGGTGTTGCCGGTGCTATCTCTCGAACAAGCACTGCCCCTTTGGATCGTCTGAAAGTCATGATGCAGGTGAGCTTTGCGATCTTCTGTCTAAGTTTGTACAAAATATCCTGAAACAATGAGAAATATGGTGCTTTGAAAAAAGTTTAAAAATTTCACAGTGATAGTCATACCTTTAAAAAGAAATCTCTCAATTTTATTGCTATTAATCCTAAATTCAGTCCATGTTAAGTATTTCAGTGTTTGACCAAACCTTAAATTGTTGGTACATGGGAGTGATGAACTTTTAATCTTGGCTTTCTGTGACGATTCAAATGTTTAATTAGAAAAGAAAATCTCTAGCCATTATTGTAGGGTTCTCCTTAAATTACTTATATTTTCCTTATATTTTATGTTCTTTCTCAAAAGAGGGTTTTTCTGAAATCTAGACTCTTGGAAGAAGGATGTAACTTAAAAAATTATTCTAAAGCTGAGGTTGGCAGGAAAGACCTGGGTTTATAAGCTGACTTTCCTGTTTACTAGCAGTGTAGCCTTGGCTGGTCAGAGTGGAAAGAAAGAGGGAAAGGAAAGGATTAATATTTATTTGGTGCTCATTATGGTAACCCATTTAATCCTCTAGTAACCCAGCATGGGGGGATTTTATCCTCATATTATCTGTGGGGAACACAAGGCTCAGAGAGTTAAATAACTTTTCCTTTACAACAAATTAGACAAGGAATGGAGTATTTCTGGCTCTAAAGCTCATGGTTCTCACACTGCATGAAACCCCTGAGGCCTCATTTTCCTTCATTCTAGAATGGGAATAGGAATATCTAACAAGGGTGGTTGTAAGAATTAAATAATGTAAGGTATGTGAAAATGCCTGGTAGGCTGGAACACCCTGCTAGAATATACTAGCTGCTTAAAAAAGTTTTTTAAAAGTTGTGTTGTTATACCTATGGTCAGCACTTTTTATATGTGCCCTTAGATTTCTGTACAAAATGATTTCTGACAATATTTTAAACTAGCATCCATTGAGAATGTACCTACATCTCAAAATAGGTTTAGGGGTAAAGATACTGCTTTAAAAAAAAAGGAGAAGGAATTGGCCTGTATGTTTTTCTTTAGGAACAATAGTAAATTGACTTTGAGAGAGCTTGAATAAGCATTCATCTTTTCCTTTGTCATATTTTATTGTGAAGTTTATTTAAAATAAAATGGATATATTTAGACTTTAGTTCCTGATAGTTCAGGGGTTTCCCCAAACTACCTTCAGATTCATTAATTCACAGAACTCACTGGAAGCTTTTATACTCATGGTTAGGGTTTATTACAGTGAAGGATATACATTAAAATCAGCCAAGGAAAGAAGAGCATAGGGCTTCCAGGGAAGTACCAAATGCAGAGTTTCTGTTGTTTTCTCCCCAGAGAGTCAGAATGTATTATTTCCTGACATTGGCGTGTGACAATATGCACAGAGTTGCACACCAACCAAGGAGGCTCACCTGACTCTTTGGTGTCCAGAGTTTTTATTGTGACTAGATCACACACTGCCCTCATGGCTGACCTTTAGTCTTCAGCCTCTCCCTTCCTCCCTTCTTGTTTTTTTTTTTTTTAATAGTAGCCACTCATTTTGTGTAAGCAGAAACAATCAGAAGAATAGCTGACTTCTTTAATTACTTTTGGTTTATTAGATTTAGTCAGTTTTATATAGAGGCAAGCATAATGTCTAGTTTATTTAAACAACTATCACATTGGTAGTATGAGCCAGGTAATTCATTGATATTCACTGGGTTAGGCAGTTGGTACATGAGACTTCGAGATAAGCTGTAGAAGTTACAATTTTTATTTTTGGTGTCAGGCTGTGTGTATTCTATTCTCTATGGCTCTGATAAACATAACATCCAGATTGTTTTGAGTCCCATTTATATTTCATGTCAGTATTACTTCTCAGGGGGAGGGATAATATATTACATTCAGTATATTTTTCTAATTTTTCTTACACTGAACTTGCTCATGTTCCAAAGGGTGTTCCATAGCCTAATAAATAATAAGTTGGTTCATTTTATCTTAGGAACGTTGTTCATAATTTTACTTTTGATCATGCCTTCTCTGTTTGCTTTCCCACACTGAGGATTACGATTTTTCTTAGTTTTAGATTCAGAGTCAGGATTCTAAAATGATGGTAACAGTTCTTCCCATTATATATTTTCTCAACCTTTTATATTCTATTTTCAAATACATCTTCATGCAGTAATAAATAATACTGAAGAAAAGAGAGTGGATTGTATGGTTACTTTAGAAATAGTAATAATAACATCCCACCAGTATTTAATGTCATTTTGCTTTTGTTTTTAGGTCCATGGTTCAAAATCAGAGAAAATGAACATATATGGCGGCTTTCGACAGATGGTCAAAGAGGGAGGTATCCGCTCACTTTGGAGAGGAAATGGTACAAATGTCATTAAAATTGCTCCTGAGACAGCTGTTAAGTTCTGGGCATATGAACAGGTAATAGTTATTACCTGTGGAATTTGTTAACAAAGGGGAGTGAATGAACTGATTCAATAACAATTATCATACAATGCTTTTTAGATTATTATTTTAATACATGATAATTTTCCACGTATACTCTATGAGGAATTTCTCTTATAAGAGATTAGACTAGATAACCTCAGAGATCCCTCATGACTCAATTCTGGGATTCTGAATTTCATATTACTTAAAAAGACTTTTGGGTTCTTTTCTAAGTAGCTCTTAAAGGAAGCGTAAGATTTTAGCTTATTCATTTTGAATTCAGAATAGAAGCTGCACACTCACATAAGTTTTTGTGAAAGTATCCCCACCCAGCATCTGGAAGGAAAACTTTTAAGTTGAAGTCCTTTGTGTAATTTGACATTGCTATAAAATTGAGTTGAATTTAGAGTGAAAGCTCCATGAAGGCAGGGGCTTGGCTTCTTCTCCATGTACTCCAGCATTTAGACAGAGCCTGGCGTGTGATAAGTGCTCAGTAAGTGTAGAATGAGTGAGTGAATGAGTAAATGAGTGAATGCATTTTCCTCTGAATCAACTTCTCTGTTGGCTTAGATTGTTTAGGATGCTTAGATATTAGGATGCTGCTTCAGCATAACTTGGTGTTAAGAGGAAATACAGTAGTGGATTTTAGAGTTTGGCTTCTCTTTGTCATTAGCAGAATTGTCTAGTTAAGCACGCACAAAATTATTCTTTCCACTATTTCTTCCATCATTGTTAACCATAGACAATAAGAACCTTGAAATTTAACCCCACCTTATATTTTGTATTATTTCAAATAGATTTTTGATAATTTTGGAGAACATTTTGTTCTTGAGCAACAGAATACTCTTGAGAAGATTACAAAGTCTAGTGGTGTTTTTTTCTTGGCTTAGGAAATAGAGAAGCAAAGAAAACACTGAAGAAAATCTAGCCTCCATGACTTTAATTACAGCTTATCTTTGGGAAGTATATTTTCCTTCTGTGAATGTTTGAGGATACATATCACGACTAGTAAGGGCTAGCATTTTAGATACCTGTAGGTTATTCTGATCACATACTTGGATTTTATGATAGGAAAACCAGACCCTAAAATAAATAAATATTCAAGTATAAAACCATTATTCCATATGCAGGAAGTCAGTATTTTTGAAAGTCCGTATTATTGCAAGCAAATGTATGTATTATACTTTATGCTACTTAGCAGATTCTTACCTTGAACACTACCAACAGGCATCCAGCCAGGCTCCTTTCTCAGGCCTCTTCCCAATATTTTAATTTCTGCATGCTAACTTTTCTTAGAGATCAAGAGAAAGCTCTCTGCGCAGTGTGGTATAGAGTTCTTGTGGTCTCTGGGACTTATTATGCCTGTCCATTTTCTGCCCCCTGCTGAAGGTCCGTTCATCCCTCAGGGCTCTCTTAAGCCCAGCTTCCTATGAGAAGCATTTCCTAAGCATCCCAACCAAAACCGATGCCTCTCCTGCCTGGTTTCCTTAGAGTACTATTTTACAGAATATCTAATTTTCCACCGGATAATGGAAAACCCATTGTTTTTCCCAGTGAGTTGTAAACTACCTTGGGATAAATGTTATGCCATATATATTCTCAAATTTCCCAGAGTACCTAACTAGCTCACTTCTGTATTCAAGTAGGTCTTGTTCATTGAATAACTAATAGCTTAGAAAATGAAGAAAAGGATATTTTCAGCCTGGTACGTAGCTCTCTTAAACACATCAACATGGGATAAAGCTGCGGTCCATTTGGGTCCTCATTGCCATAGCAGTTCAATTGTATCAGGAACAGGGTGGCAGTACGGTGTTGTGTTCTCATGGTTTCAGCTGCCATCTGCATTCTAACTGCTTTCCATTCTAACATTTTTCTCTTCATCTCTATACCTGCACATCCACCTGAGCACTGCATATCTGTGCATGTCCACTTACATATCCCAGGGGTACTTTACAGTCATCCCTCCCCCACCCCCCGCTCCAGTGACACACACACACACCATTCCTCTTCCTGTAGGTCATATGGTGGTGAACATCTTTCAAGACTTTGCTCGGGAGTTATTTCCTCCAGAACATCTTCCCTTTGTTTCCCTCTGTTAGCACTCTCACACTGAATTCTGATGATCTCAGTACTTATCTCTCTTCTTAAGGAGACTGTGAGCTTCCTTAGGCAGGATCTGTTTTCAGGTGTGTGTTCCCAGCACCTTGCCCAGTGCCAGTAAATCCTCATTGAAGGAGCATGAGTCTTTCTTTTTTTTTTTTAAACTTTGGGTTTTATTTATGGCTGTGTTGGGTCTTCGTTTCTGTGCGAGGGCTTTCTCTAGTTGCGGCAAGTGGGGGCCACTCTTCATCGCGGTGCACGGGCCTCTCACTATCGCGGCCTCTCTTGTTGCGGAGCACAGGCTCCAGACGCGCAGGCTCAGTAATTGTGGCTCACGGGCTTAGTTGCTCCGCGGCATGTGGGATCTTCCCAGACCAGGGCTCGAACCCGTGTCCCCTGCATTGGCAGGCAGATTCTCAACCACTGCGCCACCAGGGAAGCCCCTGAGCATGAGTCTTAAGTCCATTAAGATGAAGGGGAAGATGGGTATTTGAGCAGAAGCAGCAGCCTGTGGACAGAAATGTTGGCACAGGAGAGCATCACTCACTAAGGAAGCTGAAGGTGGTTCACTAGGCTTAAGTGTAGTGGAGTGTGTGTCTGGGAAGATGATGATGAAAGCAGGCTGGACAGATAGGCAGGAGCCAAATGTGATAGGAGTCTAGATTTTATCCTGAATGTGGTGAGGGGGTTACTGAAGAATCTTACGTAGGAAGTGGAATAACTATATTTACATTTAAGAAAGATCAATGTGGAAAAAGAGTGGAGAGGTATTGGAAGAGAGTGAGGCTGTACTTGAGGCAGGGAGACTATTTAAGGAAATATTTCAGGAATTCAGGTAAGAAATGATAAGTACCAGTATAAGGAGACGGCTGTAGTGATTGAAGAAAAACCGAAATGAACTGAAAGCTATTTTGGGTAATAGAAACAACAGAACTCACTGAGTGAATGTAGAGGTGAGAAAGAGGAATCCAGGGTGATACTCTGGTTTCTAACTTGAACAACTAAGTATGTACAGAATACAATAAGAGGAACAAGAGGAACTGATTTTGAGGTAAAACGACAGGTTGCATTTTGGACATGCTGGGTTAGAGCGATTTCTGTAACACGTACAAGGAGCTGTCCAGTAGGACAGGGAGGTTGTGATTGAGGTGAAGCCTTTGGAATGGAGCCCACAGGAAGGCTTATAGAATGAGAACAGTTCTGGGGACATGCCCAGGGAGAAGTAGGAGAAACTTGTAGAGGAGACTGAGAAGGAGCAGTCAAAGAGACAGGAGGAAATCCAGAGAAAGCGATGGCCCAGAAGTCAGAGGAAGAAGAGGGTTTCATGAAGGGTCAAATACTGCAGGGTACTAAATACAATAAAAAGTTTATCTTTCAGAATTTACCGGCTCCGAGACAGGAAAGCTTGGTATAAATGTTTCAGTGAAGTAATGAGACGAGAAACCAATTGAAATGAGCTAAAGTGAACAGGAGGTGAAGAAAACTCGACAGTAGACACCTTTGTCAGGAGCTTGACTTCAGTGAAGGGAAGGAGAAAAGAAGAGGGAGAGAGTGATAGGTTAGAAGGATGTTGGGTTTTGGTAAGTTTTATTTTATTGACATGCCTATGGCTGAAGGAAGCATGTCAATACAAAGAAGGAGGTTAAAAAATATAAGTGAGAGAGATTGACGACAAGTGCAGCAGATATTCAGAGGAAGTATGTGTGTGGAGTAGGGAGTGGGGGTGGAGGGGCTGGGGGAGAAATGGGTACTAACCAACCTGCTGGCAGGATTAGCCTTTGACTGTGTGGAGGACTCTTCTCACGTCAGCTCGGGAAGAAAAAGATATAAGTGGATGCGGGTGATTTTGTGGGAAGTGGGCAGGAATACCAAGATATCCTTGCCTGGTAGCCTCTCTGTTCTTCCTTGAGTTCCCAAGAAAGGACTTTTTTTGAGAATGAGGGAGGAAGTGGTATTGGAAGCTGGAGGAGAATGGAGAAGGTTGAAATAGGTATTCTAACAAATGGAGAGAGAGTTGAGATAGGATGGATGGAAAGAAAGAAAAAGAAAGAAACAAAATTGAAAGAAAGGAAAGGAGGGAGGAAGGAAGGAAGAGAAGGAAAGAAAAGAAAAGAAAAAAGAAAAGAAAAGAAAAGAAGGAAGGAAGAAAGAGAGAAAGAAAGGAAGGAAGAAAATTGAAATCCTGAAAAGGATTTCAGGCTGGCTGTGAGAGCCCAGCTAAGTCATCTTTGAGAAAGTCATTCTGTGGCCTTGAGCAAGCCACTTAAAGTCTCTGTGACTGTTACCTCCTTTCTGGGGTAGGAATTAAGCTTGGTGACATAGTGTTAAGCACCTGTCCCTTTGCCTAACCCTGTACAGGCTCTCTGTCCTCAACTCTTCCCTTTGTGCATTGTATGTTCTGGGGTGCAGGAGCCCCAAACCCCTACACTTCAAATATTTATTCACCAATCACTAAAGAGTACTTTTGATAGGTGCTTTTGGGATGGGGGTACATGATGTAAACAATGTATCTGAGGTTCCTGTTCACATGCAGGAAGGTTTTCAATACATTATATTTAATGATTGTGATAATCTGACATGCAGGAAAATTAATAGGGCCCACGCAGAAGGGAGTTTTGGTTAACATTCTGGTGCAGTTCAGGAAATAGAGCCTGTGGAAACATTGATCTTTGGGGGTAAGCGGATATCTGCTATTTGGGGAACTTTGTGAAATTATAATATATTTAATTTTTATCATGGGCAGAGAAACACAGTTTTACTAGGAGAAAGTATTCCTGTGTTTTTGCATTGGGCTCTTTGGATCCCAAGGAACAGAGACTGGCTGGCTCAGGGAAGCAGGCTGGAGGTGGGGGTCGCTGTGGAGGTGCCTGCGGCATTAAGGGGAGGAGCCTCAGGAAGTGCGGGAAGTGGAACCTCACTGACCTGTCCCTTCTCCATGTGTCTGCTTCTCTATTGCTTTATCCATTTCTCCCTCTGGTGTCAGTGCCTAATTACACCTGTAGACCCACCTCACATTTCTAGGAGAAGGAATCTGGTTCGCCTGGCTTATAACCACAGTCTGTGTTCGGACAGAGATTTTCTCTCCAAGTTGTAGAAAGATAATATTGAATATATTAGTAATAATAATAACAACAACAGTAACATTTACTGAACATTTGCCATTTGCCCAGCACTGTGCTGTGTTACATGTATTATCTTATCTAATTCTTTCAACAACCCCGTGAAACTGGGGTTATCACAGATGAGGAAACTGCATGTGGACATGTTCATAAACTTGCTCAGGGCCACAAAGACCTAGGGTTCAAGCCCAGGTCTGCCTGACTGTGGAGCCCATGATGTTAACATCCTGCCCTATTGGTATTTCGGCTGCATTTGTGCCAGATTTCCCCATTTGGCCAGATCAGCCATGTCGGTTGCTTTAGTACTGGTGGGCCAGGTGGGCTCTGGGGTCGACATGTTAGTATAGTTGAATGTATTACCTACAAAAACTGTTTTGCTAAGTTGTTTTGTTAATATTTGTCACTTATTTATTAGTTTTACTTACACTGGTGAAAATAAACTCATCTTAAAGAAAGGAAAACTATGGGGAAAATATCTAAAAACTGTGAACACTTTATTAACCTGTGCATCTGAGGAAGAATGTTGTTATGAATCTGTTTTAGCAAAGGAGCTACCGGGTCCCCTCTGTGGGCCATCTGTGTTTTGTGGAATTCTAACTTGAAAATCACTGTCCAGTAAACTGAATGTATTAGCATTCAAACCTTGCTTTTCTGTTAGATATGGTTAATGCAGTGTGTGCATTTTGAGAAACATCATATTGTCAATTGATTTCTAGGAGCTGATTTGTATTTTTGTATTGTCTTAGCTTGGCCTGCCATAACAAAATACCATACGCTGGGTTGTTTAAACA
The DNA here is from genome assembly GCF_949987535.1 of Balaenoptera acutorostrata. Lineage (NCBI taxonomy): Eukaryota > Metazoa > Chordata > Mammalia > Artiodactyla > Balaenopteridae > Balaenoptera > Balaenoptera acutorostrata. Next base: position 95,965,823 of record NC_080064.1, on the reverse strand, counting down.
AAAGTAGTTTATTTCTCACAGTTCTAGAGCTGGGGAGTCTGTCCTCATGGTGCTGACCAATTCGGTTCCCGGTGAGGGCTCTCTCCCTGGCTTGCAGATGGCCACCCTCTCACTGTGTGGTCACATGCCCTTTCCTTGGTGCATACAAGTTGGGGGGGGAGAGAGAGAGAGGGGTGAGGGGTAGGGAAGGAAGGAGGGAGAGAGTGAGCATGTGTGTGAAAGAAAGTGAGAAAGAGAGAGGGGCCCCACCTCATGATCAAACCATAATTACCTCCCAAAGGCCCCAGCTCCAAATACTATCGCATTGGAGGTTACAGTTTCAACATATGAATTTGTCGGGGGGTGGGGGGAAGGGGTGGAAGAACACAATTCATTCTGTAGCAGGTATTAATGTGCATTTAAAACTTTATTTATACAGTACAAGAAGTTGCTTACTGAGGAAGGACAAAAAGTAGGAACCTTTGAGAGATTCGTTTCTGGTTCCATGGCTGGAGCAACTGCACAGACATTTATTTATCCTTTGGAGGTAAGTACCATTGTGAAGTCTGATTGCATTAATGGTGTTTGTATTATTATCTATTGCTGTGTAACAAGTTATCCCAAGATTAACAGTTTAAAACAACAAGTATTTATAATCTCGTGGTTTCTGTGGGTCAGGAATCTGGGTGTAGCTTAGCTGGGTTCCTCTGGCTCATGGTTTCTCACAGCCTATGGCAGGGTGTCAGCCGGGCTGCAGTCACTGCAAGGTTCAACTGGGGATGGATCTGTTTTCAAGCTTATTCACGTGTTTGTTGCCAGGTTTCCCTGGCTGTTGGTTGAAGATATCAGTTCCTTATTGCAGGGTCCTCTCCATAGGATGCTTGAGTATCCTCACAACATGGTAGCTGGTTTTTCCAAATCAGTTATCAAAGAGAGCACCCAAGATAGAAGCTGCAATCTTTGGTCACATCTGCTCTATTCTGTTGGTCACAAAGACCGCCCCTGGTAGAGTGTGGAAGGGGACTACACATGGTGTGAATACCGGGAGGCAGGGATAGTTGGGGGCCATCTTGGAGGCTGGCTCCCATAGTGTTGATAAGAATTATAACACCCATTCCTCTCCAAAGAGTTTCTGTACCATAAAGTTCGTAATGGAACCTTAGAATTTGATTAGGTGATGGTAATCCTAACTGGACATCCTTTTATTAGAGCATAGGTTAGCAAACCATGGACCTGTGGACTGTTTTGTACAACCCTTGAGCTAAGAATGGTTTTTATATTTTTACCTTTTTAAGGTGGTTTAAAAACAACAACAACAAAAAAAACAAAACCAAAGAATATGCAACAGAGACCTGGTATTTCAGTCCTGCAAAGACTAAAATATTTACTTTATAGAAAAAGTTTGCCAACTCCTGCTTTAGAGCAAGAATAATATTGTTGATGTGGATATCTTTATTGATATGACAAAGCATTTTTCAATAACTGGTAAGACTTAAGAAATACTGTTAGTTTTCACCTTTGTGGTATGCATATTAATATAGCTTTTCTTGCAGGCATCTTAATGTGATTGTTCATATTACTCCACACACCCCTCAAAAAATATCCTAATTCAATACCTAGGCTTCCTCTTGTATCCTCCATCTCAGTTAATAGCATCACCTTCCCTCTTCTCTGCTGGCCCCATCCCGAGTTCCAAGCTAGAAACACTGGGATCATCCTTTACGCTACCATTTCCCCCACCCTCCATATCTAATTCGTCACAATTTTGTTAAGATGTCAATATATTATCTTCTCTCTATTTCCTCTGCCACTGCCCTAATTCAGATCATCTTTACAGCAAAAGGGGTCTTCTTGGCTCTGGTCTTAGACCCTTAAGAGAGATAATATGTGAGAGCGAACACATCAACATACTGGACAGTCATTTGAGTGACAATATATGCTAGATATTTGTTCTTCGTAAAGTTACTTCTTTTGAATTCTGTGATGATAGCGTTGATGTGAATAATAATATTCGTTATATTCTTTCATAATCAGGTTCTGAAAACCAGGCTGGCTGTAGGCAAAACTGGACAATACTCTGGGATGTTTGATTGTGCCAAGAAGATTTTGAAACATGAAAAAATGGGAGCTTTTTACAAAGGTTATGTTCCCAATTTATTAGGCATCATACCTTATGCAGGTATAGATCTTGCTGTGTATGAGGTGAGTTTGTAGCAATCTTTTGAATCTGAAAATGTAGTTAAATAGTTCTCATTGTTAGAATTTGAGTTTATATAGAGAGGTGTATATGTACCAGGAAACAGTTTGTGACCAAAAGTAGATTCAAGGGTGTGTTCTTTGATCTTTCTTTTCAAGTTCCTTGAATATGAGATCCCATATGCCTGTGGTCACTTTTGTATTAGATTTCCTTGTTAATTATCTTTATTAATGAAGAGAATACTCTCACATTCAGATATAGTTGTTCACTTCTCTAGCACCATATACACAAATAAAATAAAAATAGATTAAAGACCTAAATGTATGACTGGATACTATAAAACTCCTAGAGGAAAACATAGGCAGAACACTCTTTGACATAAATCACAGCAATATTTTTTTGGATCCATTTCCGAGAGTATTGGAAATAAAAACAAAAATAAACAAGTGGGACCTAATTAAACTTAAAATCTTTTGCACAACAAAGGAAACCATAAACAAAACAAAAAGACAACCTACGGACTGGGATAAAATATTTGCAAACGATGCTACCAACAAGGGATTAATTTCCAAAATACACAAATAGCTTAATATCAAAAGAACAACCCAATCAAAAAATGGGTAGAAGAACTAAATAGACATTTCTCCAAAGAAGACATACAGATGGCCAACAGGCACATGAAAAGATGCTCAATATCACTAACTACTAGAGAAATGCACATCAAAATTATAATGAGGTATCACCTCACACAGTCAGAATGGCCATCATTAAAAAGTCTACAAATAATAATTGCTGTGGAGAAAAGGAATAATACTGGTGTGGAGAAAAGGGAACCCTTCTGCACTGTTGGTGGGAATGTAAATTGGCACAGCCACTATGGAGAACAGTAGTGAGGTTCCTTGCCAAATTAAAATAGAACTGCCATATGATCCAGAAATCCCACTCCTGGGCGTATATCTGGAGCAAACTCTAATTTGAAAAGATACATGCACCCCAGTGTTCATAGCAGCACTGTTTGCAATAGCTGAGACATGGAAGTTAACCTAAGTGTCCATCAACAGATGAATGGATAAAGAAGATGTATTTATACACAATGGAATATTACTCAGCCATAAAAAAGAATGAAATAATGCTATTTGCAGCAACATGGATAGAACTAGAGATTATCATATTATGTGAAAGACAGAAAGACAAATATCATATGATATCACTTATATGTGGAACCTAAAAAAATGATATAAATGAACTTATTTACAAAACAGAAATAGACTCACAGACATAGAAAACAAACTTATAGTTGCCAGAGGGGATAGTGGGAGTGGGAGGGATAAATTAGGAGTTTGGGGTTAACATATACATACCACTATGTATAAAATAGTTAACAACAAGGACCTACTCTATAGCACAGGGAACTATATTCAATGTCTTGTAATAACCTATAATGGAAAAGAATCTGAAAACAAGAATGTATAACTGAATCACTTTGCTGTATACCTGAAGCTAATAAAACATTGTAAATTAACTGTACTTCAACTAAGAAAAAAGGTTATTACAGATACAGTTGTTCAGCTTAGCAGATGATATTAGGGATTTTTTTGAGGAGAGAGAAATAAGCAGAAATGGCACATTTTCTTTGGTTTGTTAAAATTTAACATTGATAAAACCAAGAGACTGATGTAGGTAGTACAGATTCATACCTTGTACTTGTCAACCTGAAGAAACCTAGGAGGCAATAATCAGACACAATGCATTTATTTGGGATCAAAGAATTGCAATTCGGTACACACAGATTTGGGTATCAATCTGAACAGTGTCTGCTAGGGAGTAAAAGTCAGGGGTTTTTAATGGCAAAGAAAGGAGGTTTGCATTACAAAGAATTTTAGTTGGAGCTGAAGGCAGAACCTAGTTGGCTAAACATGATTGATTGCTAAGGCTATCATTAGAGGGAGGTAAGAGTTCGTTACTGTGACAAGTTGCAGGTGTTCTTGCAGAGTCCTTGGACTATGTGTGGTGTGGCCCAGTTCATACGTTTATGGTTCCACCTGGTGAGACAGGCATACGGTCCACCTCTTGAATGGCCTTCCAGCTTCATTTTAAAACCCCTTGACATAAGTGACTCCATCTTATGTCACATATCCCCCTTTTGATCAAGATCATTCTCTAAAAGCATTGCCAATCAACTTACAGATTTGCTTTGTCTCACATTGCTGGGATGGACCTGTCCCAGAAAGTCATGTCCCATGTCGGGGGGAATTTTTAATTTCCAGTGGTTATTTCAAGGAGTCAGTGTCATAGGGTTAGACCATTGGGCAACAGGGAGGCACAGGAAATGACTCCTAGGAGATTTGGTGGCTTGTAAGGCAGTTGTCCTTGTGGCCTGATTAGCCAAGTTATTTCTTTTGGTTTCATCTGAATTTAATTTTGCATGCCCAGGTACCCTAATGATGGCTAGGACAGATGGAAGTTGGATCGATTCCAACAATTTATTGACCCAATTTTCATTCTTAATCTGGCTTCCCCCTGAGGTTAAGAATCCTCTTGGTTTCTAAAGCATGCCAAAGTCATCAACTACCCTAAAGGCAAAGCGACAATCTGTATAGGTATTCACAGTTTTACCTTCTGCTAGGGTGCAATCTCTAGTTAAACCGTGGAGCTCTGCCTGCTGGGCTGAAGTAGCGGTCAGCAGTGGAGCTGCCTCAGTTACTTCAAAGGAGCAGATGATTGCATACCCAGTACAATATTTTCCTTTGCCATTTTTCAAACAAGAACCATCAGTAAGCCATGAAATCTCAATGTTAGCAACAAGGGTTTCTTGTAAGTCAGCTCTAAGGGTTAATAACTGATCAGTCAGGGTCAGACAGTCATGAGGAGTTTTGTCACTAAGTAAAGGGAGATGGGTTGCAGGGTTGAAGTTGTTGTAGCGGGAAAGGGTTATGTGAGAAGTTAGTAATGATATTTCATGTGGGGTAAGACAGCTTGCAGAAGGGTGTTGAGTGTGATGAGAATTGTGCAAGCCTCCTACCACATGGGGGAACATAGATGGTGAGTGGAGAGCCCATAACTATTTCCTCAGTTGATGCTGTAAGCGCTGTTGCTGCTGAAATAGCTCTCATGCTGGAGGAAGGCCTCTGGCTACAGGTCTGATTGTTGAGTGTAATATCCAAGGGGTTGGTGTTGAGCTCTGTGCCTTTGAGTAAGCGCTCCTAAGCCATTTCTCTTCTTTCGTACATGAAGTGGAAAAGGGGAAGCTAATAATCAGTATGTCCTAAAACAGGGGACTGCAAAGTCCACCTTTCAGGTTCTGGAGCCCTAAAGACATTTTCTTCCCACTCTAAAGGATCTGGTCTTTAAGCTTTGAGAGGCTGGGCAACTAAAAAATTAAGTATCCAGTTTCTGTAGTATCCAGTCAGCCCGAAATATCTTTAAAGTTGTCTTTTGGTCTGTGGCTATGGGAAATTTAAGACACTTTGAATCCTATTAGGGTCTTAAAGGAGTCCTTAAACCGAGATCAAGGGTCCTAGGTATTTGACCTGTGTTTGAACAAGTTGTAATTTCTCTTTAGAGACCTTTATGACCTTTAGTTGCTAACAGCTTGGGGAGATGGACGCTATCTTGCTCACTTGCCCCGTTGGAAGAGGAGCAAGGAAGGTCATCAACCTATTGAAAAGGATGGACACTTACAGAAAAATGACAACTGCTAAATCTGCTTTTAGGATCTGTAAATTGTAGGAAAGGCTTTTAGTCTAGACTTGTGGCATGACAGTCCAGGTGTATTGTCCTTCCCACATGAAAGCAAATAAAATTTGACTTTCACAATCCACAGAAATGCTGAAAAAGGTGCTACAGAGGTCAGTTATGGTGAAAAGTTTACTCTGTGTAGGTATTGCCATTAAAAGGGTATGAGGGTAAAGGGCAACTGGATGATGATTGATGACAATGTTATTAATAGCCCTCAAATCTTGGACAAATCTCCATTCTCCTCTGTGCGGTTTCTTAGTAAGGAGAATGGGTGTATTACAGAGACTAGTGTAGGGGACTATGAGGTCTTGTGTTTTGTATTCCTCTGTGATTGGTTTAATTCCTGCCAAGGTCTCAAGATTTAAAGAATATTGTTTAATGTTAGGAAGAGGCTGACCGCGGTCAATTTGAATTTTAATTGAGGGAGCCAAATGAACCTGCCCAACGTGGGTTGTGGATTTTGCTGAGTCTCTCAGGGACTTTTTTGAGTTGTCAGTTTACGTACGTTACCTTCCAAGCTTGTCTTAAGGGCAAAAACTGCTGATAGGGTTGAGGAGCTTGGAATGCCATCAGTTGTTGAGGGGTTGAATTAATTTCAAGGATACTTTCCCCTCTTGGGAAAAAGGGATACAAGTATTGATCTCTCTTCAAGTCTCTGCTTTCGGTTCCTTTGGGTGTATACCTATCAGTATACAAAATTGCTGGGTCATTCGGTAATTCTGTGTTGAGCTTTTTGAGGAACAAACTGTTTTCTGTAGAAGCTGCACCATTTTTCATTCCCACTAACAGTGCGTTTTTCTGCATCCTTGTTAATATTTGTTAGTTTCTGGTTTTTGATAGTGCCCATCCTAACAGGTGTGAGACAATATCTCATTGTGCTTTTGACTTGCATTTCTCTGATGATAAGTGATGTTGAGCATCTTTTCATGTGCTTTTTGTCCATTTATTTATCTTCTTTGGAGAGATGTCTATTCAAGTCCTTTGCCCATTTTTTTAATTAGGTTACTTTTTATTGTTGTTGTTGAATTGTAGGAGTTATTTATATATTTTGGATATTAACTCCTTCTCAGATATATGGTTTACAAATATATTCTCCCATTCCATAGGTTACCTTTTCACTCTGTTGATTGTTTTCTTTGCTTCACAGAAGTGTTTAAGGGGATGAAATCCATTTGTCTATTTTTGCTTTTTTGCCTGTGCTTTTGGTATCATATCCAAGAAATTGTTGCCAAAGCCAATGTCCTAAAGCCTTTATCCTGTGTTTTCTCCTAGGAATTTTATAGTATTAGGTCTTATGTTTAGGCCCTGGATTTATTTTGAGTTAGTTTTTTGTATATGTTGTAAGATAAGGATCCAACTTTATTCTTTTGCGTGTGGGTATCCAGTTTTCCCAGCACCATTTTTTTTTTTTTTTTTTTAATTTTTGGCCCCACTGCACAGCATGTGGGATCTCAGTGCCCCGACCAGGGATCGAACCCATGCCCCCTGCAGTGGAAGCACGGAGTCTTAACCACTGGACCACCAGGGAAGTCCTCCCAGCACCATTTGTTGAAGAGACTGTCCTTTGCCCAGTGTGGGGTCTTGGCACCTTTGCTGAAGATCATGTGCCCATGTATTCAAGAATTTATTTCTGGGCTCTCTATTTTGTTCCATTGTTCTATGTATCTGTCTTTATGCTAGCACCACACTATCTTGACTGCTGTTGCTTTGTAATATACATCGAAATCAGGAAGTGTGAGGTCTCCAACTTTGTTCTTTTTCAAAGTTATTTTGGTTAGTTGGGGTCCCTTAAGATTCTATTTGAATTTTTTTCCTATTTCTTCAAACAATGTCATTGAAATTTGAATAGGGATTACATTGAATATGCAGTTTGCTTTGGGTAGTGTATTAGTATGTTTGGGCTACCATAACAAAATACCAGAGACTGGGAGGGTTAAACAAAAGAAATTTACTTTTTCGCGGTTCTGGAGGCTGGAAGTCCAAGATCAGGGTTCTGGCTGATTTGGTTTGTGGTGAGGCTCTCTTACTGGCTTGCAGACAGCTGCCTTCTTGCTATGTTCCCAGAGGGAGAGGGAGAGAGAGTTGAGTGAGTGAATTCTCTGGTATTTCTTCTTATAAAGACACTAATCCTATTGGATCAGGACCCCACTGTTATGACCTTGATGTTGCCAGAGAACCTTCATAAGGTGATAGAATTTTGAGAATATCTATAAATTGAGGGGTACAAAGCCAATAAAGAGGAGGAGACAAAAATAAATAAAATAAATAAGTAAAAAATATATATACAGTGAGATCTGAGAGGCAAGGAATGATAATGGATCCTAGGATGTAGAAGAAAATGATTATGGGACACACAGAGAGGACTTATAAGATCATGTATATTTTATAGGATTTTAAATTAATTGTTTTAAAAGTGCATTTTCCTATCTCTCCCCCCCCACCCCATTCTGGTGTTAATAGTGTAAATAGTTGCTTAGTTTCTAGTGAATCACTTCTCTTTTCTCATTTTTGTAGTTCAGACATGGTTGTCTTTAGCCTTATTGTCTTTATTTCTTGTCATATTACAGTACTAAATTGACCTTAAATAAGACACTTAAATATAATCTTTGTTTTCAAATTTATAGAGATATTCTTGTTATATAATTGTAAGGTCCAAGTATGCAGTTAAATTTTATCTTAAAATATTTAAACTAGAATATAATTTCCCCCACATATTAGCATATATTTTAATACTTCAGATATTTTTTATTTAAAAAGTAGATTATACATTTCTCTCAATTAATTGCCTTCTAATGGAAATACAAAGACCTAGGATAATAGGGAAGAAGCATGGCCTGAGGATCCGTATGCTTGATTCAGCACCCTTGTTTAGAAAACCCCACTGAGACTAATTTTCCTCATTTCTAAAATCAGAAGAATAGCTCCACCTCAGATCTTTTGTAGGACTGAATGAAATAACATAAGTGTAAAGTACAAAATTAGCTGCAGTTTATAGTATTATATTATTTTCATTGATAAGCACCGTAGGAAATGTTGTTTAGATCCTGGTCTGGTGTGCTGTTGATCTTCACATTTAGTTAGAAGAAGATGAGCACCCAGTCACACCTCTCATGTTTTGAATCCCCTGTGGCTTCCCCACCTCTCTACAGAGCTGCTGCTTCCTACAGTGGCTGTGCCGCCCAATCTTGCAGAAATGTATCCTGTCTCATAAGGATGAGAGTAGCTGTGAGAACGTTCACGTTGAGTGAAAGCAGTTGTAACGTTAGTTGTTTATTATTCTTCTTCTTTTCTGTTTCTCTGGCAGCTCTTGAAGTCCCATTGGCTAGATAATTTTGCCAAAGACTCTGTAAACCCTGGAGTCTTGGTGCTGCTGGGATGTGGGGCCTTATCCAGCACCTGTGGTCAGCTGGCCAGCTATCCCTTGGCTTTGGTGAGAACACGCATGCAGGCTCAAGGTGAGTTTTGGATAAAAGGATGGCACTGATAATGTACTGCATCAGTAACATGCTTTTGGAACTTCAGGTTTCACTGAGACAGCAGAGTGTGGTTTTAAGATAGTATTTCTCAACCTGTTTTGCATTATTGCCTCCCTAAGGAGGCTTTTTAGAAATTCTTTTCCAAATCAGTTCCTCTTCGTGAAATTTTAATACCACGGATACTCTGTGCATATATTGTATGTATATCTGTGGTTTATGCACAGGGTAAGATTTTCATGCTCCCGTTGAGAATGCATGTTTTAAGAGTACAGTTGGCCCTTCATATTCGTGGGCTCTGTATCCATGGATTCAACCAACTCTCGATTGAAAATATTCAGGAAAAAGACTCCCAAACTCCAGAAAGTTCCAAAAAGTAAAACTTGCATTTGCCATGCAGTCCACTCTTTACATTTGTATTTACAGATCATCTACATTGGAAGTACTGGTTAATTAATGATTGACTGCTTGGTTGGGGGAGGGTGGTTGGTACTTGGAAGAGAAATCGGAGATAGAGGCATCTCGATGCTCAGGGAGTACTGTTCAAAGAAATGGTAGTGGGTGAGATTGGCCAGGGATAAAGCAGAAAACGAAAGAAAGGCGCAGAATGAATACTACTTTAGCATAGCCATAAAAGCCAGCAAATCATAAGAAAAGAGAATACTCAGTCGGACGGCAGGAGAGCCAGGAGCGCGCTGTGTAATCAAAGTCGAGGAGACAGTGTCACAGTGGGGAGGAATCACAGTTCCGAAGTTGTAGGTCCCATAATAACAAACAACTCCAGCCACCACTTACCGAGAATTTGACACATGCCAACTGCTTTACATATGCTGCTACTGACTCTTTCAACACTGTGCAGTTTTCATGCCATTTACAGAGGAGAAAGACCATCAAGCTTTCAGCTCTCCCACTTGCTAGCTAAGTGTGTTGGGACAAGTTTCTCTATCTTTTTAAACCTCCAATTCCTTACTTATTAAACGGGTATAATAACACTTACCTTAGAGGATTGGTATATAAAGTAATTCGCTCAATATCTAACACAGAGTAATCACTCATCTTTGTTATAATCAGGGCACTCACCGTTAGGTGCCATACAGGGAGAAGTATATAAAGGGGGCACTTTCTTGGGCCCCTTGGAATAAATTTTATCCTTTTATTCTGTTCGTTCTAGAAAATCATTCTGAATCATAATTGCATATAGTCATAATAAAACATGCATGAATATTAAATTAGCCTGGTTTCTTTTTTAATTTTCTAGCCATGGTAGGAGGAACCCCACAGCTGAACATGGTTGGGCTCTTTCGACGAATAATTTCTAAAGAAGGATTACCAGGACTTTACAGAGGCATCACCCCAAACTTTATGAAGGTGCTCCCTGCTGTAGGCATCAGTTATGTGGTTTACGAAAATATGAGACAAACTTTAGGAGTAACTCAGAGCTGAATTTTTTGCTTTAGCATGATTATGGAAACTTCCAGCCATCTCCAGAGTGACCTTTTCTCCTAGAATTGCAACAAGTCCATGGCAAAAAAGAAGCTGTATTTTTTTTTTCACGAAAGGGAAGAGCATATCATTGGTAACTTCAAACATTTGGACTCAATTTTATACATTCAGAAATGCTAAAAATCATTGTTTTGATGAGCTCATACAGTTTTGAAAAGGCAATAAAATTATATTTTTTCTTATTGGTCCTTTCTACAAATCTCTGCCTGGAATCCTAAATCTGAAAAAATGTACTTGCTTGAACTAAATTTGCTTTGTGTGAATTATAAATCTTTGATCTTTATTTTGGTTGGTTCAAGTTTGTGCCAGTTCCTTTATACTTAAATATCTTTTTCTTAAAAACAAAATGATCGGAAAACCTAGAAACTTAAATTGTTTATATATTTTGAATGTCTTTATAAACTTCTTAAAATTTCCTTGTAGGATCATTCATGGAGAATCATTGCATGAAAACATAATCTTACAGCAGCCAAATAGGTATAAGGTCTATATTCTTTGTTTAAGCTGAATAAGAATGAACATAAGCGGCAGAACTTCAAGGCATGTGAATACCCTAGTCCACTCATATGATTTTTGTGTAAGGAAGAGTGATAAAATATTATTTATTTCAGTGAGCACTTCTCCATTTTTCTTGTACTGTTATTTGGTTCCCAGGATGACACACTGATTGTCAGTATATTACTGTTAAATTATTGACACAAGGCAACTTAATTGAAAAATTCTGTTTACTGTTATTGCTTTGAAAAGCACCAGGAAACAAAACCCTTTTACTTGTATCAGTTTCTGAAGAGCATCTCTCTTCTCTTTGTCCTTTGTTTCCTACTTGAATCAGACTTCCATTTTAATCAGGAAGGCTTCTGGGGCCCATTCTTGGTTATCTCAAATTTCTTAATTACATGCAGTAGGTTGATCATGGGTGAATGGCATTCTCATTTCCCCCTCACTTTTAATTTATTTGACCCTGCAATTCTCAATTTGGGCAACACAAAGCTAGGAGAATAGTATATATTAATAGTAGTATATATTAATTTTATATATTTGGTACTATAAGTGAAAGGCCCAATTTACAAACATGTACTTTCATATTTTTTCTTGCCCCCCGCTTAGAAACACATTATGATATAGGAAATTTGATTTATAATATTGATAGCATGTTTTTATTTTACTGAAGCCATTTTTTGTAATCAACTATCTTTTCTGATTTGTGTGATTAGGACTTAGAAAAATATTTATTAGTTGAAGTTATTCTTATCACTTTTCAATTTAGTTCTTTTTTTTTAACATCTTTATTAGCGTATAATTGCTTTACAATGGTGTGTTAGTTTCTGCTTTATAACAAAGTGAATCAGCTATACATATACATATATCCCCATATTCAATTTAGTTCTTAAACTCAAGTTTGATTTCTAGTAATTTGTTATAAATTGCCAACATTTTAATGGAAATCTAGTGACATAATAGGCATTTACTTTATTTGAACCTACCTCTCATATTTTCTGAACCAGAGAGAAATGTTGGACTTGTGTTTGTGAAGCATATCCTAACATATAGTTTTCATTATATTAATTATACCTGATAAATGTCTTAGTATTTTTATAATACATATGATAAGAATGGGACTCTATCTTCAGGGTGTTTGTACTTTTGAGTGATACATAAATGACAATATTAAGGTACATGATTAGCTCTTTTTTCACTTGTAAAATTATGGAATGAGTAAAATTTCAAGCTACTGAAAAATATTCATTGTTCATTATGAATTTACATTGTTTGCTCTTTCACATTTGTAAGGAGTGAATGTGATTTATCTGTGTATCTTGTATCTTTTGAAAAGAGCCCGGAGTTGAAGATAGTTCATTTCTGGCATTACTGCATATTTACTTTCTGTTTATATTAAAAATACATATATGTTTGTTTTTGAAATGTCTTGTTTCCTCGTTTAAAAAAAATAGTGTAACTAAGGCAAAAAAATGGCTGTGTCATGCAGTTTATATCACTGGCAGCAGTTTGAATAGTCTGTATAGTATTACTGAATAAGACCCACTGTAGTCTTTCCAAATATTTTGGCCTTTTCTGAACAGCCACCACAGTTATTACCTCTGTCATACCTTTTGGTATAAGATGATGTTTTTCGTGATGTCCAAATTCCACATTTACCATTCAGGGTGATACCCCCGGGGCTCATAGTGCCAAGGTGAGTCCAAAGTCACGGGGCTGCTTGGCACATGTCGGTGGAGTACCAGTTTGTCTTGAAGTTGTGGGAAACAAAAGCTAAGTAAGTTTACTGGTAAGTAATTAGAACAATTTTATAATGCAGATTATGCAACTATAAAGAGTATAAAATTTGATTCTAAAAAATAAAATAAAACATAAGACTGCCAAGAAATTCTGCTTTCCAACTTGAATGCTACCCGGCCTCCAGGAAAAACGTGTTTGCCCTCCTTGGCTCTCAGGGACCCTTTATTAGAAAAATGTCACCAATTTGTTTCTTACACATTTGTCTTGTATCCCCATCCAGAGAGTAAGCTTCACGTGAACAGGCATTGCATTTTATACTATTTTGTTTTTTGAGCTTTACATCAGGTCACATGGATAAAAGTATGGCATAGGTTCCCTATGCCCAAATAAGAATTTTCCCAGCTCTTTTGTTCTCATGGAATTTCTTTGTTTTGAGAAGAGCACCAAACGAGTAATAATATCTGTGAAGAGGAGCAACCAATAACCTTCCTTTTCCTCCTTTGCCCTATTCCCTGCTTGGGAGAAACACAGAGCAGACTGAGCTCATCAGATCGCTCTCCGGGAGAGCATGCCCTGCAAAGTTCCGTCTGCCCTCCTGCTTCCATGTAGGACAGAGCTGTGCTGAGGTCCAAGCTGCCTGGGCCTGGACCTGGACCTGTTGCAGCCCTCTGACCACAGTGCAATTGAAGACACCTGTTCACAGCCTTCTGGTTTTTTTGTTTTTTGTTTTTTGCTTGTTTTGTTTGTTTGCAAATTTGCATGTTCTCTGGTTGTCACTGGGCTCCACAAGCCTATACTCAGATGCTCGGCCATAGCCACTGCAGCATTGTTGTGAAAGCAGAAGTGCCCCAAGCCTGGGCCACTTGGCATTTATTCTGTAAACATTCACTTGCTCATTGGTTCTTTCAGTGAGAATTTATTAAACACCTACTGTGTGTCAGATACTTTTAGAGGCTGAGGACACAGCATTGAACAGGACTCCATACTTTTCCTAATGGAGATTATCTAGTGGAGACGGACAACAAACGAAGTAAGTAAAATACGTAATATGTCAGATGTTGATAAGTGCAGGAGGCAATGCTGGGGCCGAGGTGGCAATTTTAGGCCGAGAAGACCTTGCTGAGAAGGTACTGTTTGGATAAAGGGCTGAAGGCACGGGAATGGGCCCCACTGGTGTCTGGGAAGGGCATTCCAGGCAGAGGGAATGCAGGTAAAGGCCGTGGGTGGAGGGAACATCGGGGAGGTCAGTGTGCCTGGAGTGGGGTGAGCAAAACGGAAGATATTAGGCGATGAAGCCACAGAGGGCTGGAGGGAGGCCTGTCTGCTGAGCACTTCCGGTACTGCAATAGCCACAGTTCCTTGGTAATGTTTCCTAACCAAGATTCAGATGTCTCTCCTCTGGGGGTGGGAGTCTCATTATTGGAAACATCATTGGAAAACCTTGCAGTTTCTGTAACTGTCGTGTCCATCACACACACAATGGTTTTCCCTGAAACTGCTGTCCCAACATAGTGGCCCTTTTCCCAGGTGGCATGTCCATTGGCTACTCTTTGCCTTTCCTTCTCTGGGGAGGATTTTAATTTTTAAAAAGAAAAATTAACTTAGAGACCTTAAAATCTTTCTAGATACTTTCCTAAGAATTAGAGAACTTGAATCTTAGCAAACCAACAAAGCTGTCATTGTGCTCACCTCCTTCTCTGACCACCTTGTAACTGCCCAGGATTTATTTGTTTGTTTATAATTTATACAAATTGTACAATATTGAAAACAATCCTTTTATTTATTTTTTGTTAGTTGATATTGTCTTGCTTTGAATTTACTTCCACCAAGTCAAGATAATAGTAACCGAAGAAGTGATTTGTATTTTGTTACTTTTAAAAGAGGGCCAGGGATTTTAAAGCATTATGAATTACTCTTTCAAACCGAACCTTATCGCAGATCCTTGGTATTTGCTAATCAGGTGTGTTTTCCAAGAGTTTACACTCATCTTTTTATACACCATTCTGCAATACAGTCACGACCATGGATTCAGGATGAATTAGCTTAAATTCCAGCACCTGTAATCAATGTCAGCCGCAGATATACATCACTCAACCCCCAGGGGAGGTCCCCACATGAATCTTAGTGTGCCAACTGGGATGTGCAAAAAATGTGACATTTCTGAATTTTCTTTAAATTAGCTTAAATCCAGCTGGAAGCTCCTATACCACTCAGTGTTGTGCCAGTGACCTGGGATCTTGGCCACCTAGGGACAGTGGTCATGGTCTACCAGTTGCTGCTAAAGGGCCCTTTGTTGCAGCCTGTATGGTCCCTTGGACCCCATGGCTGTGCTGTGCTTGGCATGGGGGTAGTTGGTAAGACATGGGGCATCTGTACCTGGGGTCTGGCGTTTCCATTCTGCAAGGGTTAGGAGTTGAATGTGAATCTCTCCTTACCTTGGGACCCACCAACCTATGTCTCCTTTCCAGGCCCTGGGTTTGTCCCTTTTTCTTTTTGCTCTTAAAGGCACCCATCTGCTCATCCCCTGGGACTCCTGGCATCCTCTCTGCAGGTAGGTTAGATGCTTGCAAAAGACAGAAGAGCCTCTGATTGAAAGTGACTTCTGTTTTCCACTTTTAAAAATCACTGAGGGAAGGAGATATGAAAGCCCTGCCTCCTTGTCTGAAATGAGATGAAAGGGAACATATAAGGAGAATAAATACAAATTAGTCTTTCACTCAGTTTTCTTGCTGTAGGCTCTCAAACCACCTCCTGCCCCTTGTACTCTGTGTCTCAGGAATGAGCATTATTGTGCCGCAGAGTGGTGGGCTCTGCTCGCGTGAAACAACACATCGTTCAGCCTACTGAATCTCTAAATCCCCAGAACGTTACTGATATGTGGCATTGTAGCCTCACAGCCAGATGGTTCAGTAAATAGTGTCCTGAGTGAAAAGTCAACAGTATAATTGAGAGCTGACACTTTTCAAGGAGATGGAAGGAGATGGGAAGGAGAGGAGATGGACAGAAGAGGGTAAAATTAATTGTAATGTGGAAAAGGATGATAAGATTCTTCAGAGTTAGAACTGTTTCTAAATCTGTTTTGTTCTTGGATGATTTAGGGAGTATGAGTGTAAGCCCTCAGAAGACATGGGTGATAAGGTGCAAGTGTAGACTTACAGGTAATAATGACTTGGGTGCTTGAGGCTTTTACAGTAGAAGAATCTGCAGGCAAACTAAAGGTGAGGAGAAGTTTTAAAGTCCATCCGTTTGTGATTTGTTCCTCCTCTGATTTTGTTCCCTTCCCTCTTTACTGTTTATAAAGATGTCCCTTCTGGAGAAAAACGAGAAAATCTTCCATAAGGTAATAAAACTATATCAAGGAGAGGAAAAAGTCAGTAAACAACTGAAGAATTTTGCTGTAGTTTGAAAATTTTGCTATTTCATATGTTTGTTTTCTTTAACTAGTAAAAATGTATGGCTATTGTTTTAGGGAATACTGACCAGATTATGAGAGATGCTCCTCTCTTTGCCAAGCCTTAATCATTCACTTATTTTTCTTACAAGGCAATGACCACAAAGATTCAGAACATCAAGAGCCATACGTCGGCCAAGAGTGTTATTCAGCAAAGTTCTTTCTATTTTTTTATGGTACTATTAACTTATAAGCAGATGGTGACTCCTGGTGAGGTATTTCCCTCCCGTTTTCAGAATTCCCAGCAGTGGCGTTCCCCTTGGTCAGGAGGGGCAGGAAGAAGGACCTGGAGAAGTTGGTTCAGTGCAGTGCTGTGGACATGCCCTCAAGGTGAGAAGTGAACCGACAGCCTTATTTATCACCATGATAATTGCTCATGATGTTATTCAACTATAGAGTTGCCCATTTGGGGCACCACGGGCCATAAATATGTTCTCTAGTCACTAATATAGACTTTCCAAGTATCAAGCATGCCTAATTTCTGAGAGAGAGAGGGGGGATTGACTGATGAGTTTTTTTTTTTGTTTTTTTAAAAATAAATTTATTTATTTATTTTTGGCTGTGTTGGGTCTTCGTTTCTGTGCCAGGGCTTTCTCTAGTTGCGGTGAGCGGGGGCCACTCTTCATCGCGGTGCATGGGCCTCTCATTATCGCGGCCTTTCTTGTTGCCGAGCACAGGCTCCAGACGCGCAGGCTCAGTAGTTGTGGCTCACGGGCCCAGTTGCTCCGCGGCATGTGGGATCCTCCCAGACCAGGGGTCGAACCCGTGTCCCCTGCATTGGCAGGCAGATTCTCAACCACTGTGCCACCAGGTCAGCCCAGACTGATGAGTTTTGCAGCCCACTTCATGCCTTCCCTTGTTGAGCTTGTATAAATTCTCTCTTTAAAAACAAACAGCACAGCCTTTGGGAACACTCGTACAATCAAGCTCTTCCTTTCCCAGGTGGTTGGATAGTCGTATAGCAAATGGCTAGGAGCCTCAGCCCAAAGGGACAGTATTTTCCAAGGATTTCTTGCCGTAATTTACCCTTTGTCTTACTCACTGGCAACAGAGGAGTTACAAACTCTTTAAGTAGATCCTTGTATTTGTTCCATCATCCAATCAATGCAAAGTGAAATGGGAAGGCTGGTTTTTACCTGTGGTGGTGATAGCACAGGACCAGTAAAATAGGGACACCTGGCCCACAGAGCAAGGCTTCGAGGGTGCTGGTCATGGGAGCTTTACCCACAGCAGCCCAAAGACCACCATTCCCAAAGTATAAACTGTTAGTGCCTAGTTATTGATTTAATTTTAACACTATGGCCTATCTGGCATTAGCTTTTCACTTAGGGCCAGATACGATTGTTCAGTTTCAGATGATTCAAATTAAGATTATCTACAAAGTGAGGTAAGGCCAAGTTTACCTCAGCCTGTTGGGTCCAAAGTTTACACTCTCGACTCTCATAAAGTGTAATCCAAATGGTATATGCTCCTTCTGAGGGGCATTATTTTTTGCCGGGCAATAGAATGGTGACTTTACCTGGGGTGGGGGTTGGTCTCTGTATCCTTGTTGATTGCGGCCCTCACGAGGATACTGACAGCTTTGGTTGGGTAAATTAAATGGACACATGTACATAATTGCCAATTTAATGTTAGAATGAACAGTCCAGGCTTTTCCCTGCTCCGGGAGGAGTCATCTACTTCAGTGCATATTTCTACTTAGAGCAAAGCAAGGTATTTTTATGGAACCTCCAGGATTTCCAAAGTGAGCCAATAAGTATGTACCTTATACCAGCTGCATATATAATATGTACAAAGTAATACAGATTAAGGAGGAAGTTACAAATTTAATAAAATTGTTTGGAAGAACAAAAGTAAACTAATTTTTAGTAAGGAGACATTATAACTTCTCAAGCAGATGTTCTTAGACATAAGTTGAGTCTTCGAAAGTAATATTTTTTACATAGCCTTCTTGACGTATAATTGACGTTCGATAAACTACTCATATGTAAAGTGTATAATTTGATGTGTTGACGTATCTATTTACCCACAATCAAGATGATGAACATACCATCACCCCTAAAAGTTTCCTGTTGCACAGGAAATCACTTATCTGCTTTCTTGCTATCACTATAGATTAGCTTGCATTTTATAGAATTTCATATAAGTGTCTGGCTTCTTTGACTCCGCATACTGGTTCCTTTGTGTTGTTATATGTGTCAATAGTCCATTCCTTTTTATTGCTGAGTAGTGTTCCATTATAGGGATATTCTACTATTTGCTTACGGACCCTGACCTATTGATGAGCATTAGCGTTGTTTCCAGTTTTTGGCTATTACAGATAAGCCGCTATGAACATTTATGTACAAGCTCTGTATGGACATATGTTTTTTTTTTTTTTTTTTTTAATTTTATAGCTACTTTATTTATTTATTTCTTTATTTTTGGCTGTGTTGGGTCTTCGGTTCGTGCGAGGGCTTTCTCCAGTTACGGCAAGCGGGGGCCACTCTTCATCGCGGTGCAGGGACCGCTCTTCATCGCGGTGCGCGGGCCTCTCACTATCGCGGCCCCTCCCGCTGCGGGGCACAGGCTCCAGACGCGCAGGCTCAGCAGTTGTGGCTCACGGGCCCAGCTGCTCCGCGGCACGTGGGATCCTCCCAGACCAGGGCTCGAACCCGTGTCCCCTGCATTAGCAGGCAGACTCTCAACCACTGCGCCACCAGGGAAGCCCTGGACATATGTTTTTAATTTATCTTGGGTAAATACCTAGGAGTGGCATGATTGTCCCACTTGTTCCACATCCTTGCCTTTGTGGATATTTCTCAATTTTAGCCACTCTAATAGGAGTTATGTTATCTTATTGTAGTTTTAATGTACATTTCCCTAAAGATATGTGCTTTTTCTTGACACCAGTTTTAGTAAAAACTGTGTTTATGAGTGTATACATATGTCAAGGCTTATCAAATTATAAGTTTCATCATGGTTAAGTGTCTTTTCAGATATTTTGACCATTCTGGGGGGTTGTTTGCCTTATTTTGGAGTAGTGAGAGCTCTCTCTCTATATTGTGTATGAAAGTCCTTTTTCAGATATAGCCCAACCTGGTGCTTGTCTCTCCACTCTCTTAGCTATGTCTTTGAAGAGCAGTTTTTAATTTTGGTGTAGTCCAATTTATCAATTTGTTCTTTTTGAATCATAGTATTATATCTAAGAAAAATTTCTTAGCTTTTAAGATTTTCTTAAAATTTTAAGAACATTTTCTCCTGTGTTTTCTTCTAGAAATTTTGTAGTTTAAAGGCCTTGAATTTAGGTCTATCATCTGTTTTGAATTAATTTTTGTGTATGGTGCAAGGTATGGATTGAAGTTCTAGCTTTTGCTTATGAATATTCAATTGTTCTGGTACCATTTGTTGAAAGGACTATTCTTTCTCTACTGAATCACCTTTGTACCTTTGTTGAAAATCAGTTGTCCATGTATTTGTGGGTCAATTGTTGGACCCTATTCTGTTCTGTTGATCTATTTGTGTATTTTAATGCCACACTGTTTTCATTACCGTGGCTTCATAAGTCTTGAAATCAAGTACTGTAAATTATCCAAACTTGTTCTTCTTTTTCAAAGCTGTTTTGGCTATTCTAGATCCTTTGCATTTCCATAAGAATGTTGGAATCAGCTTGTCAATGTCTACAGTGAAGCCTGCTGGAAATTTGATTGGGATTACATTGAATCTATAGATTAATTTGGGGAGAAATGACATCTTTCTTAAGATGTCAGAAGAGAAGGCATCTCTCTCCATTTATGAATTAAAAAAATTTTTCTTGATAATATTTTGTAGTTTCATAGCAGTATGTGTGAATCTAGCAAAAAAGTCATAATATTGAGTAAAAATTGCAAGTTGTATAAGAATACTTATGATATGTCACCTTTCATATAAGTTTAAAAAACCCACCACAATTAGTTACCAGTATAGTATTTAAAAATAACATATAGTTTAAAATATAGTTTTAAGAAAAGCAACATTCAGATTAGTGGTTGTTGGGTGGGAGGGGGTTATAATTTAGGGGCTTTCTGGATATTTCAGCAATACTCTTACATCTTAGGCTGAGTAATGGCGACACATCATATTTTATATATACATATATATTTTTATATAGAATATTTCATTGAACTATTTGAGTCAAAACTGTAAAAGAGCTGTGTAATTTCTAATCTACTTAAAGAAGACAAAGGAAAACATGAGAACTTAATCAGCCTGACAGAATTGAGCAAAGGGGATGTAAAAGGAACAGTGAGAATGTGTTATGTACATATCACATGTGCCTGTGTCTATAAAGCTTGTAAATGCACAGATAGGATCTCTACTGAAACCCACAGTGTTATTCTCTGGGGCAGGGAGTATCATGGGTGGGCTGTGCGTGAGGACTTTCATTTTTTAATGGAGACCTACATATTGTTTGAATTTGTGCAACTAGTATGTTTTACTTTTATAACCTTTAAAACCATAAAAAGCAAAGTGAGATTGTATTCTATGTGACATTTTGTCATCTTAATTGCCCTGGTCCTGGGCTTGTCTGCCTTCAGATTTATCCCTTGCCCTTCCCCTGCCCTGCTCTGTATTCCTGGGTGTGAGTCCTCCAGGTAATGTTTCCCAGGCTCTCAGGTCTGCTGCTCCCAGGGGCAGCTGGCCAGTGGGGGCACTGGCAAGAGACTGGAGGGCAGAGGAAGAGGGAAGCCAGGGTATTTCTCCCCCAGCCTCTGCCTTTGGAAGCACCTCTGGCAGCACACACATCTAGACCCACCATTGCAAAGTTCAGAACACCAAGGGTAAAGAGAAAAGATCTTAAAAGCTTCCAAAATGGAGGAGGAAACACAGACCATCTGCAAAGGAATAAGAATCAAAATGCATCAGATTTTGCAGCTGTATCCCTAGAAAGTAGAAAAGTGATAATCTAGAGTCAAAAGCAATGCAACTGTTTACTAAGCTGAAGATGAAAACAATAAATTTCCAAAGTGAAAGGAAGTTTACTTCCCATACATTATTTCTTAGGATATATTCAAGTAAAACTAGGGAGTAAATATACCAAGAAAAAAAGGAGAACAGGATATAGGCAACAGTGGATCCAACCAGGGAAAGCAGTGTCAGGAAGTCTGAGGCTGACAATAGGTGCAGAGAGAAGGAGTCCAGACTAGAGCAGCGCCGTGGAGGGCACTGCAAAGAAACTCTACAGAGAAAAGGGGTTCAACAGAGCACCTGATCCCTGATGGGTAGAAGAGGTTAAGGAAAAATGTCATTATGAAACAAAGGCAAAAAGTGCAAGAACATTAAAAGACAGAAACCTCAGGAAAAATGGAAAAGATTGAATACAAAAGAAATGTAATTATAGTGAACACTAGTTCTGCAGTGAAAAATACTGTGTAGTCACATAAATGCACTTTTTTTTTTTGCTTTAAAATATGCTGTTTATTTTTTTCTCCAATTATAAAAATAATACATTATCCAAACAGGTAGTTTAGGAAGCACAAAAATCCACCCAGGAAAATGACAACAAAAGCCCCTCCATCCCACCAGCCAGAGATAAGCGCTGCTGGTGTCTGTGACGAAGGTGCATTTGAGGCCGTGCGGTGTGTACAGATGATGCCTTTTAAGTCCGGGCAGAAGACAGAAGAACTCACACTAAAAGGAAGGCTGCAGTAAGGCTCCAAAGTTTCTGCACATGGAACAGTGGCCTTAAAGTCTCCTCCTCGTGACCATTTTTGATGCTGCAGAGCCCCACCCACCTGGGGACACAGAAAGAGCACATCCCGGCCCCCTGGGGACAGGGCTGGCCTCTCCTCCTCTCAGCCAGATGCCCACGTCCATGGCCACAGGGGACGATGCCCCAGGACTCCACGGGGCATAGTGGGGACCTGCAAGCAGGGACTCTGAGCCTGTGGGTGTGACTGTGCGTTCCAGAGCAGGCACCAGGAGACAGGGCTGGAGTCCCAGCTCTGCTGCCCAGTGCCCTTGGACCAGGCAGTCTCTTGGGCCTCGGTTTCCTCATCTGTAAAATGGGAATAACGCCCACCTCATGGGTTCCTGAAGGGACTAAATAAAACATGAGAAGCAGGTCACAGCACTGGCACATCTCAAGGGTCAATAAATGTCACAGAACCCATCACTCCTTCCCATTAACCTGCTTCGTGTCAACCCTGTGGCTCTCATTTTTTTAAAAAACTGTCCCTCTGAGCACTGACCAAAGCCCAGGGGGCAAAGGGGAGGTTTATCCTATCCAGAGCCAACCCGAGTCTAGATCCAGCCAGGCCTGCCAGGTGATGAGAACCCGTGAGCCAGCGGCCTGGACCCTGGACCAGAGGAGAGCAGCCCTGCGAGGGCTCTGCCAGGGCCATGTTCACACTGCAGAGCAGACAGGGCCCAACAAAGGATGGGCTTGTGTGGAGGGGCCCCATGGGGGGCCCCGAGGCGACCCGGCAGACCTCGGGGGAAGGAAGCCTGTTCACAGGCCAAGCTGGAACCCTCCCTGCAAAACAATGAATCCCCCATCATTGTTTTGCCTTTAATCACATTTTTAAACACTAAACATATGAACATCTGTTCCTTGATGTTTCATCTTTGTGCATCTGTCATCCTCAATATGAAAGTCCGGAACCTTCTGCACTAATTTTAAAGTCGGGCTGAACGTTTAGTAATGAACAAAGCTGCTTAAATTTCCCTCTAATTCTAAGTCTTTGTGAAGTTTATCATAAGTAGGGTCAGCATAAAGGAATTTCTGAATCATTCCAATCAACGATTCTAAGACCTTCATCTTTTTTGCTGTCTTTCTCAGTGGCGGGACTGTGCAGGGGACATCCAGCAAAAGCAAAACCTTGGTAGCACCCGATCTCAGATCCGATTTTAGCTCCATGTAACGTGCCGTACTGACTTCCTTCAATCATACCCAAACTACTTCCTTCTTCATCGCCTTCCTGATACCCTTCCCCATGAAACCTCTCATCCGCCATCACGATGACATCGAACATGTCCTGACTCCCGGCCGTGGCGGCAGCCGGCCCGACCCCAAACCCCGCCCCTCGAGCTCCGGCGCCTCGCGCTGCGACCGCAGACCCGCGAGGCTTGGGCACGGACGCCTAAATGCACTTTTAAAATTAAACTATAGGCTGAACTCCCAGGACTTAGTATAGCTATAGAACAATGCAACTGAGAAAGAAAATATAATCAGAAGTTGAGAGGTGGGAGGCTGGGGGGTGGGGTGGTGTCTGAAAGTCTTCATCTTAAGAGGATGAGATGCTGCCTATTGTGGATGGAACAAAAAAGAAAGCTGTTAGTATATACCGACAGTTACAAGGATTTCCAAAGAAGGATTAACAAATGGTGGTGTTGGGAGGATGGGAAGGAGAGGTAGGGTGTGTGCTAGTGACTTGCTCACCTAGGTACGATGGCTGTAATGGGTGCAACCAGTGCCCTGCCCAGACACCTGGTCCTGCCCATGGCAGCACACAGCGGCTCTGTGTCCAGTTGCCAGCTTCTGCATTTCTTTGCTCCAGGGTTTTGCCTGCCAGAACTCACTTTGCTGACAGGAGCAGCCCTAAACCAGTGATCCTGGGCTCCGTTGTCCACTGGCTCCATCTTGCCCTGGGGTCTGGCTCCAGGTGCCCACAGTGGCAGCTGGTTTGGTGATGTACCCTTTCCTGGCTGCCTTCCCCACCTCATCTGACTTCCCCATCCTGCCCTTGAATCCTTGTCTCATGGTCTACTTCTGAGGGAACCCAAACTGAGGCAGTCTGCCTCCCCACAGATCTGAAAATAGCAGCAGAAGCATTTTATTCAGAGAAACAGCTGACAGACGTACGGGGAGTTACCTCTACCTGGACCAGGACTGGAGGTGGGAAGGGGCAGAACTGATGCCTTCAAATCAATGCCTGTATGTGTACCTGAAAAACAATCATTTAAAACATAAGGCAAACTGGAATAATGTGACAAAAGAAACCAAAAGAAGAGAGCACAAGTATATGTGGGCGGCCTGGCCTGGGCTCTAGGTCCAGATCCCTTAACTTTTTTTTTTTTTTTAACATCTTTATTGGAGTATAATTGATTTACAATGGTGTGTTAGTTTCTGCTTTATAACAAAGTGAATCAGTTATACATATACATATATCCCCATATCTCCTCCCTCTTGTGTCTCCCTCCCACCCTCCCTATCCCACCCCTCTAGGTGGTCACAAAGCACTGAGCTGATCTCCCTGTGCTATGAGGCTGCTTCCCACTAGCTATCTATTTTACATTTGGTAGTGTATATATGTCCGCACCACTCTCTCACTTCGTCCCAGCTTACCCTTCCCCCTCCCTGGGTCCTCAAGTCCATTCTCTATGTCTGCGTCTTTATTCCTGTGCTGCCCCTAGGTTCTTCAGAACCATTTTTTTTTTTTTTTTTAGATTCCATATATATGTGTTAGCATATGGTATTTGTTTTTCTCTTTCGACTTATTTCACTCTGTATGACAGACTCTAGGTCCATCCACCTCACTACAAATAACTCAATTTCGTTTCTTTTTATGGCTGAGTAATATTCCATTGTATATATGTGCCACATCTTCTTCATCCATTCATCTGTTGATGGACACTCAGGTTGCTTCCATGTCCTGGCTATTGTAAATAGAACTCCACTGAACATTGTGGTATATGACTCTTTTTTTTTTTTTTTAATGGAACTTGTTTTTTGTTTGTTTGTTTTAATTAATTAATTAATTTATTTATGGCTGTGTTGGGTCTTCGTTTCTGTGTGAGGGCCTTCTCTAGTTGTGGCAAGCGGGGGCCACTCTTCATTGTGGTGCGTGGGCCTCTCACCATCGCGGCCTTTCTTGTTGTGGAGCACAGGCTCCAGAGGCGCAGGCTCAGTAATTGTGGCTCACAGGCCCAGCTGCTCTGCGGCATGTGGGATCTTCCCAGACCAGGGCTCGAACCCATGTCCCCTGCATTGGCAGGCAGATTCTCAACCACTGCGCCACCAGGGAAGCCCGATGACTCTTTTTGAATTATGGTTTTCTCAGGGTATATGCCCAGTAGTGGAATTGCTGGGTCGTATGGTAGTTCTATTTTTAGTTTTTTAAGGAACCTCCGTACTGTTCTCCATAGTGGCTGTATCAATTTACATTCCCACCAACAGTGCAAGAGGGTTCCCTTTTCTCCACACCCTCTCCAGCATTTATTATTTGTAGATTTTTTGATGATGGCCATTCTGACCGGTGTAAGGTGGTACCTCATTGTGGTTTTGATTTGCATTTCTCTAATGATTAGTGACGTTGAGCATCCTTTCATGTGTTTGTTGGCAGTCTGTATATCTTCTTTGGAGAAATGTCTATTTAGGTCTTCTTGCCCTTTTTTGCCGATCCCTTAACTTAGCTTGAACATGTCAGTCACTTTTGAAAGAGAGCCATAAACTGAGGTACATTATTGCATGGATCTGAACAGATGAAAAATATTCTCTGCAGATACTGAAAAAGTACAACTTTAATCATAGTAATGGGGGATAAATATCCTTCCCACCTTGTTTTCACTATTGAGTAGGAAAAGACACACAGAATACATTGGTAATCACTGTAGAAATGAGACAGGATTTGTTAAACACTCAGTACTTTATGTGGCACTTTAGAGCATAATATATGCTCTTATATAGGGCACTACTGCATAGTTGTCATTTATAGAACATTTTGTGTCTTGGGTTTAAATATGGCTGCTTGTTGTTGGCATTTTCCCGATAGTACACCATGTTTCGAATGGAAGCTATGACCCAGGACTCTGTAGAAGCAGTTCTTGATGCCCCAAAAGACCTGAACCAAACTACTATTACAAGTAACCGTCATGGCCTCCATCCTCCACTGGGTGGCCGACTTCTCCCAGCTCTGCGGCCTGCAGATACCCAGAGCTTCTCAGCTTTCTCCCTTTGCCTCCATCTGGAAAATCACTGGGCTGCCTCAGGCCAGATTTGAATTTCCTGCATGAACCATCATTGCCTTGTTTAGAGGAGGGAAGGTAGGGTCGGCTTGTTACCATTCCAGGAGAGAAGGTGACAAAGAAGGTCCTTTATGTGTAACATTGAAGAGAAAGGCTTGTTCTTATTTTTTTGGACAATTTTTCAAAAATAGAAAAATTCCCCATGTTTTACAAGTCGAATTAGAAATGATTGAAAAAAAAAAAAAAAACAAGCATTACTGGTCATACACAGAGTTATATTTAAATGTTCAGATATGAAAACTGTGACCATAGAAAATATTTTGGGATATTTGTTTTAATAGTGTGATGAATATTTTTTCATTTGCTTAAAATATTTCGAGAAGTGTACTCATAATTCAAGCTTGGAAGTACAAGGAGGGGTAAAATAAGTGTAAAAATAAAATAAAACAAACAAGTAAAATGCACCACAGAATTGTTTACTCACAAAATTGAGTTTATTCTATTCTTTGTTTTGTTTTGTTTTTTAATAAGATATCTTTTTTATTTAATTAATTAATTAATTTATTTATTTATGGCTGTGTTGGGTCTTCGTTTCTGTGCGAGGGCTTTCTGTAGTTGTGGCAAGCGGGGGCCACTCTTCATCGCGGTGCGTGGGCCTCTCACTATCGTGGCCTCTCTTGTTGCGGAGCACAGGCTCCAGACACGCAGGCTCAGTAATTATGGCTCACAGGCCCAGCCGCTCCGCGGCATGTGGGATCTTCCCAGACCAGGGCTCGAACCCGTGTCCCCTGCATTGGCAGGCAGATTCTCAACCACTGCGCCACCAGGGAAGCCCTGTTTTGTTTTTTTTAAACAAGAAGTTGTTTTCCTTGATTGCACTCTGGTTGACATGTTTTAAAAGAAATACAGTTTAGGTTTCAGATTAAGACAAGCTTGCTCTGGTATATCCCTGGAATAATTAGCATCATGGGAAAAATTTAATATTACTATTAGGCAAATCAATCTGTATTTTTGGATTAATCTAAAGTACCCTTCAATTCTAGTAAACAGGCTTTTTTTTTAATGCTAAATTCTTATTTCAATGTTATGCAACTGCATAAGTATAAATATTTGTTCGATGTACAATTGTGACATCCATAGGGAATTTCTCAGGGGAAATAAGACTGCAAACACTTTATGGCACAGATTCTAACAAACATAAATTTGAATCAGAGGAAAATAGAAATTAGGATGGGGAGGGGAAATGGTAGGTTCTGATGTAATGATGGGCCCCCCGTCACAGGGTCCACCAGCTGCTCATCTGTTTTCCCAACTTCCTCTAATAGCAGGAACTGAGAAGTGCCAGCCCTCACCTCCTTTGCCTCTTCTTTCCTCCTTCCTCTCACCCACCACTCTTTGAGCTGTTTTTCCCTATCATTTTTTAACTTCTCAAGTGTCTCTTTCCCCTTGTTTGTTAACTTATCATTAAAAAACTGCAAACTGGTCACCCCACAGCCTGATGCCTTCAGAGGAAAATGCTCGAGAACTGAAAAAGAAAATCAAGGTAATAAAACTGACCTTCTTAAATTGTTATAGTCCTTCAACCCTGCCTAATATTGGGATGAGCTCTTCAGCTCATTTCCCTCAAGATTCAGAGAAATGTCAGTGCTTGAAAAGAAAACACAGAGAAGATCCAGAGCTGAGATCTGGTGATAATCTGGCCAATTTTTAGCTGGGAGTACAATTTTCTCATCACATGATCAGTATATAGAACTAATAAAAAAGATTCTTATAAAAATGAGAAAGAAAAGATTATAAAAGTAAAGATTGAAATTATAAGGCTTATTCAAAAAGAATAGAACATATTGGTATAGATTTCCAGTTTTAATTATTATTATTGTTTATTTTAATTTGGGGGATATTGTTTTTAGTGTGTGATACTGATTCTGAAATCTACTTGACATTTAAACACTGATTAATACTAATGATTTTCACCAGGTCTCTCTGGGTCTCTCTCTTTAAGCCCTAAAACTTGACTGCACATTAGAATCACCTGGGTGGGGGCCAGGAGCAGTATGCCATACCCCAGGCCAATTAAATGAGAATCTCTGCACAGGCACTGCCTTCTGGCCCCCCCACCCCCCATCCCAATGATTCCAGTGTGCAGCCAAGGTTGAGAACCACAGCAAACTTGTTTCCTTCTGACCACTGCATTTAAATGATGTCATTAATGGTTGAGATGAAAGGACTATAAATAAAGGGTAATGTTCTCCAGCCTCCTAACATAGAGGAGAGCAGGATAGAGAGCTGATAGGATTAGATGACAGATTAGACAGAGGTTTAAAGGAAATTGTTGAGTCAAGGATGACTAAGTTTTTGACCCAAGAAAGATAGAATGATGAAGTTGCCTTTTATCGAGATGGAAAGACTATGTTAATACCAAAAAAGGTGGGGCTGAGTGGGCAGGTAGAGAACTGGGTTTGAAGCATTTGAAATTTGAGATGCCTCTGAGATATCTAAGGCAAAATTCAAAAAGGCATATCCGGAATTCAGGGGAGAAGTAGACATAGACATTGAGAGTCATCAGCATCCAGGTGGTATTTAAAGCCAGAAGCTAATTATCAGAGACGTGAGTAGAGATAAGGAGGAGATGACAAGGGATGAAGACTGAAGCTGGGTGCTCCCGTCTAGCAAGAGGTCAGAGAGATGAGGAGGAAGCAGTCCAGGTGATGAGAAAGAGTAACAGTGAGGTTAGAGGAAAATCTGAAACATGGGCTGTGTTAGAAGCCAGGTAAGGTGAGGACTGAGGATGGGCCATTAGCTTTCCCTTCACGAAGGTCACCTGGACAATGAGAGGAAGAAGATAAGTGGGTGACAGAAAAGAAAATCCTGCCCTCCCACACGTGTTTTTCTCCAGTATTTACGTTCCTAATGTAAGCACCAAGAAAGCACACAGCTTGATTCACCACCTAGGGTTTAACTGGGCAGGTACTGTGAAAGTGCAGACCAGAAAGGAAATTGCAAATACTGGAGAGGGAGTTGTTGACATCAGGAGCGTGGAGTCAAAGCAGAGGAAGGGAAAAGGAGGAGATGGATGCATAGCAGTTGTGGGTTGTTGGACCAGAGGTCCTAATGAATTTGCAAAACAAAGGTGGTGGGAATGATTGGCATATAAATTGAGAGGAGAGAGGGTGGGTCAGACAGAGATTTTGAGTTATAAATCTGAGAGAGAAAGTTTGGAGAGCTGACAATTTCTCGTGATCCAGCTACCTAAAGTCTTTAATGAATGAGAGCTAGTGAATAAGTGGTCAGATGGCAGGACCTTCGGTGGGATAGGGTTTAACAAGAGGTGGATGTGGGAGAGAACTTCAAGACGGTGGAGGAGTAAGACATGATCACCTTCCTCCCCACAAATACATCAGAAATACATCTATATGTGGAACAACTCCTACAGAACACCTACTGAACGCTGGCAGAAGACCTCAGACTTCCCAAAAGATAAATATATTTTTTTCCTTTCTCTCTTTTTGTGAGTGTGTATGTGTATGCTTCTTTGTGTGATTTTGTCTGTATAACTTTGCTTTTACCATTTGTCCTAGGGTTCTGTCTGTCCTTTTTTTGTTTTTTTTTAGTATAGTTTGTAGCACTTGTTATCATTGGTGGATTTAGTTTTTGGTTTGGTTGCTCTCTTCTTTCTTTTTTTTTTATTACTTAAAATTTTTGTTTTAATTTTTAGTAATTTATTTTATGTTTTATTTTAATAACTTTGTTTTTTTCTCATTATTTCTTTTTTTTCTCTCTTTTCTTCTGAGCTGTGTGGCTGACAGTGTCTTGGTGCTCCGGTTGGGTGTCAGGCCTGTGCCTCTGAGGTGTGAGAGCCGAGTTCAGGACGTTGGTCCACCAGAGACCTCCCAGCTCCACGTAATATCAAACAGTGAAAGCTCTCCCAGAGATCTCCATCTCAACACTAAGACCCAGCTCCACTCAACGACCAGCAAGCTCCAGTTCTGGATACTCCCTGCCAAATAATTAGCAAGACAGGAGCACAACCCCACCCATTAGCAGAGAGGCTGCCTAAAATCATAATAAGTTCACAGACGCCCCAAAACACACCACTGGACGCGGTCGTGCTGACGAGAAAGACAAGATCCAGCCTCATCCACCAGAACACAGGCACTGGTCCCCTCCACCAGGAAGCCTACACAAGCCACTGAACCAACCTTAGCCACTGGTGGCAGACACCTAAAACAACGAGAACTACGAACCTGCAGCCTGTGAAAAGGAGACCCCAAACACAGTAAGTTAAGCAAAATGAGAAGACAAAGAAATATGCAGCAGATGAAAGAGCAAGGTAAAAACCCACCAGACCAAACAAATGAAGAGGAAATAGGCAATCTACCTGAAAAAGAATTCACAGTACTGATAGTAAAGATGATCCAAAATATTGGAAAAAGAATGGAGAAAATACAAGAAACGTTTAACAAGGACCTAGAAGAACTAAAGAGCAAACAAACAATGATGAACAACACAATAAATGAAATTAAAAATTCTCCAGAAGGAATCAATAGCAGAATAACTGAGGCAGAAGAATGGATAAGTGACCAGGAAGATAAAATAGTGGAAATAACTACCGCAGAGAGGAATGAAGAAAAAAGAATGAAAAGAATTGAGGACAGTCTCAGAGACCTCTGGGACAACATTAAACTCACCAACATTTGAATTATAGGGGTCCCAGAAGAAGAGGAGAAAAAGAAAGGGACTGAGAAAATATTTGAAGAGATTATAGTTAAAAACTTCCCTAATATGGGAAAGGCAATAGTAAATCAAGTCCAGGAAGATCAGTGAGTCCCATACAGGATAAATCTGAGAAACACACCAAGACACATATTAATCAAACTATCAAAAATTGAATACAAAGAAAAAAAATTGAAAGCAGCAAGGGAAAAACAACAAATAACATACAAGGGAATCCCCATAAGGTTAACAGCTGATCTTTCAGCAGAAACTCTGCAAGCCAGAGGGAGTGGTAGGACATATTTAAAGTGATGAAAGGGAAAAACCTACAACCAAGATGACTCTCCCAGCAAGGATCTCATTCAGCTTCTACAGAGAAATTAAAACCTTTACAGACAAGCAAAAGCTAAGAGAAACCAGCTCCACCAAACCAGCTTTACAACAAATGCTAAAGGAACTTCTCTAGTCAGGAGACACAAGAGAAGGAAAAGACCTACGAAAACAAACCCAAAACAATTAAGAAAATGGTAATAAGAACATACATATCAATAACTACCTTAAATGTAAATGGATTAAATACTCCAACCAAAAGACATAGACTGGCTGAATGGATACAAAAATAAGACCCTTATATATGCTGTCTGCAAGAGACCCACTTCAAACCTAGGGACACATACAGATTGAAAGTGAGGGAGTGGAAAAAGATATTTCATGCAAATGGAAATCAAAAGAAAGCTAGAGTAGCAATTCTCATATCAGACAAAATAGACTTTAAAACAAAGACTATTACAAGAGACAAAGAAGGACACTACATAATGATCAAGGGATCAATCCAAGAAGAAGATACAACAATTGTAAATATTTATGCACTCAACATAGGAGCATCTCAACGCATAAGGCAAATGCTAACAGCCATAAAAGGGGAAATCGACAGTAACACAATCATAGTAGGGGACTTTAACACCCCACTTTCACCAATGGACAGATCATCCAAAATGAAAATAAATAAGGAAACACAAGCTTTAAATGATACATTGAACAAGATGGACTTAATTGATATTTATAGGACATTCCACCCAAAAACAACAGAATACACATTTTTCTCAAGTGCTCATGGAACATTCTCCAGGATAAATCATATATTGGGTCACAAATCAAGCCTTGGTAAATTTAAGAATATTGAAATCATATCAAGTATCTTTTCTGACCACCATGCTATGAGACTAGATATCAATTAGAGGAAAAAAATCTCTAAAAAGTGCAAACATATGGAGGCTAAACAATACACTACTTAATAACCAAGAGATCACTGAAGAAATCACAGGGGAAATCAAAAAATACCTAGAAAAAAATGACAATGAAAACATGACCACCCAAAACCTATGGGATGCAGCAAAAGCAGTTCTAAGAGGGAAGTTTATAGCAATACAATCCTACCTCAAGAAACAAGAAACATCTCAAATAAACAACCTAACCTTACACCTAAAGCAATTAGAGAAAGAAGAAAAAAAAAAACCCCAAAGTTAGCAGGAGGAAAGAAATCATAAAGATCAAATCAGAAATAAATGAAAAAGAAATGAAGGAAACAATAACAAAGATCAATAAACCTAAAAGCTGGTTCTTTGAGAAGATAAACAAAATTGATAAACCATTAGTCAGACTCATCAAGAAAAAAAGGGAGAAGACTCAAATCAATAGAACCAGAAATGAAAAAGGAGAAGTAACAACTGACACTGCAGAAATACAGATGATCATGAGAGATTACTACAAGCAACTCTATGCCAATAAAATGGAAAACCTGGAAGAAATGGACAAATTCTTAGAAACTACAACCTTCCGAGACTGAACCAGGAAGAAATAGAAAATATAAACAGACCAGTCACAAGCACTGAAATTGAGACTGTGATTAAAAATCTTCCAACAAACAAAAGCCCAGGCCCAGATGGTTTCACAGGTGAATTCTATGAAAGATTTAGAGAAGAGCTAACACCTATCCTTCTCAAACTCTTCCAAAATATAGCAGAGGGAGGAACACTCCCAAACTCATTCTACGAGGCCACCATCACCCTGATACCAAAACCAGACAAAGATACCACAAAAAAAACTACAGGCCAATATCACTGATGAACATAGATGCAAAAATCCTCAACAAAATACTAGCAAACAGAATCCAACAGCACATTAAAAGGATCATACACCATGATCAAGAGGGGTTTATCCCAGGAATGCAAGGATTCTTCAATATACGCAAATCAATCAATGGGATGAAACATATTAACAATTTGAAGGAGAAAAACCATATGATCATCTCAATAGATGCAGAAAAAGCTTTCGACAAAATTCAACACCCATATATGATAAAAACCCTCCAGAAAGAGGCATAAAGGGAACTTACCTCAACATAATAAAGGCCATATATGACAAACCTACAGCCAACATCATTCTCAATGGTGAAAAACTGAAACCATTTCCACTAAGATCAGGAACAAGACAAGGCTGCCCACTCTCACCACTATTATTCAACATAGTTTTGGAAGTTTTAGCCACAGCAATCAGAGAAGAAAAAGAAATAAAAGGAACCCAAATCGGAAAAGAAGGAGTAAAACTGTCACTGTTTGCAGATGACATGATACTATACATAGAGAATCCTAAAGATGCTACCAGAAAATTACTAGAGCTAATCGATGAATTTGGTAAAGTAGCAGGATACAAAATTAATGCACAGAAATCTCTTGCATTCCTATACACTAAAGATGAAAAATCTGAAAGAGAAATTAAGGAAACACTCCCATTTACTATTTCAACAAAAAGAATAAAATACCTAGGAATAAACCTACCTAAGGAGACAAAAGACCTGTACTCAGAAAACTATAAGACACTGATGAAAGAAATTAAAGATGATACAAACAGATGGAGAGATATACCATGTTCTTGGATTGGAAGAATCAACACTGTGAAAATGACTCTACTACCCAAAGCAATCTACAGATTCAATGCAATCTCTATCAAACTACCACTGGCATTTTTCACAGAACTAGAAAAAAAAATTTCACAATTTGTATGGAAACACAAAAGACCCTGATTAGCCAAAGCAATCTTGAGAAAGAAAAACGGAGCTGGAGGAATCAGGCTCTCTGATTTCAGACTATACTACAAAGCTACAGTAATCAAGACAGTATGGTACTGTCACAAAAACAGAAATGTAGATCAATGGAACAGGATAGAAAGCCCAGAGATAAACCCATGCACATATGGTCATCTTATTTTTGATAAAGGAGGCAAGAATATACAATGGAGAAAAGACAGCCTCTTCAATAAGTGGTGCTGGGAAAACTGGACAGCTACATGTAAAAGAATGAAATTAGAACACTCTAACACCATACACAAAAATAAACTCAAAATGGATTAAAGACCTAAATGTAAGGCCAGACAGTATCAAACTCTTAGAGAAAAACATAGGCAGAATACTCTATGACATAAATCATAACAAGATACTTTTGACCCACCTCTTAGAGAAATGGAAATAAAAACAAAAAGAAACAAATGGGACCTAATGATACTTGAAAGCTTTTGCCCAGCAAAGGAAACCATAAACAAGATGAAAAGACAACCCTCAGAATGGGAGAAAATATTTGCAAATGAAGCAACTGACAAAGGATTAATCTCCAAAATATACAAGCAGCTCATGTAGCTCAATATCATGAAAACAAACAAGCCAATCCAAAAATGGGCAGAAGACCTAAATAGACATTTCTCCAAAGAAGATATACAGATTGTCAACAGACACATGAAAGAATGCTCAACATCACTAATCATTAGAGAAATGCAAATCAAAACTACAGTAAGGTATCCTTTCACACTGGTCAGAATGGCCATCATCAAAAAATCTGCAAACAGTAAATGCTGGAAAGGGTGTGGAGAAAAGGGAACCCTCTTGCACTGTTGGTGGGAATGTAAATTGATACATCCACTATGGAGAACAGTATGGAGGTTCCTTAAAAAACTAAAAACAGAGCTACCATACAACCCAGCAATACCACTACTGGGCATGTACCGTGAGAAAACCATAATTCAAAAGACTCATGTATGACAGTGTTCAATTGCAGCACTATTTACAATAGCCAGGACATAGAAGCAACCTAAGTGTCCATCTATAGATAAATGGATAAAGAAGGTGTGGCACATATATACAATGGAATATTACTCAGCCATAAAAGGAAACGAAATTGAGTTATTTGTAGTGAGGTGGATGGAACTAGAGTCTGTCATATGGAGTGAACTAAGTCAGAAAGAGAAAAACAAATACCATATGCTAACCCATATATATGGAATCTAAAAAAAAAAAAAAAAAAAAAAGGTTCTGAAGAACCTAGGGGCAGGACAGGAATAAAGAGGCAGATGTAGAGAATGGACTTGAGTACACGGGGTGGGGGAAGTGTAAGCTGGGACGAAGTGAGAGAGTGTCATGGACATATATACACTACCAAATGTAAAATAGATAGCTAGTGGGAAACAGCTGTATAGCACAGGGAGATCAGCTTGGTGCTTTGTGACTGCTTAGAGGGGTGGGATAGGGAGGATGGGAGGGAGACACAAGAGGGAGGAGATATGGGGATATATGTATGCATATAGCTGATTCACTTTGTTATACAGCAGAAACTAACGCACCATTTTAAAGCAATTATACACCAGTAAAGATGTTAAAAAAAAAAAAAGAGGTGCATGTGGAGGGAATGGTCTAGGAGTTGAAGCGGACAGTGAAGAGCGCACATATCCCGCCTGTCACCCCATGGAGGGCAAGTGGTGTCCTCATGGGAGAGAGAGGCTGGAGTAGGAGAGGGGAGGATGGGAGAGGCTGGGGTGGGGGGTGGGTAGACTTTTATGAGGCTACGGTTTGCAAGAAGCTGATGAGAGGGGGAGTTTAAAATGTGTGCAGGTAGGACTGTGCTCAGCAATGACACCTGTCAATCTCCCTCCCCTGTTGGGGTGGGGGGAGGTGCTCCTTGAAGCTTGTGCTTCCGAGGGTGCTTCTCTGTGGCCTGAGGCAGGGCACTGCTTGGGGCTATCATGGGGGGGAGGGACAGCTAGTCCAAACAGAATCATCGATTCATGGTTGGTAAGAAAGTATGCGGCCATGGTACAAACCCCAAATGTGGGAGTGTGAAGGAACCTAAACACTGAGTGGGAGAAATAATGGGATGCACAAGTGGGCAGAGGAGGGGACAGCGTCCTGGAGGCGGAGCAATGACCTGCTGTTTTGTGCAGTGACTTTTTAATTCAATCCCAATGAGGTCTAGTGTGTGGGCGTGGTTCATTCACAAGGGCAGGAATAGGATGAGCAGAAGGCACGATTTTCAAAGAGGGGTATGTAGTAATTACTACACAAAATTAGAAAGAATGAAAGGAAATGAAACATTGTAAACTATAGAGGCTGTGCTTTTTAAATCAAGAATAGCCAATTAAGCTGTTTTGTTATGTAATATCTCACTCATTAGTCATTGCATTTCCTTTGGTTGTATGTACCGTTTCCATGAAGTTGATTTTTATTCCATTATGAAGGAATAAATCAAATCCAGTGAAAGGAAATCTGTCCTCATTGCTATCTACAGGAGGAGGGGCTTGAACCAAAAGTCTTGTGGTTTAAGAAGTTTGGTTTCAATTTAATAAAGAAGAGGAGCCTGAGGGATAAGAAAAGATGTCAGGTTTTGCCTTTTCCTCTTGAAGTACATAAATAGAACAAGAAGAAGTAGTGAGATGTAGACAATGGTAAAGAACATGAAATCAACCCAGGACATATTAAATGTTGATGGGATGCACAAGTACCAAGGATTTGTGGTACCACTGAAAATAGAGTAATTAATTCAACACGTTTTTGTTGGTGTCTGTGTTAATAACTGTCTACCAGGGACTTTGCTAGGCATTAGGCATGTGTGAAAATAAATAATATGTAGTATTTGTTCTCAGAGCTCACAGTCTATTGAAAAGGCTGACATGAAAAAACAATTTCAATTTAAAGTGATAAGTGATTTAACGAGTTTGCACAATGGGAACAACAGATGGGGTGTTGACAAGGCGTCATAGGGGAGATGACATTTTTGCTCAGTTTTGAAGGATGAAGCGAATTTTGCCACACAAAGAAGATAAGTAAGGATGTTCTAGAGAGAGAGAGAGAGAGAGAGGCAGAGTATGTAAAGGCAAAGAGGCATGAAAGGGTGTGTGTGTTTGGGAAATTGTGAGTTGTTCTGTGTGATTCGAGTGTTCGCTGTGGAGAATGGCTAGACAGAGAGATTAAAACCAGATATATGCCATGCTGAGGAGCTGGGCTTAAAAAGAGAGCCAGCCATTGGAGGGATTTCATCAGAAGGGAGTGACAGGACCTGCCATATTTTTCCAGAAGATGGATGGGTTGGAGGGGAGTGAATTGGAGGCCGGTACAAACTGGAGGCGGAGAAACTACACTCTCATCTTTCATAGCTGCATCCTCAGGGTCAAGTACAGTATTTGGCATATGGTTGGTGCTTGACAAATACTTGCTGAGTGAGTCAATGAAGGAAGGAAAGGCAGGACTACTGAGTTGGGTTGGTGGCTGCAGGATGTCGAGAGAAGCTGTATCTGAGGATGGTTGTGTCTCCCTTCCACTCCTTGCCAGGTCCACTCACCCATGCCTCACATCCCTGCCTACTCATAAAAGCGGAGCGCCCATGAGGGAGACTGAGAAGGAAGGAAGGAAGCACCAAAGAACGGGCATCACAGAGCCCAGGATGAGACAGTTTTTCACAAAGGAAGACATGGCCAACACCGTCACATGCAGCAGGGACGTCCAGCAAGGACAGGTCCTTGGGCATTGCCAGGTGTGAGATCCTGAGTGACTGCAGTGAGAAGAGAGAGTTTCTGGGAGCGGCAGCAGCAGGCTCCAGATGGCAGTGGGCTGAGGAATGAATGGGGGGAAGGAAGAGGAGAGCGTGAGTGTGGACCTTCGCTCAGAAAGCTGGGCTGTGAAGGGAGGAGGGGGAGGAGGGAGCTTGAGGGGGAGGCAGGATCAAAGGGATGCTCTTTCGTTGTTTTGTTTTTAAGGATGGTAAGTTTATGAACTTTAGAAAAACCAGCAGAAAGCAGAGGTTAAAGCCAGTGGGTAGAGATATTATAGAATAAGGGAGATGGGTTTGGCTAACTAGGGATAATGAAAATTTTTTAGTTTTAAAATTGAAACCTGCATTTTAAAAGAATGAATAGATGTCAGTAATGGAAATAGGATGAGGTGGAGGAGAGAATGCTAGACGGATGATAGAAAACCTGGAAACTAGTCCTTTCTCTGCTACAACTCAACGGCGTGAACTTCACTATGCTATTTATCTGCTCTGAGCCTTTGTTTCACCTTTAAAACAAGTGACGCTCTCTGGAATGGTCTATTTCAGCCACAGAACTCTATAATTCAAAGTGTTATAAGTTTGGTAATATACACATATAAAAATAAGACTTTTCCCCAAATGCAGTTTGCCTCAAGTATAACTTAGCTATATTGTTTTTGGAATTTTAGCTTTATATTATCTTTAAGAATAAATGAGAGTGTGTGAGAAAGAACTTTAGAGATTTAAGAAGTAAAACAGCTAAATTTCTACTCATTAATAATCATGCTAGTATTCTTGACCCAGAGACCTCACATGTTTTCCCTTTTTTGTATATATTACCCCAGAGTATGAAATCTTAGCAGAAGGGGAACTAAAATTAAATTAACTCCTTATCTAAAGATTTAGATGCCCTGGTACAAGCCTCTTAAGGATAATAAGCTAATAATTTCCCTGTGGATGGCAAAATTATGGTTTGCATAACTATTTCCTCATGATTTAATTGAAAATATTAAACATTAGGCACTCGGATACCAGGGACTCTAATACAGGATAACACATTTCCATCTTCTGTCTCTGCAACCCTTGCAGCTGATGAGGTTTAAATGAAAACAGAAATGCTCATGAAAGACACAGCTGCATTTAGACGTGAGTTGGGCCATTCTCGGACATATTTAAGCACTTGGTCATGGGTCATGAGGTAGATGCCATTTCCAGGGTTCAGTGGAGAGCAGAGGCCAGTAGCTGCCTTGTCCAGCATCACGCTACAGTATCTGGTGATGCCACCCAAGCATTCACACCCTCAGACCTGGCAGCGCAGCAGTCGACTGGCTTGTCCTTACACCGAACTTATAAATAGACCTGCTGCACGGCTCTCTCCTCCACCTCCTGAACTCTGTATTTTAGAGATACAACCAGTCATGCTGGCTAGAAACCGGACGGCCATCCTCAGCGTCTTCCTTTTTCTTTTGCCCCATGTCCAATGCATCAATTACTTTGGATTTTGCTGCTTCCATAGCCTCTCTTCTGGGTCCCTTTTGCTCTTACTGTGTTCATTGCTCTAATTTCAGCAATAGCTCCCTCCTTTTTCTCCTGCTTCCCAGCTTTGCTCCCTTCATATCGACCCTCCATCCTGCTGCTAGATCTTAAAGACTGCGTTCAAGGCCTTCCTGTTTGGGCCTCTGATGCCTCTAGAGTCTTCTTTCTCACCCCTGCTACTACTTTCATGTCTAGATTCCAGCAAACGGTGGTGGTGCCCTGTTTCATCTCTTTGCACATGGCTTCTGCTTGCCCATACTGCCTTGTCCTGACTTTTTCTGCCTCTGAAACTTCTATTCATATTTTCTATTATCTTCCCTTTGAAAGCCCTCCTATTCCAGTCTCTCCAATGAACTATAGAAGGCACGGCCAATTTCTCTTTTTGCGTGGATTAGAGGTTCTACATCGTATTTACAGGTTTAGTTTCATCTGTCTCCACAACTAGACTCTGAGCTTCTTAGGGTCAGGAGACTAGGTCATACTCCTCTAGCACATAATAGGTGCTCAACACATGCACGTGAATGGAACTAAATTTTGTTTCTGTCTTTCTTTGCCAGCTATATAACCCTTTCATTTTTATTTTCACAAATATGTTTCTAGTAAAATAGAGAGCTCTTCTTTTGCTTTTCACACATATCCTAATAATAATAATAGCTTTGATTTATTGAATGCTTTCCAAATGACAGGCACCATTCTAAGAATTTTACATACTTTATCTCCTTTATTCCTCACAACAGCCATGTGAGGGAAGCAGTATTGTCCTTATTTTGTGCCTGAAGAAACTTAATCTCAGAGATGAAGCAACTTGACCAAGGTCCGGCAGCAGACTTTGGAACGTGCCTGCAGACCTGGCTCTCCTGAGAACAAGGCGTACACTCTCAGTTACCTTGTACCTGCCTCTTACCAACAGTAGTTACCATTTGTTGAATGGGTTTTGGCAACATAATCTTTGTCACTTCTTTTAAAAAGATATCTTTAAAAATGCACAGTGTGTGAATACCTTCTCTTATTTAAAAGAGAAACATCGCAGAAAGAGTTCTTTGACCACTGATCTCAAACCCATCCCCCAGCCCAGAGGAAACTACTATGAGCTTTGTGTGTCGTCTTCCAGATCTTTCTCTGTGCTTTTACACACACTGCACACACCTACATTGTACAGTTGACCCTTGAACAACCTGGGTTTGAACCGCACGGGTCTACTTATATGTGGATTTTTTTCACTAAACATGTACCAGAAAATATGTAAATAAGTACATGAATCCCTGGATGTGGAACTATGGATGTGAGATCCTGCAGGGGGGTTGGCCCCCTTAACCCTCACGTTGGTCAAGGGTCAACTGTGTTAGTTGGGTAAAAGCAAGCTACTTCAGCAAAGAGGACCCCAAATACAGCTGATTAAAGAAAATAGACATTTATATTCTCTCACATGATAGTTGCAAAGTGAGCAGTTCAGGTAGAAAGATGGCTTTGTCCACATGGCCAATCACATACCTTCCTTCTGTTTTATTCTTGTCTGCATGGTTGAAATTAAGTTAAAGAGAGCTCCAAATCCCATCGTCAGGTAGATGCCAAGAGGCGCTTACACCTGTGTTCTCAGGAACGGATCTAATAAAGGCACACCTCGTGTTTGCTGATGTTCCATTAGTGGGATATGAACATTTCAAATCTGAAAAATATTCTGTCAAATAACTTGCTGAACTGGGCAGCTGTTTACATGGTTGCCAGCTGTATATGAGAGTCTTCTTTTCCTAAATTCTCATTATCACTTGATATTGTTAGATTTTTAAAACTTTTACCAATTGAAAGGTTGAGGAATATCTCATTTTTCTGTTGACTTTTTTTCTTGTTGATTTGTAAGTCTCTCTCCATAGTAGACTCTAATCTTTTATTGGGGACATATATGCCAAACAGCTTTTCTCTGTCTTTAACTTGTCTGTTCACCTTGCTTATGGTTGGGTTTCTCAACCTTGGCACTACTGACAGGCTGGGCTGGATAAGTCTCTGTTGTGAGGGCTGTCCTGGACATTGTAGGACGTGTAGCAACATCCCTGGTTTCAGGGCGTTAGATGCCAATGGTATCCCACCTCACTTCCCCAGTTTTGGCAGGGCAAATATATAGCCAAATGTTGCCCGGGGGGCAAAATTACCCCCAGTTGAGAACCACTGTTTATAAAAAGCTTAATTCTTAGTGCAATTGATAATGCTTTTTCTTATGATTTTGCTTTTTTTCATCTTGTTTAAGCAAGCCTTTCCTACTCCCAGATAATACAGCTATGTTCTTTTATTTTCCTCTAGTATTTTTGTAGTTTATTGTTCTTTGAAGAATAGTTAAGTCTTTAATGCCCTGGAAATTATTTTTGTGTAAAATGGGAGGCAAGGATCTGTAGCAGAGCCAGTTTATGTGCCATCTCAAATCTCCTTGGCTCTGCCTGGATCTGGTTACCTGCCCTGTTTCCTGGCCAGAGTTACCCTGGCAATGGTTCTCTTTACTCTCATGGTTATAAAGCCATGGCCACTGAGGCCATAGACTAAGGAGCTCTTGTGTGGCACTGACTGAGGAGGAGAGTCCGTCATACCTGCACCCTGAGTAGATGGGACCTGGGGAGACTTGGAACTTCTGCAGGGGCTGCCTGGAGGGACACACAACCAGGGAGTGCGAGGGAGTCAAAGCCCCAGCAGGTGGACTTCTACCAAGAAAGAGAAGAGGGGAAGGGGAAAACCAGCCTTTAGATTGCTTGTCCGTGCTCCTCCGTGGAGTTCCAAGACACAGGGCTTTCATGTCACCTTTTTGGAGATGTTCTGCGAGACCAAGCAGTGAGCTGTTTTGGTTGCAGGGCTGTGGCTCAGTAACTCACCTCCGTGCATTTGCTCTCCCTCCTTCCTGCAGTGCAGGTTTAGCACGTAGGCATTTACCCGGGCCTGTCTAAAGTTAGAACTTCACTTCAACATTTACCTCATATGGATAACCAATTTCCTTAACAGCTTTTATCAAATTCTGCCCCTCCTTTTTTCATTCTGATGATGATTTTTGCTGTGAGTAACAAAAATTGTAACAAAAAGTAGCAGGGCCAGGACTAGGGTAAAGTAACTGAGGGACTCGCCTTGGGCGCAAATTTGGGGGAGGGCACCAAAAAAGTCAGTAATAAAGACTAATACCATTTAAATGCAATGTTTAAAAAAGTCAACATTAATGCAAAAAATTCATAATGAGCAAAGTATTGAAATTTTAAATAAAGCCAGAATCTGATCTTACATTTGCTTGATTTACACACTCCCCCTAATCCTGGGGGAATTTAGTAATAAGTAATACAGTAATAAGAAATTACTGTATTACATGACAAGAAATCTATAGGAAGATAAGGGCAGGCAGGCTCCAGGCATGTCACACTCATCAACTCAATTATGTCATCGAGGACCCAGATTCCCTTCTTC
The DNA here is from genome assembly GCF_949987535.1 of Balaenoptera acutorostrata. Taxonomy (NCBI): domain Eukaryota; kingdom Metazoa; phylum Chordata; class Mammalia; order Artiodactyla; family Balaenopteridae; genus Balaenoptera; species Balaenoptera acutorostrata. The sequence continues at coordinate 95,922,791 of NC_080064.1, read as the reverse complement.
TTCTATTCTGCTATCATCAGTGTCAGCTTCAGTGCAAGGCTAGTGTCCCATGGGATTGCAACTTGCTGCAACATCCCAGAAATTACATTCAGAGGTAATCACATGCAGAGGCAAAGAGGGGACACACCTGAGGGTGAAATTCTACTAAGTTGTGTTTTGGACCAAAAAAGGGGAGGCTTTGTGTAAATTAACTCGATGATATGTTTTCTTCCTAATATCTAGTGTAACTTCCTTGAGGGAGATTGAATTTTGGGAATGGGAATAATTATGGGAAAAGTGGAGACTTAATTTTGTGAGTTTTGGGGACACTTCAGGGAGGGCAAGTCTGGGTGGGCTCTGGGAAGCCAGAGGTACAAGAGCACTGGGAAATTTAGGCAGAGAGATGAGGTGCCAGAAGGAAGGGAGGGGAACGAGGGGCATAAGAGAAGGAGGCTGAGGACTGACTTGTTGAGGACTGACTGAGTGTGTAGGACCTGCCTGCTCCCTGCTCCCTCCATACCCTTCAGGACCTTGGATAAGGGTCTCATTTCCAGACAAGCCTGAGCAGTCATTTGACCTTCAGGCTGTGGCCACTCTCTCACCTGCCCCAGTGAGTGGCTCCACTGACACTTACACGGGAACCTGGGGACATTTCCCAAGCTGGCTGGGCAGTGCCCTAGGAGCTGTGTGTGTGTGTGTGTGTGTGTGTGTGTGTGTGTGTGTGGCCTTTCTGTCTCCAGTGGCACTCTGGAGGCCATCAGCCTGGTTCACAGCATGAAGATATCTTCCCTGTCTCCTGATGTGGCAGCTCAGGCCCAGCCTGGTTCACAGCATGAAGATATCTTCCCTGTCTCCTGATGTGGCAGCTCAGGCCAGGTCTGGAGGGCCCTCTCTTGGTCACCTGTCCCATTGAGCTGGGCTGGCCCTTTGTAGGCTCAGCATCATGACCCCAGCCTGGGACTCACCAGACCCTTGGCTAACTGATTGCTGATCTGATGGAGGTGTGTCTTTCCAGGATGAAGTGATGCATCTGACCTGTACTTAATCCATTGCTCAGCTCATTCCTCCCCACGTGTGGGGAGTGGAAGAAAGCAACTTATTTGATTGACTTTGGGAGGACCTGAACACGTGTGGCTCAGCCAGCCCCCCTCCACTTTTACTCCTTTTGGAGTTGCCTGTCCATAGAACAGGCTTATTTTGATCTGATTTCTGCCGTACATCATGTGGCCTGACCCGGTCAGGGAGGCCTCTGATTATTCAGCTGGGGATGAGGGGTGGGTGCTGGTAAGTCTCTTCAGTCTGGGGGCGTTAGGAAGTCCATGTAGTTACACATCCAGGCCACATGCTCTAATCCAATTACATCAGAAATAAAGCTGTCTGATGCCTTCCCCCTCACCTCAATGGCCCCTAAAATCCTACCCCAACAATGGAATTTATTCCAAAGGAGAGAGGGACATAAAGAATCTTCTTCCACAGGAGACTTTACATTTGCTCATTTATTCAACAGATACTTATTAAGTGCACACTAGGTGCTAGGTGCTGGATATGTTGCAGTGACCAAATCCAGCATCATGGAGGTAATATCCAGTGTGTGCGTGTTGGGGGGCAGGAAGGGGGGAAGGTCAGTAAACAGAGAATCCGCAAATTAGTTAATGACAAATGTTAAGGAATTTTACTATGAAGGAAAAGTGCTGTAAGAGTCACTTGCTCTCATCCAGATCAGCCTGCCCCAGCTTCAAAGACACCCTCCCACACCCCGTTTCCCACAAGACATGGGGCACCGGGCAGAGTGAGCCTTGGAAATACCCTTATGTGTCCCCGGGGTAGATACGCAAGTTACACTCATAGTAGTTCTGGCTTACAGAAGTATCTTTAACTAGAGATGTTAAATTACCAAATTAAAAGAAGAGGGAACAACTGCCAAAAAGAAAAAAGTTGAAAAGAGCATTGTATCAAGGAAATAATTGCTTAATCACCCCACGCTGTTCTACTCCTTTAAGAATATGAACAGGAACAGCCTTTTGGTCTTGGAGGGTTCAGAACAGGCATCAGACTCCACTTAGAAGTCAGGAGCAGTTCTTAAGCTGTGCTCTAAAGCATGTGGGTATGGAGAGAGGGCCCAGAGAGACAGGGAGATCCTCCTGTTCAAAAGTATCTCTCCAGCGTTCCCACTAATGAGAAATTTTTCTTGATTTACGAATAACTGATTCTGAGGGTTAAATCAGTTAATAATCTTTTTCTTTTGTATAAATTAAGATAATCTGTATTGGGATACTAGCAATTTGAGTTGAGAAATTGAGGAAGTAATAATAATGACTATTGTTTACCGATAATTGAACTGACTGATTTCCGTGAATTATCTGATAAGGATTTTTTGAGGTTGGTACTATTATTCCAACGGGTTTTGAAAAGGTTAAGTGACTTGCTGAAGGTTGTGCCTCTATCAATTGGCAGAGTTGTGATTGGAACCCAGGACATTCTGACTCAGAGTCAATGCTTTAGTCTATGGAGCATTTCTGGGAAGGAAGGGAGACAGTATCTCTGGGAGGCCAGGAGGCAATGTGAGGGGGAGATGGAATAATAATGATAATATTGAGTCAGGTAGCTGCAGTTTATTGGTTTACTCTATGCAAACCATCTAATATATGTCATAGCATTTACCCTCTCAACAACCCTAGAAGGGCAGCATGTGGTCCTCATTTTACAGATAAGAAAAGGGAGGCTGAGAAAGGTTGCACGACATGCTCAAAGTTACACATCTTCAGGGTCCACAAGGCAGCTTGGATTGCCAGACAAAATGATACCGTTTCAGTCCATCCCCAGGGCCATAAACTGCTGGTGCTGCTTAGAGAAGGACATGCTGTTAGCAGCAGGAAGTACCCTCAACTCCATGATTCTGGGCATAAACTACCTTGGGAAGCAATTGAGACCCAAGAACTAGAATTCTATTAAGTTTATTTTCCTACTCTGAATTTGTTATATTTATATATCTAATTAGCTCAGAATCACACGTAGAGTTTAATCTGCACGTCTTCCATAGGGAGCTTTGGGCCTATTGCAGGAACTCCGTTTACATCGGGAGTCCTGGACCCTGGAGGTAAGGGTGGGGAGGAGAAGCAGGAGGGGGAGCCTCTGATAGACTCAGGTGGTCTCTGTGGCTGCCTGAGAGTGGGCTAGTCTGGATGTGTGTCAGCTGTGCCTCATATTCCCCAGGCCCCCAGTTTCTCCCAAAATGGCATGGAAACCCCCGAGTTGCTTGGTGTTACTCTGCCAAGGTCATCAGAAGACACCCCATCCCAGAGCCACTCACGAGCATGAGCCCCTGGGAAGTATGGAGGGGGCCATCAGTCTCTTTTTGAAAATGCAGTAACCTTCTGGGGAGAAATAATCTGTGTTATGGCAGCTTTTCATGGGGACTGAGCCCAGAACCCTGAGTCAAGGTGGACTCAGGGGTTTGTTGCCAGAGGCTGGAGCAGATGGGCTCCTGTCACTATTGCTGCCAAGAGCTGAGCCTAATCTACGGTGTTCCAACTACCACCTCAATTCCTTCTTTGTGGACTCCCCAGAAAGCCCCAGGTGCTCTTGCCATGCTACTCAAGTCCCAGGAAATGAAGTACATTCCCCAATTTCCCTTGGTGTGTAAATACAAACTAAATGTGATGCAGGGCCACATTCACAGATTTGGCAGGTTAATTAACTGTGTTTTCAGGAAGTAGAATTAGGCATGCTAATAAGACCTTAAGTGAAACACAAGCCAGGCTGTCTGATGAAAAAGGGCTTTGCTGACAACTTCATTAAACATATATGAGGAAGTGAGTCACACATTTCAGCAGAGGAAATCCGGTAGACAGTGGGTAGGAAATAATAGGAACACCAGCAAGGTTTAGAGATACGTGAACGCAAAGCATAGTTCTTAGGAAAAGAGTAATTTGGTTGGGATGGATGCCTGCCATTACAGAGAATTAATGAGGCTTCGTTTATTCACTCATTAAAAGAAGTTTATGGAGCTATTTTTTTTCATCCCAGGTACTGTACTAGACAAGGGAAAAGGTATGAAGAACAAGATTTAGGACCGACCCTCTTGGTACTTACAAAGTCTAATGGGTGAACATTATCAGGAGCTTTTTAGGGAACTATAGGCTAGTGGACAATTTGGGCAAATTATTTACTAATATTCTTGCTTTTTTGAATTTTGAAACACAAGTCAAAAGTATATATATAAAAAAAAAAGTATATATATATAAGTATATACTGCAAATGTATATGTACATTTAAGCATAAAATGCAAATGTACAGTTGAATGAAAAATAAGAAAACAAATACCTGTGTAGCTATGCCCCAGTTTAAGGAACCGAACATTACTAAAACCTCAGAAGCCTCCAGTGAATACCTTCCCAACTTAATGCTCTTCTCAGCTCCCCCCAAAAATAGCTACCCTAAAATTTGTGTTAAGTATTCTCTTCCTAGTTGTTTTCCTTTTATATGTTTCTCTGAACAATATTTTGGAAATCTGCAAAGTGTGTAAGTGAATCTAAAGGTCACTTTGATGAGAATTATCTTCAGTATGATATTAAATCTTTCTCACCAAGAATAGGACATGTCTCTCCATTTGTTTAGGTCTTTCACACCCTTGCAATAAAGTTTTATATTTTTTTTCTGTAAAAGGATGTACATCTTTTGTTAAGTTTTTCTCTTAGCTAAATGTATTTTTTTTTTAAAGTATCTTAAAGTGTACCTATTAAAAAATTATGATCTCTGACTGGTTGTTGAGGATGTAGAGCAATGCAATTGACATTTTTGTAGGGACTTTGTGAACAGCAACTGCTAAACTCTGATACTAACTCTAATGATTTGTAGCTGCTTTTGAATTTATATGTGGACCGTCATGCAATATGCAAATATTGGCATATTTATTACTTTCAAATCCTTTTTAAAAATATTTTTCTCGTCTTACTGTACAGGCTAAGGTCTCTAGTACAAAGTTAAATAAAAGCTGAGGTAAATAGGCATCCGTGTCTTTTGCCAGACAGTGACTGACAGTGAAATGCTGAAAGCACTAGGTTTTAAATTTTTATTTTTATTTATGTATTTATTTTTATTGGCATATAATTGACTTACAATATTGTATTAGTATCAGGTGTACAACATAATAATTTGATATTCTTATCCATTACAAAATGACCACCATGATAAGTTTAGTTACCATCTATTACCATACAAAGTTATTACAATATTATTGACTATATTCCCTATGCTGTACATTATATCCTCATGACTAATTTATTCTATAACTGGAAGTTTGTACATCTTAATCCCCTTCACTTGTTTCGCCCATCCCCTTACCATCTCCCCTCTGGTGACTGTTCTCTATATCTATGAGTCTGTTCCTGTTTTGTTATGTTTGTTCATTTGTTTTATTTTTTAGATTTCACATATAAGTGAAACCATACAGTATTTGTCCTGAAAACACTGTATTACGTATGGTTGGCTATTGGTTATTTTTAGATACCCTTCAATAAGTTAGGGACTTACTATTTCTAGTTTCTTAAGGTTTTTAAAAAATAATAAATGGATATTGAATTTTATTAAATTCTTTTCTTATATCTATTGAAATAATCATTTAGATTAATTAATGTTTAATTTTAGGTCAAACTTTTATCTCTTTTTGAGAAAGAGAATCAACTGATCATGTTATATTATCATTTTATAAATTTTGGGATTCAGGGTTATTTTATTTCCTTAGGATATTTGCATTTGTGTTCATGATTAGAGCCTAACTTGGTGATCAGTTTCCTTTCTTGTAGTGTCTTTGTCTGGGTTAGGTATGAAATTATGGTAGCCTGAAAATATGAGTGTGGGGGGGATGATTCTTCTTTTTATGTTCTCTGGAAGAATTAATGTAAGATTAGAGTTATTTTTTACTAGAATGTTTGGTAGAATTTGACTGTGAAGCTCTCTGGGTCTAGTTTTCTTTGTAGAAAGGTTTTAAAATATTGACTAAGTTTATTTAATGGTTGTAGGAATATTCAGATTTTCTATTTCTTCAGTTATTGTTGATAAGGACTTTTCTCCCCCTAAGGATTGGTGTATTTCGTCCGGTTTTCAAATTTACAAAAAGCTGTTTATCTTATTCTCTTTTTAGTATCCGTGTTTAAAAAATAGCCCTAAATCCCAGTTAAACTTATTATCTTTTCCCTGAGCCATTTTTCCAGTGAGAGGATTTATTGGTTATTACACCACTAATTCAACCTCTACTCCCAGCCACCATTATCATTTTGAAGGTATTGATCACTAATTCAGGTGTCCGTACCTTGACCAGATATTTTCCCCAAAGCTGAGTTTTAATTGGCCTTTTTTGTACCAAAACTTCCTCAATTGTTATCTTACCCCAAGGTTGAGAGACACTGTACAAGTCCATCAATTTGTGGACTCTCTTCTTTCTCGCCCTTTTCTGCAAACCAGCCAAACCAAACCAGCTTCTGTGAGCTCCTATCTTCCCCGTGGCAACTTGTTGAATGCAGCCAATTGTAACTAAAACATATAACTAACATTTTGCTTTCTGAACTCTTTCCCTAGGGTTATAAATTCACTAGATATATGATCTGCCTTCTGGGTTACTGTGGTGATAGTTCTACCAAATGCTTCCCACTGTATAAAACCAATTGCCATTCTAGCTTCTAATTAATTTCCCTGCTGCTGACCAGCTGAGCATTAAGCCAGTGTCCCCTGTTGAGGGTTTTTGTTATTAGCAGAGTCCTCCTTCTAACTGGTAAAATACCAATTTCCATGTCTTTCAAGGTAAACCTGGGTTGTGCTGTAGTACCAAATGACTTCAAAACCTCAGTGGCTTCACACAACTTTGCAAGGTCAGTGTAGATGGGCAGAGGCTCTGCCCCTCACAGTCACTCCTTGACAAAGCGCTGCCAGGATAACAGCAGTAAGGGAAGGGGTGGCTATGCTGGCCGCTTGCTTGTTTGCTCATGGCCCTATTCTTCGTCCCTCCCCTGCTTTGCTCTTTCATGTAGGAAGCTGACACTTAAGGCCCTGTTTCATGGGTTCCCATGTCAGCTGGCTTCCTCGTGGGTTTATCAATTGGGAGACTCTGGAGGGAAATTCCTGGGTATCTGAGATTCTGAAAGGCTGAGACTATTGTCCTCTCCCATCCCCATGTGTTGTTCTTGAACCGAGACTTGGAGCCTGTGAGGGCTCCTCTCAGTTACACGTGTTCTCAGACCTTTTTTCTAGCTTTCTGCTTGGGTGGGGTCTCCTTTTGGTGGTGAGCATTTGCCAGCATCTTTAGGTTGTTCAGTTTGGTTTCATGATGAGTTTTGGAGAGATTCAATAACTTCGAGCTGTTGCCATCATTCTTTTTCAGGAAGTCCCCTGGGGCCACTTTAAATTCTGTTTGAGTTTTTGGACCACAGAATTGGTGTGAACTTAGAGTTTGAACCCATGAGAGAGAGCCCTCTGGTTATGAGATCTTAAGGGGAATATTTTTTCCCCTTCCACCCAGCATCCAGGTAGAGGCCGACTGCTCCTTTCAGCACAGAGGAGTTTTTCATTACTTTTTCCTGAGGGTGTAGCCCTTTGCTATCTCAGCTTGGTGCAGGGGTCTTCTATTCAAAGCACTACCTTGGGTAGTATCTAGTATTTCCCCCACGCATCCTGCAGTTTAACTAAATGTTTCTCCACGATCAGAACAAACCCTCCATGCAGAGTTTTATACTTGCTTACCACTCAGAATTCCTGCTCTCATTTCATTTCTGGATTCTGTAGATTCCTTTGAATGCAGCTCAGTGATGCATTCAAAATATTTTAAGAAACATTTTATCCTGCATTTTAGTTGATTCAATTTTGAGGGTTGTTCAGAGTATCTAATCTGTCCATAATGCCAGAAAAGGAAGCCTACTTCTAGTCTTTACTTTTTATTCCTTCTGTAGCACAGAAAGCAAAAGTCACTGGGACAATAGTCCCCATTTTAAAGTACCATGACCACACTAAAAAGACACGAGAAATAGATGACTGGTTTAGTATGGATTACTAGCTAGTAACATGGTAAATGGATACGTTTACATATTAGTCACTTGTCTGGAATTCCTCAGGTCCTCCTGTAGGCTGGAAGGTGGGGGAAAATGTTTAATCATCTCAAATTAAAAAGAGAAACACATACTTGCTACAATAGATCTAAAGATTCTTGGGTGGAGGAGGCTTGCATTTGGGATTGCTGGATTTAGCAAATAATACACTAATTTTTAAAATATAAGTATGTTTCAGGCAATCTTTGAGATATCCTTAGACCAAAAAATGTTATATGAAATTAAAATTTGACTGGGTATCCTTTATTTTATCTAGCAACCCTGCTTGCATTTCTCTTAGTCACCTCTTGCTCACATTTTCTGCTCACAAATTCTTCTTCTCTCTGTTTCACCTTTCATGGATATTCCCTTCTCTTTGCTCTTGGTTAACCTGAAGGGAAGAGTTCTCTGATTTCTATGAAATATATTGTAGGCGTTTATTCATGATTTGGAGGTTGATGTCATGTTTGTGTGATATTGCAGCAGAGCCTAGAAAGCAATTTAAAATAGAATATTAGCTATCCTTGTTTTTCAAGATCAACAGCTATGCCCACAACTTTGAATTTCTGCACAGACATCTGTTGTCTGGTCTCTTGTTACTTTACCGGCCTTCTCTCTCTCCATGATGAAAGGAAAATAAAAATGAGGTTGGTGTTGCTAAGTGAGCTCTCTAAAATGGAGCAAGGTGCCATTAAGGAAGCATGACTTATGCACATCTCAGCCTGGATGGAATCTGACCTTTGACCTGATGAAGTCAGCAAAACCTCTGCCAGAAACTCAAGACACTTATCAGACCTAAAATAACTTGTGAAAGTCTATCAACTTATTGGACCCATACCCTAAAACAACTTGTGATTCCTTAAGGACAAATATTTTCTTCCTTTTTCTAAAATTCAAGTATAGTTATTTACAGTATTGTGTTAGTTTCAGGTGTACAGCAAAGTGATTCAGATATACACATATTTCAGATTATTTTCCATTACAGGTTATTACAAGATATTGAATATAGTTCCCTGTGTTATACAGTAAATCTTTGTTGTTTATTTTATGTATAGTGGTGTGTATCTGTTAATCCCATACTCCTAATTTATCCCCCCCCTTTCCCCTTTGGTAACCATAAGTTCATTTTCTATGTCTGTGAGTCTATTTCTGTTTTGTATGCAGATTTATTTGTATTATTTTTTAGATTATACATATAAGTGATATCATACAATATTTGTCTTTTTCTATCTAACTTATTTTACTTAGTATAATATTCTCTAGGTCAATTCATGTTGCTGCAAATGGCAATATTTCATTCTTTTTTATGGCTGAGTGATATTCCATTTTATAGGTATACCACATCTTCTTAAGCCAGTTATCTCTTGATGGGCACTTGGGTTGTTTCCATGTCTTGGCTATTGTAAATAGTGCTACTATGAACACTGGGGTTCATGTATCTTCTCAATTTAGAGTTTTTGTCTTTTCTGGATACATGCCCAGCAGTGGAATTGCTGAATCAAATGGTAGCTCTATTTTTAGTTTTTTAAGAAACCTCCATACTGTTTTCCATAGTGGCTACACCAATTTATATTCCCACCAACAGTAGAGGAGAGTTCCCTTTCCCCACAGCCTCTCCAGCATTTATTATTTGTAGACTTTTTGATGATAGCCATTCTGACCCATATGACGTGATACCTCATTGTGGTTTTCATTTGCATTTCTGTTATTAGTGATGTTGAGCATCTTTTCATGTGCTTGTTAGACATTTGTATATCTTCTTTGGAAAAATATCTATTTAAGTCTTCTGCCCATTTTTTGATTAAGTTGTTTATTTTTTTGATATTGAGTTGTAAGAGCTGTTTGTATATTTGGAAATTAATCCCTTGTTGGTTGCATTGTTTACAAATATTTTCTCCCATTTTGTTGTCTTTTTGTTCTCTTGATGGTTTCCTTTGTTGTGCAAAAGCTTTTAGGTTTGACTAGGTCCCATTTATTTATGTTTGCTTTTATTTCTTTTGCCTTGGGAGACTGATCTAAGAAAATGTTGCTATGGTTTATATCTGAGAATGTTTTGCCTATGTTCTCTTCTAGGAGTTTTATGGTATCATGTCTTATACTTAGGCTTTTAAGCCATTTTGAGTTTATTTTTGTATATGGTATGAGGGAGTGTTCTAATTTAATTGATTTACATGTAGCTGTCCAGCTTTTCCAATACCATTTGTTGAAGAGACTATCTTTTCTCCATTTTATGTTCTTGCCTCCTTTGTCATAGATTAATTGAGCATAGGTGTGTGGGTATATTTCTGGGCTCTATTCTGTTCCATTGATTCATATATCTGTTTTTGTGCCAGTACCACACTTTTGATTACTGTAGTATTTTTTGAAGTCTAGAGGTGTTATTCCTTCAGCTTTGTTCTTTTCCCTCAAGATTGCTTTGGCAATTCTGAGTTTTTCTGGTTCCATATAAATTTTAGGATTATTTGTTCTAGTTCTGTGAAAAATGTCATGGGTATTTTGACAGAGGTAGCATTAAATCTATAGATTGCTTTCGGTGGTATAGCCATTTAACAATATCAATTCTTCCTATCCAAGAGCATGGGATATCTTTTCATTTCTTTGAATCATCTTCAATTTCTTTTATCAGTGTTTTACAGTTTTCAGCATACAGGTCTTTCATCTCCTTGGTTAAGTTTATTCCTAGGTATTTTATTTTATTTTTTGACACAATTTTAAATGGGATTTTTTTTTTTTTTTTACTTTCTCTTTCTGATATTTCATTGTTAGTGTAAAGAAATGCAACAGATTTCTGTATATTAATCTTGTATCCTACTACCTTGATGAATTAATTTATTAGCTCTAATAGTTTTTGTGTGGAGACTTTAGGGTTCTCTATACAGAGTATCACATCACCTAAGAATAGTGGATACCTTTTATTTCTTTTTCTTGTCTGATTGCTGTGGCTAGGACTTCCAATACTATGTTGAAGAGAAGTGGTGAGAGTGGGCATCCTTGTCTTGAACTTGAAAGCTTTCAACTTTTCACCATTGAGTATTATGTTGGCTGTGCATTTGTCATAAATAGATTTATTATGTTGAGATATGTTCCCTCTGTACACACTTTGGTGAGAAATTTTATCATGAATGGATGTTGAATTTTGTCAAATGCTTTTTCTGAGTCTATTGCAGGGGTCCTCAGCCCCCGGGCCATGGACCAGTACCGGTAAGTGGCCTGTTAGGAACCAGGCTGCACAGCAGGAGGTGAGTGGCAGGTAAGTGAGCAAAGCTTCATTTGTATTTACAGCCACTCCCCATCACTGGTATTACTGCCTGAGCTCCACCTCCTGTCAGATCAGCAGCAGCATTAGATTCTCATAGGAACACAAACCCTACTGTGAACTGCACATGCAAATGATCTAGGTTGCGCACTCCTTATGAGAATCTAATGCCTGATGATCAGAGGTGGAGCTGAGGCGGTAATGCTAGTGCTGGGGAGCAGCTGCAAATACAGATTATCATTAGCAGAGAAGTTTGACTGCACAGAGACCATAATAAATCAACTGCTTGCAGACTCATATCAAAACCCTATCAGTGAGTGGCAAGTGAAAATTAAGCTGCATCTGGTGGCAGGCTTTATAGTGGCAAGTGAGTTGAGGTACTTCAGTTGTACAGCTGCATCTGGTGGCAGGCTTTAAGTCAAAATCTGACTCTCATTTTAGTCCGCGCTTGGCCCGCCCATTATTTTATTTACTACTTCCGTCCGCACCTCTTTCCTGCACTGCGCACTTGCTCAGTCACAGTTTTGGTAAGCCCACAGGCTAAACCGAGCCAAAACGAGTAAAAAACAAACGTCGCTGGAGAGCTTCTTTGAATAGGGGGAAAGACCCAATGATGAGACGGCAGAAGACTCTAAGACTGCCAGCAAAAAGAAAGCTGCATTTAAAAGAAAATACCAAGAGTCCTCCTTAAATTACGGGTTCATTGCAACAGGTGATTCACATTCTCCAAGCCTGCTTTGTATAATGTGTGGCGACTGGCTATCCAACGAAGGCATGAAACCTTCAAAACTGCTTTGCCACATGGAGACCAAGCACCCTGCTTTAAAAGACAAACCTTTGGAGTTTTTCAAAAGAAAAAAACGTGAACATGAAGAACAGAGCAATTATTGAAGGCTACCACTTCGTCAAATGTGTCTGCACTGAGAGCATCATTCTTAGTGGCTAACCACATTGCTAAAGCTATGAAGCCCTTTACTATTGGTGGAGAGTTGATCCTGCCTGCTGCTAAGGACATTTGTTGTGAACTTTTAGGAGAGGCTGCAGTTCAAAAAGTGACGCGTGTTCCTCTTTCGGCTAGCACCATAACTAGACAAATTGATGAAATAGCAGAGGATATTGAGGAACAACTGTTAGAGAGGATTAATGAGCCACTGTGGTACACAATCCAGGTTGACGAGTCTACCGATGTTGACAACAAGGCAACCATTCTTGTTTTTGTGTGATATATTTTTCAGGAGGATGTGCATGAGGATATGTTATGTGCATTCTTGTTGCCAATCAACACCACAGCTGCAGAACTATTCAAGTCTTTGAATGATTACATATCAGGAAAACTGAACTGGTCATTTTGTGTCGGTATACGCACGGCGGCGCAGCTGCCACGACTGGATGGCTTTCTGGTTTCACTACTCGGGTCAAAGAGGTCACTTCTGAATGTGGGTCTACGCACTGTGTCAGCCATAGAGAAATGCTGACTAGCCAAAAAATGTCACCTGAATTTAACAACGTTTTGCAAGAGGTGATTAAAATTATCAGCCACATTAAAGTACATGCCCTTAACTCACGTCTGTTCACGCAGCTCTGTGAGGAGATGGACACAGAGCACACACGTCTTCTCTTATACACAGAAGTGAGATGGTTTTCTAAAGGTAGGTCACTGGCCAGAGTTTCTGAGTTACAAGAGCCACTCCAGAGATTTCTTTTAGAAAACCAGTCACCACTGGCAGCACATTTCAGTGACACAGAAGGGGTCGCAAAACTTGCTTACTTGTGTGACATATTCAACCTGCTCAACGAACTCACTCTCTCATTTCAGGGGAGAACAACAACTGTGTTCAAGTCGGGGGATAAAGTGGCTGCATTCAAAGCCAAACTGGAATTATGGGGGCGATGAGTGAACATTGGGATTTTGGACATGTTTCAAACATTAGCAGAGATTTTGAAAGAGACTGAGCCAGGGCCTTCTTTCTCCCAGCTGGTGCATGATCACCTATCTCAGCTTTCAAAAGAGTTCAAGCATTACTTCCCAACCACAAAAGACCCCTGAACTGGGAAGGAATGGATCTGCGACCCATTTGTGAATAAGCCAGGTGAATCGGCTTTGTCTGTGCTAGAAGAGGATCAACTGCTTGAGATTGCAAATGACGGTGGCCTTAAAAGTATGTTTGAGACAACTTCAAATCTCCATACGTTCTGGATTAAGGTCAAGGCAGAATATCCTGAGATTGCCACAAAAACGCTGAAAAGCCTGCTTCCATTTCCAACATCCTATCTTTGTGAAGCAGGGTTTTCTGCAGTGACAGCAACCAAAATGAGATTATGGAGTAGACTGAACATAAGCAACACACTTCGGGTGTCACTGTCTCCTATCACCCCCAGATGGGACCATCTAGTTGCAGGAAAACAAGCTCAGGGCTCCCACTGATTCTGCATTATGGTGAGTTGTATAATTATTTCATTGTATATTACAATGTAATAATAATAGAAATAAAGTGCACAATAAATGTAATGTGCTTGAATCATCCCGTAACTGTCCCCCACTCCTGGTCCCTGGAAAAATTGTCTTCCACGAAGCTGGTCCCTGGCGCCAAAAAAGTTGGGGACTGCTGGTCTTTTGAGATGATCATGTGGTTTGTCTTTCCTTTTGCTAATATGGTGTATCGCTTTGATTTGCATATGTTGAACCATCCTGGCAACTCTGGAATGAATATTTTCTGACTCAAGTCAGATTCAATCACCATTCTCGCTGGGCACCTTAACAACCTCGTGGCTTTTTGTCTTTATAAGCCCCTGGCTCTTTCTCTTCCTTGGAATGCTCTTCTGGGGTAACCCAAATTTGTGTCTCTGGAATTATAATTCTTAAGATCCAAAATGAATTCTATTCTTATTTGCAGCTTCCTGCATTATTTTTTTGGTTGATACCATCTTCTTTTATCTCCTCCCTCAGTTTCTACCTTATTCGCAGACCACCCTCCACCACTCCCCTTTCCACAAAAACTTCTTACTTATTACATAGGGCAATTTAATTCTCTTTTCTTCACTCTTCCCCTATCCTGCACCCATCTTAAGGGATATCTTTCTACAACCAAGGGCCAATCAGGATGTTATAAGTAAAAGGTACTTTTCTCTTGGAAGGATTCTGCCACCTAGTTTTTTAAACCAATATCTTTTCTTACCTTCCTCCCCACCCTGCATGATTTTTAGTGTTTATAGATGTGAGCATAAAAGAAGAGAGAGGAAAGAAAAATCCTTAATGGAAGTACTGAGACTAAGCTGTGTTGAAAGGAATTAGGAACACCAAGTGTTGTGAAATTTAGTTTTATTGATAGAAAAATTATTCAAAGGCATTTATAGCTTTGGTGGATCCAACAACTGTACTCATATATTCTAACTGGTATCAAAACAGTGATTACAAATATAATATACAACATCAAATTATACAGTTGCTTTTCATGAAGATTTATAGTTAAAATGTCATGTTTTCATAATAATGTATGGTTAAAACATTTTTTGTTGGCAATTTTTTTCATTATAGCATCAAAAAAAAAAAAAAAACAACCCAGAATTTATAGCACCCTATGTACTCTAGTTACTTATTATTACCAGTAAGTTATATTTGCTTTTTTTTTTTTTTTTAATTTCAGAATTTTATTCTGGATGCAAAGGTGGTCTTTAGGAGATTGGAGAATTCCCAGCAGGGGAGGGCCATGATCCAATTTACATTATAAATATTCCACTTTGGCTCCTATATGGGCAATGATTGTGGGGCTATTGTCCAGGTAGATAATGGAAAGCAGAATCACAGGACCAAAAGGAAGGGATGCTTGCATCCCCCTGCCTGCAGGAAACTCTACCCACAAACCACTCCCAGACAGATGTGAACCCATCATGCTTCCAGAATTCTCAAGAGGCCAAGGATCCAGGGAGCCAGGGGCATCTCTGTCCATGGAAAAGTGACAGGCCTAAGGCAGGATGAACAACCAGTAAAGCCCCACTAGGCAGCCAGAGAATCAGGCTTCCCCAGAAGGCCCAGGGCTCAGTCATGGAGCCCCCAGAGATTTCTTAATCACAATCTGAAAAGCCGTCATCTGGAAATATAGCCCAGATTGACTCCATGGAGGTGAAGGCATCAGGCATGGACCAGCTGCCTCTTCTAGAAGCACAAAGCACTTGAAATAATTAATTTTAATCCAGTTATTTTCAACCTCAGCTCCAAGAAGCAGTAAAGCTTTGGCAGGAATATTAATATTAGTTAATATTTATTGAGCACTCACTAAGTGGCAAGAACTAAACATTATTAACCCCAGTTTACAGATGAGGAAATTAATGCAGGCAGGCAAATCATATTTGTTGAGCCCCTCCAATGTGAAGTTCTGGCCAAGAACTTTCCCAACATCATCATTTGCAAGGTTCCACAACAGCCTTCCAAGATGGGCAACACTGTCCCCATTTCACAGGTGAAGGAGCCCAGACTCGGGGGCAGTAAATTACTTGTCAAAGCCCAAGAAGCAAAAAATTGGAGGAGAAAGGGTTCAGCCTAGACTCACTGTACTCTGCTTGCCCCACTGCACACAAAATGGAAGCTGGGTGAATCAGGACAAAAGACAGGTCCTCTGGCTCCTTGACTGTTCTAGCCATTAGATGACTCTACTTGCAAGTGACAAATAGGAAGTGTCACATGGTTTCTGCTTGCCAAAGTAATGGCCTGCATACAACCAAGCCATGCTAGGGCACAGGGACCCCGTGTTTCTCAGCAAGGTCACATTCCCCTGCCATTAGCATCACTGAACTTATTGCTCGTGATGACAAGCCCTATATGTCATGACTGTTTCGTCTTCCAGGAATGCCCACAGAGACCACCACAGCCATTTGCTCCATGATCATGAGTGGAGTGTTCGAGAAGTTTCCTAAACGGAAAGTATGTTTTGCACATGGAGGTAAGACCCTATCTGTATTAGTCAGCTTGGGCTGCCATAACAGAATATGACCACAGACTGGGCAGCTTAAATAACAGAAATATGTTTTCTCACAGTTCTGGAGTTCCCAGATCAAGATGCCAGCACAGCTGGTTTTTGGTGAGGTCTCTCTTCCTGGATTACAGAAGGCTGCCTTCTTACCGTGTCCTCACATGGCCTTTTCTTTGTGTGTTCACAGGAAGAGAGAGAGAGAGTTCCTGTGTTTCTTCCTCTTCTTATTAGGACACCAGTCCTGTCAGATGAGGGTCCCACCTTATGACCTCATTTAACCTTCATTATCTCCTTAAAGGCCTTATCTACAAATACTGTCACATTGGGGGTCAGGGACACAATTTTGGAGGGACACAATTTAGTCCTGGTAGTTGTTCTAGTTATAAAGTATATGATGGTTCAAGGACCAAATTCCATTTCTGCAGACAAGTTTAGTTTGGTTGGCACAGTTTACTTGATTTTGTTTTGTTTTTAATTTAAATCTCTCGTCAGACCACAAGCTACCACAAGCTCTCCAGTTTGCAATAGTCCCTACCATTCGCTATTGTTTACAAACAGGCCTGTTTCATTCATTTCCATTTCCTGCTTGGTTCCTGTAGGTAAGTGAGTTTGTGACTCTTGAATACACACACACAATATCAAGCTATACACACTGTTCTCGAATCCGCTTTTCCTTCTCAACAGCACGTGGAGACATGTTTCCATGTCAGTGAGTACAGAGCTTCATCATTTTTGATGGTTGTATGCATGGCAACGCATTTTATGGATATGCCGTCATTATTTAGATATTCCCCAACTGAAAGGCTGCCTCTGTATTTTTCTATTATAACCACACTACATTTGAAAACCTTGACCACACATCTTTATACACTTGTCTTCTCTCTTTAGGATAAATTCCTTAAATCTGAATTTCTAGATGAGTTAACTTTATTCTTTTTTCTGGGTCATCTCTCACATTTGGAACCCAGTAGATCCTTTGTAAATACAGTTAACTAGCTGGGCTACAGTAACTTCTCTTTGCATACAACATGAGGATTGAAAAGAATCCTTTTCAATTAACACTAACCCCTCAGGAATGGGCTTTACTTGCAGGTGGTTCCTTCCCCTTCAGAGTAGGAAGAATCTCCCATGGATTCAGCATGCGCCCAGATCTGTGTGCCCAGGACAATCCAACCAACCCAAAGAAATACCTTGGTTCCTTTTACACGGACTCCTTGGTTCATGATCCTCTGGCCCTCAAGCTATTAACAGATGTCATAGGAAAGGTAAGCCAGGGCTGCCATTTGGATGACTTACGGGGAGCAGAGTGCAGGATCAGCAACCAGTTGCTTGGTCTCTCCTCAAAAGCCACGTCACATCACTTCTGCTGCATTTTATTCATTAGAAGCAAGTCACTAAATCTGGCCCACATGCAAGGGGAGTGGAATTCGGCTCCACCTTTGTTTTTTTTAATTTGGCTCCGTTGGGTCTTCGTTGCTTCTTGTGGGCCTTCTCTAGTTTCAGCGAGTGGGGCTACTCTTCATTGCAGTGTGCAGGCTTCTCATTGCAGTGGCTTCTCTTGTTGTGGAGCACGGGGTCTAGGCACGTGGGCTCAGTAGTTGTGGTGCGTGGGCTCAATAGTTGTGGTGCGTGGGCTTTAGAGCGCAGGCTCAGTAGTTGTGGCGCATGGGCTCAGTAGTTGTGGCTCACGGGCTCAGTAGTTGTGGCTCACGGGCTCTAGAGCGCAGGCTTAGTAGTTGAGTAGTTGTGGCACATGGGCTTTGTTGCTCTGCAGCATGTGGGATCTTCCCACACCAGGGCTTGAACCTGTGTCCCCCGCATTGGCAGGCGGATGCTTATCCACTGCGCCCCCAGGGCAGCCTGGCTCCACCTTTGGGCACCTCCAAATGACAAGCGGAGTAGAGGATTGTGGTCCTGGGCACAAGAGGGAGGCCCAGGGCAGGAAAAAGAAAGCAAAAGACTAGGGCGAGCCGGTAGGGCAACCCCTGTGCACACGCATGGGTGGTGGCAGGGGTGAAAAGGACTATTTGCTTTTTAAGATTATCAAAATGACAAATTTAAACATATTCCTTCATAAGTAGCACTGAGTAATAGAAGCAAATTGGTGCCTTTACCGGAAAATGATTGTTGTCACATGCCTCTGATATTATAGTGAGTGACTTGCTGAGAACAAATAGAGCTGCTCCAAGTACACATGGCCCTTATCTTGGTCACTTTAGTATGACCACCACTTTCTGCAGTTCTGTGTGCTGGTTTAGACTTCTAAGGATACCACTTCCTCAACCAGCAGATTTCATGCTCACCTCAAAGCTCCTAAGGTCAATCTGCACTTCTCTGTGGATCTCCATTCTTTTTTTTTTTTTAAAATTTTTATTTATTTTTTATTTATTATGTTTATTTTTGGCTGTGTTGGGTCTTCGTTTTTGTGTGAGGGCTTTCTCCAGTTGCGGCGAGTGGGGGCCACTCTTCATCGCGGTGCGCGGGCCTGTCACTATCGCGGCCTCTCTTGTTGCGGAGCAGAGGCTCCAGACGCTCAGGCTCAGTAGTTGTGGCTCACTGGCCCAGTTGCTCCGCGGCATGTGGGATCTTCCCAGACCAGGGCTCGAACCCGTGTCCCCTGCATTGGCAGGCAGATTCTCAACCACTGCGCCACCAGGGAAGCCCTGGATCTCCATTCTTAATTGACAAGGGCCAATGTCTTGCAACGTAGGGCAGAATTTTTCAGCGTCGTTGGCAATGAAAATTAGAGATTACACACAATTTTATTTTGAGATGATAATGATCCTTGATGAGGACCTGTGATAGTTTGCATTTTTATACCCAATTCTTCACCGCTTCTTGCTTCCACACCCTTGCCATGGCCTTACTGTGGCTGAAAGGTGTTTCCTTACCCTTGACTTTGGGCTCAACTTAGTGATTTGTTCTTGCTAATGGCATGTGTACAGAAGTGGTAGTGTGCCAGTTCCAAACCTAGGCAGTGCATTTCCACAGCCCCTCTTGCACCCTTGTCATTGACATGAGAAGAACATGCTTGGCTAGACCACTGGTCCAAGGATAAGGCACTTGGGGAGCAGAGCTGGCCCCCCCATGCCTAATCTAGATCAGCCAACATGCAGATGCATTAACAATAATAAATGAGTGTTGCTTTAAACCTCTGAATTTCAGGGAGTTGTTTATTCTGTTTTGTTTTGTTTTTATATCATTTTTGTGGCACTAGATGATAGACCAGCAGTTTCCTAAATTTTTTAAAGTAAAATGTTAAGACACTTGAATGAAGGATGACAATTTTCAACTTGCCTGTTAATTCTAATTGATGTTACTAGCTGCCTGTTGCATTGTTCTGAAAAGGAATTCGAAATTGAGTCTAGGTTTAGCACAAAAGTAATGGGATTGATTATTAATGTTTGCCACAGGAGTGGAAAGGGAAAGGGAAAGAACATATGCTATACATCTTTTATCCTAACTCAGACTCAACTTAAGTGTGACTGGCTATTAACGACTGGTAGGGTAAATGGATCACCAGGAGCTTCCTGAAGTAGATTATAACTTGTCTCTGAACCCCACTCAACTCATTCTATTTTGTATTTTGTTTTTTTCCGAAAATACCTGCTTTCTGTAAGTATTGTATCTATGTGTGTGGGGGATACTGTGGTTTGTTTGGCCTTCTCCACATCCACTGTAATTTCCTTCTAGTGTGCCTTCTTGTACAGTAGAGGCTAGAAAGCTAAAAATCACATTTTTAAGACTCCCTTAAGGTTATGGTTGTAATTTAGGTTTTGCCAATCAGATGTACTTGTGTAACTCAGAATTGAGTTAGGTGGGAAGAGGGTCAGGGTCTGAAGCATCATTGGGCTGACAGGGATTGCGATAGACTAGCAGTTTCTTCAGTCGGCAAAGAAATTATTTTTCTTAATTTCTTCCTGCCCTTCTTCCTGCCACTCATCTTTGGTTCTGAATGATTCCAGTCCATGTAGCCTCTCTGGTAATTCTGGTGACAACAGGTATGTCCTCCTAGCATGCCCTTAGACAGTGACTGGCTTTGTCCCTTTCCAGCCCTCCTTAAATTATTGATGACAGAATTCCTTTGAGACAGTAAAGTATTTGATTTTTATTTTCCCTGGAAAAAAAATCAGGAGTAGCTTAAGTTACATGAGTCTTGTAGATGCATTTCTGAAAGGAAGCCACACAATTGGGCATGGTATGGAAGCTGGGCAGCTCTCAGGGGTGGGGTGGGGGGAGGATTGGGTTTCTTGCCTAAGAAAGCTCTTGTAGTCTGATCCTGGGAGTGAATGTAATTGACTTCAGAAGTAGTTTAATCTAACATCCTACTCAATGGAGAAATTTTCTTTTACATCATCCTTAAGAGGGCTAATCTCTCACAAAACATGCCAGCAAAGGGGGGATCACTAGCTCATTGGAAAATGCTAACTCACCTCAACACAGGGTGTGTTTTATTTTGGCAAGTGATAATTTGCAGGAAAAAGTTCTGAGGTCAAATACATTAGGGAAACATTTTATAAAATTGCCCCCTTTTGGAGAGTCATCATGTAAATTAACATAATAAGAGCTCTGCAAAAATCAGAACAGGGAAAACTTTCTATTTTGTTTAAGCCAGAATTTTGCAAACATTTGACCATGGAACTTCCCCCCCTCTTCACAGAAGTGATATAAGGTCACATTTGGGAAAATGCTGCAATAATTTTAAAGCTCTTTCTAATGAGACAATTTTTTGTTTTTGTATCTTCTCTCACACTTATACCAGTTTGTCTTAATTGTAACCTGGAGCCATAGAGACAAATGATTAACCTCCTTCCCACATAAAAACCTGATGTATGGTGGTTGCCTCAGGACTGGGAGTGGGTGAGGGGTGGAAGGTGTGGGTGGAAAGAGAGGGCATCATGAAGGATAGAAAAAAAGTCAGTCTATCAATTTGTCTTTCTGTCTGGCTTGTGACACACTTATTCTGCCCCAATTCCTTCTTCACTTTTAGAGTGGCCCCGTAGAGTGGCCTTTCTAATCTGACCATGTTCTTCCCTTTAAAACTTTAGTGCTTCCCATCATGGAATGGATAAATTTCAGCTTCCTTGGCCACGCATACAAAGTGCTGTAGGATCTGGTTCTTGCTTCTTGCATTTTTTTTAGGTCGATATTTTCTCTCCTCATTTCACTTGCATTTGAAAGACAGCACTAGTGAGCTACTTGCAGTTCTTGGAGCCACGATACCATTTCACACCATCTGGGCTTTGCACAGGCTGGTCCCTGTTCCTGGAAGAATATCCTCTCATTCCCCATCCCCACCTTGTTCAATGGCCTTCACATAGCCATTATTCACTCCCAAAACCAACATCACTGTATCTTTAAAGTTTTATCTGAATTCTCTCCAACATAGATTCCTAGTAGAGTTAACCACTACTTGGTACTACCCTTGAATGCTGTACATAATTTTATTTTTTGGTCTTATTACTCCATGGTAGAAATATTTGTATGTTTGTCTCTTATTAGATACAGGTTTCTGAAGATAGGGATTGTGTTCGTTTTCTAGGGCTGCAGTGGTAAAGTACTACAAACTGGGTGACCTGAAAACAACAGAAATTTACTGTCTTGTAGTTCTGGAGGTTAGCAGTCTAAAATCAAGGTGCTGGCAGAGATGTACTCCCTCTGAAATCTGTGTAGGAATCTTTCCTTGCTTCTTCCAAGCTTCTGGTAGTGGCTGTCAGTCCTTGGTGTTTTTTGGTTTGCAGCTGCATCACTCCAGTCTCTGCCTCTGTGTTTACATGACATTCTCTTTGTGTGTCTCTCTACTCTTTTTATAAAGACAACAGTCATTGGATTAGGGACCCAACCTAATCCAGTATGACCTCATCTTAACTAATTATACGTGCAACCACCCTAGTTCCAAATAAGGTCACATTCTGAGGTACTGGAGTTTAGGACTTCAGTATGTTTTGGAGGAGGATACAATTCAATCCATAGCAGGGACTGTTTCTCATTTATCTGTTGCTACTGAGTAGATGCTTAATAAATGTTTGCTCAATTGAGGCCCGTGTTTAAAATTAAACATTTTGGTTGTCTGGTTACCTGCACTTTTCCTCTCTATTATTTAAAATATTGTTGTGAACATCTTTGTGTATCCATTTTTTTTCTTTGCCTCTGCTGTATTAGGCCTATGACATAAATTCCTGAAAGTCAAGTTCTTGAGTAGGGGCCGGGCATTGACTCAGGCCAACTAAAGAGATGACAACAAGGGTACAGTCAGGTGGGCAGTTGATTCATTCGTGGTTCATTGCTCCTTCATCAATGTGCCTACTAACTACCAGATGCTGGGTTACTGAAAAATGGTGCTATGATCCATTCCTTCCTGGAGTTTATAATCTAAGAGCCCTAAGCACTGTGTAAATTGTTGGGGATTAGATAAACTATGATCCCTACCCTCAAGGAGCTCCCAGTCTAGTGGGGGAGATTGACACACTGAGTGATAATTACAACACAGTCTTGAGTATAACACAAAAGTATGTGCTGTGATGGCTTTGATGAGGGGCACCTAAGCCAGCCAGAGCGGAGAGGGGGGAATCTAAGGGGGGTTTCTGGAGATGGAGACAGCTTAGCTGAGTATAAATGATGAATAAGCTGGGTATGTTTTTGTGTCAGATGCTTTTGTGGCTCAGGGATTGAGAGGGTTTCCAGGCTCTAAAATCTATTCCATTGAGCTATAGTCTATTCCTGTGCCAGTGCTACTCTGTTTAATTACTAGAGCTTTGGAGTATATTTAAACATCTGAGATGACAAGTCTTCTTTCATTCATTTCTTTCAAACATTTCTTGGCTGTTCTTGTGTATTCATTCATCTTGTGCATGATACTGATTAGGACCAGGTTCAGCTGAAAACCCAAAGCCAACAGTGGCTTAAACTAGATAAAAGTGTATTTCTCTATCAAACAAAACTTGGAGCAGGGACACTTTGGTGGGTCCATGGTTAATAGAACACCAGAATATTCTATCCTGCTGTTTCACCATCTTCAACATTTGACTTCTACCTCATGGTCTAAAATGGCTGCCCAAGCTCCAGCCTTACCATCTGGAGGAAGAAGTAAGTGGGGATGAAGAGGCAAAGGGGGCATGCCAGCGGCCTTTTTTTTTTTTTTTTCAGCTGCCTTTTAAGAGGGGTTCCTAGTAGCTGCCACACAACATTTATAGTTACATCTTATTGGCAAAACACGGTCCCAAGGCTATACCTAACTGTTATGAAGCCTAGAAATATATTCTTCGTTTTATGTGGCCAGGTGCCCAGCCTAAATTATAAATCTTTAATACTAAGGAAGAGAGTTTAAAGAACATATATTGGAGTGGAAAACTAGTAGTCTCTACAATACTTCCTTCTTTCCCGTTGGGATTTTGATGGAATTATATTAAGCTTATAGATGAATTTGGGGGTAATTGCTATTGTTATGATATTACAGCTCTCTAACCAGGAGCATGGCTTGAATCTCGATTTATATGAGTCTTCCTTTATATTTTTTAGCAAAAACAAAAAAAATTATTTTCCGTAAAAATGATACACCTATCTTTTAAAAATTTTTTTATTTCAGAAGATTTTTAAGACTGCCTTCACTCAACTCCCCCTCCTTCTACCCCCTTTGCCTATGGTAACCATAAATCTTATCTCTTTTTCTGTGTTTGTTTGTTTTTGTTTTTGAAGTATAACTGACCTATAATAATATGTTAGTTCCTGTTATACAACATGATTTGATATTTCTATACATTTCAAAATGATCACCATGGGTCTAATTATGATATGTCACCATACAAAGATGTTATATAGTTATTGACTATATTCCTCATACTGTACATTTCATATCCATGACATTTATTTTGCAATTGGAAGTTTGTACTTCTTAATCTCCCTCACCTATTTCTTTCCTCTCCCTACTCCCTTCTCCTCTGGCCACCACCTGTTTGTTCTCTGTATCTATAACCTTGTTTCTGTTTTATTATGCTTGTTCATTTGTTTTTTAGATTCTACACATAAGTGAAAACATACACTATTTGTCTTTCTCTGTTTGACTTATTTCACGTGGCATAATACCCTCTAGGTCTATCCGTGTTGTCACAAGTGGCAAGATTTCATTCTTTATCATGGCTGAGTAATGGTCCAATATATATAAATCACATCTTCTTTATTCATTCATCTATTGATGGGCACTTGGGTTATTTCTATATCTTGCCTATTGTAAATAATGCTGCAGTGAATATAGGGGTGCATATATGTTTTCTAATTAGTGTTTTTGTTTTCTTTGGATAAATAACCACGAGTGGAATTGCTATCATATGGTAGTTCTATTTTTAATTTTTAGATATGATTTTTAATTAAAAAATTAAAAATATGCACCTATCTTTTAACATTTATTTCTAGATATCTATTTTGCTAGTGTGAATGGTGCCTCTTTTCCATTATTATTATTATTATTATTTCTATCTGGCTATTACTAGTATGCAAGAAAGCAATTAATTTCTGCACATGCTTATAACTGGTCATGTTTGTGACTTTTCTTATTAGGTATAATATTGGGTTGGCCAAAAAGTTCGTTTGGTTTTTTCCATAAGATCTTCAGTTGATTCTATTTTCTTGATAGACAATTATAACATCTGAAAGTAATGATAAATTTTTCCTGCTATTACTTATGCTTCTTAATTCTTTTCCTCATCTTGGTGCAAGGATTAGGCTCCCTAGTACAACACTGAAACAGGGAGGTGACATGGTCAGATTTACAATTCAGATACACCATTCTCATGGCTAACTGGAGAAAAGATTTGAGGGGAAAAGGTAGAGGTAGAAGACAAATTAGGAGATTGTTAAAATACTGTAGGTGAACAGATAATGAGGTCTTAAATTGATTTAATGGAAGTAGGGGTAGTAAGTAAGGAAAACATTTAAGAAATATTTAGGAGATAAAGCTAGCAGGACTTTGGTCCTTGATTAAATTGTGTTGATGAGAGGGAAGAGTCTTCCTGAAGTGATTATTGATGCAGTTTAATGAAAGAGAGATTGTTGTTGAGGCCATGATCCTGACTCTTTGAATGATTATTCTGACAACTTGTACCCTATTTGATTCCTGGAAAAGATAGGACAGAGATAGCCTAGAAGAGTTCACTTTATTTTTGCTAGAGCTTCAGAATCAAATGTTTATTTAGAGTAACCTTATTTTTCAGAGTGAGTTGCTGAAGTGGAATGTGAATGAAGTTTGTTACAATCAAGAATATTAATACATTTTGAGTCTAAGTTGTTGAATGGATGATCACATGGAGGCAAAAGTTGTTCATGAGGATAATAAGATTCTGAAGTCCTCAGTATAAGATAGGGGGTTGGTGATCCTGGCCATGAGTTAATAACAGCATGAGGGAGGAATAGAATGTAGTGCAGCTCGCATGTATGTCCTCAGAGAAAAAGTTTGGGGAAGATGGTAGAGAGGAAATGGTATGAATGTTGCAATGGAGAGCTAGAAATTGTCCCAAGGAATATGGATTGTGGGAGTTAAGTGACAAAGTAATAAAAAGAGTTTGAGTATGTGGGTAGGTGTGGAGGAGACTCAATGGAGTATGGGTACTCTTAGAATATGAGAGCTGAGAGCTGACTGGGCGTTGCCTGAGAACGGGATGGAAGTTATGGGTTATTTATACTATACAAGGTACATCTATACTATGTGTACTATATCTAGACTAGACTAGGTTAGACTAGGGGTTTGGTGTGGGCAACTGAGGTAAGGAGTAACAGAGGCTTTGTGTTAGCAAAGAGCAATCTTTATTGTGAGAGTTTTCTTAGTTATCTCTTGAGGAGAATCTTCCCAGGTTGTTAAGGGGAAGCATTAGCTGGTCATCCATATACCTTATTTCTAATGGAAACATGAGGGCTGGAGGTGGATGGGAGACCTAGAGTGGGTTGGGGAAAGTAACTGTTTGCCAGTGTTCTCCCCATTTATTTGGAGATGGGATTGATGGAATCTAAGATTCTTATCTGGGTAGAGACAAATATGGGTAGAGGAATCAGGGTAGCTAGTGGTATATTCAGGTCAGAACCCATTCCTGAGATTAGACTGAAGAGGGAAAGTTTTGTGGCCAAGAGTACTGAACCATAATATAGAGTCCTCCCTCCAAGTTGACATCAATCTTAACTTATGTGACAACTGGGATTGAAAGAAGAAGAAAAATAATAATAGGCAGGGGCATAAGGAGGAACAGGGAGAGAAAGAGGAGGAAGGGGATGAGGAGGAGGAGGGGGAGGAGGAGGAAGAGAGGGAGGAGGGGGAGGAGGAGGGGGATTCCAACATTAGGATATCTGTCTCTTATTACTCTATTCCTACCTCTGGCTACCCACTTTAACATGTAGTTAGCTGGGTAAATGAATAAGGAAGGGTTCTCTTTACTTTCTGCGTATTGGACTTTCACATTAAGGATGAAGAAAATGCATACTACTAGAAAACATTTTAAAGAAATACTCTGGCTGAAGTTTCAGTAGCACTCATGTGATGCAGACTTGGCATTCATTATTTTAATAGCTGTGTGATAATTTAGAATCATGCTTGCTTCCTGCATATTTGGTTAGTTTAATTTTCCAAAATAAGGGGTCACTGGAATAGTTCCTGATCAGTGTGAGAAAGAAATCCTAAAGGGTTGGGGACTTGGAAAAATTACTTGCAGATGATATCAAGACATCATTAGCCTCAAAGTAGAAGTTACATAAACAGTTATTGAGAGAAATGAACAGATATCACCACTGCCTCTTTTTTTTTTTTTAAAGCCTGTTATACTAAGGACCTTGTGTTATGGACCTCATAAGAGGAGATTTGAATAGATGATTTTGTGGGAGGTAATGTAAGTTTCTTGAGGCCAGTGATTATGTCTTTTTCATGGTTGTATCTCTAATATCTAGCACTGTGCCTCATATTTAGACCATGAGTTTTTGTCTGGCTATAGTTTACATCCTACTTTTCCCTTGATTTTTAGGCAATAGTCTTATGAATTCAACTTTCAGGCATGGGAGTCCCCAGGTAGAGAAATGGAGTAAGTAAAACTTTCTGTGACACCATCAGATATTCTTGGTTTTGTGGGGTGGAAAGTTTCTTTCCAGATCACTCCTAGGTTGGTTGATAGAGGGCCCAGGGTCATCATTAGGCTGTTATCAGCTTAGATAAACAAGACCATACCACACATCTACTCATGATCATCCTTTCCTCTATTCTTTATAAAATAGAATTAGATTAACATGAACATCAAGAGCAGTTATGAAAGAGAAAAAACACAAAAACGAAAACAATGACAACCCCCCTCCCCCTGCCCAGGGGCATATGTTTGAAAACATAGTTTTGAAGAGAGAGGTCATCTCCCTAGTGGAAGTAGTGTGGACTTTGGCTTCAAGTCCCAGCTCTGCTACCTACTAGCTGTGGGGCCTTAGACACCATCTCTGCTTCTCAGGTCCCTCACCTGAAGAATGGGGGTGATAAACACATACTCCACAGGATTATAAGGATGAAGTTCAAGAATGTTGATAAACACTGTCCCCCTGTAAAACTCCCACTCACCCTTTAAATAACAATCCAAATTCTGCTTCCTTTAAGAAGTCTTACCCAATTTCCCAAGGGCAAGGTTAGGTACTCCCTTCCTCTATGCTTCTATCATAGTTTGTATATACCTTCAAGAAAGGAACCATTAATTGTATTGTAATTGCATATTTGCTTATCTGTCTTCTAATGTAAGGTTCTTGAAGCCAGTCGTTATGTCTTTTTCATGGTTGTATCTCTAATATCTAACACGTGCCTCACATTTAGAACATGCTTTAAAATATTTTTGAATAAATGAATGAAGCACTTATTAGAATTTCTGGCACTTAGTAGATGTACAACAAAGATTAATTCTTAACTTCCTTCCACTGTCCCTTTTTACATTGGTGGGTGTATCATGCAGGGGGTAGGGAGGGAAGAGGAAGAGAAAATTCAGATAGAGAGGTGGTTTAGGTTAATTTATATGTAAACAAAAATATTTTGGTTCCCCCATCCTTCCAGCTGCCTCTCTGGGTCACCACTCACCTGTGCGATGAAAGGATGGTGGGTCTTCCCCCTCACTACTCCTGAAAACAGGTTTGATTTCACTCCAATCTTGCATTCTCTTCCTATAAGAATGCGGTTTTATTTCCCTAAGATCAAATGTTTGTGGCAGGCATTGAATACAATAAAATATAGTTCATTTATCTATTGATTTTTTTTGTCTTAAATTCTTGATTTTGAGGAACTTCTTGAATCCAATATTCAAACAGATGCAGAGGAAGCCAGACTATTGGGGTAATTGGAGCATGTAGTTCTATTTGGCAGGAGAATTGGGACTCATGCTGGCTTCCATACTAGATTTCCAAGGGCAACATCCAGCTGATGGCTTGTTGTCTTCAAGCCCTGACCTTGCACTGATATAAAACAATTCCTTGGAGTCCTATTTGTTGACCCAAGCTCTTAGCCTTGTTATTTGCTAAAGTGAGAAATGGTGTGAGTTTCTTCTCATAAGGTCAGTGCCCTGGGTTCCTAATATCACAAACAGATGTGTTTCCTGGGAAAGTCTTCCTGCCAGTTCACCATCTCTGGAGGATTCCTGTATGTCTAAGTACACTGATATCCAAAAATGATTCATTCATTCTCAGTTGATTTGGTCTACAAGGGTTGAATGAATATGTCTCATTTCTAGAAACCTCTTATTGTGAAAGGCATAAGAACTTCCTCTGTACTATTTGACCATCAGGTTCGGCATGGTCCAATGAGGAATGTGTACATTTTTTTGGAATAAGAGTGTTTCTGCTCTCTGATAACACGAGAACAGAGGGTTTAGCTGTGCTGCAAAGCAGTGGAGAGGTTTGGAATGGTGCGGGGCTAGGAGATAGGAGACCAGAGTTACAGCTTTTTCCTTTCATTTAATAATCAATGTACTCTGAGTCACATTTTAAAAACCCATTTCTGATAAAACTTTTGTAACTGTCAATATTGAACTGATAACATTCAAAGAGAAAGGCTTCTTTTCCTTTAAGAAAAATTGTTTCTCACTTAGATGTACATTCCTTTTCCTGACACATTTGAAGCTAGCATCCAATATTTAGAGGACTGGGTGGGGGCACTCACTGAGATATTAGTGTATAATCAATTGCCAAATCTGACATTTTTATGGAGAAAGTAATCTTTCTAAAGAGTTCATATTTCTAAACGGCTTTGATAAAAGATTTCTGAATAAAACTTGTTCTGAAATATCAGTGACTCAGAACTATCATGACTAGAAACATATAAAGACAACAAATTTTGATTTTAAATATCATATGTCTCTAAGTTTTAAAAACAATTCTTTCTTTCTCTGTATCTTACCTTTTAGTTCTTGTCCTTATGCTCGCATATTTTTAGATAGTTGTGCTAACAGTGCACATACTGCTTTGTATTCTGCCTTTGTTTTGGCAATAGGAGATAAAATAAGTAATCAAAACAGGATTCTTTTGACTATAACTGTAACTAAAAACATCATTCATAAAATCACATAAGTAGGAAGAAAAAGAAAGAAACGAGTGTCTTATTTGTAGAACCTGTATTAACCAAGCCACATCAGAACAATATCTAAAATTTACCCCTCTTGCTCTTTCTGAATTTCTACTGTTTGAAAGACGCTTACATCTGTTTATGGAGCCTGTGGGACATCTCGTAGATGTTTGGGAACCCAGCAAACTCAGGTGCCTCATTCCCTGTCTCAGTCCATTTGGACTGCTGTAACAACATACCACGTAACTGAGTGGCTTATGAACAACAGAAATTTATTTCTCACAGTTTTGGAGGCTGCAAATTCCAAGATCAAGGTGTGGGCAGATTCAGTGTCTGGTGAGGGCCCACTTCCTGGTTCATAGATGGTTGTCTTTTCACTGTGTCCTGACATGGCAGAAGGGACAAGGGAGCTTTCTGGGGTCTCTTTTATAAGGGCACTAATCCCATTCATGAGGGCTCCACCCTCATAACCTAATCATCTCCCAAAGGCCCCACCCACAAATACCATCACTGTGGGGATTAGGTTTCAACATCAGAATCTGGGGAGGACACCAATGTTCAGTCTATAGCATTCCCTATGCCATTTTCTTCTGCTGCCCTGGATATAACTTCCCAGGCTGCAGTTGACCAGCAAGCCCTGGATAGGTACTTCCCTGCTGCTGTGGTGCGGTCTCCCATGACTGTCCGTCTCCCTTTGACCATACTTTGTTGTGCTGAGGTCATTCATGTGTCCTCGAAGAGGCTACAGTTCATCTCATCTAGCACGAAGTGGAGAGAATCGCTTCCTTGGCTGTGGCATCATACATTCTTAACGGAGTCCTAAAGCAATTTTAGGATTCTGCCTTCCCTTTTTGTGTTCTACCACTTTCCAGTAATATCCAGTTTGACACTGGTAATAAGTTCAAACATTAGGAGATTGTCATCATTCCATATCCAGAGAAGCACTCCATAAACACATTCCTGACTCTCGCTGTACTTGTACTTTGGCAGCAGGAAAGTTAATTTATGATAAGCGTATTGAGTTTCAATCTGAGATGAACTAGTTGGCAAAAACCTTGAGCTTCTTCTCCTTTAAATTATCTGGACAAAGCATAGCTCCTAACTCTCAGAGACAGAGTGAGGGTATAAAATAAAAGATTTGGGGGAGGGTGTGTCAGCAAATGCTGGCTCCTGAACTCAAATTTAGAAGTTTGTTGAGGCTTTGAATGCATGTGCACAAACCCTTCTCCTCCTTCCAGGAGAGCTGGGGCAATAGGATTCCTCTGGGAGCTCCTGTCCTTGGGCTGCCCCTTCTGTCTGCCTTTCCACGATAGTGCCGCAGTCATGACCTGATCACTCCCACTCAGACCTCTGAACTTGAAGGTTTTTAATTCTCTATCACTGATGAACCTGAGCTGACAGCAGTGGCAGAGTTATTTTCATCTCTGCTGCAATTCTATTATTTCCTACATGTTTTTTTAAACTGAGGACCTAGCAGGGCTAGTATTTGTCATGGTGTAACTATAAGCTCATATCTCCCAGATGGAGAACAATTATGTTCATGAACCTCCAAGGTCTTGCCAAATAAAATTAGGTCATATAAACAAATCTTCATATAATTTATGTCATTAGTCATTTTACCATTAGTTTCTAGAAAACAGCAGTAGCTCCAAGATCCCTTGGGCCATCCTTTTAAATTGGACCCTTATGAGATGAAGAATATTCTCTTTTATTTATCCTGGTAAGTCCTATGCATTTGATAACAGCCACTTCTTAAAACAGTTCTTGAAAACAACTGGCTTCCTAGCATTTCCTCTGGAGTATCCTGGATTTATGGCTTTGGTACACAGATCTATTTTGGTACATCTATTCAGAATGCAGTCATTCATATGACCTTTAAATTTTTCCTTGATTTTCTGCAATCACTCAATGGGAGCATATGGACTATAGGACTTAGAAACAATTAGGTGACCATACATTCCAGTTGGTCTAAGACAGTCCTGGTTTTGTGCCTATTATTTGGGTGTAAATATCACTAGGGTCTCCTTTCATGCTCAAGTTATCCTAATCTGGACAATGAAGTAAATGATCACCCCTGAGATGATGTCATTAATCACTGGCTCTAACCAGATGTTGACTTAAGGCAGAGCACTCTTTCTATAGTGTTATTTTCAGGGTCAAGTTTCTTATATCTCTATTATATGCTGTTTCCCCGAACACTAATTCTATTACACTCAGGAAGGACATAACCTTACTCCTTGCTTGTATGTTCCTCCTCCATCTCTTCCTCCATTCTCTGGGGATTGAAGAGTCTTTAAATCACAAGTTTCAAGAATTAACCAAGGTGTCCCAGTTGTGAAAGCCTCAGGAGAGGAAGCTGTTTCTGTCCTTTGGCAGAATCTGCAGTCAAGACAGGGATGAGAAAAATATCCCGAAGCTCCCCAGCCTCTCACCTATAGTATTGGCAAATACTTCGGATGGGCTGGGGTTGTCATCTGCTGGTGAATCCCCCCTTACACACCCATCCCCAGCCCAGGCATGCAGTTATTGCTGTAACCATCTCCTCGTTATCCCCACCCCTTCTTCAGGAGATTCCTCCCTCGCATACATGAAGAAGAGGGAAGCATTTGGACTTGGGCATGGAATCCCAAGCCCCACCTAAGGGAGGGGCTCAGGTGATCATCAGGATGATTTCAACGTTATGGTCATTTGTCCCAGTTAAGACCTTCGGAGTACCAAATCCCTTCTATTTTTCTAATAGGGCTAAGTTCTTGTTTCTCTTGAACCTCGTATAAGTAAACATTTGAAAGCCATTCCTTTAATTTCATTCACTGGAGCCCACTAGTTACCTCTGAGAGTCCACAATTTTTCTGTATACTAAAAGCACATACAATTGTTCCAAACATCAAACAATTCTTGTTCTAGATAGAGTAATAAGTGTGGGGAGCAAGTGTACACTGGACAGAGATTCGTCATCACCTCCCTCCTCCCCCCACCCCCGTCCTGGTCCTCTTCACCTTGATACCTCAAAAGATGACTCCCAAATCCCATTAACCAAACTAGCAAAAGTCCAGCTTTTCCCACTGTCTTCCTTCTCTGATATTTCTGGAATTACTGTGGGGGATTAGCAGCACTGACCCTCTGCATCGTTGAATATCTGCGTATAATTTATAGTCAGCCCTCTGACTAGGCTCTTCCTCTGAATCCGGAGTTCTGCATCTGTGGGATTAAACCAACAAGGGATCCTGTAGCGCTGTAGTATTTACTATTGATACTTGTATAGGTGGACACCTGTAGTTCAAACCTGTGTTGTTCAAGGGTCAACTGTACCCGCAGGTAGTTTAGGAATTCAGACGCCCCCTTGAGGCTCCCACTGGCCATGGGAATAGCCTCCAGAGAGTTTACCACCAACTGAGAATAGCTTGCTCTGAAGTTGGCAGAGCAGGAATGGGTGTTGCCTACTAAGCCAGAGATCCAAATTTCACTCTCATGGGGATAGCGCCTTCTATGATAGGCTCAATTAAATGAGATCCAGGTGGCGGTAGAGAGAAGCCTCTAAGCAAGGTTGTTTGTGCCCGATGAGTCGTGTTTCTACAGCGAAGTGGCTCTTGCCCCTACCACCGGGACAAACTGGGTGGTCACTGAGAGCTTTGTGGAGGCCCTGGCAGCCCTGCAGGGATCTGGCCAGCTGGACCCCCACTCCTGCAGGCCCCATTGCCCTGCTCTGTTATCCACCACCACGGGGACAAATGACAGCAGTGGTGCCTTTTGGGAAGAGGGACTCCTTGTCTTCTCTCTGCCTTGCCTTTTGTTCCCTGCAGAAATATACCCTGGGCCCCAAGGGTTAAGACCCTTCTAATACAAGTCCTTCTCCAGGGTCCCTGAGTTGGGGAGGAGTTCTGAGACAGAGGCTACTATCCAGAGCCTTAGCCCTTGATGCCAAGACCAAACCACTGCTCTGGATTCCTTCCACCTACACGGTAAGTTCCTTTTAGGATTCTCACTAGTCTTTCCTAATTCAGACTTAGACCCTCTTACTCCCAATCCATCAGACAATTTACAAAAACTTTGAATCTCAAAAAGAAGGATTTGGGGTCTTTCAGATGTCTTTACTCTCTCTTTCTTAATTTATAGGTACATAAAGATTATGGTCAGACACTCATTAATTCTGAAACTTTAACACAAATGGACATATTGTGTGAGACATCATGAAAATCTGCCAGATTCCTGAGTCTGGGCCAGCATGTGCTCAGCCAATGCATGTTGTAAAATATGATCACACTGAATATTCTTTTTTATAGCCTTCATGTTTTTACTTAACTTCATGAACATCCTTCCATGACAATAAATGTTTTTCTATAGCATCATTTTTATGGCTGCAGAGTATATTTTGCTAATCCTCTAGTATGAGACATTTATTTCCAGTTTTTCACTATCATGAACAGTGATGAAATGTATACCATTTTATAAACATCTTTGCGTATGTCACTGATTATTTCCCTAGGATGATTTCCTAGAAGTAGAATTTGCTGAGTAAAAGGGCACTCCAAAAAAAAAAAAAAAAAAAAAAAGACACTCCAGTTACACCAACACCAGCAAGCAGCTTACGGGACTTTGCAAAGGGCTGTCAGTAGTCATCTAAAATAATTCAAGAAACATTCTCTTGTGGCTTTTCTTTTAAAAGGTCCATAAGAGAATGCAATCAAGGCTTAGAATTGTTCACACACACACGCACACACACACACACGTGGCTACTACTGAATCTCTGAATAACAAGCTAGGATTGTACAGTTTAGTTAACTGTTTTCTCTCAAAATATCTTTTATTGAATATATTTTTAATATATGCTTTTCAGCGAAACATAATGACAGCTGTAATACTAATAACTGCCAGAAAGGGTTTTCCCTAATGCTCTGAGTATTTGTGTGTCAAAGGAAGAGCTTTTATATCCTTTCAAAAGAACAGCAAATATGATGGGGTGAGGGTGGGGACAAAGCAGCATCTCAAAGGCCTTCCTGTTGGGGAGATGTCTTAGAGAGGCCGGGAAGTATTTACTGGTGGGGGTAGGGCTGGCTATCTCCCCCATCAGATTGTATGTAGCCTTAAGAATACTATGTCTCAATGATGAGCGATGTTTGTCATTTTGGCTTTTAGTTTGTCTCCTGGGACCCTCTTCTAGCCTTCTTAAACTTCCTGTAGCATTTTGGCTCTAGAATTGTGACATTTTGTCTTTTTCCCTGAGGTCTCAGGGATAGTGAGGGAACCATCTGTGCTTGTCCTCAATCCTGTGTTTAAGAGATAAAGAAGCAATTACTTCTCTCCTCAGGAAAGCTCTTTTTTCTGTCCAGCCTCTGCCTTGATCTCTCTTCAGTAAACAGTAAAAGCAATGTAGCAATCCACAACCGTGTAAGCCTGTGGCTGGCTGCTGCCCCCAGCTACTTTAGACTGCATTAATCAAAATACAGCATATGGGCTGAATAAAATACCTATCCCTTTGTGCCCTGCAAGTCTTCATTCTGCAAACATTTCCTATGCATTATGCACTGGACACTGGGACAAATATTGAGATTCAGGGCTAAAAAGACAGTCCCACATTTCAGGAACTCAGGCAAGGGAGACAGATGTGGCAACAAACAATTGTCATATGATGATACAATTATTTTAATGAGTATTTGTTGAAAGGGCAGGAGGTAGTTCAGGAGGTGGAGCACCTGGGCAAATAGCCAGTGAGGTCTTAGAGAATAAGTAGCTAGAGGATAAATAGGCGAGAGGAGGAGGGAATTCCAGGCAAGGGAACATCATGAAAAGTCATGCAAAGTCATGAAACTAGGCTAGTTCACGGAGAGTTGGGTGGAACATCAAGTATTCTAGTTTTGCTATGAAAATATGAGTGGATGGACAGGAAATGTGGTTAGAGAAATAGGCAGGGGCAGGTGATGGGGGGGTTCTTATATGTCACATGTGAGAGAAACTAATTGTCCCCCAATATTTGTTTTCTTCTGTCTTCAACTAGCAATAGACATTTTTTGCTGGGCACATAGCTGCTAGGATTAAAGACTACATTTCTTAAGCTCCCTTGGAGCTAGGTGTGGCCAGAAACTAAATTCTGTAAACTGTGTCACCTGGCTCCAGGAAGTCTACTCTTAGGGCCTTAAAGACAGTGGAGCATGAGTGCATCCTTTTGGTTTGTTTGTTTAGTCTTCGTCCCTTTCTCCATCTAAATTCTGGAAAGCAAATTATGTCAACCATACAGAACAAGATAGAAAGCCTGGTGCCTGGTTTCCTGATGCCATGGAAAACGGTATAGCCCCAGACCACCTACCCAGATTTCTACCTGAGACAGAAATAAATTTCTGTTTTCTTTAAATGAAAATTATTTTGCGTTTTTATCTCTTGCAAACATACCAGATCCTGACTAATACATTATGCAGACAAGTTTAGATTTTGTGCTATTGCTGATGGAGAGGCAGTGGGAAATTGCTGCGGCTCAGGGAGCAATGTGGTTGGAGTTGCATGTGAGAACCATCTCCTGAAGACCCTATGAAGGGTGGATTAGAATGGGACAGATGAGATGTTGGCAGAGCCATGCGATTATGTAGTGGCTTTGTACCTAGTCAGCTGAGTTAAACCGGAATTCAACTTCCCAGAATTCCCTTCCCTGTGTGGTTCTCCGTTAGGATTGGCTTCAAGATAAAGATTTGAAAGGGGAAAGTAAAGCAGCAGCCATGTTTACATGGAAAGTTGATATAGGGTCGGGCGCTGCTACAGCTCAAACACATAATCCGGAATCTGCTGGTTCACCTGCTTTGCATGAGGCAGCGGCTGGGACCACAACTAATTCAACTACTGCTGATCTCCTCTTTCAGTTCCTCCAATTTCTGGGCCAACCGTGGTTTAGATTCTGGATAAAGGCTGAAGGCTTGGAAGTGATGGGAGACTGACGAGCATCCCAGTTTTCCTCTTAGGTTCCAACTTCCCCTTGGGGGGTCCAGTTTATCCTTGCTCTCCCACTACCGGTCCATCTTTCCTTCCCAACTGCCTGCCCTGCTGACTTCAAACCAGCACCAAATGAAGGAGCAAACTGCACATAAACTCTTTAATCAGTTCCCCAGGCTGCATACGGTCAAATCCATAGGGATTTGACTTATTAAAATAAGTCTCTTATTACTCTAAGTGGTTCTGCTTTTCTTTCTTTCTTTTTTTTTTATTTTTAAACATCTTTATTGGAGTATAATTGCTTTACATTGTTGTGTTAGTTTCTGGTGTATAACAAAGTGAATCAGCTATATGTATACATATATCCCCATATCCCCTCCCTCTTGTGTCTCCCTCCTTATCCCACCCTTCTAGGTGGTCAAAAAGCATGGAGCTGATCTCCCTGTGCTATGCGGCTGCTTCCCACTAGCTATCTATTTTACATTTGGTAGTGTATATATGTCCATGCCACTCTCTCCAGCTTACCCAAAGCTGCCACTTCGTCCCGACTTACCCTTCCCCCTCCCCGCATCCTCAAGTCCATTCTCTACATCTGCATCTTTATTCCTGTCCTGCCCCTAGGTTCTTCAGACCATTTTTTTCCCCCTTAGATTCCATATATATGTGTTAGCATATGGTATTTGTTTTTCTCTTTCTGACTTACTTCACTCTGTTTGACAGACTCTAGGTCCATCCACCTCACTACAAATAACTCAATTTCATTTCTTTTTATGGCTGAGTAATATTCCATTGTATATATGTTCCACATCTTCTTTATCCATTCATCTGTCGGTGGACACTTAGGTTGCTTCCATGTCCTGGCTCTTGTAAATAGAGCTGCAATGAACATTGTGGTACATGACCCTTTTTGAATTATGGTTTTCTCAGGGTATATACCCAGTAGTGGGTTATAGTACTTCTTCTTTTACGATTTGGATTCCTTTTATTTCTTTTTCTTCTCTGATTGCTGTGGCTGAAACTTACAAAACTATGTTGAATAATAGCAGCGAGAGTGGGCATCCTTGTCTTGTTCCTGATCTTAGTGGAAGTGATTTCAGTTTTTCACAATTGAGAATGATGTTGGCTGTGGGTTTGTCATATATGACCTTTATTATTTGAGGTAAGTTCCCTCTATGCCTACTTTCTGGAGAGTTTTTATCATAAATGTGTGTTGAATTTTGCTGAAAGCTTTTTCTGCATCTATTGAGATGATCATATGGTTTCTATCCTTCAATTTGTTAATATGGTATATCACATTGATTGATTTGCATATATTGAAGAATTCTTGCATTCCTGGGATAAATCCCACTTGATCTTGGTGTATGATCCTTTTAATGTGCTCTTGGATTCTGTTTGCTAGTATTTTGTTGAGGGTTTTTGCATCTATGTTCATTAGTGCTATTGGCCTGGAGTTTTCTTTTTTTGTGACATCTTTGTCTGGTTTTGGTATCAGGGTGATGATGGCCTCGTAGAATGAGTTTGGGAGCATTCCTCCCTCTGCTATATTTTGGAAGAGTTTGAGAAGCGTTGGTGTTAGCTCTTCTCTAAGTGTTTGATAGAATTCGCCTGTGAAGCCATCTGGTCCTGGGCTTTTGTTGGAAGATATTTAATCACAGTTTCAATTTCAGTGCTTGTGATTGGTCTGTTTATATTTTCTATTTCTTCCTGGTTCAGTCTCAGAAGGTTGTGCTTTTCTAAGAATCTGTCCATTTCTTCCAGGTTGTCCATTTTATTGGCATATAGTTTCTTGTAATAATCTCTCATGATCCTTTGTATTTCTGCAGTGTCAGTTGTTACTTCTCCTTTTTCATTTCTAATTCTGTTGATTTGAGTCTTCTCCCTTTTTTTCTTGATGAGTCTGACTAACGGTTTATCAATTTTGTTTATCTTCTTAAAGAACCAGCTTTTAGTTTTATTGATCTTTGCTATTGTTTCCTTCATTTCTTTTTCATTTATTTCTGATCTGATCTTTATGATTTCTTTCCTTCTGCTAACTTTGGGGTTTTTTGTTCTTCTTTCTCTAATTGCTTTAGGTGTAAGGTTTGGTTGTTTATTTGAGATGTTTCTTGTTTCTTGAGGTAGCACTGTATTGCTATAAACTTCCCTCTTAGAACTGGTCTTGCTGCATCCCATAGGTTTTGGGTCATCGTGTTTTCATTGTCATTTGTTTCTAGGTATTTTTTGATTTCCTCTTTGATTTCTTCAGTGACCTCTTGGTTATTTAGTAGCATATTGTCTAGCCTCTATGTGTTTGTATTTTTTACAGATTTTTTCCTGTAAATGATATCTAGTCTCACAGCATTGTGGTCAGAAAAGATACTTGATATGATTTCAATTTTCTTAAATTTACCAAGACTTGATTTGTGACCCAAGATACGGTCTATCCTGGAGAATGTTCCATGAGCACTTGAGAAGAAAGTGTATTCTGTTGTTTTTGGATGGAATGTCCTATAAATATCAATTAAGTCCATGTTGTTTAATGTGTCATTTAAAGCTTGTGTTTCCTTATTTATTTTCATTTTTGTTGATCTGTCCATTGGCGAAAGTGGGGTGTTAAAGTACTCTACTATGATTGTGTTACTGTCGATGTCCCCTTTTATGGCTGTTAGCATTTGCTTTATGTATTGAGGTGCTCCTATGTTGGGTGCATAAATATTTACAATTGTTATATCTTCTTCTTGGATCAATCCCTTGATCATTATGTAGTGTCCTTCTTTGTCTCTTATATTAGTCTTTATTCTAAAGTCTATTTTGTCTAATATGAGAATTGCTACTCCATCTTTCTTTTGATTTCCATTTGCATGGAATATCTTTTTCCATCCCCTCACTTTCAGTCTGTATGTGTCCCTAGGTCTGAAGTGGGTCTCTTGCGTATATACGGGTCTTGTTTTTGGGTCCATTCAGTCAGTCTATGTCTTTTGGTTGGAGCATTTAATCCATTTACTTTTAAGGTAATTATTGATATGTATGTTCCTATTACCATTTTCTTAATTGTTTTGGGTTTGTTATTGTAGGTCTTTCCTTCTCTTGTATTTCCTGCCTAGAGAAGTTCCTTTAACATGTGTCGTAGAGCTGGTTTGGTGGTTCAGTGTTCTCTTAACTTTTGCTTGTCTGTAGAGGTTTTAATTTCTCCATCAAATCTGAATGAGATTCTTGCTGGGTAGAGTAATCTTGGTTGTAGGTTTTTCCCTTTCATCACTTTAAATATGTCCTGCCACTCCCTTCTGGCTTTCCGAGTTTCTGCTGAAAGGCCAGCTGTTAACCTTATGGGGATTCCCTTGTATATTATTTGCTGCTTTTCCCTTGCTGCTTTCAATATTTTTTCTTTGTATTTAATTTTTGATAGTTTGATTAATATGTGTCTTGGCATGTTTCTACTTGGATTTATCCTGAATGGGACTCTCTGCGCTTCCTGGACGTGATTGACTATTTCCTTTCCCATATTAGGGAAGTTTCCAACTATAATCTCTTCAAATATTTTCTGAGACCCTTTCTTTTTCTCTTCTGCTTCTGGGACCCCTCTAATTCGAATGTTGGTGCATTTAATGTTGTCCCAGAAGTCTCTGAGACTGTCCTTTATTCTTTTCATTATTTTTTCTTTATTCTGCTCTGCAGTAGTTATTTCCACTATTTTATCTTCCAGGTCACTTATCCATTCTTCTGCCTCAGTTATTCTGCTATTGATTCCTTCTAGAGAATTTTTAATTTCATTTATTGTGTTGTTCATCATTGTTTGTTTGCTCTTTAGTTCTTCCAGGTCCTTGTTAAACGTTTCTTGTATTTTCTCCATTCTGTTTCCAAGATTTTGGATCATCTTTACTATCAGTACACTGAATTCTTTTTCAGGTAGACTGCCTATTTCCTCTTCATTTGTTTGGTCTGGTGGGTTTTTACCTTGCTCCTTCATCTGCTGCATATTCCTCTGTCTTCTCATTTTGGTTAACTTAGTTGTTTGGGGTCTCCTTTTTGCAGGCTTCATAGTTCTGTTTGTTTTTGGTGTCTGCCCCCATGGGTAAGGCTGGTGTAGTTGCTTGTTTAGGCTTCCTGGTGAAGGGGACTGGTGCCTGTGTTCTGGTGGATGAGGCTGGATCTTGTGTTTCTGGTGGGCAGGACTGCATCTGGTAGTGTGTTTTGGGGTGTCTCTGAACTTATTATGATTTTAGGCAGCCTCTCTGCTAATGGGTAGGGTTTTGTTCCTGTCTTGGTAGTTGTTTGCCATGGGGCGTCCAGCACTGGAGCTTGCTGGTCATTGAGTGGAGCTGGGTGTTAGCGTTGAGATGGAGATCTCTGGGAGAGCTCTCACTGATTGATATTACATGGGGCCGGGATGTCTCTGGTGGTCCAATGTCCTGAACTCGGTTCTCCCACCCCAGAGGCTCAGGCCTGACACCCGGCCAGAGCCCCAAGACCCTTTTGGGAGGTCTGAGGTCTTCTGCCAGCATTCAGTAGGTGTTCTGTAGGAGTTGTTCCACATGTAAATGTATTTTTGATGTATTTGTGGAGAGGAAGGTGATCTCCACATCTTACTCCTCCACCACCTTGAAGGTCCTCCTCAACTTCCTTAATTTCTATAAGCCCATCTGGTAACCAGGGCAAGGATGCAAAATGAAGGCTTGGCTAATCAGAAGTGATGCAAAGATGAAAGGACAGAGGAGAATCCTTTCCATCACTGGCAATGAGGATGTTTCCAGAGCTGGTGGTGGGGTCACCTGGAAGAGACCCACACTTGTACAGAGACTGACTTACTTTCTTTTTTCTGCGCCACAGTCCATTAGTCTATGCCCACTGCTGTGCTTGCTTAACAGAAACTAAGGCAGAAGCTACATAAGCAAAACTGCAGAACCAGCCAGAGCCAGAACAGGCTAAGGTAGCAACAGTCAACTGCCCTGAACCGGTTCCAGCCTGACCACGAGGGTAGCACCTGTGCCGGTTCTGCTTTTCTGATTGAACCCGGCCTGATATTGTGTATGAAGATGGTGAGGGCAGGTCTATGATTTTCTTATTTACCACTGTGTCTCCAGAGTCTAGAATAGTGTCTGGAAGATAATAGATGCGCAATAGCTATTTTTGGATGAAACAGTGGAGAGGACGAACCCGAGAGAGCTTGGAGAGGCAAAATTAATAGGACTTGGTGATTGCTTGGATGAGGAATTGACAGAGAAGGGTGAAATCAGCAGAATCTCGATATTTTTGGCTTTTGGCAACTAGGTACAGATGATGTCATATGCTAAGATAGAGGACCCAGGAGGGGGATCATTCGGGGGTTTATTTTCCAAAAGGGCTCTTCCTAGGATGATATTGAGTTAAATGAACCACCAGGTAGCCCTTCTGTACTAATGCTTGTATTCTTAGGGAGTTCTTGAAGTTGTGGTATTGGAGATTGAATCAGACAGACTCTGCAGTTCCTTTTGGCCTTAGAATCCTGATGTAGTAGGGAAAAGATAATAAGTTCTGCTTTGAATATACTGAATTTGAAAAGATGGTGGGATATTGCTTTTGGAGGTATGTAGTAAACTGAAATTCAATTCATACATCAGGAAAAGGATCTAGGTTGGGGATTTAGTTTTGGGAGTTGTGTCAAAGCAGTAGTTGAAGCAATAGGCATGATTAAAAGAGTTTAAAGGTGATTAAGAGACCAGACTGAAGCCTTAGGGACTGGCAATGCCAAGAGTCTGGAAGGAGAAGAGGAAACTGCAAAGGACACTTAAGACAGTTGTCAGTGAAGTAACAGGTAGGCCAGAGAGTGTTCAAGGGACTGCGGGAGGAAATGGTTTTAGAGAGAAGCACCAAATGCTGAGAACCATCACTAAGCACCAAATACTGCAAGTGAATGAAGACTTAGAAGTATCCCTAGAAACAGTAGTTCCTGTGATACATTGGGATGAGAAGCCAGAGTGAGGTGAGCTGGGGAGTAGATGTGTGTTGGTGGGTGAAAACTATGTGTTTTTGAAACTTGGCTGTGAACGAAAAGAGAGATTGGGATAGGAGTTAAAAAGAGTACAAGAATTGGACAGAGAATTTTTAGGATAGGACAATGGGGTTTAGAATTTCAGAGGGGGAGCTGTTGTGAATGACAACAAAGTCTGAGTGTGGACTTGGGAGTAGGTGGTTGAGGGGGAGTGGAGATGAAGTTATCAGAATTGAGATCAAGGAAGTGGAGGCCAAGATGTAGAAACACAGTCAATGTGGGCATTGGTGCCTTGGCAGATGATGACGAGATGGTGAGAAAAATGATGACCCCAAGTTCATGATGGATATGAGGGAGCTGACAAGAGATTGGCATATTGCAGGGATGAAGAAGAGAAGAAGTTGTCATTCTCAGAAGGTGTGAGCCTCAAAGAAACATGAGGTTATTTGTTCATTCAGTATTCAATATTAAGTGCCTACAGTAGTGACCTGGGAGCACGGGTGAAGCGTAACTAGGCGAACCACCTACTGAGTGATCAGTGGGGTTGGGGAGATAAAACATCTACACATAGGAAGGAGTAGCCTTCAGAAGGATCCAGATTTCCTTAGCAATTTTTAACCCTCATTGCACATTCAAACTCCCTGAGGAGATTTTTAAAAGTACCATGCCTAGGTCCTATACCAGTCCAGTTCTATCAGAATCTCTGACGGCATCATCAGTAGCCCAGCAGCAGCAGTAGTTTTGAAAGGACCCCAGGGATTTCCATTGTGCAGTCAGGCAAATCACTGATGAGCAGGCAGTCCTTGGGAATAAAGAGGTTTCAGTGCTGAAGCTTACAGGGGCCTGCGGGAGCTGGAGCTGGGGTTTGGTGGGAAGTGAGTGCTGAGTAGCACCTGCCTTTGGGACCCAGGGGGCAGGATGTATAGTGGGGCCCCAGATATGGGGAGCTCTGATTATCTGCAGCTGAAGCCCTTGGCTGGAGGGCAGGAAGCAAAGCGGGGCCCAGGTGCAGAGCATCTTATCGTTGCCTGCAGCTGGGCGCTGGTGCCAGAGAGAGGACAGGAAGGGAGGTGGGCCCCAGCCTTATTTCCCACTGGGAGGATACTTCTAGCAAGTTCTGTCATCAGTCGTCAGTCCTATATTTGAAAAGTACCATGAGAAATTGTGGCCTGTCTTGAGAGAACAAACAGGAAGGAGACAGTTCAGGAAATCATGTCACATTAGGAATGAAAGAAGGAATTGAGAAATCGGAGAAGAAAAACCTTTGACTGGCTCT
The DNA here is from genome assembly GCF_949987535.1 of Balaenoptera acutorostrata. NCBI lineage: Eukaryota > Metazoa > Chordata > Mammalia > Artiodactyla > Balaenopteridae > Balaenoptera > Balaenoptera acutorostrata. Next base: position 95,878,824 of record NC_080064.1, on the reverse strand, counting down.
GACAATTGTCATCAAGGAGTTGAAAGGCTGTCCTATAGAAGAGTGATTAGATTTACTGTGTTTAGCTCCAGAAGGCACACCAAAGAGTTGGAATTCAAAGGAAGAAGACTTCATTTCTGTTTAAAGGAAGACATTTCTAATAAATACCTTCCACCACACTTGAAAGGGTCACCATGTGAAGTGGGGCTTTCTTCTAGGCTTTACCGAGAGGTTGGATGGTCAGATCTGTAAATGGTTTAAGAACATTACAGCCCTACTTTCGGTAGGAGGCTTGATATCATGATCTTTATGATCGATTCCTAGTCTTAGATTCTAGAAAATTCTTCGATGTGAACATTAAACATTAAAAAAAAAAACAAAAATAAAAACCTGAAAAAATGCTTGGTGTGTATTGGCTATTTTCTTGGGGAAAACAAAGTGTTAGGTTTTTCTTTTTCTTTTAATCTAGCATTGTACTTGGGAAATATAGGTAACAATATTAAACTATTCAAGCTGACAGTTTTTCTTCTGAAATTAAAAAGCAAATTCTTTCTTCATTGTATATATTTATAGTTTAACACATTAATAACAATATTTATAGGCCCTGACGTTTTCAGAACAATTTATTAGTTAATCCTCACAATGTTTCTATTTAAGTGGGTCAGTATTTTTACAGGAGAAACTTGAAAAAGAGAAATATCTATGTGACTTGAGGAAGGTCATAGCTTAAGTCAGCAATGCAGCCAAAAATAACCAATTGCCATAATTTGACAGGTATACAGCTCTGACAGTGAGCCCAACTGAATATATAATACAGAGCATATAGATAAATATAGTTCCTGTTCAAATGGATTTCCACATAAACCAAGGCAGATGATAATTAATACAGAAAGAAGATAGCTTACGTTCTTTAGGGAGAGTCAGTAGATATTACCTTGTTTTCCATTGCTGGATTCTTCAAGACCTTGTGAAGAAACTACATTATAGCCCTTTAAAAATGGCTTTACTGTAAACATGTTTAAAATTTGGAGAGATTTAAAAAAAAAAAGGTTTTAAGGAATAACTCATCAAAAGCTGGAATAAAAATGACAACCCAGGGGTGGTTTTAAGAGGTAGTAGGAATAATTACTAAATAATTTTAAGGAATTAGATGCAAAAACTCTCACAGCTTCCCAGAGCTGCAAAACATGGGGGATGGTAGCTGGAAGAATAGGCACTTGGTCTCCAAGAATGCAAACCTTCCCTCTTTGGGGGTGCAAGGAGAAGGCGATTAGTGATATCTGCAGATTTTAAGGAATGCATAATTATCTTTTGTTATGCAAATTATTATTATTATTTTGGTCTGTCCTGACCTTTTAAAGAGAGTAAATAGCAAATGTAGTACAAACTGCTAATCCCCTCTGAGAGGATCTGGGCAGGTATGAGAATACCCCATCGTAGATTAGGAGAGGTAAAGAGGTGAAGGACCCCTTCTCTAGGAAAACGATAATGCTCTCTGAAGCCCCTGAGAACATGGTATGAAATGATAAGTCTCCAGGAGGTCTGGTTTGCACAGGCTCTGACTTCAGAATTTAGAGAAAGTAGGAAGTTTCTTCTTCAAATAAAAAATAGAAACAGTGTTGGATTCAGTGGTCATTGTTTAAGAATTGATGTTCATAGTGTGAGAAGAGAAGCTATCTGCTTATACTTAAGTTTTAAGCCTTATTGCAATTTGTGCATCACACTCTTTACGAATGGACTTACGTATTCCATTATATTTCCACAGAAAGAACACGTGTCCTGAATTGTGAACCGAAAACTGTGGCACCAGATATCCCCACCTGGGGGGATCCTGGGCAGGTGGATCAGGTGATGATGGCCCATAGCATCACACTTCCCTGGGTACAAAGTCGTCAAGGTATAGAAATTAGTGTGTCTCTAAGCTGCGAGTGTAAACCAAGAGCCCATCCACAGGCACAGGCACATTCACGTTTACCTCCATCTGAGGCCTTTGGGTGCAGATCACTTTTCAGGTAAGTGGTGAAATTTCAAAGATAAAACATGTTTAGCTGTGAAATCAGGCAAAAGGAAAAATGTCCCTGCTGTTATCTAGGATGACTATAATGCAGACAAAGAATTAAGTCGAGGCGAGTGGCAAATGATGGGTGTGGAATAATGGTCCTCTAACTTTGGTCTTCATCAGAATCACTTAAAAGTCTTGTTAAAAAAACACACATTCCCAAACACTACCTAAGAAGATATACAGATGGCAGAGAAGCATGTGAAAGACGCTCAACATCAATATCTTTCATCATTAGGGAATTGCAAATTAAAACAACAAGGAGATATCACTACATGTCTTTTAGAACTGTTAAAATTAAAAAAAAAAACCCAACAACACCAAATGCTGATGAGGATGAGAAGCAACAGAAACTCTCATTCATTGCTGATGGGGATGAAAAATATACAGCCACTTTGGAAGACAGTTTGGCAGTTTCTTACAAAGCTAAGTATGGTCTTAGCATATGATCTAGCAATCACACTTCTAGGTCATTTACTCAATTGAGTTGAAAATTTATGTGCATACAAAACCTGCACAAAAATGTTTGTAGCAGCTTTAATTATAATTGCCAAAAACTGGAAGCAACCAAGATGTCTTTTAAAAAGTCAATGGATAAACAAGCTGTGGTACATCCATACAATGGAGTATTACTCAGCAATAAAAAGAAGTGAGCCATCAAGCTATGAAAAGACATGGAGAAACCATAAATGTATATTGCTAAGTGAAAGAAGCCAGTCTGAAAAGGCTACATAATATATGATTCCAATTATATGACATTTTAGAAAGGGCAAAACTATATAAATAGTATATAAGATCAGTGGTTGCCAAGGGCTTGGAGGGTGGAGGGACAGGATGAAGCATCCCCTGTGAAGCACAGGGGATGTTTCAGGTGATGAAACTATTCTGTATGATACTGTAATGATTTATACATGATATTGTGCATTTGTCAAAGCCTGTTATAGCTTTACAACACAAAAAGTGAATCTTAATATATGCAAATAAAAAGATTATTTAGGAGGTCAGGGATCCCAGGAAAGACTGCAGACCGTGACAAGAGAATCTAACTGTATTACAAGCATAAGAAACACGCTCATTGAAGGGATCAGGGAAAAGGCGCTGACCTAAGTAACTTTGGAAATGGGTGGAGTCTGTTAGACCGAAGGCAAAAGGGAGTGCATATACGTATTGAACTCTAGTCAAAGAAGTTGTTTCTCGTAGGGGTAAGTGTTAACAATTCTGACACTGCTGTACATGTATGTCGGAATCAAATAGTTAAGTAAATGAATGGTGTATGGTGGGTTCCAAGTTTCTTTCAGAAAAGGGAGAGAATGATCTATATGGTAATGGATTAGAATTGGAGGCTTCGGTAAAAACTCACATTAACATTGATACAAATGGTTAATATAAAAATATTTATAGATATGTACACACACATACACACACTAAAGGGGTATGTCAAATGTGCACAGAAGCCAACTGAAAGAGCTCCCAATGGCCAAAACTTGAACATGTTAGCAACAAAATAAAATGCCTTTAGATTATAATCCAAAGTATAAAATAGATTAAAATGAATATCCATAGGTCCATACTGATATAAATAAATTATTGAATAAATTAATAAATTGGGGAGAGGACAAATTTCCCATCCAGACAAACTCCAAATAAATTATGAGATCCTCCATCATGAAGGAGGGGCGGTATAAACCCCACTCCTTCCTTATGGGCTGCCTAAAGTGACTTCCTTCCAAAGAGTGCCATGTGGAAAGGGGGAAAAAGGTAACTTTTCACTGGAGAAAACTGACAGATACTATGTAAGCCAGATGATTAAGGTCAACAACAGTCATAAATCATGTTGATAGTATATACCCTTGATATGCTGTGATGAAAATGGAACTTGGCCTCTGTGATCCTCCTCCCCAAATTCATAACCCACGGTCTAATCATGAGAAAAATATCAGACAAATTCCAATAGGGGGCCTTCCTACAAAATACCTGACCAGTACACCTCAAAACTGTCAAGGGCATCAAAAACAAGTCTGAGAAGCTGTCACAGCTAAGAGGGGCCTAAAGACACATGGCAACTACATCTGTAATGTGGTATCCTGGAATAGAAGGATGGTAATGGTAATAGTAACACAGGTACCAAACTTGTGTTAGATGTTAATAGGGGAAGCTGTGTGTGGGGCGAGCACGTGTATATGGTAACTTTCTGTATTATCACCTTTTTTTTTTTTTGGCCGTGCCGCGCGGCTTGCAGGATCTTAGTTCCTTGACCAGGGATAGAATCCGTGCCCCCTGCAGTGGAAGCGCGAAGACCTAACCACTGGACTGCCAGATAATTCCCTATTATCACCTTAATTTTCTGTAAATCTAAAACTGTTCTAAAAAAAAAAGTCTATTAATAAATCAATTTAAAAAATACACATTCTCAGCTCCCACTCCCCAGGTAATTCTGATACACATCAAAGTATGAAAGCTACTTATCTCAAAAATGCTTCAAAGACAAGAGAAGCCTTACATTCTAGACCTCTTAATGAGTCAGTATTTTTTTTAATATACTAAAAAGCAAACATAAGATCTTAGTGAATTTTGCTTATGTGGTTTTCTGACATCTGCCCGCTTGGCTAGATGGATCAGGTGCAGCAAGAAGCTGTCTGATGCTGGAGTGGGAGGCGGGTTCCATGGTAACAAGCTGAATCACAGTTACCATGATGCATTTTTGTCCATTTGGAATATATTTAAAAATTATCGGCCAACTAGATTTCTTTATAATATAGTTGTCAAGATGTTTATCAGGGTTAGATGCAATTAAGTATTGATATTTTTACGTAAGTGCCATTACATCAGTGATAAAATCATTTTGGATTTTAGGAGCAGCTGTAAATGGCTTGAGAGAACCGTCTGGTTACAGCTGAGTGTGAGTTACGGTTTGTGTGTGTGTGTATGTGTGTGTTGGGGGGATGCCGCACACTCAGCAAGCAGACAACAGCTGTTTGGTTGCAGGATGAAGCAGGACAATGGGGAATTATAGAATTATTATTTCTTTGCCCAGACCTTACTCATAACTTGCTGGCTTATGCAAGATTGGCCTGTGATGAGTGGAGAAGAGTGGACAACATTCTACTGGATATAAACAAGCCTCTTTTGACATGGTCTCTCCAGTTGGACTGAGCCACACGTGGTTTTGAGTATGCTTTTGATCTCACCATGAAAGGTGTTCTCGAAATGCTGAGCGAGGCTGCCCATTGCATTTGCAGCATATCAGAGGGTAGTTACAACAGAAGTTGGGTAGGAGAAAGCATATGCACACCTGGCTACCGACAATGATCATCTCTAGCCTGCAACTAACTAAAAACTGGGTAATCTGGAGCATATTAATGACCCTGAGTCCCAGACCCCAGCCAGGACCCAGTAAAGACAATCCCTGGTTGTGGGACTCCAGCATCAGTCATTTTTTAGAAGGAACCAGGTGATTCTAATGTGCATCCAGGCACAAGAACCACTGACCAGTCACTGATCTGTAAGTTCCCTTCCAGACCTGAAGTACAAACTGAACCTAAATTTTGGCAGATGTCCGACCATCAGCTATCCCAGCTCCTTCCCCTTGTTACATTATTTTTTTCTTAATTATTTTTCTAATTATGATCATTAGCTCCTGCATCAGCAGACATCTGCAGCCTTCAGTCCAGGGCTGGCATGTCCCACCTCCCAGGATGTGGAAGAACTAGCTGGAACTATGTGTCACTCCCTTACTGCTCTTTCCTTATTGTTTTAATGAACTTCTTGCTATTTAAAAATCGGTGCTGGCCCTCTCTAGGCCCATTTGCTTGTTACTAACAGCTGGTTATCACCCTAATTAGCCTGTGTTGACTTTCTTTTCAGTCCTATAATTTGGGGTGTAGAAGCTGCCAAGCTGAGGTCAGTTTTGTTTGTGGGATCTGAATCTCACCAAAGTGACCTTGACAGCTAAAACCTAGTGTAGGTTCCTATTTCTATTCTATTAAGGACACATTTTTACCATATTAAGTGACATTTATACCATATTAAAGAATATTTTTTTCCTATTACTTAGGTTATCAATTATAATCAGATATGTTAAAAGCTAAAAATATTCCCCAGAATAAATTAATGAATGCATCATATCTCCACTGGAAATACTATTTCATATATTCATCTTATTTTTATTTCATAAGATCCAAGGCATAAAATTATGAAATCTTAGGAGGGGAATTATATGGTCATCAGTTTCCTATGAAATAAAGAAATCTCTTCTTTGATGTCACCAATGAGCATGCACCTGTCTTCCAAATAGTTCTAATGACTATAATTTGTTACTATATTCATTCCTTAGTGATTTATTTCTTCTAAACACTTATTTAAACTTTGAAATTTCTAATACCTGTGCTAAATTCAAGGATTACACAGATCTGGGGGGAAAAATCATGATTTATGTCCCCATATCTTAGTGCAGGAAACAGACAAGACACCAACTATAACAATACAGTGAGACAAGGACTTTCATAGGTGTAGGTTTTTCTGGGAGTTCCCAGCCTGGGAAATAATTTTTCTGCAAACTGGGAGGGGGCAAAATATCAGGGCAGTTTCACAGAGGAGATGATATATGAATTAGGTCTTAAAGGATGAGTAGATTTTCAGGCAGAAAAGGAAGAGTGGAAAGAAGTAATGGCGGTACAATAGAACCTCTCACGATTAAAACCTCATTTTATCCCCGGTATTCCTCTAATTAGTTCTCTCTCTCTCCCTTTCCCTAAGACAAGGAATGGTATACAGTTTTATTACTCAAAGTATATTCGTGAGCCAGGAGCTTTAAAGAATTGGAGCCTCTCAGATCCCACCCCTGATCTACTGAAGCAGCGTTTGCATTTTTACATGATTCCCAGGTCATTTGTATGTATATTAAGTTTGAGAGGCACTGGGCTACAACTTGTGTCTTCATTTTCTTATTTCCTATTCAGACTTTTAAAAAGCGTTATTGTATTTTATAACTAACTAATGCATGTACGTATATAGTTTTAACAGTCAAATAATTCTTCAAAGTTCTTAACAAAAAATGGCAGGCCCCTTTTCAATTCCTCCCTATTCCCACAAATCACTTCCGAGAATCAACCACTTTTACATCTTTTAGCTATTTCTTCTAATATTTACCTCCAACTCTAAAATTAATATGATCATATTACTATTTATAGATTTATCCATTTTAGTACTAACCTATACATCTTATGACAGAAGGTAAGAATTTAACTTTTTTACACAACCATTTTGACTTTCCTTCCCTCCCCACCTTACAACATAATTATATATACAATTTTGATTAAACTAATATTTAGTGCTTATAGTTTATGACTATAAACATTGTTCATTAAACCAAGTAGTGCACTTTAAAATTTGTTCCTGGAGTTAATTATTGCCTTGCTTTTTATTTGTTTAGGTTTTTATGTACCTATACCTATGCCTAATTCTTCCTTATCTTTCCAACAGAACTGTAAAAATCCTCTGAATATAGTCATACTATTCTATCCGTTCCATTTGTTTTCTTTGGAGTCCTTTCTTAAATTCCTATATCCTCCTATTCTAATCTGGGCTGGCTGCTCTATAGGCAGCTAACACAGCTGTCATCCTAGGACTTCCTTTTCCCATTATCTTGGAAAAGTTTTTGGCTTTCTTTTGTCCTGAATTCTCTGTTTCTGGGATCTCACGATCTCTTCCTCTGTTGGTTTAATCTTTCATTTTTGTGGGGCATATCCTCCAAAAGCTTCTGGAAAGGGATGTGTGCCAGGTATATGTCTGTTGACATTCAGTACGATTCATGGTCTCCCCCTGTATGATAGAGACTAGAATCCTGAGAACTACATTTCCCAGAATTCTTTGCCAGCAGCGCTTGTTTACAGTAGGCTAATGAAAGATTTGGAAGGAGGAAGTGAGATAGGGTTTTTCTTCTTCCGTCAGAAATGGTGACAGATTAACATGCGCTTCTGCAAGTGGCTTTCTCACATTCGCTATTAGACCTAGCAGCTGTAGCTTTACCAGCAGATTTATGTGGTTTCCTGATTGATGGGTAGCTCCTACCCACCCCTCAAGACCTTTCAACAATATGAGACCACTGTATTAGATCATTTCCTGCTTAGACTACCTATAATCGTTTTTTTTTTTTTTTTCCTGACTGAACACTTACCAAGAGTGGCTCTAAGAAAAAGACCTTCAAAAATAGGAATTTAGGCTTTGTTATTGGAGTTGCTATATTTGAAATAGTGATGACCTACTTAGTAGTGATATTATTAATTAATGATAAAATAGTTACATAAATTATTACCTGTATTACATAGAATAAAGTGCCTAATAGTGAAGATACAGTTTTGGGAGACCAAGTAGCTGCTGCAATATGTGAATATTGTTGGAACGAGAACCACAGGGACTGTAGGGCAGATTAGATATTTCTGAGGGCACTGGAGAGATTACAGAAAGAAATGGTAAGCTCAGGGTTTAAAAATGTCTGCTTAAGACATTCTCAGAAAACCAGAGTGATTCTGTGATTGCCCCCAAATAAAATCTTATCTTTTAGAATTACAGGACCAATGTAACCAAAAACCAGACCAAATGTTTGCTCTTTTACACACTGAAGAATGGCAAAGCAACTGAAGTCATTAGTTTACAAGGTCTACTATGTGAAAGTTAAGACATATTAGGAAAGAGTGTGTTATGGACCGAATTGTGTCACCCCCAAATTCATGAAGCCCTAACTAACAATGTGGATGTATTTGGAGACGGGGCCTTTAAAGAGACAATTAAGGTTAAATGGGGTCATAAGGGTGGGGCCCTAATCCAATATGACTGACGTCCTTATAAGAAGAGGAAGAGACACCAGGGAAGAGTGGGCACAGAGTAAAGGCCATGTGAGGACGCAGAGAGAAGGCAGCCGTCTGCAAGCTAAGGAGAGGGGCCACAGGAGAAACCAAACATGCTAACACTTCAGTCTTGGACTTCCAGCCTCCAGAACCATGGGAAGTAAATTTCTGTTAAGTCACCCTGTTGGTAGTATTTTGTTATGACAGCTCAAGCAAGCTAACACATCCTCTTAGAGGATACTGTCTTTATCAAAACTTGGGGAAAGACATTGGCCATAGTAGCACCAGTTTTCTTGGAAAGCTCTTTACTGGCTGTCCTTAAAGGTTGGAGCTGACAGCTGAAGATGCTGCCAATAGAAATGGGCTCTTTGATTTCAATGTGGATGATGGATCTCAGAGTGACAGGCCAAGTAGATACTGCCAAGCCAAGCCAAGATTGAATAGTTATAATTAGAATGGTTTAATTACAGACATTTTTGAATATGGCCAAGTGATCATACTGTCCCTAAGACTGAAATAGACGGGCAGTTTTACTTTTATGTGACACAGTTTAACTTTATATTTAAAATACAAAAAGTTCTAGGTCTGAGAGTGGAGACTTAATTTTAATCACAATGGAGAGTTAATGCTACTTATTCTATTTTCAGACCTGAGCCAGTTCTCAAATCTGGAACCCCTTGAATAGAAGGAAAGGCCTATCTCCTGGAGGAAGAATCCTGTGATATTGCTACAACTGCATAACGTAAGTCTTCTACAGAAAAATCCCCAGATTTTTCTGGGATTATTTTACACTGCCTCTGAGCTGACACTACTTCCTAGGGTTCCAAAATGCCACGTTGGTCCACAAGTTAGGGTGGAAGTCCCATGTAGGTCAGATTATGTGTATATTTTACTACTATTTGCTGAAAACTCCATTTTCTCTCCCTGCAGTGCCTTCAAGATGGCAGAATTGTAACATGTTGAACTCCAGAGTGGCATCCGATTTGCTTTGACTATGAAATGCAGGCAGGAATTACATATGTCACTCTGGCAAAAGCTTTAAGACACAGACACATTTTTTAATTCTTTGCCATGTTTCTTTTCCCTCTCTCGCAAGATAGGCAATGCTCCAGATGGCAGCTACTAGCCTGGGTCCTGGAGTGAAGACACTGTGGGATAGAGCCATACCTGATCAATGATGATATGTAAAATGAGTAAGTAATTATGCTTTGTTTTTGTAAGGCACCAATATTTGTGGTTATTTGTTATTGTTGCATAACATAGACCATTTTGACTAATGGAGGTGTTAAATAGAGTTTTACCCCAAGTCTTCATCACAGTGGACCCATTGGATCCACAGAGCTGTCTTGTGGTTATTTCCCCAGGACCCGAATGGGTAGTTGGAATAGACGTATTAAGAAACTAGCAGAATATTCACTCTGATGTGTAGGTTAAAGTTTATTATAGTAGAAAGGACAAATTTGTAAACTGAAAACAGTATTGAATCCCTAGGGAAACTGCAGAGATTAATGCTACCATCAAAGACTTGAAAGATGCATGGGTGGTGATTCCTACAGGCATACGTCAGAGATATTAAAGACTCCAAAATGACATGGTCACTTCCTGGCATAGCCAATCACCAACCACTTTTCCCTTATTTGTCAGAATTAGGTCTGGAACATTGGTTCCTTTTGTGGCTTCCTATGTCTTCCAAGAGATGAAATTACCAGCAGGGCAAGTAAAGACTGAATCTGATACTTGATTTTCAGCAGAAGGGGACTTCTAGAAGCTGTTGATGTCATTAGTACAGTTGAACACTACCCTGAATTTTTAATCTCTTTTAGAAAAGCAGTGACTTTCGTCTAGCTTGGTGCTCTATGGAGCATGCCCACAGCCATTTAATTTGTGTTCTTTCTATTTTTATCCCCAACTAAATACTTTCTAATTTGCATGTATTATCAGAATCCTGGATTCCCAGACAGGGCTTTACCGATTTGCTCTGGAGTGTTGCCATTTCTCTGCCTCCTTTCTTGTGTATTTGCTTTTTATTAATAAGATAAGCCCTTCCAATATTGGGCTATGAGTTCCATCTTTATGTCTCAGATTGTACTCCATGATTTATTGCACTCCATGAAAATTCCCTGTTTACTTGGCCTGTTCACTATTCACTGTGCTCTGAAATATAGCACCCCCTCCACATTTTTTGTTAAAATATGATAAATCAGTAGGCTTGAAGTTACATAGTCATATTACGTAGGGTAAGAAATGCTAGATGCTATGTTAAACAAACCACCATATCTCAGTGGCTTAATAGAATAAAGGTTTAATCCTTGTTCCCACAAAGTCCAAAGCAGATGTTTCTGCTTAGTGGACAGGCTTCCACGTGGTTGTTTGGAGACCTAGTCACCTCAATCTTGTGGAATAGTCTTAGAACCATAAGGCTGAAAGCCAAATGTTAAGGGTGGAGAAGCCAAAAATTAAAAGGATCCCAAAGACTTAACATCGTAGATTCACTGTAATCAGTCTTGCTTGCCCACTTTCAGACTCTTTGTGGTGTGAAAACATCAAGTGGCGCTATTTGTTTACATCATTGTAATAGCTTTCTGTTACATGCAGACAGCCAGTCCCTAACTGACATAGCCTTCAAAGCCTTTCACATATCTCATCTACCCCATGAAGCCCTCTCTATTTAATAAATAGTGATCTCTCTTCTTCCTGACCACTGCAGCACCCCCATTTATAATATGGTATATTAGTTTCCTATTGCTGTTGCAACAAATTACCATGGATTTAGTGGCTTAAAACATCAGAAATCTGTTATTTTATAGTTCTGGAAGAAATCTAAAGTGAGATGGTAAGTCTGTGTTCTTTATAGAGGTGCTAGGAAAGGATCCATTTCTTTGCCTTCTCTAGTTTCTAGAGGCTGACAAATTCTTTGGCTTGTCGCCCCACATCATTCCAACCTCTGCTTCTTTTGTCACATCTCTGACTCTCTTTCTGTGTTCTTATAAGGACCTTTGTGATTACAGCCAGCCCACCAGCATAACCCAAGATAATTTCTTCATCTCAAGATCTTTAATTTAATCACACCTACAAAGTCTCTTTTGCCATGGAAGTAATACATTCCCAGGTTCTGGGGATTAAGACATGGACATCTTTGGGGGAACCATTATTTTGTCTGCCAGATATGCCTTATATTTGTATATCTGTAATACATTTTACTCCATAATTACATTCAATTTATCTCTGCATTTTATATTATTTCTAATTATTTTGTGTGGAAGTCTCATTTTCTTGTCCAAGTATAAATCCCCTGGGGGCATATATCTGCCACACAGCTGGGCACATACTTACTGGTTTTAGAATTTCATTCTATTCATTGACAAATACTGTCTATCTCTTTGGTGTAAAGACAAACACCAAAACATCTTTATTTTAATTGAGGACAATAAAAATTTATTCACTGTGCTTATTTCCCAGGGGTCTCAATTCTCATTATGTAATAAAAATATATAAACTCTTTTAATAAGCCTAAAGTGGAAAGTAGTCTTTATTAGTGCCTTTTAACCAGGTTTTACAAGAGTCATAATGGTATGCAGGTCTTTTTGGCACCAGTAATGGGGTGTTTGAATTACTTAGCTTTTGTACATTTGTTTTCAAATATTTTTTGTTTGCTTAACTGATTTTTAGACTTTTTTCATAAAAAATTTCAACACACAGAAAAGTAGAAAGACTTGTCCAGTGAATATCCACATACCCACAACCTAGATTGAGCAACATCTACATATACACATGGTTTTTTCTGGATGACCCATTTTAAGATAAATTACAATAATTAATTTTTATTCAATGCCTTAAAAAGTGACAATTTATATACATTTCCTCTGTTTCTTGAGACTCATTAAGTTGTGGTTGAAGTTGGTGAACACCTTGTTATATTACAGGTTCTCCCTTTTTAAAAAAATATCTGGGGACTTCCCTGGTGGCGCAGTGGTTAAGAATCCACCTGCCTATGCTGGGGACACGGGTTTGAGCCCTGGTCTGGGAAGATCCCACATGCCGCGGAGCAACTAAGCCCATGAGCCACAACTACTGAGCCTGCGCTCTAGAGCCTGTGGGCCACAACTGCTGAAGCCTACGCGCCTAGAGCCCATGCTCCGCAACAAGGAGAAGCCACCTCAATGAGAAGCCCGTGCACTGCAACAAAGACCCGATGCAGCCAAAAATAAATAAATAAGTAAAATAAATTTATAAAAAAAAATATCTGGTGTGCTTCAGGTCACTGTAAACTGAGGCTTTCTTCTCACCCACTAGAACATCTGTAAACTATTGCTTTTCTCTTTCAAACACATGATTGACTTTGACTAAATTTTATTTTAATAACCATAGCCTCCACATTCCTTTTAATTTCTTAACTAGTCTCCTGGAAAAAACATCACTTAATTCCCATTTAATTTGGGGTCAAATCTCATTCCAAGTTGTTACAACAATGTTTGCATGCTAGGAGACTAAAGAAGTAATTGCTTTGGTCTTGATGTTTTCTACCCTGCATGTTTGTACCACATTTGTACCAGTTTCTGGCTGCTTTGTTTCTTTCTCAGAAAAAAGAATTTGAACATAATTTAACTTAATATCCACTTAAGCAATTCCTTTGCCCTTGCTTCTGCAAAGGGAATTATGGGTACTCTCTCGACTTTCTCCAAAAATTTGTGGCATTATTAGAACCACCCGACATCAACCTTAAGAACAATTAAAGTATCAAAACCACACTTCTCACACTTGTTAGAATGGCTTTCATCAAAAAGAACACATAACAAGTGCTGACAAGGATATGGAGAAAAGGGAACCCTTGTGTACTGTTGGTGGGATTGTAAATTGGTGCAGCCACTATGGAAAACAGTAGTGAGGTTCCTTGCCAAATTAAAATAGAACTGCCATATAATCTAGCAATTTCACTTCTGGGAGTTTACCTGAAGAAAACAAAAATGCTAATTTGAGAAGATATATGCACTCTAATGTTTATTGCAGCATTATTTACAATAGCCAAGATATGGAAGCAACCCAAGCGCCTATCTATAGAGAGGTGGATAAAGAAGATATGGTGTACATATATACATCTATATAACAGAATATTACCCAGCTGTAAAAACTGAAATCTTGCCATTTGCAAAAATATGGATGGATCTAGAGGATATTATACTAAGGAAAATAAGTCAGACAGAGAAAGACAAATACTACATGATCTCACTTATGTGTGAAATCTAAAAAACAAAACAAAACAAAAACAGACTCATAGATACAGAGAACAAACAGGTGGTTGCCCGAGGGGAGGAGGGCAAGAGGATTAGGGAAATAGGTGAAGGGGGTTAAGAGGTACAAACCTCCGGTTATACAATAAACAAGTCACGAGGATGTAATATACAGCATAAAAGAATAAGGTTAATAATATTATAATAACTTTGTATGAGGACAGATGATTACTAGACTTATTGTGGTAATCATTTCATAATGTATGTCAAATCATTATCTAGTATACCTGAAACTAACATAATATTGTACATCACCTATATTTCAATTTAAAAAAAAAGAATTATGAAAGTCAGTTTTCAAGTAAAGAAAGCATTGGAATTTTTGCTCTAAGTCTCTCATTTCAAAGAGTGACAAATTATCTCCCTAACACACATCTTTCACTTAAAAATTTAAGTTCAGCAAAAATCTCCAAGTTAGAGATTTGGCTGTTAGTAAGTCAGGTTGTTGCTGTTACCAGAAATTTGGGTTGTCTGGATGAGCAAACTATATTGTTTGAATAAGAGATAAAATTGGTTAGTATTCTCCCTCTTTCTTCCTGTTTTTCTCTGCTTCTAGTTAGGATAAAGATTCACGGAGTGGCTTTACCCATGCCTAGGTAAGAACTCTCATGGTCATTATTCTAATAAAATGGTTTGTCTTTCTAAATGTAAATCCTTTTCTATGCTTTATCAAAGACATTCTCAAACTCTATTCCCTCTTTCCATCTCAAGACTTTAAATTGCAATTTAACCAACGAATATAGGAAAATTCTATCAGCATTGTCATTTAACGTATTTTGCAAAGTAATCTAGAGCTTTTATTGTCTCAGGTAATTCCTGTTATTTTTAGCATAATTCCTGGCTTTAATTAGAGTAAAAACCCTCATCCCTTTCTGTTTTTAAGTGTTGTTATTTTATCTTTATTTTTTTTTTAGATTAAGTCAACATTTATTACAAAAATACATGTAGGTTTTCTGATCCAAATGCTTTGGCTATTCTGATGCAAGGGTGTATTTAGAGAAAAATTGAGAGTTTAAGATAATACAATTCCAACTATGTGTGTATAATATGCATTTTATTTTATTTATTTATTTATATTCTTTTCCATTATGGTTTATTATAGGATATTGAATATAGTTCCTTGTGCTATACAATAGGACCCTGCTGTTTATCCATTCTGTATATAATAGTTTGCATCCGCTAGTCCCAAACTCCCAATCCAACCCTCCCCACCTCCTCCTCCCCACTGACAAACACAAGTCTGTTCTCTATGTCTGTGAGTCTGTTTCTGTTTCGTAGATAAGTTCATTTGTGTCATATTTTTTCTTAATTAATTAATTTATTTATTTATTTTTGGCTGTGTTGGGTCTTCGTTTCTGTGTGAGGGCTTTCTCTAGTTGTGGCAAGCAGGGGCCACTCTTCATCGCGGTGCGCGGGCCTCTCACTATCGCGGTCTCTCTTGTTGCGGAGCACAGGCTCCAGATGTGCAGGCTCAGTAGTGGTGGCTCATGGGCCCAGTTGCTCTGCGGCATGTGGGATCTTCCCAGACCAGGACTCGAACCCATGTCCCCTGCATTGGCAGGCAGATTCTCAACCACTGCGCCACCAGGGAAGCCCATGTCATATTTTAGATTCTACATATAAATGATATCATCTGGTATTTGTCTTTCTCTTTCTGACTTACTTTGCTTAGTATGATGATCTCTAGGTACATTCATGTAGCTGCAAATGGCATTGTTTTATTCTTTTTTATGGCTGAGTAATATTCCATTGTATATATATACCACATCTTCTTTATCCATTCATCTGTTGATGGACATTTAGGTTGCTTCCACGTCTTGTCTATTGTAAATATTGCTGCTATGAACATAGGGGTGCATGTCTCTTTTTTAATTAGAGTTTTTTTCTGGATATATGCCCAGGAGTGGGATTGCTGAATCATATCACAACTCTATTTTTAGTTTTTTAAGCAACCTCCATACTGTCCTTCATAGTGGCTGCACCAATTTACATTCCCACCAACAGTGTAGGAGGGTGCCCTTTTCTCCACACCCTCTCCAGCGTTTATTATTCGTAGACTTTTTAATGATTGCCATTCTGACCGGTGTGAGGTGACACCTCACTGTAGTTTTGATTTGCATTTCTCTCTTATTTTAGCTTTAAAAAGCCAACAGTAAACATTAGAGTTTGAATCTATTGTTTCCCACCATAATTTTTGGTGACAAGTATGCCTAATCTAGAAAAAATGAATGATCTTAGTACTATCATGAAACTTTAGGTACTGTCATAAAAAGGCTGTAGTCTGTGTCATATTTTTTATCTGACAGTTACATATCATAAGACCATTCAACTGTGATATTATAAGCCAATATTATAAAACAGTAAGTATTATTTCTATTCATACTGAAATACTGGAGTTTGAAGAATTCTCAAAATAATCGAAAATTGGTATTTTATTTTCAGCATTTGATTTCATTTGAGACTACAAAAATCATCTAGTCAGCTGCATTTAATGTAACTCAGATGCACATCTAAAATGTCTTAAGAACCTTAAATAATTTTAGAGGAACATTTCTTCTACAAAAGAAATGCTTTACACCTGGAACAACAGAAAAAATGTTTTGTGAAAAGAATTCACACAGCAGGGTTCTCAGAAGACGATCACTGTTCTGACAGCAATTCTCTGACTCCCACTGGGTATCCTGCAACTCAGTTCAGTTCTGACACTAATACTCAGAGTTAGCATAGACCCCACAGGTTTAAGGTCTCAGTCCTCCACAGGACTGCACCCACTTCAGACTCCAGCCACAGGTCTTGGGGGCCACCCCACTTCTGAAGACCAGCCATATATTTTGGGGTTCCCACAGCCCCCTCAGTTTCAATAATTTGCTAGAATGACTCATTGAACTCACTAAAAGCATTATTCTCACCATTATAGTTTCATTATGAAGGATACAGATCAGGAGCGGCCAAATGGAAGACACACATGGGGCAAGGCCTGGAAGGGGGCACAGAGCTTCTCTGTGTCCTCTTCTCATGGACTCCCAGCACATCAATATGTTCACCAACCAAGAGGCTCCTCCAAGCTTGGGTCCACAGTTACTACTGGGGTTTTTTCCTGGGCATGGTTGATTAAATCATTGTCAACTTGATTGAATTCAATCTCCAGCCCCCCTGCCCTAACTGGAGGTCCAGCTGCCCAAAGTTCCAACCCTCTAATCATGTGATTATTCTTTCTGATGGCCAGCCCTCATCCTGAAGTTATCTAGGCATCCACCAGGAGGCACCTCACTACAAAGACACTCTATCACTCCATGTATTAATGTGCTGAGGCTGCTATAACAAAGTACCATAGACTGGGTGGTTTAAACAGCAGAAATTTATTTTCTCACAATTCTGGAGGCTAGAAATCCAAGATAAAGGTGTTGGCAAGGTTAATTTCTTCTGAGGCATCTCTCCTTGTCTTATAGATGGCCCTCTTCTCCCTGTGTCTTCACAAGACGTGTGTGTGTCTGTGTCCTTATCTTCTCTTCTTATAAGGACCCCAGTCATATTGGATTAGGGCCCCACCCTTATGACCTCATTTAACTTAATTACCACTTTAATGACTCTCTCTCCAAATATAGTCACAGTCTGAGGTAATGAGGGTTAGGATTTCAACTATAAATTTTGGGGTGACACAATTCAACCTATAACACTCAGGAAATCCCAAAGCTTTTTTGAAGCTCTGTGCTAGGAACCAGAGACAAAGACCAGATACATTCTTTATTACACCATAATTGTCTTCACGTATTCCATCTGCTCATCTCCTTCAGAGAAACACCTCTTAAGTTCTTTTTTTTTTTTTAACATCGTTATTGGAGTATAATTGCTTTACAATGTGTTAGTTTCTGCTGTATAACAAAGTGAATCAGCTATATGTATACATATATCCCCATATCCCCTCCCTCTTGCGTCTCTCTCCCACCCTCCCTATTCCACCCCTCTAGGTGGTCACAAAGCATGGAGCTGATCTCCCTGTGCTATACGTCTACTTCCCACTAGCTATTTTACATTTGGTAGTGTATATATGTCAATGCCACTTTCTCACTTCATCCCAGCCTAAACTTCCCCCTTCCTTGTGTCCTCAAGTCCATTCCCTACGTCTGCATCTTTATTCCTGTCCTGCCTCTAGGTTCTTCAGAACCATTTTCTTTTTCTTTTTTTTTAGATTCCAAATATATGTGTCAGTATTTGATTTTCTCTTTCTGACTTACTTCACTC
Source organism: Balaenoptera acutorostrata (assembly GCF_949987535.1). Lineage (NCBI taxonomy): Eukaryota > Metazoa > Chordata > Mammalia > Artiodactyla > Balaenopteridae > Balaenoptera > Balaenoptera acutorostrata. The sequence continues at coordinate 95,860,411 of NC_080064.1, read as the reverse complement.
TGTATGATATACTCTATGTCCATCCACCTCACTACAAATAACTCAATTTCATTTCTTTTTATGGTTGAGTAATATTCCATTGTATATATGTGCCACATCTTCTTTATCCATTCATCTGTCGATGGACACTTAGGTTGCTTCCATGTCCTGGCTATTGTAAATAGAGCTGCAGTGAACATTGTGGTACATAATTCATTTTGAATTATGGTTTTCTCAGGGTGTATGCCCAGTGGTGGGATTGCTGGGTCATATGGTAGTTCTATTTTTAGTTTTTTAAGGAAACCCCATACTGTTCTCCATAGCGGCTGTATTAATTTACATTCCCACCAACAGTGCAAGAGGGTTCCCTTTTCTCCACACCCTCTCCAGCATTTATTGTTTGTAGATTTTTTGATGATGGCCATTCTGACTGGTGTGAGGTGATATCTCATTGTAGTTTTGATTTGCATTTCTCTAATGATTAGTGATGTTGAGCATCCTTTCATGTGTTTGTTGGCATTCTGTATATCTTCTTTGGAGAAATATCTATTTAGGTTTTCTGCCCATTTTTGGATTGAGTTGTTTGTTTTTTTGATATTAAGCTGCATGAACTGCTTGTATATTTTGGAGATTAATCCTTTGTAAGTTGCTTCATTTGCAAATATTTTCTCCCATTCTGAGGGTTGTCTTTTCATCTTGTTTATGGTTTCCTTTGCTGTGCAAAAGCTTTTAAGTTTCATTAGATCCCATTTGTATATTTTTGTTTTTATTTCCATTTCTCTAGGAGGTGGGTCAAAAAGGATCTTGCTGTGATTTATGTCATGCAGTGTTCTGGCTATGCTTTCCTCTAAGAGTTTTATCGTATCTGGCCTTACATTTAGATCTTTAATTCATTTTGAGTTTATTTTTGTGTATGGTATTAGAGAGTGTTCTAATTTCATTCTTTTACATGTAGCTGTCCAGTTTTCCCAGCACCACTTATTGAAGAGGCTGTCTTTTCTCCATTGTATATTCTTGCCTCCTTTATCAAAGATAAGGTGACCATATGTGCGTGGGTTTATTCTGGGCTTTCTATCCTGTTCCATTGATCTATGTTCCTGTTTTTGTGCCAGTACCATACCATCTTGATTATTGTAGCTTTGCAGTATAGTCTGAAGTTTGGAGCCTGATTCCTCCAGCTCCATTTTTCTTTGTCAAGATTGCTTTCACTATTCGGGATCTTCTGTGTTTCCATACAAATTGTGAAATTTTTTGATCAAGTTCTGTGAAAAATGCCATTGGTAGTTTGATAGGGATTGCACTGAATCTGTAGATTGCTTTGCGTAGTAAAGTCATTTTCATAATGTTGATTCTTCCAATCCAAGAACATGGTATATCTCTCCATCTATTTGCATCATGTTTAATTACTTTCATCAGTGTCTTATAGTTTTCTGCATACAGGTCTTTTGTCTCCTTAGGTAGGTTTATTCTTAAGTATTTTATTCTTTTTGTTGCAATGGTAAATGGGAATGTATTCTTAATTTCTTTTATAGATTTTTCATCATTAGTGTATGGGTGTTGAATTTTGTTGAAAGGTTTTTCTGCATCTATTGAGATTATCATATGGTTTTATCCTTCAGTTTGTTAATATGATGTGTCACATTGATTGATTTGCGTATATTGAAGAATCCTTGCATTCTTGGGATAAACCCCAGTTGATCATGGTGTATAATCCTTTTAATGTACTGTTGGATTCTGTTTGCTAGTATTTTGGTTTTTTGTGTTTTTTAAAATTTTTATTTATTTATTTATTTATTTATGGTTGTGTTGGGTCTTCGTTTCTGTGCGAAGGCTTTCTCTAGTTGTGGCAAGCGGGGGCCACTCTTCATCGCGGTGCGTGGGCCTCTCACTATCATGGCCTCTCTTGTTGCGGAGCACAGGCTTCAGACGCACAGGCTCAGTTATTGTGGCTCACGGGCCCAGCTGCTCCGCGGCATGTGGGATCTTCCCAGACCAGAGCTCGAACCCGTGTCCCCTGCATTAGCAGGCAGATTCTCAACCACTGTGCCACCAGGGAAGCCCTGTTTGCTAGTATTTTGTTGAGGATTTTTACATCTATGTTCATCAGTGATATTGGTCTGTAGTTTTTTTTGCGACATCTTTGTTTGGTTTTGGTATCAGGGTGATGGTGGCCTCATAGAATGAGTTTCGGAGTGTTCCTCCCTCTGCTATATATTGGAAGAGTTTGAGAAGAATAGGTGTTAGCTCTTTAAATGTTTGATAGAATTCGCCTGTGACGCCTTCTGGTCCTGGGCTTTTGTTTGTTGGAAGAATTTTAATCACAGTTTCAATTTCAGTGCTTGAGACTGGCCTGTTTATATTATCTATTTCTTCCTGTTTCAGTCTCAGAATGTTGTGCTTTTCTAAGAATCTGTCCAGTTCTTCCAGGTTGTCCATTTTATTGGCATATATTTTCTTGTAGTAATCTCTCATGATCCTTTGTATTTCTGCAGTGTCATTTGTTACTTCTCCTTTTTCATTTCTGGTTCTATTGATGTGAGTCTTCTCCCTTTTTTTCTTGATGAGTCTGGCTAATGGTTTATCAATTTGTTATCTTCTCAAAGGACAAGCTTTTAGTTTTTTTGATCTTTACTATTGTTTCCTTCATTTCTTTTTCATTTATTTCTGATCTGATCTTTATGATTTCTTTCCTACTGCTAACTTTGGGGTATTTTGTTGTTGTTGTTCTTTTTCTTTCTCTAATTGCTTTAGGTGTAAGGTTTGGTTGTTTATTTGAGATTTTTCTTATTTCTTGAGGTAGGATTGTATTGCTATAAACTTCCCTCTTAGAACTGGTCTTGCTGCATTCCATAGGTTTTGGGTCATCGTGTTTTCATTGTCATTTGTTTCTAGGTATTTTATGATTTCCTCTTTGATTCCTTCAGTGATCTCTTGGTTATTTAGAAGCATATTGTTTAGCCTCCATGTGTTTGTATTTTTTACAGTTTTTTTCCTGTAATTTATATTTACTCTCATAGCGTTGTGGTCAGAAAATATACTTGATATGATTTCAATTTTCTTAAATATACCAAGGCTTGATTTGTGACCCAAGATATGATCTATCCTGGAGAATGTTCCGTGAGCACTTGAGAAGAAAGTGTATTCTGTTGTTTTTGGATGGAATGTCCTATAAATATCAATTAAGTCCATCTTTTTTAATGTGTCATTTAAAGCTTGTGTTTCCTTATTTATTTTCCTTTTGGATGATCTGTCCATTGGTGAAAGTGAGGTGTTGAAGTGCCCTACTATGATTGTGTTACTGTCGATTTCCCCTTTTATGGCTGTTAGTATTTGCCTTATGCGTTGAGGTGCTCCTATGTTGGGTGCATAAATATTTACAATCGTTATATCTTCTTCTCGGATCGATCCGATCCCTTGATCATTATGTAGTGTCCTTCTTTGTCTCTTGTAATAGTCATTATTTTAAAGTCTATTTTGTCTGATATGAGAATTGCTACTCCAGCTTTCTTTTGATTTCCATTTGTATGGAATATCTTTTTCCATCCCCTCACTTTCAGTCTGAATGTGTCCCTAGGTCTGAAGTGGGTCTCTTGTAGACAGCATATATATGGGTCTTGTTTTTGTATCCATTCAGCAAGCCTGTGTCTTTTGGTTGGAGCATTTATTCCATTCACATTTAAGGTAATTATTGATAGGTATGTTCCTATTCCCATTTTCTTAATTGTTTTGGGTTTGTTATTGTAGGTGTTTTCCTTCTCTTGTGTTTCCTGCCTGGAGAAGTTCCTTTAGCATTTGTTGTAAGCCTGGTTTGGTGGTGCTGAATTCTCTTAACTTGTCTGTAAAGGTTTTAATTCCTCCGTTGAATCTGAGTGAGATCTTTGCTGGGTAGATTAATCTTGGCTGTAGATTTTTCCCTTTCATCACTTTAAATATGTCCTGCCACTCCCTTCTGGCTTGCAGAGTTTCTGCTGAAAGATCATCTGTTAACATTATGGGAATTCCGTTGTATGTTATTTGTTGCTTTTCTCTTGCTGCTTTTAATAGTTTTTCTTTGTATTTAATTTTTGATAGTTTGTTTAATATGTGTCTTGGCGTGTTTCTCCTTGGATTTATCGTGTATGAGAGTCTCTGCACTTCCTGGACTTGATTGACTATTTCCTTTCCCATATTCAGGAAGTTTTTAACTATAATCTCAGACTTTTTTACTATAATATTTTCTCAGACCCTTTCTTTTTCTCTTCTTTTTCTGGGACCCCTATAATTCAAATGTTGGTGCATTTAATGTTGTCCCACAGGTCTCTGAGACTGTCCTCAATTCTTTTCATTCTTTTTCTTTATCCTCCTCTGCAGTAGTTATTTCCACTATTTTATCTTCCAGGTCACTTATCCATTCTTCTGCCTCAGTTATTCTGCTATTGATTCCTTCTAGAGAATTTTTAATTTCATTTATTGTGTTGTTCTTTATTGTTTGTTTGCTCTTTAGTTCTTCTAGGTTAAATGTTCCTTGTATTTTCTCCATTCTATTTCCAAGATTTTGGATCATCTTTACTATCATTACTCTGAATTCCCTTTCAGGTAGACTGCCTATTTCCTCTTCATTTGTTTGGTCTGGTGGGTTTTTACCTTGCTCCCTCATCTGTTGCATGTTTCTCTGTCTTCTCATTTTTCTTAACTTACTATGTTTGGGGTCTCCTTTTTGCAGGCTGCAGGTTCATAGTTCCTGTTGTTTTGGGCATCTGCCCCCAGTGGCTAAGGTTGGTTCAGTGGCTTGTGTAGCCTTCCTGGTGGAGGGTACTGGTGCCTGTGTTCTGGTGGGTTTGTCTGGATCTTGTCTTTCTGGTGGGCAGGGCTTGGTCTGGTGGTGTGTTTTGGGTTGTCTGTGACCTTAGTATGATTTTTGGCAGCCTCTCTGGTAATGGGTGGGGTTGTGTTCCTGTCTTGCTAGTTGTTTTGCATGGGGCATGCAACACTGGAGCTTGCTGGCCATTGGGTGGAGCTGGGTCTTAGCATTGAGACAGAGATCCCTGGAAGAGCTCTCACTGATTGATATTACATAGGGCCGGGAGGTCTTTGGTGGTCCATTGTCCTGAACTCAGCTCTCCCACCTCAGAGGCTTAGGTCTGACACTAGGATGGAGCACCAAGACTCTGTCAGCCACATGGCTCAGAAGAAAAGGGAGAAAAACAGAATAATTTAAAAAATAATAATAAAATAATTAATTAAAAAATTTTTTTAAATTATTAAAATAAAAAAATTTAAAAGTAATAAAAAAAAAGAAGAGAGCAACCAAACCAATAAACAAATCCACCAATGATAACAAGCAGTCAAAACTATGCTAAGATAAACATAAAAATCAGAAACAAGGCAGTTGCAGACAGCAAACCCCAAGTCTACAGTTGCTCCCAAAGTCTACTGCCTCAATTTTGGGATGATTCGTTGTCTATTGAGATATTCCACAGATGCAGGGTACATCAAGTTGATTGTGGGGATTTAATCCGCTGCTCCTGAGGCTGCTGGGAGAGATTTCCCTTTCTCTTCTTTGTTCGCACAGCTCCTGGGGTTCAGCTTTGGATTTGGCCCCACCTCTGCGTGTAGGTTGCCCTCAGGCATCTGTTCCTGCCCAGACAGGAAGGCGTTAAAGCAGTGGCTGATTAGGGGGCTCTGGCTCACTCAGGCCGGGGGAGAGGGAGGGGTACGGTAGTTGTAACTGGAATGTGGGGTGAGCCTGCGGCGGCAGAGGCTGACATGACGTTGCAACACCCTGAGGCATGCTGTGTGTTCTCTGGGGGAAGTCGTCCTTGATTACGGGACCCTGGCAGTGGCGGGCTGCACAGGCTCCTTGGGGGGGACCATGTGGATAGTGACCTGTGCTTGCACACAGGATTCTTGGTGGCTGCAGCCACAGCATTAGCGTTTCATGCCCGTCTCTGGGGTTTGAAATGATAGCCGTGGCTCGTGCCTATCTCTGGAACTTGTTTAGGCCATGTTCTCCCTTCTGTGGGCAGACAGGGAAGGAATCCCCTCTCCTGGTGCACCCCAAAACAATGGTCTCTTGCCACTTAGGCAGGTCCAGACTTTTTCCCAGACTCCCTCTCAGCTAGCTGTCACACACTAGCCCCCTTCAGGCTGTGTTCCCACAGCTAACCCCAGTCCTCTCCCTGGGATCTGACCGAAGCCCGAGCCTCAGCTCCCAGCCCCCACCCGTCCTGGCTGGCGGGTGAGCAGACAAGCCTCTCAGGCTGGTGAGTGCTGGTTGGCACCGATCCTCTGTGCGGGAATCTCTCCGCTTTGCCCTCTGTACCCCTGTTGCTGCGCTCTCCTCCGTGGCTCCAAAGCTCCCCCCCGTCCCTGCCAGTGAAGGGGCTTCCTAGTGTGTGGAAAGTTTTCCTCCTTCACAGCTCCCTTCCAGAGATGCAGGTCCCGTCCCTATTCTTTTGTCTCTGTTTTTTCTTTTTTCTTTTGCCCTACCCAGGTATGTGGGGATTCTCTTGCCTTTTGGGAGGTCTGAGGTCTTCTGCCAGCATTTAGTAGGTGTTCTGTAGGAGTTATTTCACATGTAGAAGTATTTTTGATGTATTTGTGGGGAAGAAGGTGATCTCCATGTTACTCCTCCACCATCTTGAAGGCCCCCCCACCTCTAAGTTTTGACTAATAACTATGCACTAGAGATAAATGCAAATAAGTGGTTTTGTGTTGCTACCTAGAGATTGGTGGGGCAGTCCACCTTTTTGGAGGGAATGCACTGTCTGCTCCTGTGACTCATGTTCTGAAGCCCCTGAGGAATGTCATGTTTAAAAACTGGAAGGGGGCTGAAGGGAGAATTCCTTTACTTCAGATCCATTTTCTGCTGTTTATTTCTTCACTTTTTGGCATCTACACACCCTTTCCTCCAACTCAGGCTTCCTTCTGTCTGCACTAGCCAAACGAGTTCAGGAATAATTTTGTCCATGCACTTAAATAAGCATATTACCTCTTCCTAAGATATCTGCCCTAATGTCTTATTTTCTCACATCCTTACGTTCTTGAAATTGCCTCAGTGCAGTGGCTTCTCAACCATCATGTTGGTGCTCACTACAAGGTAGGCGATACTTTTAGTTTGTTTTCCCTTTATAATTATCTTGGTTCTGAACTCTTCAAACACAAGATCACAAAACTTCTCAAATTCATTTCAGTTTTTTAGTAGGTATGTACCTTGCCAAAGTACAAATGCTGTTATTTGGATAGGCACTTTATCCATGTTGCTTGTTATAACTCTGAAAACTTCATTTAGGTCTTGCCTTCCCTTCAGCTGTTGAAACTTGTGATTCCTGAGGGCAGGCAGGAAATAAGGTCTGAAGGTGAGACTGCTGCCTTATTAGTTTCCCAGGGGGAGATGAGCAGCTGAATTTGACTTAAACACTATCTCAGAATGACTTCATCTTAGAATTGAGAGGCGAGGAGCACACAAAGATCCCCCCATGAGTGGTGGTGTAAGTATTTGGTAAAACAGAAGTGGGAAGACAACATTCTACATATGGTTAATAAGCATATGCTCATATGTTTGTGAGATACTAGAGGGAAAGTAGTAAACTATGTACAAGTGCTAATTTAGTTTACTCATTCTGGTTTAATTATTTGAAGGAATAGCTTATCCTTGCACCAATTCAGAAACATGGAAGCCTAGGACAGCAACCCAGGGTCTCTTTCCTATGAAACAACTTGAGAGCATCAAGAAGCCAGATTCTTTTCTTTTTGTGTGAGTTCATTCTTTCCATGATATTCAACAGACATTTATAAAGAGGATTCTACATGCCAAGCGCCTGATAGAAATAAACTGTCTTGTTTAAAATAAATGGTCTAAAAGTTATTGAAGAAATTCTCCTTCACACTAAAAAGTGAGGATTTTGTTAGTTTTCATGATTTCAGTAATTGTCCCTAAGAAATGAGTCAGGCAATTTGTCTCCTCATCTGTAAAATAAAATGTTTGCTATAGATAATCTCCAACTTTTTTCCAACTTTAAAATTCTAGGATTCTGTAGTCTCTGTCATGATTTCTATACCCCAAAAGAATAAGGTTCAAATATAATTGATGCTTATGGGATAGAATTCTTTCCCAACTTAAAATTTTGTTGTAAGGCACGTGAACCTGGTTTTTCAATATTGCACTGTGTTCTGAGATGCTGAGGTTGCTAGACAGAGGCTGGTCATAGTTTCTATTTCTTAATACATATCAGGACGTTTTTGGCCATTTTCAAGAGCCATGGAGTGGCCTGGTGTAAGGAAGGCTTTTCTCCTCAGACAACTCTAAAACCTTCCATGAAACCAGAAATGCCAGAATTAGAGGTGTATTCCTGTTACTTAGGTCTTGTTCTCTGTCTAGAACAGAGAACAAGAAGAGGATGAATAACAGACTTGAAGTTTCAGGCTTTTCCATTGATTCAGCAAGGATGCTTCTGACTGTAAGTAACAGAATACGCAACTCAAAGTGACTTAACCAGTAAAGAATCAATTTTCTCACGCAGTATCAGAATTGGTTAATTGGGTTCCAGGTCAGCTTCTTTCATATCTCTTGGCTTTCCCCTCATGGGCACAAAATGGCTGCAGCAGCTACAAGCATCAGGTCCTCACATGAAAATATCCAAAGGTGGAAAGGATAGTTCATCTCCATGAACCTCTTTTTATTAGGGAGGAAACCTTTCTTTGAGGCCTGCAGCAGACTTCCTCTTACAGGCTAGTACTGTGTTATATCCCTGAGCCTGTGGCTGATCAGGGAAATTTGTAACAGATTCGTGTGATAGCTTGCACCAGAGTGCAGCTCCACTGACATTTTACATATCTGTAGGGTGTTTCATCTCAGATACTTAACCAGAAGGGATATGATTATCTTAATTCTCTGACTTATTGCCCAAATAAGTCTTGGGCACCTTCCAAGATACAAATAATGGGCTCCTGACTTCTGATGTTGGATTTGCTCTCTTGGGATTAGGGATCAGCAGAATGGGTGTCATTCTATTTTAAAAACCTATTTTGCTATCCCTGTAATGTGTAATTAATTTGCTCATGAAATTTGCTCAAGTTCAGTCAAGTTTTTGACTTGAAGTCATTGTGTGGGTTAATGGGTGAGGGCTTTAATGAGAGCACAAGCATTTAGGAATGAAGGGTTGGGAGAATTAAATGAGATGTACAGGTGAGGCTGCCTAATATATTTCCTGGCACACAGTGGGCACTCAATAAATACTAGTTTCCTTCCTTCATCTGGCTTCCTTCCTAATTACCGTTTTCCCAAATTCTTAGCAAAACGATTTCACCCTCCTTTTTGGAGCATCTCCTACTCCTACCCCAAAAAAGCAGGAAGAGTATAACCAATATTCCAAGACAAGGTAATAAATGGAAAGATGGAAGGAAGGGAATGATGTTTTATCATGCACTCAACACCTGGAATAGATGTATTAGGGATTCTAAGATGAGTTGAGACACATGCTCCAACCTGAAGGAGCTCACACTCTCGGAAGGGAGACTTAGAAATAATGTGAGGTTTGAGGAGTATGAGAGCAGAAACTTGCACAGGAGGCAAGTGAGCACCTAGAATTTAGGTAGGCACCTAATTTACACTGGACGGGGTAGTGAGGGCGGGGGACTGGGGAGTCTTCCCTGGGGAAAATGGTACCTAGTGGCGGGGCTTGCCCCTCACACCTCTGCCAGGCCACAGCTCTTAAGACGCTTGCTCACTCAAGAGGGACACTGAAGTAGAAGATACCGATTTTTCCAGAAGTCCTGGAGAGAGCCAAGGAGCAGCCATTATTTGCGTACTTGTAGAGTTTGGGGCTATAATATGTGTATTAGGCCACCTAGTGGCCCCCTTTCCTGGGGACACACTGAAGTCTGGTGCTTTTTTTAGAAAAATGTATAAAATGTCCACATGCCTAAGCCATAACCCCTGGGTTCTGGTTCAGTAGATCTAGAGTGCCATCTGCTGAATCTGGCTCTGGGGTGTGGCCAGGGCAGGCGAATGGCCGGAATAGGGTGAGAAGAGTATGGGGTGAAGTAGCACTATCTGCTACTTATTTTCACATGTGTCATTTAATTTAATCTTCAAAACTTCATGAGGGAGAGACTAGGTAGCTATTTTGCAGATGAGAAAACTAAGCTTAGAGAAGGCAAGTGTACTGCCCGATGTCGCCCAGCTGGTGTCTGGCAAGCTGAACTTCGTGGTCAGCTCTCCTCAGCCCAAGTCTTGGGCACCTTCCATTATGCAGCAATTAACTTAAAACATTTAATTGTGTCCCACCTCTTCAAAAAAGGTGTCGGTCTGTGTGCACGTGTGTGTATGTGTACACACAATAATATATTAGAAAATTAAGAGCATGAATTGCAGGAGTAACCAATACTGTATGAACTTCTGCTTGAACATCAGATTTTGCTCTCAGTTTCCTGGTGTCCAGAGCAAAAAGAGAAACTCTCTAAATAAAATTTCTCACTATTGCAAAGGAGGAAACATAACAGAGGAAACATTTCCTCTGTAGAGGAGGATTCCTTTATTCTGAGGTTTTTCTGATCACGAAGGAAGAATATTAGTTCCTCAAGAAAGCTATAGATTTGGGGGGTTATTTCTAACAATTCTTTGAGGATCTTGCAAGGAAAATTGAACCATAAAATGAACAATGTTCTCCACTGGAGTTTGCTAACAAATACAGAAGTGGTATTTACTTGACTTGGACTTTTATTTTTGTTTGTTTATCGTGCCTAAATAAAATGGCAGCCTACAATAACACCAACATAGTCATTTGATGTGATCAGAGATAGAACATATATAAATTTACGTCATTTCTTCTTCAAATATTTAATGAACACTTGATATATATCAGGATTTCCTTAATAATTACTATGTGAGTTCCTGAATTTATTGGGAAAATTGGTAAAGTAATTTAAGGGGTCAGTTATATAGATCTATATTTTAGAAAAGCAGAAAAAAATCTTGCCAATGTCTAGCTCCATTTTATCCCTTTGTTTTCGGTTATCATGTTTAGTTGGTAAATATTTTGTGAATTAAGTTTAAGTTCACGCCCTTTGAGGAAATTGTTTATCAAGACAGGCCTAGAGAGGAGGAAGATCTAGAATGCTTTGAGAGGGATTAGTCCGAAAAACTCAACTTCAAAATTTGTAGATTATACATCCAGAGCTCATTGGAACATCTATTTCAAGGATGTAAATTATGTGTGTTGCGCTAATGTCAGCTGACGTGAGACAGGTAAACAACAGCAGGACCGGGAATGGCTGCAGAGACTTACACAAGCCTCCCCAGCAGGACAGGGACCTGCTCGCCAAAGGTCTTTTTGGAACCACAAGCCCAATTACTTTCCTGCTTCTCATCCCTGTTAGACCTGGCCACCACCCAGAACGCAAGCCCTCTGGACACGCTTCCTCGCGTGTACTCATTCCCGTGTTGTTTTGGGCATTGTAGCCCCTGACTCATCCTCCCACAGCTGTGCCCTCTGCCAGCCCTACCCAGCTGTAAACCCCGCCCCCTCACACACTTGTTTGTCACAGAATGTTCCCTCCGCTTCCTCACCTTAACTGAAACCCAGCTCTCCCCCCAGGACAGGGGTCTCAAAGACAGCTTGCTGTTTCTCCCAGGCCCCAGAGACCAAAAAGTTGGGAAACAGCAGGAACATTCTCTCAGCTTCCCTCCGCTACTTAGTGCCTTTTCTCTGGCGTTTGCTTGGGAGACCCTCTCTTTCTTTGAGGCTCTTGTAGCCCGGATTCCCCTCCCCCCTCCCCTCACTGCTCTCACAAACGGTGGTCACTGGCCACAGGTGCCTATGGGACTCTTGAAATGTGCCGTCAGTGTAAATGTTTCCACGTCTTAGTAAAATGAATACAGAATGCCTCAATATTTTTATACTGATTGCATATTGAACTAGGATAATACTTTGGATGTATTGGGTAATACAAATTATGAAAATTAATTTCACTTCTTTCTTTTTGTTTCTTAAACGTGGCTACTAGAAAATTCCAAATGATGTAAATGGCTCCTATTTGTGTCTCCTGTCATTATATTTCTATGCACCAGCACTGCTCTGAGGGCCGCCAAGGCCTGCATGGATCTCAGACCCTAGTCTGTAAGTCGTCCTTCAGCTCCTGTACTGGCTGAGGCTTTTTTATGAGTTAAAAGGTACTTTAATGGATATTTTTACATATTACAAAGTAAAGTATTTCCACTGTAAGATATTAGAAAATGTGGATTATAAAATGTTAATAAAAGTGACCAGAAATCCATAAATATATATGAAAGGATATATATCACTTTTTTGTAACTTGTTTCCAACATGTCATAAACATCTTTCTGTAGCATATGTATTCTTCTGTGACAATTTTAAAAAATGGTCAACTAATATTTTCTTGTAAGGTATACCATAGTTTATTTTTCCACTCTTTGTTGATTGGGCAGTATTTTTGAATTTTTCTATTTTATTTTATTTTATTTATTTTTTTTATTAAGTATAGTTGGTTTACATAAAGGGAACAATTTTTTTTTTTTTGATGGACATAGTGGTTCTTTTTTATTTATTTATTTATTTTTGGCTGTGTTGGGTCTTTGTTTCTGTGCGAGGGCTTTCTCTAGTTGTGGCAAGCGGGGGCCACTCTTCATCACGGTGCGCGGGCGGGCCTCCCACCATCGCGGCCTCTCTTGCTGCGGAGCACAGGCTCCAGACGCGCAGGCTCAGCAATTGTGGCTCACGGGCCCAGTTGCTCTGCGGCATGTGGGATCTTCCCAGACCAGGGCTCGAACCCGTGTCCCCTGCATTAGCAGGCAGATTCTCAACCACTGCGCCACCAGGGAAGCCCCCAAATTTTTCTATTTTAAATGAAGCAGAATGCCTGCCTTAAAATGGTTTTTGGAGAGAGGGCCATCTTTAAAGTTGCCAACATTTTCTAGCTGTAGAAGGAGCAGGTCAGTCACCGAGGAGCCCACTTGCTTATTTCCCATCACACAATTGTCACATAATTTTAGAATAAATATGCACTGATTATTCTGGGAAAACCCACAAGTTAGTGCTGTAAACCAGAGGCAAATGCTTCAGACTCAGATCGTAAGTATTTCTAAATTGAATATACGATCTCCCTGGGAGAAGAACTTCCAGGTGTCGAGAGTCTGGGTCTTCTCTTAGTGAAGCTGACCCCTCCTCTCCCCTGTGGAATGCTGTTGGGAACCAGGCACCCTTGATGGGGTTGAGGTCCTGGCAGCTGTGGAGGCTGTTGTGTCTTGGCTTAGAGAGCCAGGCGAGGGAGAGAGCAGATGTTCAGCACAGGTGACCAGTGAGTCCCAGCAGGGATGGTGGAGTGTGTGTACAGTCATCAGAGAACGCCGGGAACACTTAGGGAACACTCCAAAGCAGGCACTGCTGTCCTGGTGCTACCCAGCTGGAGACTGTTAAGTCACTGATTGTTTGGGCTGAAAAAATGGCTGAGATTTCCAACAGTGCTCACCTGCTTCCATCAGAGGCTGAAATCGAGTCCCTCGGGGAAATACTCAAAGCTAAATCTGTTCCTAGGCAGAAAAGTGTGTAACTTATTTAACTATACACATATCCACAAAGACATTAAATCAGGATTACCAGAGTCAATACTTTGCAATTCCAGGACTGTGTCAGATATGTAAGAAGGGGTCTGTATGGTCGTCTTAAATGGATATCTTTCCAGGGTTTACATAGTGTTCATTGCTGAAGTTCCAAGGCAGGTGAATGAGGGAGTCAGATTGCCTGGGTTTGAATCCACATCCACTGCTGGTGACCTTGGACATGTAACTTAATCTCTCTTAACTTCTTGCAGGGGAATTAGGAGAAATAAATGAGACAGCGCATGCAAAGGGCTTATCACGATGCCTGGTGTACAGTCAGCACGCAATGCATGCTAATTGTTCTTATATTATCTTTATATTATTTTTCTCATGTATTGTAATAGCTTCCTAACTAGTCTCATTACTTTCACTCTTCCTCTTTCTCCAGTATATTTTGCACATAGCAGCCAGAAAATTCAAAATTCAAACCCGATCGTGTCACTCTCCTGTTTAAGGCCTTTTCCCACCACTGCTCTCTCACTGCACTAAACTCCTTGCCACGGTCTACGAGGAAGGCCCTGCAGGGTTTGGCATCACCCCCGCTGTGACAGCCTGCCCTTCGCCCACACTCCTGGCATTCCAGCCCTGCTGGCCTGCTCGCTGCCCCTTGAACTTCCTTTACTTGCTATTGCCTGTAGCCTTTGTACTTGTTGTGCCCCCAGCTGGAATGTTCCCCCGTCTCCACATGGCCGACTCCTTCATATCGTCTGTATCTCAGCTTAAATGGCATCTCCTCAGAGAGCCTTCTCTGAAGATCCAATCTAATCGACTCTCCAGGCAGTTATAATTGCATCATCTTGTTTTATTTTCTATGTGGCATTGTCATTATTGTCTGTCTCCCTGCAGTGGGGTGTAATCTCCCTGAGAGCAAGCACCTTTTGTGTCTTGTTAAGCACCTACCCCCAGTGTCCAGAGCTGAACCCAACACATATTAGGAACTCAAGAAGTATTTGTAGGATCAGTGAATGAATGAATGAATGAATGGTCTTGATAATGACACCCTATTCAAAGAAAGACTGGGTTCTACCCAGAGTTAAAAAGTGCCTTGATGGAAAAAAAGCACTTTAGTCGGAGCAGTAACAATGGAATTTGGAATCAATAGAATCTTAGGACCTGCCAATTTCTGAGCTGATTTTCTTTATACTGATAGGATCCTAGATTGAAGGGCATTTTTCCTGAATACATGGAATCCTGGAAGACTCAAAGGGGGCCATTGCTTGAGGGACCTAAAAAATGAAGACCTCATAGGAGGAAGACAAACGTAGACTGTGAGGAAAACAATTAGTGATGAGCCCCATTCGCGACTCTGGAGGAAAAAGGGGAGGGGAGAGGGTCTGCTATTTCTTCCCTCCCATGTGTTTGACACCATGTAGCTCGTGAGTCACTTGTGAAAGGCTGCTCTCAGAAGCTTCCAGTCGTCTGCTTCCTGAGACAGTCATGCCTTTCCCTCTGAAATTCAATTAAATCAGCCCTAATGAGTGGCTATGCGGAAAGGGAGCTCTTGTTTACAGAACACAAGGAATAATAACGAGCCAACATTAATTAGGATTGTTACTGCAAATCAGAAAAATTGATTCTTCACCTCAACAGCGGGCAGATTTCCGCTTTCAGACATCAAGTCTCACAGGCTTGAGAAAGAGAGAACCTTGTGGCCTTTGTTTATTGCTGTGAAGTAGATGTTTAAGAACAACACCACTAAAATTTTCCTTTATTCTACTGGTTCGAGTCAATTCCACCAATCGCCATTCACTATTTTTCTGGCTGTTGCCACTACCGAGTTTTCTGAATAAACACAGGCAACCAAGTTTTAACCACAATGATAAAATACTTAAGAAAAAAAACATTCTGTGGGCAAAGGGCCACGGCAGTAGGAGGGTTTGACTTACGGATCATGTTTATCCTTTGATCATCTGTCATTTTGTTAGAAGAAAGCATATGCCATCCTTTGCTCTGTTTTTAAAATAGATTCAGAGGAAGTGAGGAATTAATCTTAACCTTAAACACATTGAGCCCAGTATTTCCTATCCAACTGTAGAATGTACTATCTAGTTTCCTACACCTCGCCCTTGCTAAGTTTAGGCTCTTTGGGCCAGCTGTCAAGAGGGAAAAGAAGGGGGAAGGGAACATTGCTTTAGATGGATAAGGCATTGCGCTGTCTGTTTTATCAATCCTGGCTTATTTCCTCTCTCTGTCATTCCCTATTCCCCACAGCGACAGAACCAAGTGTGACTGGAGCTAATGACCCTTGTGATTTTTCAGACATTCGTTCCAAAATGGGATTGGCACGAATCTCTTTCTCACTGTGTTCCACTTCGTGGTTATGTGTTACGAACACTGAAAATGAGTCAGCCCATCGACAGCGCATATCTTGCCCATCTTGGTACTCTCTAGAAAAGCAAAGTTTTGCCTTGCTTTTTTTTTTTTTTTAATAAATTTATTTATTTATTTTTGGCTGCATTGGGTCTTTGTTGCTGCGTGCGGGCTTTCTCTAGTTGCGGAGAGCAGGGGCTACTCTTTGTTGTGGTGTGTGTGCTTCTCATTGCGGTGGCTTCTCTTGCTGCAGAGCACGGGTTCTAGGCACGCGGGCTTCAGTAGTTGTGGCACGTGGGCTCAGTAGTTGTGGCTCGCAGGCTGTAGAGCGCAGGCTCAGTAGTTGTGGTACACGGGCCCAGTTGCTCCGCGGCAGGTGAGATCTTCTCTGACCAGGGCTCGAACCCATGTCCCCTGCATTGGCAGGCAGATTCTTAACCACTGTGCCACCAGGGAAGTCCCTGTCTTGCTTTTTAAAAATTGTTGCTAAGAAAGGAGGCTAGCATGTCATCAGCTCACCTGCTCTGCACTCAGTGGAGGTGGTGTGGAGCAGCAACATTTGGAGAGTTGGTCTTTTAAGATTTTTCTTCCTCAGGTTAACACTGCTAAGATGACTGACTTTGCAGGTAATTCGGTCAACGTTCTTCAACTTTTAAAGACAATGAAGCTTTAGCTATTGCAGATTTCGGCACGTATTCATAGTGATGTGCTCTGTGCTCAGCACCCAGACCTGGCTCGTGATGGGTGTTCAATACATGCTTAGGGAATTGAACTTGAGTTAGTGTCTAAGCGTCCTGTGAGGGGGGCCCTCTAGTACAGGTGAACTGCTCCCAGACTGTGGACCTGCCCAGTGCATTTCAGTGCGGGGACTGCTCCTGCCCTGTTTTCCTTCAGCCCCTTCAGCCTTCTGCCCACTCATTTCCCATGCCCTGTGCCTGGGCACCGCCCTTCCTCTCCCAGAGCAGGCTTCTGCTTTTCACACAAGCAAGGAGAGAATCAGACAGGGCTTAGCAATATCTGCAGTGCCTGTGGGTCCCATGAGATATGGCGAAGCTTGGTGAAAATGTTTATGACATCAGCAACGTGAGGGAAGAATAACTATGAAAAATCTTCTGCATCCAGTGAAATCAACACTGCCTTTTCCTCTTTTTTATGGAAAATTTAAAACACTTGCAAAGACTAAGCAAAGACTAATACAATGAACACTTGTGTACCCATCATACAGCTTCAACAACCATCAGTTTTTCGCTAGTTAGTTTAATCTATGAACTCTTCCAGTTTTGTGTGCATGTCTGCGTGTGTGTGAGGGAACCAGTGAAACCTGGCCTTTACATAATGTGAGTCCTATCTACTTCCGTATCATTTAGGCATAAATAAAATTTCCTAAATGAAAACGTTACCATTGAGTCTTTTGTGGAGATGCCCTATTTTTAGGTCCTGGGACTGGTGGTTCCAGAATGTTTCAATTAAATGCTAGTAATGTAGAAAACAGCCTTTTTCGAGGCCTCATGTCCCCTCCATCAGTGGCTTTCAGCCACTTCCTTCTGTCTGACTGAATTCTTAAGCGTGTCCCTGGTGGCTGCTGGTGGAGCTGGTGCTGCTTTGTCAGTCTCTCTGCTTCTGGCACCCACACGCTGCAAGTGCAAGCTTCCTCTGGGCATTTGAGACCACTGGAGCTCAAACTTTTCTTAATTGCTGTATTTGC
This sequence comes from Balaenoptera acutorostrata, assembly GCF_949987535.1. Taxonomy (NCBI): domain Eukaryota; kingdom Metazoa; phylum Chordata; class Mammalia; order Artiodactyla; family Balaenopteridae; genus Balaenoptera; species Balaenoptera acutorostrata. The sequence goes on along the minus strand of NC_080064.1, from coordinate 95,842,820 downwards.
AGTGAATGTCCTTTTGTCACAGTGCAATGACCCATTTTTTTCCAACCACAGAGCTGATGGAGATGGGCTGCCAAGTCACACCGGGGGAATGATTCAGAGGAGGGCGCAGTGGGCGGCAGCCTGCACACATGATAACCTGGGGAGTGCTCGGTTTTTATGGAATACGTTCATTTTATAGATTGTTACTGGTGCAGTTGAGAAAGATAAGGTGATGTCATCTGTTTTGATTTACATGCTCATAAAATAAGAAAAATCAAATGGAGTCCATAAGATGACCAGACCATCTCCTGAAAATGACTCCCTGACCAGATGTCATTCCTTGGTTCTAATAATTAATGATGAATTTGAATAAATCAAGAGAGACTAAGCCTTGTTTTTATTATATGCTTGTTCCTGTCACTGCAAAGATTTTAACATGCCAGTCTTTTCCCCACATAGATTGGAACAAACTCAACCGGATGATTTATAGACATAGAATTTTAAAAGGCGATTCAGAAGAATGAGTTTCAGATGTCCGTTACAGCATGAGCTTCCCGCAGGGGCGGTAAAGTGATTGCAGTGGTCCTCCGCAAGTTCCCCTGATCCTTTCCTGGTCCTTCTCTTACAGGCCATGTTTCCCTGGCTCCTCTGTCACTTGGCTTCCTGTTGGGTTCTGCTAGTGGGAAGACTGAAGTGTGGGAAGAAGTGACAAGCTGAGGGTCTCAGTTTCCCATTGCTGCTGTAAGAGATTACCACACACTTAGTGACTGAAACAACACATCCATTATCTTACAGCTCTGGAGGTCAGAAGTTTGAAATAAGTCTTATGGGACCAAAATCAAGGCGTCAGCAGGGCTACCTTCCTTCTGGAGGCTCTAGGGGAGAACCCGTTTGCTGTCTAGTGGCTGCCACATTCCTTGACTTGTGGCCACAACACTCTGACCCCTGCTTCTGTCATCCCACATTGTCATCTCATCTCTGACTCTACCCTTCCTGCCTCCCTCTTATAAGGATCCTTGAGATGTCAGTGGGTCCACCTGAGTAACCTAGGATAATCTCTCCATCTGAAGATCCTCACCTACTCACATCTGCAAAGTCTCTTTTGCCTTGTAAGGTAACATACTTACAGTTTCTGGTAATTAGAACATGGACATCTTTGGAAGGGGTACATTATCCCTCCTCCCACACCAAGGTATTTTTCCCCATCCACCCTCAAGGTGACCCAGGTCCCTGCCTTCTGATAAGGCTCCTGCTCCCTTAGTCCTTATGGCCTGGGGGTGGCTTCCGGCTGTTGCTAACCTCTGGGTGCCACCCATCCCCAGATTGGCTAATCAGTCTCTTTTGCCACCTGTGTAACAAATTCCCCACATCAAAGTCCCTTTGTTTGAAATACCGAAACTTGCTTTCTGTTTTCCTGGGTGGAGACTGACTGAGGAGGTGAAGTGGTGATCCCTCGGCGCTGATGGTCTCCCCCCGAGATTGCTGTGGGGCACGTGGGGAGCCCGAGACCTTTGGGTGATCATGTCGGGATTAGCAGGGGCCCCGCCTCCCATTCGACAAGAGTTTTCTCCCTCTTCCTCAGTCTCAGGACCAGGATGTGCAAGCATGGTGGAGCTGCTGGAAGGACGGCTGGTGATTTGAGGTGCACGGGCCTCTGATGGAGGCCAGTTCAGCATCTCAGTGCAGACATCAAGAGCTTCCTAACCCAAGATTCTGGGACTGTGGAAAAGGGCTATTTAAGAGAAGCTATCAAAAGTATATGTGGGAAGAGGCATTTCTTCTAGTCTGAATACTTGGATTTAAGTTCGTCCATTTGTTCTCGGTATGAACAAATCACTAGTTTCTCAGCCTCAGTGTCCTCATCTGTTAAAACGGAACAATCATAATTAACTTCAAAGGTTTGCATGAAGGCTAAATGGGGTAATGTATGGCGTGCGCTAGGTGAACGGTAGAATTGGTTAATTCTAAAAATAGTTACTTACTGAGACCTACCATGGGCTGGTTACTGTCCTAAGTCCCTGTTCTTGTGGAGTTTTTGATTTATTGGGAAGATAGACCTTATTCAAATTATCGCAACAAGTGTACATCTAATGATAAGCACAGCTTTGAAGGAAAGGTACATGGTTCTTTAGAACATATGACAAAGAAGCCTGACTTTAACCAGAGGTTCAAGAAAGCACCTGGGCTATAATTTGAAGGATACTCAGGAGTTAAGTAGGTAACGGGATTGAGGAAACAGCAAGTACAAAGGCCATGGGGTTGAATGGTGCACGTTGTGTTCAAAGATCTGAAAGAAGCCCAAAGAGCAAGAAGAAAGTACAAGACAAACCTGGGGAGGTAGTCAGGGCCAGACCATGCCAACCCTTGTAAGGATTTTAGCTTTTATGCTACGAACTAATGGGGAGACACTGAAGGATTTGGGGCAGTGTGTGTATGTGTGTGTGCGTTTGTGTGTGTGTGATGAGAGCAGCTGTATGATTTAGCAGAAGATCACTCTGGCTGCTGCATGATGAACAGATTGGAGAGGGTCAAGAGAGGATGAGGGGAGAGCAGGCGGGAGGGCCTGGCATGGCCTCCGTGAGAACCTGGAAGAGAGCTTGGATTAGGGGGTGTGGAGGCCGAGGCAGGGGTCTCGGCTTGCACTCCGAGGTGGATGATGGTGCTGAACTAGAGGCAGAGAGCACTGGAGAGAATGCAGATTGGACGGGGAATGATCATGAACTTGGTGGTGTTGGGTATGCTGAGTTTGAGGAGCCTCAGAGACAGCCAAAAGGAGACGTTCCATTAGCCACTCAGGAGAGGTCTGCTCCAGACTTAGAACTTTGGGCATCATGGGTTTATAAGTAATAACTACTTGGGCCTAGATGAAATCGTCTTCCAGAGAAGCTAACATGTATTGAGGGCTTGCCATGCCAGGCACGATTCTAAGCACTTTATTGTATTAAGTCATTTAATCTCCATAAACTCATATCTCCTTTTGAGATATTTTCCCCATTTTACAGATGAGAGAACTGAGGTAACAGACAGCCTCGATGACTTGCTCAGGTTAAAACAATTAGTGAGACTTGGAACCGGGATCCGACCCCAGGGTGGCTCCCATACTAGTGTTGTTAGTCACTTCGCCACACTGCCCCCCTCTCTCTAGGCTCACGGCTCATTCTGAGGACACGGACTGCTCTGACACAGGGATGTTGTTGCAAACACGGTGCCCACTGGTTTTCAGGGGGCTTCAAGAGATGTTGGTGTTTCTGGTTGCCATGGTTTGCATAGTATACATTCCTCACCTGCTGGAATCCTACCGCCCCGAGGAGCAGCTGCCAGGAGTTGCAGAAGGAACATGTGCTGGCAGCAAAGCAGAGCGCAGGGAGAAGAGGGTGAGAATGAGGAGAGGCACGCAGCAATTATCCGCTCAAGCAACAACTTGTCTGAGATGCCTTCGGTTACCAGAAGGCTCTGCCTTTCCACAGATGGAGGCTGACCCCACCAACAAGGTAACCACCGTCTGTAGTAAAACCGGACTCATTAGCATTTACAAACTGGGAGACTTTTCCTGAAAGTCATATGACGCTACATTGCCAAGGGGGAAAGATTCACTCACTCTATCTAAACACCTAATAATGCTTTCGCGAAGACACCTGCCTCCAGCCGAGTGGGCGTAGTTCCACACCCCAGAGAGGAGAGGGAGAGTGAGCCTAAGATAAATTATATAAGCTCTTGAGCAGAGCTACATATAGATGGGCTCTGTCAGTGTGACTCGCTTTATCATTAGAGGGGACTGTGTCCTTTCCTGGAGTGTTGTTGCAGCTGGCGACCAGTTCAGCCAAAGGCAGCTTAATGCCCCATAAAATGATTAGATGGGGATGAAGGCAGATCATAGTCGTGGGTCCTGTCGCACAGCTGAAGAGCCTTTTAACTATGGCCACCGGTGTGCAGGCCGCCGCAGGAAAGGGTTCCATTTGCCCAGCCTGCTAAGGATGCACCGTGAGTGGCCCAGCCACACAAGGAGCAGAAAGTATCACTGTTTTCCTCTGTTATGCCCCCTTCGTCCTTGCAGTCGGGATGGTCCCACTGCCTCGGGGCATCTTCTTCTGCCCTGCTGAGCCATTTGCTTAAAGAATTTCAGGGTCCAGAGGGCAAATGGAACACAGAGAGCTCTTGATTCAGTGCAACAAAAATCGAGCACCCACTGTGGGCTCGTTGCATGAAGCGCTTCAGAAAGGAAGTGTAGGTCTGCCCCCCAGGGGCCTGTGGTCTGGCCTGGATGATTGTCAGTGATAAGCCTAAGGCGGACTGTGGCATTGGACATGCATCCAGAAAAACTAGTAGAGTTCTGAAAGGCGTGCCAGAGAGGGTGGATAGTCCCAGTATCAGATAAAACTCAGTTGGCGATTGCAGGTTTCCACCTAATGTCTGAATAGCCTTTGTGGTAACCTGAGCTGCCCTGAGACAGGGTGTGTTTCCGCAGGAGCAGGGGAACTTCTGGCGTCATTTACGTGAAGAATAGAGGGACACGGGTTACCGGGGTTCTTGCTTTGGGGTTTGCATTTCGTGTCCCACAGAGTCCCCTACAACTTCGTGTTTCTATTTTTCAAGTCCCTCAGAATGAATCCCTCCCCCCGAGAACGTTTTAGCTTACTAGGCAGATGTGAATAAAAATATCCCCAAAGATAATTTGAGTCCAAAAGTTTTCTGTATTTGAGAGACTAAATGGATACTTACTTAGCGCTATCTAAATATAGCTTTCTCTGTACACTGGCACTCTTTTCACAGAAATAACTTAAATAGAATTGAGTGATAGGATAGTTAAAATTATCTTTATTTGTTCCAAAAAGATGGAACAAACTGCATAGTTCCTATGGGCATATTTTTTTTAAAATATGTTAAATTATTCTTTTTTAAAATTAGGCAATACCAGCACGTCTTAAATAATTCAAATATACCAAGCACATCTGCCTCCAATTTCATCCTCTAAATCTCTAGTGACCCCTCCCCCAGGCAACCACTGTGAACGGCTTCTTAAATATTCCTCCAGAAAGAGATACACCTAAACAAGGATATGTGTGTGTGCAGCATGCTCTGTACAATGTTCCAATGATTATAATTTGAAAATTTCTCTGAATCATTGCTTAATTATAGTTAACAGCTGCATAGTATTTTTTGTATACTATATATCTATAGTTTACTATACTACTGTATATCTATAAAAATTTTATATATTTTTATATATCTATATTTAGAGTTATACTGTGTGATCAGTATGTACTATATATGATATAGCATAATACTAGTGTATATTACAATATGGTGTATTATAGTACATAGTATAGTGTACAGTATCCTATGGTACATACTGTACTCTGCATAGTAGTCTCTTGTATTGATGTTCATAATTCATTTAACCCTGGACTGGCCTATTTTGGCATCACCATCATCCCGCCTTTTCTGTTAGAATGTAAACCTCCACAAGAGCAGTGACTTGGTCTTTTTTTTTTAATTTTTATTTTATATGGGGGTATAGTTGATGAACAATCTTGTGTTAGTTTCAGGTGTACAGCAAAGTGAACAGTTATACATATACACGTATCTATTCTTTTTCAAATTCTTTTCCCATTTAGGTTATTACAGAATACTGAGCAGAGTGCCCTGTGCTATACAGTAGGCCCTTGTTGATTATCTATTTTAAATATAGTAGTGTGTACATGTCAGTCCCAAACTCCCAAGTTATCCCTCCCCTGCACCTTCCCCCTTTGGGGGAAGCTTAACCATAAGCTTGTTTTCTAAGTCTGTGAGTCTGTATCTGTTTTGTAAACAAGTTCATTTGTATCAATATTTTAGATTCTTCATATAAGTGATATCATATTTGTCTTTCTCTGACTTACTTCACTTAGTATGATAATCTCCAGGAGAGACTTGGTCTCGTTTGTAGCCATGACCCACAGCATTTGGAGTAGTAGCTGGAATGTGGTAGGTGTTCAATAAATATTGGTTGAATGAGTCAATCACAGGAAAATATGTTTAAATTTACTTTAGAGTTTTTAAATTTATTTATTTATTTATTTATTTTTATGGCTGTGTTGGGTCTTCATTTCTGTGCGAGGGCTTTCTCTAGTTGCGGCAAGTGGGGGCCACTCTTCATCGCGGTGTGCGGACCTCTCACTATCGCGGCCTCTCTTGTTGTGGAGCACAGGCTCCAGACGCACAGGCTCAGTAGTTGTGGCTCATGGGCCTAGTTGCTCCATGGCATGTGGGATCATCCCAGACCAGGGCTCGAACCCGTGTCCCCTGGATTGGCAGGCAGATTCTCAACTACTGCGCCACCAGGGAAGCCCTAGGGTTTTTATTTATAAACAAATAACCTCATTATGAAAATTCTGAAAAATCAGGAAAATAGAGAAGTTAAGAATCCTAGTCTGGTTGCTCAGAGGCCACCACTGTTAACATCTTGATATCTTTCCTTTCAATCTTTCCTCTAGATACATTTTAATGTTGTGATTTTCTCTTGTAACTTTTTATCCTGCTTTGTTTCCAATGACATTCTAACTTATGCATTTTCTATGTTATTAAAAAAAACTTCATAAACATATTTTTAAATGGTTACTCTATAATGGAGATACATTTTAAATTATTAACATTCTTTTCTCCTTTGTCTTCCTGAGTACTTGACCTTCACCTTTTCACCTTGGCCACGATGTCCTCCTCCTTGGCATGGGAATCATGCCTGGAGTAAGACGGAAGTAAATATTTAGTTTCTGACATGCAAATAGGATTATGTTGCAGGAGAAAGGATTTGCCATTCCTCTGGCTGATGCACTCTCTTGCACATTACAATCAAATGTGGATGACCCAGGCCATAGTGTCCTCCTGTGGTGGGGAGATGCTTCTTCTGTCCTCAAAAGCAGAGCATGAAACTCACTGCTCTACTAATGCAGGGCTGTGTTTAAGACAAAAGGAAGCAAAATAAAAGTCCGTCCACTTTCTGTCCCAGAGGAAAGGGGGGCAGAGAGGAGAGGGGAAGGGAAGAAAGTGAAAGAATTAAAGTGGGTCTTAATTTGCTGTGCATTTTATAACTGGAGGGAGGGAAGCGACTCCAGGAAGCTCCCGCCCGCACCCTTCCCCCCACATATGTTTGAGATCTTGGGAGGAGACTTCTGTGCATAGCAGGGTAGCTCTGGCTGTGATTACAAAGGGGAGCTGTGTGGTCAGACTGGACCAGAGAAGGGTCTGGTTGGCCCTTTCTGGAACACCCCTCCATTCCCAGAGAGCCTGTAATGTTGAAAGCACTGAGCCTGTAATGATTTGTTGTGGCAGAACAAGGGAGCCCAGCAGCAAAGCCTGGGGGTGAACTGTAGACCCGGGGCTGGACGGGGCCTCTGATGACCACTTAGACGTGTTCAGCCATCAGAAGTGAGGCAAAGCCTAGTCAGCCAATGAGCACACAGGGGCTTGGAATGGCAGCAAGATGCAGAGCCACCTTGGGTCTGTTCCAGAGACCAGAGGAGGGAGCCAGCACTGTGCTTGAGGACATCTCGTTTTTGCTGTCAAAAGGACATGTAGGATGCCCCCTTTCCCCAGATGCCTCCTTAATGAGAGAAGCAAGGGAAGTGAAATTATGTGAGAGATTTAACCCTTTTATCCTAGGAGACCAAATACCACCTAAATTATCAATGCAGATTAAGCTTTAAATCAGATTGCAAAATGAGTTATCTTCCCCCCACTAACCAGTGGAGCAAAACCAGAGGAATTAGAGTTTAAACAATGCAATCACGGTTTTTGGTAAATACGAGCTGTGATGTGAGTTAAATTTTGTGATCCCTAATGAACACACTGCTTCACTGAGTGACAAAATCATAATGAATTTGTCCATTCCTTTCTGGTTGGAATTTAAGATTCTCTAGTTTTGCATTATTAGAGAGGTTATATGAACATCTTTGTGCATTTAAATTTGTGGCACACAGGAGTCACTAAATAAATAGTTCTTCAATACATTTTGACATGACATTTTCACTGGGAATGTAGAATAGCTTATGTATGTGATCTAAGGTTGCTTCCTGTAGTAGAAGATGAGCCCCTAATAAGATGGATTAGTAAGAGCCAGAGTAACAAAAGAGATAATTGACCTTCTCTGCATTAAGTGAACAGAATTTTTTGAATGTGGGCTTGAGAGAGAAAAGAGGGTGAAGCAATATGGTGGAAGACTGGAGTCCAAGTCTTAGAAGTGGCCAAGAGACTTGTAGGAACAGAAATATCTATCAAGGAATTTTTTTGTTGAAGTATAGTTGATTTACAATGTTGTGTTAGTTTCAGGTGTGCAGCAAAGTGATTCAGTTATACATATATATATTCTTTTTCTCTTAAGTTGCATATCCGTCATGTACATCCTGCCATTGCCCTAACCTTTGACAAAGGCTTCCATTCTCACAAATACCTCTGTGATGGTTTTATTCATTTTGCAAGTTCGTTGATTAGGTGTGATGACAATTAAGGAAAGGGGTTGAATTCAATATCTGGGTCAATATGATGAGGAATTGGGACCACAAAATTGACATAGTGAGATGATCTATAAAATGATGATCCCTAAAATGAACATTTCAGTGTAAGCGGGAGCTGAGAGCTGGAAGTGGCTACAAGAGGTGCAACCCCCTTGCCCCCCAGGAATTGAGAAATGTTACAGAGACCATGGACATTTCCCAGTTAATTGAATGGGAATTGAATCAATCTTGTCTAGCTATTAGAGTCTGGGGAACACCAGTAGACAAGTGGTATTTATGTATATATTTGCTGTCACCATCCCATGGAAACGGGAGCTTCCCCTCACTTGTTTTAGAGATCCCCTGTTCTCCAGTGTTTTCTGTGGTGCAGGACACATCCATCATCAACCTATTAGAGGGTGAAAACAATGGCAGGGTGGAGAGAGCACATGGGAGAATCTACATAGAGGGGTATAACTACAGGATCTTTATTTTAGGTAGCACGAGTTAATATGCCAACTGGCCCTTCTAAGACTGCTATTTCTCTCTATTCCTGTACGTACTCTAAGCTATTTTGACTCATTCTTGTCAGGCAAGAAGCATAAGCTTTGTAGGGGTCTTGGGTCCACTGCTTTGTCCCGCGTTGAAACCTACCCAATGGGTATTGAAAATTCAGCAGATTTCCTGGACTCTACCTCAGTCTAGAAATTTCTCTTAACAAGTTATTCTCTGGCATCAGCATTCACTCCTTACTGGAGAAAACACTCCTATGTGTTCTCTATCTATGCATGTGAGCCCCTTCTATAGGTCTTGCTTTGGCCACTGAACACGTCCCTTTTACGGTGACCTCATGCATTGCCTTCCTGCCCCTCCCTCCAGCACTTCTATTCTCTCACCTTCCTGTTTCCTCTTTTGGCTTCATTTTCTCTCCATTTTGCTTAGACTGTTTGCTCACCATCCTAACTGCAGGAGGTCAAGCCAGCCTGGCCCATATCTGTGTTCATTGTCAGCACAGTAAAGCCCATATTTGATCTTACAACTCTCTTCATAGTAAAAATGGCTTACAATGTGTCATAGCAGGCAACTGTTTGGGGGGACAGACTTTCCTTGGAGCATGTTCAACATTGAAAGGTAGGAAAGTCATCACATCATATGATTAATGGAGTCTGAACAGGGCTATCAAAGTAGGCTGAAAATACTGCCCAAGAAAGGAGATTACAGGTTAGCACCCTAAATAAATAAATAAATAGATAAATAAAGCAGTAAACTTAATTTTCAAATGACTAAATTTTATAAATTGCTGACATCCCTTAAACAGAATTTCCAGAGCCAGAGTCAATTTCAAATTCCTTTACTCTTGCCTTAAGCATTAGCTGTACTTAGCAGAGCAGGCTGAGAGTTAAAGACCCTGCCCAGTACCGCCAGATGCCTTGTATCTACCAAAAAGCAAGGAGTTGAAAGTAGCCTCCTAACCAACTGCGGGCAACCTGAAGTTTGGCGTAATTGTATAACATGAGGCTCTTGGGAGAGTGAAAATAAACCTAATTGGCAGACTGCCCCTGCCTTCCCAAAGGTGGAGAATGGGGATAGAAAGCATGTAGACGGCAGGTGGGAAAGGAAACCACAAATCTAAACCCTCCTTGCAGCTTTCACCTTCAGAAATCAGAAGTTGGAGGATATTTGAAGAGTGGGCATGGAGATAGATAGGAAAACAAAAAACAAAAAAACCCAAACTGAACATGGTTACTCTGTAGAACAAATATCCGCAGGAAGTTTTCCTGGGTTGAGATACCTCTGCTAGGTTAAGTTCAAAGGAGTGTTTTTCAGCTGGTGAACTTTTTTCTTTTCCTCCTTCCTCCTTTCACAGTGCCTCATGTTAGTGGATAGATTGAAATCTTCATACTTTGTGTGCTATCACGTTTCAGTTAATGTTGTGACACAATAATAAGATCAAACGGCATATGGATGGAACGCGATATGTTAATAATATCTCTCACAACCTACAGTAGCTCATGTCATCACAACAACCTTAGTGAGGTAAACAAGGCAGGTATTATTTCATCCCATTCTACCCACAAGGAAACTGAGACCCAGGGACTCATCTGCTCAAGGTTAAACAACTGCAAGGCGTGGAATCAAAACCCATGTTTTCTGATTTGGAAACACATGCTTTTTCTACTGTTAAATTCCATTCACACAGACTTTCAGGCACATGTAACAAGGATTTAATCATAAGAGCTCTCTCCTTGACCTTAGCTGTATCTGTCTTAGCATAGAATATATAAATGTTAGGATGTTTTTTCTGTGACTGTGATATTGGCATTGGGCAATTATTTAACAAACATGTTGAACATCTGATAATGTCAGGCACTGAACTCAGCTCTGGGACTACAAAGACCAAAAAGATTTATCCCAGGGGATGTGGCCATGGGAGGACACATTACAAAATAATAACTACTGTTAGAGATACATGAACGAAAAGACATGGGAACATTAAAGGCACAGCATCTAATGTTACTTGGGAGAGTTGGGGAAGGAGGTGATATCAGAGCTTTGTCTTCAAGGAGGAGAGGCGTCTGCCAAGTGAAGAAGGAGGGGAAGAGTATCTTAATGAGAAGACCCAGCGTTCGTATAGTGCAGACAGAGGACTGTGCACAGTGGGCCCGGAGCAGGGAGATGAGGTAGAGAGGCAAGGCTGGGTAGGGGACCAGCTTGCAGAGGTCTTTGTAGACCAAGCTAAGGAACTTGTATTTTGTTATGTAGGCAATGGGGACCCCCCCAGAGGATTTTAAGCAGGTAAACTGACATATAGAGGAAGATTCAACAAAACGGATATATTGATGTTAACCTTTTGGGACTCAGTATAATTTGTTTAAAAATGAATTTTCATACCTCTAGAACAGTGTTCTCAAACTTTAGTGTACACCAGAATTACCCAGAGGACTTGTTGACACACAGGTTGCTAGATCCCAACCCCAGTAGGATCAGTAGGGCTGGGTGGGGTTGGAGAATCTGCATCTCTAACAAGTTCCCAGGTGATGTTGATGTGACTGGTCCAGGGTCTCATTTTGAGAACTACTGCTTTTGGGAAGCGTTCATTGCCTGGAGAGGACCGAGAAAGAATACCTCTAATTTATTAATAAAGCAAAATTGAAACAAGAGGTATCAATTGAATAATAAGAACCTGCTGTATAAAAAAATTAAATTAAATTAAATTAAAAAAAATAAAATTCCTTATCACATAATTCCAAAAAAAGAGGTATCAATTGAAGCATTTGAGGTATAATAAAGGTTTTTTTTAAAAAATCTAAACCAAGGGTTGCGATCATCATCAAATAATATGAAAAATGAAAGTTCGCATGAGGTCCTGGGCTAAATGCTTACAAGGAAAGCGAACCGGAAGTGGCTCCTGTTCTTGGGAGCTCATGATGATACCCAGGGGAAGGCTGGGACACATAACTGACCAGTCTTCAGTTTACCTCTAGTGGGCCGTCTGCTCTTTTCATTCCAACCCCACCCCCCAAACCCTCCAAAAAACCCCAAACCCAAAAAAACCCTTAGAAAACAGAACTGTAGCTGAGATAGAGACTGTCATAAATTCTGAGATTTTCACCAAAATTATTCTGTCACATCGGTGAAATTTTGGGGTGGAAGGAGGAAGTATGTAGAAATCACAGACCATCTTATGTGACAAAGTTGTCTTATGGTTAAGAATCATCTGACCATTAATCGATGGAAATAGGAAAATCCAGGGGATGAGTAATAACAAGAACACCGTTTAGAGTGGGGAACTGGACCATGTAACGAATGTAAGAAACTGCGGGGCTTTTTGTTTCTAAAATAGATGTCTGTCTAGAATTCTTTCTTTAAACCTCTGCTCTAGGATGTCGCGTCCTTTGTCTCGATTATAAACAGCTTCTGAACGTGACATGAGTGGGTTTCAGACGAGCCTTCCAATGTCTGCCGTGACTAACCCTCTCTGACCTTCAGTCTGCACTCTCATTCCGGGGATTCTGTTTCATGAAATATTGATAGAGAAGATTACTTCAGAGCAATGCATACAGAATGAATGATGTTTCTTTGATGTATTAAGCCATCTTCCTGCCTTAAAGATTGTGAGGCAAAAAATAGCCATTAAAAGAAACCATTCTTAGAAGGACTTCTTGCTTGATTGACACTCACACTTAAATATGCACAACAGATTTCAGACCTCTCTCCTCCTACGTAGCACTAACTGAGCACTCTCCAATATAACACCCCAAAGCATCGATGGCTCTGTCTGCAGTCCAGGAAGAGACCGCATTGTTCACCTGGATTACCGCAGTCAGCTACTGATATCTAATTTGCCTGCCTCTGGTCGTCCTTGTCTCTACTCCATTCTTTTTAGATCAGTTGTTTTCAACTGGTGTGCCCAGACACCAGGTGAACTTGAATCTATTACAGGTACAAAGACAAATTTTGATTAACAAGGGCAAATAATTTTGGCTACAACTAAATATAACAATGAAAGAAGTGGCAGCACCAACTAACGTGTGTATTACTCTTACTAGGTGCCAGGCACGGCTCTAAGCACTTGATATGTGCTAATTGGCTTATTCCTCATGAAAGGCCTAATGAAGTACGGTCTACTGTTAATCCCATTTTCAGATGAGGAGACTGAGGCATAGAGGGGTCGAGTAAATTGCCTGTTCCGGCCAACAGTAAGTGGCAGAGCTGGGTTTCAGAACCTGCTCTGGAAACACTGTTAGGATGAAACAAATACCCTTCCATCTAGATGTTCACTAAGCCAATTCCTGCTCATCCTTTAAGATCCAGCTCAACTGTCCTCGCCTTTGTAGCTCTCCCCGCCTCCTTCCCACTCCTCCCCTGAAGAAGAAATTGCTGCTGTGTCTGTGCTCATACAGACCTCGATAATAATGCTTAACCCACCATTGTTGGTACATTAATCATCCTGATAGTCTGAGAATTCCACGCTTGTGACTTATTCATGCTTGTGTTCTTCCGTCTCCTGCAAGGCCTCAAGGGCTGTTGATCTTCAGTAATTCCTGTTGTTGAGTTGAACGAGCGGAAATTATGGTATTTTATGTATAACTTTTAGAAGGAAATCACATCTCCTTTCAAATATATTTTGAAAGCTGATCATTTGAGTTCTGAATTCTGTTTCATTCAATTATGCGAGCAATCTTAAGAGAATGGCTAGTGTATACTTGGACACCGTGCTAGGTCGAAAGATACAGCAGTGAGCAAGGCAGACGTGGTGTCGGTAACATGGACTGTAGAGACCAGTGTAGGAGGCCAATTACCTAATTATGGTGGCGAGTACTGAATACTGTAATAATGTAGAGCGTGGAGACTAACTTGGCCCAGGGGGACGGAAGGTTTTCCTGAGATAATGCCATCTAAACTGAGACCTAAAGGAGAATAAGAATTAGCCAGGTGAAGAGGGAGAGAACTGTATTCTCTGCTCTGAGTTGCCAAAAAATGGCAACATTCTCACCCACTCTGTTGATCTTTATATTCTTTCAAGACTCAGATAATATTCTGCTTTCTCCAAGAACTTTCTCTGAATATTTTAGCTTTATGACTTGTTTCCTCTGAAATCCTATATTCATAATATTTTAAAATAAATGTAAACCTCAGGGATGTGTCCCATATTGGGGCCACTAGGTTATTTCACTTAATCTTCAAAACAACCTTGCATGTTAGGTATTAGTATTTTTCCTTTTTCAGTTGAGAAACTGAGGCTTGGTGAGGTCGGGCAATTCTTCTAAAATCTCACAGCTAGTAAGAGCAAACGGGAGAGTTGGATGTCAAATTTAGGTATACTTGGTAATTTTTGCAATAGTTTTATTAAGTAGGTATTATTATTTCCACTTTACAGATGGAGAAACTGAGATCCAAAGAATATTGGCCTAAGGTGACAAAGCTCCTGAATGTGGGAGCCTCTGGATTCCAGTTCATGTCTGTTTGGCTCCAGAGACTGTGCTCTGAAGGGCTGCTACTAAGACAGAAAGTGATTCAATATACTCTCTCTGATCTGAGCCCATGTGGCACCTCTGTGATTACTATCCTGAGGCAGTGTTAGGAGGCACACTGTGGATCCAGAAACCTCCAGACTCTTGCTACTACAGGGTGGCCATCCGTGGACCAGGGGCATCTTCATCACCTAGGAGTTTATTAGCAAAACAGAATCTCAGGCCCCATCCTAGACCTATTAAATCCAAATCTGCATTGTAACAAGACTCCCAGATAATGCTCATTAAAGTTGGTGAAGCTCTCACGTAAGGCGTGCCTTAGAATTGCCCTTGCAATTATAGATTATGGAGTGTTGGCTTTCTTCATCCAAGGACAGGTCAGTTCTGAGACTCTAGACTTTCAGGGAGAGTCCTGGGGCTCTGGACTGAGCTGGACTTTCTTATTGACTCCTAGGAGGTCCTGGTGACCTTTGGGGACTGAGCTCACTATGGGATCTTTGAACTGGTGTTGAATATATAAAATGTCCCTTGAGGATTACTATTACCTGTGAGCTGAATTTTTAGCTTGTGGCAGTTTTAAGCTACAGGTTGAAATTTAAAAACCATACCAATAACATGATGAATTATCCTTGTGAGGAAGAAAGAGATAAGTACCTTGCTCACACTATAAAAAGGTGTGCAAGAGCCAATAACATTTTCCATAAAACCCTGCAAATTTGTGGCAGGCCTATAATTATGATTCTGTTTGGGTGGCTTCCTTGTCTGTTTTCCAGCTAATAAAAGACCATAATAACACTACTGAGCTCTAATGAAATCTGCCATCTTTATCTTGATGGTCGACTGTTTGCTCTCATCTGTTTATTCGTTCATGAACACATATTGAATGCTGGGTACTACCCTTTACTGAGAACACTATATTTTTTTATTGATCAATATAGCAAAGACCCTAAAAGACTGACCAATTGTTACATGAGGTGATAAGTAGATGATTTAACTTCTTTTTAAAATCTTGGTCCTATTTCATCTTCAGTTAGAAGGAAAGGACTTCCAAAATAGTGCTGTTCATGGCATTGTGTACATTGTACTTCTTGTTGGATAAAAGAAAGTGCTGGTAAAGCATAAGAGATAAAAATTATATTGGGTGTGGCAAAGTCCTGGAGACTGAGGTTGCCTTCTCTGCTTTGAATAGATTTTCAAGATGACTTCTCCTTAAGGTGAACCTGTTCCACTTAGAGAGTTTGGAGAGAGACAGAGAGAGAAATATAGAGAGAGACTATGACCGTAAGCCAAAATAAAGGCCAAGACCCTCTAAGTGGTTTGTCTTTATTTTTATTTCTTGAGGGAAAGAGACTCATTTCCAGCTCCGAGTACCAGAGCTGACTGCAGATATTTAGTATTCATTTTTTCTCTCCAAAGTTTAGTCTATGGGGCTGAAAACTGTGGTTGTAACATTAACCAGTTTAAGGGCACTATCTCTGTGCCAAGTCCTGTGACAGAAGGGCTTTTCTAGTACACACCAGGGAAGCATGGGCTCTAGAAGGCCTCTCCTCTTTAAAAATTAGGTCCTGACGATTTAAGAGATCGCCATTTTGGGTGACTATGAGTTTTCCAATTGGCATGATGTATGGTTCTGAAAAAGACTGTCAGCTTCAAGAACGCTTGTGTCATCTGTCTATGAGGTGTTTACAGAGAAAGAAAGCAAACATGGGAATAATGGATTGGCTTGCAACCTGAGTTGTGCTGAGTTTGTGTCGGATTTTGTGAGTGAGTGTGTGCGTGTGTGTGTTGTTTTACTTAGAGGCCTGTTTTCAGAATCGATATTATATATTTCACAACTAGAAGGTGACCACAGCCCCTCTGTGCAGCAGCAGTGTCCTGAGGTAGAAAGTGCTAATCTAATCACAGCCAGAAGCCCAGCCACCCAGTGGGAGCCCGGGAACAGGAAAATTCCTGCTTCTGTCCTTCCAATGTCCCTTCTATTTTCTTCCTTTTGCTCCTGCCATGGTTCAAAATCTGAGCATCACTTTTCAAGTGGAGGAATTCTAGGTCATATCCTGTGTGCAGAAGCTGGCAGATACTGGTTCTCATTTTTTCCCTTGTCTCAGATTGTACTACCGCCTCCATCGTTTATATAACTCACTCATTTAATCATTCTGCAGACATTTGCTAGGTTTGTAGGTACCAGGCACCATGAGAGGTGCTGGGGATGGGAGATGGATGAGGCGCAATCCCTTCCTTCACGAAGCTCACAGTTCCATTAAGGAGACAGGCGTGTAGACTATAACAATACAAGGTTAAAAGAGAAAAACAAACAAGCAATAAACCCTCCTTATAGAGACATATAGAAATGTGAACAGAGGAGGAACAATCAGCTTTATGTAAGAGGACTGAGGTGGGCCCCACCCGCGGCGGAGGGGCCCCTTGAGCTGAACGTTGAGGAATGAGCTTCAGTTTGCCAGGCCAGACAAAACCCTTTCTCATTAGGTGACTCTGCTATGAATCAATATGTCATTTATCGTGCTTGCTTTTTCTCTTAGTCAACCACCTCTGCTGCCCGTTATGGAGACCCCTGGCTGAGTAATTTCAGAGAGGCAGAGAGTGTAGCAAATGAGTGGTGGAAAGCACAGGCTTTGAGTCAGAACGACTGGGAATCAGAGCTCTGCCACTTAACAGTTCCCAGACTTTAGGAAATTTGCTTAACCCCATGAAAGCCTCTCTTTCCCCCTCAGTAAAACGGCATAGTAACACAAATCCCATAGGATTGGTGTGAGGCTTTAGTGAGACAATGAATAGAAACGATTTAGCCCACTGCCTGGCATCTAGAAAGTCCTCAATAAATGCTGCTATTATTATTCAGATACAAACATTTTCACCTCCTCCCTACCTGCTTCTCCAACTACCAGGTGGTAACCTAAGGACCTGCCTGTAGGACGGTCCATTTTTGCCTAGGATGTAGCCATTAGATGGTTGATAGGATGCATCTAGAGTCAGTGGTTTCTAATTTCAATACCCAGTTAGAGATTTAAACTTTAGAATTTTAACAAACTGGGTTATTTCACAACAATTCAATTTATACAACATGGACAAAATCATAAACAGATTTACTAAGCAATCAAAACAAACATATGTAGCTCATTATATTCTTATATTACAATAAACAGAGTGCATAAATGTAAGCTGAGCTCTCACCAGTTCCTCCTTACTTGGGAGTTGGTAACTGACTGATGGCCAAGGGAAATACGTCTGTGTTTCACTCCAATTCTTTGGCCTCTTGGCCTTCGGTTAACATCTTTTTTTTTTTTTTTAAATTAATTAATTAATTTATTTATTTTTGGCTGTGTTGTGTCTTCGTTTCTGCGCAAGGGCTTTCTCCAGTTGCAGCGAGCGGGGGCCACCCTTCATCGCGGTGCGCGGGCCTCTCACTGTCGCGGCCTCTCCAGTTGCAGAGCACAGGCTCCAGACGCGCAGGCTCAGTAGTTGTGGCTCACGGGCCTAGTTGCTCCGCGGCATGTGGGATCTTCCCAGACCAGGGCACAAACCCGTGTCCCCTGCATTGGCAGGCGGACTCCCAACCACTGCGCCACCAGGGAAGCCCCTAACTTCTTTTTTATATGCCATGTTATCCTCATTGATTTCATTCACTGAATTGACCATCATCTCATGAGAATATTTTTATTCATATTAGTAGGTTACTATGGCAACAGATAGTTTCTTCATATTGCACAATCCTCATGAATAGCTTCATTCATTCATTCATTCATTCAACCGCTAGTTAGATATTGACTATACAGAAAGCACCTATTTTTGGGAAACAGATGATTTCTTACCTTAAAGAGCTCACAGTTTGTTGGAAAACAGAAAAGCTACTCGGTAGTTACCACACAGTGTGGTGAGTGCTCTAACAGAGGTTAGCAAATGGTGCCAGAGAGAAGAGAGATATCAACAACAGCCCAATAAGTCAGGGAAAACTTCCCAAGCAGAGCACTGAAGGAAGGAGGAGTAAGAATCAGACCGGCAAGGGGAAAGGGAAGGACATTCCAGGCAGAGTGAACAGCATCAGGGGAGCCAAAGCATCAGTAGACTCCTCCGGAGTCAGAGGAATGATGACTTGTGTATGAATGGCGAGGAAATTGGTGTGGCTGGCCCATGGGACACGTGCAGGGGAATGGATGAATGACAGGAAGACAGAGAACTTGGTCAATCGGGACAAGACTGAGCCAGGCTAAGAAATTTTAACTTTATGTAAAAGATGATGAAACGCTTTTGAAAGGTCACAGAAAGGGTCAGTTTTCTGCATTGGAAAGTTCACTCTGGCAACAATGTAGAGAATGAACTGGATGAGGACAGCGCTGGAAAGAAGGGGAGAAGTTGCAATCTTTCAGACAAGAAATGATGACCTGAACTGAGGTGAGGGCAAGAGGGCAAGAGAGGAGGGGGAAGGGAGAGAGCATGGTAAGTGGATGCAGGGTGAGCATGGGACCATTAAACAAGAATGAAGACAAGGAGAAGGTTTGGGGTGGGGAGAGAAAAGAAAGGAATGCTATCGTTTCTTCTTCCGTACTTTCTGTTTTCATGGGGCTGTTGTCTCTTGCCTTACTTTTTCTCTTCTGCTTCTCTCTCTCTCTTTCTTGTATAGTCTTTGTTTTCCAACCTCTGTGTACAAAAGTTTCATGTGATCCAAAGAGCATGGGATTTGGATTGAGATTAGTCTGGATTAAAATGTTAATTTTGCTAATACAGGCTCTATAATCCACAGCAAATTATTTTGTTTCTCTCATCCTTCTTTTCTTCTTCTGGAAAATAGTAACAAGCATGTTGGGTGGGAAGAAGGCAGAACTGCAGAGGTGCAGTTGTCAGGGAGGTCATTTTTGTCAGGAAAATAGAAATCGCTTTGGGCTTTACAGGCAGTAAAAAGTTTAACACAGGAGAAAGGATACTCAGGAAACATTTAGAAAGTCCAGAGGAGTAAAGTTCACTCTTTGAAACTCCTGAGTGTCAGAGACACTACACTTTCCTGCCCAGCCTGGATACTGTTATTATTGTTGTTATTGTTATTGTTGCTGCTACTGTTATTGCTGTTGTTTTGATTTTTGTTTGGCATGCAGCATGCAACCCCATACCTTTTTGTGCTCTCCCTGTATTACATGGGCTGTAAGTCTGGGCAACGCAATTTCTAACGTCCTTAAAGTCCTGCCGGTGAGAGGCCTATGTGTGAGACTGGGAAGGCAGAAGGGAAACAAGTTATTTTTCCTTGAACGGCAGCAGACACTTGGGAGGTTTATAACTGCCTCAAACACTCTCTTGCAAATCACCACCTTCATGGAGCGGGTAGATGTGATCCCCTAAAGAGTCTTTGCAATTTCTTACAATTTCCTAATTTTCTGAAAGATAGCAATAAATCTGAGATCAATGTTCCCTGCTCTCCTTACTTTCTGATAGGTTTGTGAGCAACTTCCTGGATCTATATCTTCCTATTTAAAATCTCTTAAAGTGGTATCTGTTTTCCTGGACAAACACCAGTCAAAACCTTTCTGGTATCTACTTCTCTATATCATTTGCCACCTTTCCCACTAAAACTCAGAGACTGTCAGGGCTTCATCTGAGACGCTTTTCAAGCTATGCTCCCTAGGTGAACTTATTCAGTCCTAAATCTTTCATTTACAAGCATACCTCGGATATATTTTGGGCTCGGTTCTAGATCACCGCCATAAAGCAATGAGTGCAATAAAGTGAATTTTTAAATTTCCCAGTACATGTAAAAGTTATGTTTGCACTATACTGTAGTTGATTAAGTGTGCAATAGCATTATGTCTTTAAAAATGTACATACCTTAATTAAAAAATACTTTATTGCTAAAAAATGCTAACCATCATCTAGCAGCACAAACCTTCAATTTGTAAACAAACAAACAAACAAATCCCCCCAATATCTATGAAGCACAGTAAAGCAAAGTGCAATAAAACAAGGTATGTCTGTACTTCCAATGGTCCAACAACTCCCCAAATTGTATCTTAAGCCCAGACTCTCCTTTGAGATACAAACCCCTATATACAACTTTGTGGGCTATGCTTCCACTTGACTGTTTCACAGGCCCCTCAAACTCAGCTTGTCTGAAACTGAATTTGGTAGGAAGCTGTTGACCGAAAACACCCACCTTGGCCAGGCCCTCTTGCATGAGTTGTCTCACAACAGGAGGTCCTGATAAGTGCTGTCACTGAGAACTAAACAGGAGAATTCGGGAGGGGCCAGAAGAGGGAGATGACTAACCTCCCAGAGCCCTTCCCCCTGGAATCCATCCTGGCTGAGAGATGCATGCCACCAGGAAGGACCCCGAGTCACCAAACATGGGCCAAGCTAGATGATTGGCCAGAGACAACCTGGAAACTAACCCCATTACCATAAAACCTGAGACTGTGAGCCACGTGGCAGAGCAGTTCTCCTGGGTTCCCTTACCCTGTTGCTCTCCGCCCAGGGGCCCCTTTCCAATAAAGTCCCTTGCTTTGTCAGCATATGTATCTCATCAGACAATTCATTTCCGAGTGTTAGGCAAGAGCCCACGCTCGGGCCCTGGGAGGGGTCCCCCTTCCTGTAACAAATTCATGGTCTTCCCTTCTCCTTCCACCCCCAAGCTCCTTTTCCTCCAGTTTTCTCTTTCTAAGAAAATGACCTCACCCTTCACCCTGACGTTTAAACTAGAAATCTGAGAGTCATTCTTGACTCACCCCTCCCCTCCATCTCCCACACGCGACCAGTAAGCTATCCTTATCCCGTGTACCTCTCCCCAGCCTCACTGCCACCGCCCTCTTCTGATCGCCCAAACTTGATAAGGGGAGCCTCCCTCCCGATCTCCCTGCTTCCACACCCATCTGCCTCTGTTCGTGCTCCACACTAGGATGAGATTGATCCGTTGACAGTGTATGTGTGACCTTGTCAGTACTCCTCTTAAACGCTTCGATGACCTCCCATTATTTTAGGGAAAGTTGTACATCCTCGCAGGGAGCTGCAAGGCCCCAGGGAGTTCCTGCCTCCCCCGCCCCTCCTGCTGGCCTCCCCCTCACTCTGCCAGGTACGCTCAGTTCTCTGCCTGGAACAGTTCTCCCACTCTTCCTCCACCTAATTCCTCATCATCCTTTGGTCTTACTTAAATATCTCTTCCTCAACTCACTGAGTTCGATTAGGTCACTCACTAGTCACTAAAACAGTGACATGTACTTCTCTTCCTAGCACTCATCACAAGGGTAGTAACTTGTTAAAAATCTTTTAACCCTTTTTTAGAAGGGAAACGGCAGAAGAGCAGAAACATTCTCTGTCTTGTTCATCATTGGAGCTTCAGTTCTTGGCACAAAGAAGGCATTTATTAAATATTTATTCCAAGGGGCTTCCCTGGTGGCGCAGTGGTTGAGAGTCTGCCTGCCAATGCAGGGGACACGGGTTCGAGCCCTGGTCTGGGAGGATCCCACATGCTGTGGAGCGACTGGGCCCGTGAGCCACAATTGCTGAGCCTGCGCGTCTGGAGCCTGTGCTCCGCAACAAGAGAGGCCGCGATAGTGAGAGGCCCGCGCACCGCGATGAAGAGTGGCCCCCACTCGCCGCAACTGGAGAAAGCCCTCGCACAGAAACGAAGACCCAACACAGCCATAAATGGATAAATAAATAAATACATAAAATTTAAAAAAAAAAAAAAAAAAAAAAAAAAAAAAAATTTATTCCATGAATTAATAGTATTTGATAAATGTTCATTCTTTCTCACCGTCCCTCCCTTAACCTTCTCCCCTGCTTTTCTTTCCTCTTCCCTCCGTCTCCCTTGAGGGGCTAGTGCCACTCTGTTGCTACTCCTGCTATTGTTTTCCTCCCTGTTGCTTCTCTCTTTTCCTCCCTCCCTCCTGTCCTTCTTCTCTCCCTCCTTCTCTTCTGTCTGAGGGCAGTGCTCACTCTGGCAGTTGTGCATTAGTTAGCTCAGGTTCTATCTGTCTTCCTGTGGTTCTTCCGCCTTTGAGTTTCTCTCAGGGTTCCTCATATTTGAGGTTGGAAGGGACAGATCTCCAGCAGAGCACCAGCTAGGGCTCCCAGAAATAAAATAACCTCTGTCTCCTGGCTTTGTCTTAAAGCAGCCATGTCAACTCCAGGCATTGGCCATCAATCAGATCTTGATATTCATCCTTATTCTAGAGCAAAGAACATAGGCAGAGATATTATTCATTTGTACCCTGCCTCCTTTCCAAAATTATGTAAAGGGACATTATAAGGTTCATAAAATAGGAAGAACTTAATGAGACCCTTCAAAAAGAGAAGGAAGCAAATATACTGAGCCTGAGGGCTAAAATAATTAGTTGACTCTAAGCTCACTGGCAGCCAAGGCAAAAGGGGAAACTACATAAACAATAACTCTCGCCATCAGAAAAGAGCAAATATAGCAGTTCATCAGAGGAACATTTTAAGAAACACCACCTTGAACTTTTGTTTTTTACTGTATTATTCCATGTGTTTTTTACTGTATTATTCCATGTGTTCAATATTTACTGATTATTCCATGTGTTCAATTTCACAAACATCCTTTAGCAGCTGCCATGGGTCAGACACTATACTAGATACCAAGTGTTCAAGCACAAACAGGACATCATACCTGCTCTTACAAATGTGATATGAATGATTTAAAATCCAAGTATCCCATGGCTTTGTTTTGTTTTGCAGTCACTTTGTGAATATCATCATATATTTGTTCTCAAAAGCACATACAGTTCAACTTACACATGGTTTGAATTATGAAGTCCCTTTCTCCACCTCTCATTGATTCCTGAATTCCTCCACACTAGAACCAGGGTAATCATTTGAAAATGTAAATATGACCATGTCTTGACTTTGCTTAAATCCCTTTGATGACTCCCATTGTTTTGATTCTGGCTTTGACTTTGTCAGTGGAGTGGCTTTGGATGGAGTGGAACATTTAGGGTTATCACCTGACTTTTATTTTTTTTTTGAAGTATAGTTGATTTACAATGATGTATTAATTTCAGGTGTACAGAAAAGTGATACATATATATATATATATATATATATACACACACATACACACATATATATATATTCTTTTTCAGATTCTTTTCCATTATAGGTTATTACAAGATATTGAATATAGTTCCCTGCGCTATACAGTAGGTTCTTGTTGTTTATCTATTTTATATATAGTAGTGTGTATCTGCTAATCTCAACCTCCTAAATTCTCCCCCCCACTTCCCCCATCTTGAAAGAGACTTACTTCCCCAAAATGAAGAGCTTCCTGAGTGCAGGGAAGTAAGAGAGGGTTGACCTCAGAAAGGGGAGGTGGGTGTACCCTGAAAACTGAACTTTTCTCACTCCACAGTTTTCCCACATGCTGGCCCTGATTTTTCACTTCATGTGGGATCTAGATTTCTGGTTTTCTATATATAAATTATGTGGGCTCTGAGTTTCCCCTTCTTTTCATGGTGGCCTGCAGAGTCCTGGTCTTTACTGTCTCACGACTCAGAGCTTTCATTATAGTTCTTCCTCTGAGCTCCTGCAGCTCAAATCTTAGTGAATCTTCCACTGGCAAATGATAAAAGTGCCTTCTACATTTTCTGGTATGAGCAGGTAAGTTGTAACCCCATATACTTCTTTTCTGATTGCTCCTGCAAGAATCCAATGACTAAGAATCCAGGGAAAGAATTCTAAGGGGAAGAATCAGTTCTCTTCTAAGTCCTGATTCTGCAGAGTGAAAATCTTGTCTCTACCCACTTTGCACTCCATTTGTGACTTCTCAGTGTCTCTCCTACATTCATGAGCAACAGGACATTAAAATGAGGCTCCAAGATAGTGGACGCAATTGCTTCACATACCAAAGTAAGGTACTAGATTACCCAAGCAGGAGGATTGAGAACTGGGTTTGCACCCTCAGGTGACCATCCAGCTCTGAGAAAGGAGTAGGAGATTAGAGGGAGAATACTTTTTGGAGAGAATTTTTAGTGTGCTGTGGGTTTCAATCTCCCCCATGGAGTAAGGGTGAGAGTGATTCCCGTCTCTTTAAGCCTAGCGAGAAGAGCTTCAAGGAAACCACTCAGGGAGTTTGAGCTGTGTCCCCTGGAGTCTCTGGGGGCACTGAGCCTGGTGCTGGACTTGTGAACCAAGAAGCCTAAATGTGCAAGGCAGCAGGACCCCAACAGAGAGAGTCAGTGTGGAGTAAAACTAGAGGCTCAGAGGGGACTTGTAAGCAACTGCTGGAGGAGGAACAGCTTTCCATAAAGAAACTGACAGTGAGAAATCCCAGGAAACAAGAGACAGGGATGTCTCTGAAGAAACCGCTAGCGTGTCCCAGAAAGAGGCAACTTTGAACATTTGTCAATACCAGTCGATTTAAACATCCACTATGGTCAGAGGAAACCAATGTCAATTTCACCAGTGCAGTCAGGCTGGGCCCTGCTTGCCTCCCATCTCCCTCTCTGTTCTTGCCACCTCTTCAATCCTGCAAGAGCCAGCCATCTGACTGAGTGTGAATGGGAGGCGGAGATGTAAGGAAGCCACTCCCTGCCCCCAGTCCTGATGCAGGCTTCCCACCTTCCAAAGGTCTAAATCGGGTAGGAGAGAAACTTGAAATTTGAATAAAATGTGGTTTTTTGATTATTACACAGAATTGGACATGTTAATGACTAAAACTCAATCTTCTTGGAGTTAAAAGCAAACAAAAGACTCTGTTATTTAATAGTAACTGAAAAATGTGTGCCTAAGATTTCAAAAGGGGGTAGGGAAAATATATAGCTCCATGAAATGTATTTGAATGGGCGTGTAGGGAGGAAAATTGTGTTTAATCGCCCCTGGTTCACTGTCTTCCTTTTCGCCGCCCCTCACACCACCATTCTCGGCAACTGCAGCCTCTATGTTGTGATAGTTTGGATTGTCCTTCAGCAAGTATTCACTCTCGTTCCTGAACTTTTGGTGGTGAGTTTGGCACCGTACAACTTACTTGGGCCAATGTAATTTTGGAGGACGTGGTGAAAATGCCGACAGGGTTTGGCTTGGCTCTTGCCGTGATGATCTGCGTGAGATGAACACGCCCCAAGTCACTAGAGCCCCTTCAGCCTGGACCCCAGAACAAATATATTTGCGGCCAACTTGAACCAAACCCAACACACTAGCAGGCTGGGGCCAGCCCAGATTAGCCAGCTGTTGATCTGCAGGACTATGAACTAAGGCCAAGATGCTAAGTGCTCAGTGATGGTGTATGTCACTGAGTTGTGAGGTGGTTTGTTATACAGTACTGTTGCAGTGATAGCTTTCTCATTCATATGTAGATAAATACCATGGCCTCGGAGCCACTGACCTCTTTGCCTCTCAAGATCTCTTCTTCCCTCACCCCTCAGCCACCCATTTCCATGGTTGTATTCTAGACTATGTTACTATCAGTAACTGTACCACCTTGAAATATTGATTTCCAGAATCTCACTCTCTGACCACCTCCACTCACTTGCTCTATTACTCATACCTCAATATCTTATGTGATCTTCAATTCACCGACCCCACAATTTTTCACTTTCTATCATCTCTATCATTTCCTCGCTTCCTACCTAACCCAGCTTAAGTTTTATGGCCCAGCATGACAATTGCTCCCTTGCAAAATAGTAGTAGCTAGTCCTTATGTAGGGCTTACCATGGGCCAGGCACTGTGTTAAGCACTTTACATGTGGTCGTAACTTGGATTCCCCCAAAGCTGAGCTGAGCCAAAGACTTGCATATAGGTAGTTTATTTGGGAAATGATCCCAGGGAGTAGGAGTGAGGGACAAAGGCCAATGAAATACAGAAGGAGGGAAACGCAATACGAGGTTGCCTTATGGAGTAGGTGACCACCATGGGTAACTGGCCCTCTGCAGGAAGCCTTATAAAATGCTTCCCAAGACTGTTGGCCCAAGGAAAGGGGTGGCGTTTGTCCATGATTCCTTTCCCTCTCAGATCAAATGTGGGCCTCCCCTGAACTTCTAGATTGTATACATACCAGTTCAGAGTGGGTTCCCATGGGTGTTCTCCACTGGAACATCAGAGAAGCTCTGGGGCAGGAAGCAATAGTATGCAAGGACTTCTGGGAGTGAGGTGCTGTCAAGGTGCTCCTGGGTGAAGCTGGTCAAGCCTGAAGGGAATCGGTCACTGGAGAGGTCATTGGAGCAAAGGGAGGGCCCAAGAGGAGTTGGAGTGGTGCTCAAAGGAGGTAGAGACACGTGTAGCCTCATTCATTTCATTACAGAAACCCCGTTTTTCAGATGGGAAAAGTGAGGCAGGGAGGTGTTAAATAAACTGCCCAAGATGATATAACCAGTAAAAGGCAAAGCTGAATCCAAACCCATTCAGCTCGTTTCCAGGGTCTGCTCCTAGCCACTACTCCATGTGCCTCTCAACATGTACACACCATTGACATTTTTGCCCTTTTAACTTGGTGGTAAAACAACCTCATATGGTTTAACAGTCAGACAGAGCCATCTGAGGTATCCAAAATTCAGTGGAATATCATTTTAAATATTGATAAGAGTTGTGTCATCAAAAAAACATGAAAGATTGCAAGATTCTATCAAGTTAGAAGAAAGTATATTTACGTAGCTTGAGGCTCCCTTCAAAAAATTTTTTAATTGAAGTATAGTTGGTTCACAATGTTGTATTAGTTTCAGGTGTACAGCAAAGTGATTCAGATATATATATATATATATAGATATAGATATAGATATAAATATATTCTTTTTCAGATTCCTTTCCTTTATAGGTTATTACAAGATATTGAGTAGAGTTTCCTGTGCTATACAGTAGGTCCTTGTTAGTTATCTGTTTTATATATAGTAGTGTGTATATATGGCTCCTTCAAATCTAAGGGACTTTAGAGTTAAAAGAAAAATAAATGTATGAATCTCAAGATCTAAACTAAGTGATCAACAAGGTGGAGTTAATGACCTCTGGGGAAACACAAAACTAGGTCATGCAGTCTGTGAGGCTACTCTCCCAAAGGCCCATCTCCAAACACTCCCCCATTAAGAATTAGGGTTTCAACATGGATTCGAGGGAGACACAAACATTCAGTCCATAGCAGAAGACAGCAGTGGGAGACCAAAATCCAACTCATGGGCTTAGTGAATGTTTTCAGGTTAAAATCTTTCCAGAGCTGCTCTCTATACTCAGGTTCCCAGGGACTGTTCAACACACTTTTACCTCTCCTCACCTGTCTTACTGAAATTAAAGCTCTGAGTCACCAGGGGACCTTGTTTCTCACTCAGCACTATCTCCTCAAGACTTAGAGCATTGCAGGCACATGATTTCTTGGATGTTAGTGAGAGAATGAAGAAAGTGAGTGTTATGGGCTGGAAGGGGCAGCTTGTAGCACTGACAGCTGTGCTGTGTGTGCCCAGAGACTGTGGGCAGCTCTGGAGACCTTTCCTAGCTCTGGATGATAGAATGTAAAATAAAATTGTGATTAATTTAATTTTTCTTGGCAGCTGATTTTTAGAATAATGAAAGAAATAGTACAAAAACAATTTGAATTATCAAAAGTTTATTTATTTTTTAAAAATTTCCCGGAATATTTTTTTAGACAACTTTGTTGATATGTATTTCACATACCATATAATTCACCCATTTAAAGTGTACAATTCAATGTCTTTTAGTATCTTCACAACCATCACCACAATCTAATTTTCAATTATGATTACAATCTAATTGTAGACTACTTTCATCACTCCCCTAAAAGAAACCCATTCTCATTAGCAGTCACTCTCCATTTCCTCCCTCACCCCAGGCTCTGGAAACCACTAATTACTTTCTGTTTCTATGAATTTTCTTATTCTGGACATTTCCTATAAATCATACAACATGTGGTTCTTTGTGACTGGCTTCTTTCACTCAGCAGGGTGTTTTCGTGGGTCATCCATACCAGAGTATGTTTTAAGGTATGTCATGTCCCTTCTTCTTTTGTCTACTCTCCTTCCTTCCCTCAATAACTTCATCTTGAGTGATATCTGTCTCTGTTTACATTTCTATAGTATATAAGATATTTATTGTCCATTTAATACTCATTTGCTATGTAATTCTATTAACTTTCTCCATCTCTTCCTGCTACATTACAATGCTGGGTACCATACTGTTTGTATGGCCACCATAACACAGGGCTTTATCCATAATAGGGCTCATTGACTAATGTGCAATGATCACTGGTGTTTGTGATGATTTCCCTGCATCATGAGATTCAGAAGCCTCCAAAGAGATTCAAAGCTCTCAGAAGCTAGATGTGGATGACACTCCAAGTTTGAAACTTTTCAGGTGCTGAGATGCCAGATGGAAGGAGCCAAGAGGAACATTTGTGGTGTGAGAAAAAAACAATAAGCATTCGCAGGATTACCCTTGGGATTGTCTTTGTAGCAGGTTGCTTGTCTCTCTGCAGTGGTGACTCATGGGCCATAATTGACAGCTGGAACAATTGTGGGTAGGAGAGAGAGGCTTGGCCACCCAGCCAGAGACTAAACAGCTGGGTTTACATTATCCTCAGGGAATGTGTGAGCAAATCTGTTGGTCTGGTGAGTTCTTTTTTTTTTTTTTTTTTTTTTTTGTAGGTTATGTCTGTTAATTTTACTATATTAGATGTTAAAACAAATTTTTAAATATTTACTAATTCTTTTAAAAATAACAATAATATATCTGTTCTTAACATCGGCTTCTGCGGAACTTTCCTTCTCTGCTGCTTCTCTATTCCAGTGCTGGGATAGTGAAGTCAGCAGCTAATTTTGTTGTTAATTGTCAACCATCACCTTGGTCACAGTGTGGAGAACCATTTTCTACAGGGAATGACCCCTCTACTTTCAGCAGAGACCTGGGTGGACATTCCTGCTCCAGGCACTATTTATTCGGGGCAATGTTTCTTAAATTTGAGAGCTCCAGACCTCAAGGATGGAGTGTTTCAGCCTGATAAAGCAGAGACCAGGGACATGGCAGAGCTGTTCTAGTCCTTCATATGTCACTTTCTTTTTGGATTTTCCCTTAAATCTTCTCAGGCCCCTCTCCTGGTGATGGATACCTAAGATTGACCAACCATTCTCATCAATGGATTACAAATATTTAAATACAAGTGTAGAATCTTTTACATATAAACTGTATGCTGTATTGCACGCGCACGGGCACACACACACACACATGCAGTATTTGTAGCTATTATCTTTGCAGAAGTAGTTGCAGATGATTTTTTTCCCCCTTAGAGTGAGGAAATGAAGAAAGTGAGAACCAGGACAAAACCTATTTGCAGACCAAGTACTGGATTTGAAAGACTGGTCTGAGAGCCCCTCTACCTGCAAATCTTTCTCCTCCTGGCCCTGAATAGTGTCTGATAGTCTTACATCACTCTGAGTTTTAAAGAGAATCTTTCTTAAAATGAAAGTAATCTTTGTTTTGGTAACACCCTGATTAATTTTTCAGCCATAAGTATTCTAGAAAAAAAGTTTGTTAAAGACTTGACAGGCAAACTTTTCAATACCATGAACTAAGGGGAATTGAGATACTGGACGTTTGGGTCTTACTGGGTGGACCAGGCTAGGGGTGAGATGAAGAGGAAACAGGAAAAGAAAGATCTGGAAGCACATGGCTATGAAGTACTAGTCGCAGTAGAAGTTCTCATGGACATCTATCATTTTTGCCTGCCAGCATCTATTCTAGTTTGAGCACTCTGATTTTGCTTTGGGGGAACCACTGCCTCTTATTGGGTTTATGTCTGGCAACAGTCCATCAGGGTGCCTGCCTTTTCCTGTCCAAGGCCAGGCCAATCAAATATTCCCTTCATAGACTTTAATCCTGGGAGAGATGAAAAGAAACAGTTGGATCCCATCATCCCAAGGGCAACTCTCTCCAGAGACTCTTCATTAGGACCTGTCACCAGGATTCTTAGAGTTGCTCTGGTTCCTTTCTGTTCTGAAGTCCAAGTCTCCCACTCTTCTTCAGTTATGTGAATTAACCCATATCGTTCTAGGTTTTTGTTTTGTTTTGTTTTGCCTAAGTGAGCCTGAGTTGGCTTCTGCCAGTTGCAACCAAATACTCTCACTGACCCTGGAATGCATCTGTGTGAGGGCTCGGGTAGGCAGGAGGCACTGGACTGGCCTTGGGAGACTAGGGGCTTAGGGTGACACACCCTAAGAGGGGGATAAAGGGCACTGAGGGCGGAAGAGGGAGACACCAATGGCACCCTCATCCTTCAGAATTTTACCTAGAGGTGCTTCTGGGTGACAATCTCATTTGTCCTTTAAAAGCTTCCTCCTTGTTAATCAAGGCACCTCTTTCTTTTTACCTGGCCTAGAGGTCCCACTGTGAAAGCTCTTTTGGTGAAACAACAAAACAGGGTTTTTTGCTAAATTCAGTTATTCCACAAATATTTATCCAGCCCCTATTGATTGTCTGGCTCTCAGCTAAGTACCAAGGATTCAAAGGTGAATGATACACACCCCTCATGTTTAAGAGACATAAGGTCTAGACCGGCATAGTCCAGTATGGCAATCACTAGCCACATGTGGCTATTAACAATTAATTAAATTTAAATAAATTAAAATTTATTTACTCAGTCCTACTAACCACATTCCAAGTGTCCCAATAGTCGTACGTGGCTGGTGGCTACCATTTTGGACAGTGCAGATATAGAAGCTTTCCATCATTGTAGAAACTTCCTTTGGACAGTGTACATCTAGACAGGTGCAACGCAGAGTAATACATGCTGTAAAAGGTATAAGCCGGGGCATTAGGGGATCACAGCGGATCTGACCCAGACTTAAGGATTCAGGCAGGCTTCCAGAAGGTAATGATATCTGAGACCTGGAGGCTAAATTGGAGTGCCCAGGCTGGGGGAAAAGGAGGCATTCCAAACAGAGGAAACTGCATGTGAAAGGGCCCTGAGTTGACCAAGCTGAAGTACACTCAAATAACTGGATGGGAAGAGAAGCCCTTAGCATCGTCTGTGGCTTCATGCTTGGTTTTTCAGATTAGCCCATGCTCATTTTCCTATGCTGAGGGCAGGGTCCTGAGGGGCTGGGAATGGGACCCATCCACTTAGATATGTTAAAGCGAGGGTCTTTGTGCCTAAATTTTGGAGCACTGAGGCCATATGAAAGGAATTTACTAGATGAGAAACCAATGGATTTGGGCAGAGACAACAGCAGATGTGAATAAGGAGGTCTGATTCAGAGCTTTGAAGGCTGACTCTTATGACTTCAGGCAAACTATCTCTTACACCTTAGCCTTTATACACCTAAAACCAATTCGTTCTTCTGATCAGCACCCAAGTTAAGAGTGTCAAGAAATTTGTTTTACAGATGGTGGCCATCTTTTCCCAGTGGAGTGTTGAACCCAAGTGTGCTCATTTTTGGACACAACAGGTCAAGTCTGGGCTAATTTAACTGCTCCATATTATGTTTTAAGTGTCATGATAGTTTATGTGGAAATATCGGATGAAAATGAGGGGCTCAAAAACCTCCAGCTTTTGATTAAGTTGTACTGTTGTTAGGAAAGACTTCATGAAAGGGAGACTCCTAAACCCAAAGATTAGGGCCCTTTTTCAGGAAAGGAAAAATTGCCACTTGCTAGGCACCTACAGTGTCCCCACAGGCTTCATCTATGTTCTTTCTAATCTCCTCCCAGTCTCCCAGGAAGAGGAGGAGAGGCAGAGTGGAGAGCCAAATTCTTCTAGACATGTTAATCTTGCAGCTATGGGGGGATCAGAGTGTACCTGATTCAGAGCCCGTACTCAGCCTGATATTTTGAGGGCAGTGACTGCTGCTGGGGTGGGAGCACGTCTGTGTGTCAGTGACAGTGGAACAAGGGATAGAGGTTAACTTGGATTCACAGATGATTGACAGGGGCAGTTAGAGCCTGAACCTGACAGAGGTCCCGTGGAAGAAAATGGCTCCTTAAATTTGGGGGTCTTTCAACATCCCAGGTACCTTAAGTGAGAAAAAGTCAAAAGTCTCTCCTCAGAGGAGAAAAGGGGAAATGAAAGATAAATTACATTTTGTAAAGTATGTATCTGGTTCACAGAATTTTAGAGCTGGAAGGATGTATTAGAAAGAATCTAATTTAAGTATCTCTTTTTTTTGCAACACAGGACTTAGGAGGTAATAAAATAAATTGCCCAACATACCTTGTTAATGATAGAACTAAGAATTAAACCTAGATCTATTAATTTCTAATGCAGGGCTCTTTCTATTGACCTTTCTAAATTTTTCTAAATAGTTTATTATTTCTTTAAATTGTTTCTCTGACTCATGCATATCTATGTGTTACTTAAAGTGTAATACTGGAAAATCGCTATGGATTGTTTTATTTCTAGATCTTGAGACTTGAGAACTATTCTCAGTTATCCACTCTCAACCAGGCAGAGAGGTTCATCCAGTATCAGAATTGCAGACAGAATACCCAGAAAGAAATAAACATGGATTGACAATATTGGCCCATGTCAAATGCAACCCACCCCCAGTGAACTTGCATATTTATAGAGACTGCGCTGTTCAGTGAAAAGAAAGAGCAGGAGATTTGAAAACAATGCCTGGTCTAAATACCCTCTACTAGTTTTGCGATTTAGACAAGTTATTGAACTTTTCTGTATCTCAGTTTCCACATTTGTAAGATACAAATAATATGATCATTGTTGTTCTCCAGAGATGGGTCTTTAAGGTCAAAGAGTCACCCTGTGACTAGAACGAGAATCCCCCATAAGTATGAGCTGAGGTTACTCCTGAAATCCCAACCTTGGCACAGCGTTTGTTAGTGACTGGCTGACTGACGGGTGCTGACGGGCCCACTGTAGAGACTGACTGGAAGGGTCGGATGGGTGGAGGAGTTGGGGCTGTTGAGAAAAGAAGAAACCAGAGAAGGGACCTCCAGCTCCCCTCCTTTGCAGTATGGCCTTAACTTGGGAATATGTCTCTTTCTTGTTCCCCATTGAAAAGGATAAAAATAACGGAGGAAAAAATAGACATGAGAGTAATGAAATGGAGTCAAGCAAATACAGTAAATACTAAAATGGTAATAAACATTCTACTAAATGATAAAATGTCTTTTCAAGGACCAGTCAAATCTGTTTATGGTAATGAAGATGACAGAAACCTGCCTACAATGACCTGCTCAGCCAAGGTGGCTGTGTTGGGGTTCTGGAGAAGGATTATTTCTGGGGGCAGCACTGAAAGTGGAGAACCAACTCAACAGGAGGGCTCAGTTTGGGAATTTGAGGGCAGAGTGTCCTGGACTCCTGCTGGAGTAGGTCTGTGGCAGAGAGGCAATCCGAGCTACCATCAGGGAAGCTCATAGGCTACTGATCTCTCTCCATCCCCCTTCCCTTCTACTCACTTTTCTTCTTCCCTCCACCTCCCAACCCCCAGGCCCCATAGCTTAATCAGCCACATCACAGCCCTGAACAAACCCAATCTTCCCCAACCTGGCATTCTCCCACACTGCTGCCTCAAAATCCTGGCAGGTATTTGATGAGGGATGGACATTTAGAAGCCAGAGAAACTGCTACTTTATCAAGGTTGTATCTCCTACTCTAATTTGCTGTTGTTGACTGGAGTGAAAAGGATAGAATTTATAAGCCTCAGTCATAAGCTGAGATAGTTGATCTAGAAGGAATGTTACCCTGATGGTTGGCATCCATGGACAGCCCAAGCTGAGGGGGATGCACAAAGTGTGACAAGCTGGAAAAAAAGAAAGCAAAGATTAGAGGCCAGGGGAAGCATGGTGGCATGATTCGGGGTATGTGTATTGACAGGGCATAATGTGAACACAAGTTTGGTAACTATAGTGAACAGTGGTAACTGTAGTTTTTATCTGTCCAATGAGCTTTGCCATCTCCTTCTTCTACTTCCTTTGGTGAACTCCTCCTTCCCTCCACATAGTATCAGTAAAGCTGTTAATCAGAATGTATCTCTTCCCTACCCCATGCCCCCTATTCAAAACCCACAGAGATGGGCAGGTGTCTCAGGTTGGGCAAATTTGTTGGTTCGGGAATAGCCATACACCTAAATCAGGCCAGTGTTCTCCTTTGAATATCTCTGTGGGAGCTGGCAGGGGAGCCTGGGAGAGCAAAAAGAATAAAGAACAGCAGAGACAAGTGGAGGAAAGGGCAGGGAAGGGGAAGAGAGAGAGAGAATAAATATGAATTGACATCGTTAGAGCTGGACCCAACCACGCTAGAGCTACCTCTTGACTTCACAGTTGAGCCAATACATTTTCTTTTTCCTTGCATAAGATAGAGTTTAGTTTCCTTCATTTGCAACCAAATGAATCTTGATGAATTTCATTGCCAAGGTGGGCCAGAGGGTAAATGGAGGAAGATTGGATGGTTTAGGAACTTAGGCATTGAACGCTGGGCATGTTTAGGAGTTCTTTATAACTCATCAAAGGTGCCCCACTTTCTCAGAAAGACATGAAGTTTATAAGACTCAAGACTATGCTAAGGGAAAAAATCACATTGGAGATCTTCAGAGCTCACTCACTGATTATTCCAACAGCTAAGTCTATGTACAACAACTGTCCATGCTATATGCAAATTATGATAACCGTATGATATTTTTCATCTGTGACATTGAAAAAGATCCAGTAAAAAACATCCAGTACTGACAAGGGTGTATATGTTGGTGAAATGGGTACTCATGCATTGCTGCTAGAAGGGCAAATTGACTCAGACTTTCTAAAGGGACATTTTGTACTATGTATTAAAAACCTGAAAATGTACCTATTTTTGACCCAGAAACTCTGATGTTTCAGGTCCAGTATGGGCTCCCACTTTCCCAGGAGGGACACTGGGAAATAAAATTCCAAGTTAAAAGGCCCATTTATATAACGTGAAGAAGAATACCTAAGTTCATGCCATTTGTTAACAGCAATTCTGGTCCTATGTTGAAGGATCTGGTGAGCACTGCCCCTTATAATGCTAGCAATGATAATTTTTGTATTTTTGACTCGTACTTTGAGTAGTAAATGCACTTTGGAAAAGGTATATGCTGCAATCAATTGAATAAATAACACCCACCAAATCCCCTTAGAATATAAGTTTTATAAGGGCTAGGGTTTTTGTCTCTTTTGTTTACTATTTCGTTTCTACTAACTAAAGTAGTACCTAGCTTAATAAATACTTGTGGAGTGAATGCATGAATATTTCTAGAAAATGACTTGGAAAGATAGAAAACCACCATGTGCTTCCTTATTCTGTATTATGACTATAAAGTACTATAAAGACTAGTGCTTTATACTTCTTAACTCAGAATTATGTATTCTGAATTAGTAATGTAACAAGTAGAAGGTTGGAAGTTTTGAACCTGAAGACAATGCTTCTGGGGAGTTCATAATTACCTATATGTTCCCATTTATCAGGGAGAAAATGAAATTCTTCCTCCTCTGTGGAAATTTCTAGAAACTTTGTGGATATTACATTGGGTCACTAGATATGACAGTTATCGCCCTTGATCATAATTGGGGTACATAACTCAGGTTCTTGTACAGGTGCTGGTAAATCAATAGAGGGTAGACAGCTGGTTCATTATGAGTGCTCATTGGGGGAGCTGCTGATATTTCAAAGAAGACTAAGAAGCCAATTTTAGGTGTTATGGATACCTAAGCCTCTTAGTTAAAGAAATACTCCCTTCATGGCAGGCTTTTAGGTGGTCTAACTCCAATTCTTGGCAGAACTCCCTATTAAATGTTGAATGCCCACATTTATTTAATTTTGGTTTCAATTCGGCTTTGGGCACAGAAAGAGACTGTGTGGCTCTTTAAGGCCCCTTCCACGCTAGTTCTATATATACAATGAGCTCTTAGTAAATCTGAGATGGTAATTTACCTTTGAAGCTTTATGTTATTATAGTTTTCTATACTGCTCAGTAAGGTCTTAATATTAGGTGTAACCATATATTCTACATTACTGAGTCAATCATCAGTAAGGTTAAAGTCAATCACTTCCTTCTAAAAACAAGCTTCTGGGTGTTGGGGGTGGGAATGGGGGTGGGTGTAGCATCCCCTGGGGTAATCCAACCCCAAGAATTCTGCTGTCTTGGCTCAGCACTATCTGTGCATCTGGAAATCCAAGGCAAGTCATTTCCTGGAACTTTACCTAGGATGCCTGTTACTTTCTAGGCATAAGAAACTTGAAAAATCTTTCCATAAAGGGGAGAAAGGAATGCTATAAATGGTCCTATAAAGGGGAGATCAACCATCTGATGTGCTTGCAGAAGGGCAACTGAATGCAATTGCTCCAAGGATTAAACTCCCAAAAGCATAATACCACGAACCTCTGAAAACCTCCTCAGGATAAACAAGCTGCCCGCCTCCTCCTCCACCTCCTGAATGTGTAGTGTATCAAAGATGCATTTTAAAATTCTGTGGTATAGAAAGAACTTAAATGTGGTGGAAGAAATCAATCAGTCTCTGTATTGTGGGGCTGAAGAAAGCATTAGGCAGCAATTCTTAACAGAAATTTTCCTTTCCATCTTTCTTTCAAAAGATTGAGCAAAACATAGGTAAACCATTCATTTCTGGTTGATTCCAAAGTAAACTGTTGGAAGCTTGTTTGGGGTAATTCAGCAGGAGAAATAAGCTGATTTTCCCCATCTGTTAGGCAATTGGACCTGAGGGGATTGGTAGCTGTCATGGCACTAGGCATTCAAAGGTAGCAATAAGATAGCATTTGAAAATTATTCTATTGATTAAAAAAGAAGCCAGTCTGTAGCCCCTCTATTGACACACTCCATTCACCAGCCTGAAGTGCATCCTTGAGCCTGGAACCTCACGGAGCCAGTTTTGTGAGTCTAGTTCAGACCATCTGTTTATTTTATGGGGCTCCTGGCTTGATTCATTCTGATCCTGAGCTGTGCTGATTTACTTGGCTGCACTAGAAGGTTTGTTGAACTGTTTTGGTATCAATAATTCTCTCTTCGCTCAGTTGAAACTTCAAGCCTTTTGTTCAAAGCTATATGTCAGGAACCACCTGCAATATTAGACCTCTTTTTTTTTTGTCTTATCCAGTATCGGTTCTCTCATTCTTCAAACAGCTGCAAATTCAGACTTAGCCCCACACAGACCCTAATTCTTGCCCTTACAGGAAATAGTATATTAGGAACTGCTAGCCCAGATGTCCTTTGCCCTGACGTCAAGCGGTTCTTCAGCAGTGGTCCTGTATCTATCTTTAATATTTCACTTCCTGGATTCAAACTCCTCACCTGTTCCTCACACGGATAACTGTATCCCCTTGGCCTTTTCCTTGGCTACTTGGCATCCCAAGCTGTTTGGTTGTTGCTTGATCTGTGTGTAGCTAGAGACTGTAAATTTGTTTACCATCTTTCTTTGCATTTTTTTGGTATATATTTTATATTCCATTTTAAAAACAGAAGGTTTTTTTCATTTTATTAAAAATTATCCATAATATTTAAATTGATTTCATTGATATTTCTCTTATGAGCATCTAGGTCATTTATTTTTAGTCTTTTCCTAAATATATAGTATGAACATTCTATAGTACGAACATAAATTTAGTAGTGTGAAGATTTTTGGTGTTGGTAAATATTTCCAAGAACGTGATTTTTAATAGCTGCATCATATGGATGTGACATAACCAATTTCTAGTGGTTGATATTTAGGTTATTTCCAATTTTAGACTGTCATAAATAATGCTATATGCATTATCCTTATACATAAAGTTTTGCCTGAATTTTAAACTCAGGTTTAGAATTATTGGGTCAAAATATATAAACATTTTTAAGACTCTTCATATTATATTGCCAAATGGCTTTTGGATAAATTATACACACTTTCATTAGCAGTGTATGTAGCTTCTGTTTCATTGTAGTCTCATCAGAATTAGTATTATTTTGATAATTCAATAAGCTAAAACAAAATCTTACTAATGTTTAAATTTTTACTTCTGTGTGAGATTTTTTCGTTTCTTTGATACATATTAAAATTTCTCTTTTGTTAATTGTCTATTTCTATTCTTTGTTCATCTTCTGTAATGGTTTTATGCTTTTTATTTTCAATTCGGATGAAGTGTTTAATGTAAGAATATTTTCCCTTTAGCTACTACTTTGCCATATTTCTTTCAGCTTGTGTGCATCATTTGTTTTGTAATAATCTTTGATTTGCTAATGTTTTGAATTTTTAAAATTGAAGTACAGTGATTTACAATATTATATTAGCTTCAGGTGTACAGCATAGTGTTTCAGTATTTTTATAGATTATACTCCATTAAAACCTATTACAAAATAATGGCTATAATTCCCTGTGCTATACAATATATCCTTGTTGCTTATCTATTTTATACAGAGTAGTTTGTGTCTCTTAATCCCATAGCCCTAACTTGCCCCCTCACCCCTCCCTCTCCCCACTGGTAACCACTAGTTTGTTTTCTATATCAGTGAGTCTGTTTCTGTTTTACGTATACATTTGTTTGTATTATTTTTAAGATTCCATATATAAGTGATATCATACAGTATTTGTCTTTCTCTGTCTGACTTATTTCACTAAGCATAATATTGTCTAGGTCCATCCACACTGCTGCAAATGGCAGAATTTCACTCTTTTCTATGGATAAAGAATATGTGGTATACATACACACACACACACACACACACACACACACATATACAATGGAATATTACTCAGCCATTTTGAACTTTTGCTTGTCAAATCTGTCACCCTCCTTTTATCACTCCTTGTATCATTTTTGCACTTGGGTAGTTATTCCTTGTTCAGATATCAGGTAAACATTCATTCATTTGAGTTTCATCACCATGAGAGCTACCTTATGAGAGATGCTAAAGGAAATTCTTCAAATTGAAATGAAGACACTAACAATACAAAAACAGTATGAAAGTATAAAACTTACTGTAAAGGTAAGAATATTGTCAAATTTAGAATACTCTAATACTGTAATGGCAGTGCATAAATTCCTTTTAACTCTAATATAAAAAGTTAAAAGATCAAATTATTTAAAATAACTATAGTTACAATAATTTGTTACCACATATACAATATATAAAAGATATATATTGTGACATCAATAACATAAAATATGGGGGGAGAAAAATTAAAGTGTAGGCTTTTTGTATACAATCAAAGTTAAGTTGTTATCAACTTAAAATAGACTGTTATAACTATGAGATATTTTATGTAAGCCTCATGGTAATCACAAAGGAAAACCTGTAGAAGATATACAAAAGATAAAGAGAAAGCAATCAAAGCATACCACTACCAAAAAATCATCTAATCACAAAGGAAGACAGCTAAAGAGGAACAAAGGAACTAGAAAACAGTTAGAAAACAATTAAGAAATTGGCAGTAAGAAGTACTTACCTATTAATAATTACCTTTTTTTTTTAACATCTTTAATGGAGTATAATTGCTTTACAATGGTGTGTTAGTTTCTGCTTTATAACAAAGTGAATCAGCTATACGTATACATATATCCCCATATCTCCTCCCTCTTGCATCTCCCTCCCACCCTTCCTATCCCACCCCTCTAGGTGGTCAAAAAGCACTGAGCTGATCTCCCTGTGCTATGCGGCTGCTTCCCACTAGCTATTTTACATTTGGTAGTGTATATATGTCTATGCCACTCTCTCACTTCACCCCAGCTTAGCCTTCCCACTCCCCCTGTCCTCAAGTCCATTCTCTATGTCTCTGTCTTTCCTATTAATAATTACTTTAAATGTAAATGTATTAAAATATTCAATGAAAGGACATAGAATAGCTGAATGGATTAAAAAAACAGGATCCAATATATGTTTCTCAAGAGACTCACTTTAGCTTTAAGGACACACATAAATGGAGAGATGGAAAAACATATACTATGCATTAAAAAAAAAAAGAGAGAGAGAGAGAACAGGAATGCCTATACTTAGATAAAATAGACTAAGTCAAGAGACAAGATACAAAGAAGGTCATTAGATAATAACAAAAGGGTTAATTCATCAAGAGGATATAACAATTGTAAATATATATGCACCCAACATTGGAGCACCTAAAAATATAAAGCAAATATTAATGGAACTGAAGGGTGAAATAAACAGTAATACAATAATAGTAGGGAACTTCAATACCTCATTTTCAACAATGGAAAGATTATCCAGACAGAAAATCAATATGGAAACAGTGGACTTGAACACTATAGACTAAATGGATATAGCAGACATATACAGAACATCCATCCAACAGCAGCAGAATACACACTGTTTTCACATACATATGGAACATTCTCCATGACAGAGTATATGTTAGGCTACAAAACAAGTCTTACCAAATTAAAAAGGTTGAAATCATACCAAGTACCTTTTATGACCACAATGGTATGAAACTAAAAATCAATAACAGGAGGAAAATTGGAAAATTCTCAAATGTGGAAATTAAACAATTCACTCCAGAACAACCAATTGGTAGAAGAAATCAAAATGGGAATAAAAAAATACCTTGAGACAAATGAAAATGGAAACACAGCATACCAAAACTTGTGGGATACAGCAAAAGCAGTTCTAAGAGGGAAATGTACAGCAATAAACACCTACATTAAGAATAAAAGAAAGATCTCAAATAAATAACCTAACATTACACCTCAAAGAACCAGAAAAAGAAGAATAACCTAAGCACAAAGTTAGCAAAAAAAGGAAATAATAAAGATCAGAGTGGAAAAAATAAAATAGAGACTAAAAAAAAGTAGAAAAGATCAACAAACCTAGAGGTTGGATTTGGAAAAGTTAAACAAAGTTGACAAACCTTTAGCCAAACTAAGAATAAAAAAGAGAAGACAAATAAATAAAATTATAAATAAAAGAGGAGATGTTATAATTGATACGACAGAAATACAAAGGATCATAAGACAGTACTATGATTAATTAAACATCAACAAATTAGACAACCTGGAAGAAATGGATAAATTCCTAGAAATATAAAAACCTACTGAACAAATAAAGAAAATGTGGTGTATATGTACAATGGAACATTATTCAGCAATGAAAAAGAAAGAAATCCTGTCTTTGCAACAACATGGATGAACTTGAAGGACATGCTAAGTGATATAATCCAGGCACAGAAAGACAAATATTGCATGATTTCACTTATATTTGGAATCTAAAAGAGTCAAACTTTTAGAAGCAGCAAGTAGAATGGTGGTTACCAGGGGCTGGAGGTTGGGGGAAATGAAAAGTTTCTGTTATGCAGGTTGAATAAGTTCTGGAGATCTAATGTATACCATGGTGACTATAGTTAATAATTCCATATTGTAGGGCTTCCCTGGTGGCGCAGTGGTTGGGAATCTGCCTGCTAATGCAGGGGACGCGGGTTCGAGCCCTGGTCTGGGAGGATCCCACATGCCGCGGAGCGACTGGGCCCGTGAGCCACAACTACTGAGCCTGCGTGTCTGGAGCCTGTGCTCCGCAGCAAGAGAGGCCGCGATAGTGAGAGGCCCACGCACCGCGATGAAGAGTGGCCCCCGCTTGCCACAACTGGAGAAAGCCCTCGCACAGAAACTAAGACCCAACACAGCCAAAAAAATAAATAAATAAATAATAATTAAAAAAAATTAATAATTCCATATTGTATACTTGAAATTTGCTAAGTGAGTAGGCCTTAAATGTTCTCAACCCACATACTCACATACTCGCACACACACACACACACACAAGATAACTATTTGACATGATGGATACGTCAGTTTTATTGTGGTAATCATTTCACAGTGTACACATATATCAAAACATTACATTGTACACTGTAAATATATGTAATTTTTATTTGCCAATTATACCTCAGTAAAGTTGGAAAAAATACACTGGAATTCAGTTTGTTAGTATTTTGTATGAGTCATACATTTATAATCATGAGTGAGACTTGTCTGTAGTTTTCTTTCTCATACTGTTCTTTTCAGGCTTTTGTACTTCATCCAATGATTTTGTAGCTTTTCATTTGTTTCCATGTTGTGGAATAATTTATCTATTAAGACATTTTCTGTACCTTGTGTTTGAACCCTGGATCAGGCATATACTAGTTTTATAAACTCTCTCTAGGCCTCAGTTTCTTCTTTTTTTTGTAAAACTCGGAAAACACAATTCCTATCTTAAGGTTGTTGTGAGGATTGAAGAGATAAGGCATGTAAGTCACTTAGTGCAATCTCAAGCAGATAGTAAGTGCCTAATAAATGTAACTATTAAATGTAATCATAATTTTTAACACACTGGTATGGTCCTAGAGTGCTGAAGTTGTTTGAAAGATAAATCTTAGAAACTTTCTCTTTATTTCTTGATTATTAACTAAGATTCAAGAACTTTTTCTTGAGTCTATTCATTGGATTAATAAATTTGGGTCTATTTTGGTTTCAATTTTTCCAGGAAATCATCAATTTCATTGTTTTCCAAAAGTTTTAGTACACCATTTTGCATAATATTTACTTGTGGTTTCTTTTAAAATATCTTTAAAATTTGTTAAGTCCATTTTTAAAATTCTCTTAAGTTATCCAGAGGTATTTTATTCACTTTTTTCCAAAAGAGTTACCTTTTAAAATTTATTTATCAATTCTGCCATCAGTTGCATTTAAGTGTCTAGGGTGGCAGCATGTGTTACTTATCAAAGTAAATGGAATCGAACATGCACAATGTTAGAGGTCACAAATGGGGCAGTTAGGTTCCCTTGATGTCTTCCACCCCTCTTTTATCCAGTCTACGCTTATACCCTTTAAATTGAATATCTAAGGAGTAATCGAATAGATCAGTCTTTAGTAAGTACTTTGAACGTTTACATTTTTTGAAAAGAATTTAAAACAGACCTTTACTTTTATTATTCTTGAACTTTAGGGCAGCATGAACACATTCAGAATAAGGTGGTATTATGAGCATTATAAATAAATAAATATTTAGCTACTAGAGTTCCTTTGTAAAATGTGTTAGTATGTTTGTGTGTGTGTGTGTGTTTCCCCCACATCTCAGCCTTCAAAATCCATTAAGTTTGACACCAAATTAACCTACCTACTGCCTGAATCAT
This sequence comes from Balaenoptera acutorostrata, assembly GCF_949987535.1. Taxonomy (NCBI): domain Eukaryota; kingdom Metazoa; phylum Chordata; class Mammalia; order Artiodactyla; family Balaenopteridae; genus Balaenoptera; species Balaenoptera acutorostrata. Next base: position 95,799,378 of record NC_080064.1, on the reverse strand, counting down.
TTCACCAGAGTCTTGACTAGAAGTATGTTATGAATATCGGGAATGGATGCTGAGCGTGTGTGCCTGGGTGAGTTGCAGTTGCCTGCAATGTAGGGTACAACCACCTTGTAGACGGAGCTGGTAATTGTGCTGCATAAGACAATGAAAACTCCCCATCTTTGCTAAGATTCCTGATATACTCTTGTCAAGGACATGCTGATGATCCTATTTATAACCCTGGAATCTGTGCTGAGCCAAGTTCTCCAGACAGTGAGAAATGTATTTCAGATGCCTTTTTGTGCTGACTGTCATTTAGAATAATTTCTCCATCTATACTTAAAAAAATTTTCCAAGAACCTGACAGATGGAATAAATATCAAATGCCAAATTACAGTGTTTCTATCTAATTGAGGCCATCACCCAACTGCGTTCCCAAATGATGGACAGAGCAGTTATTGTTTTATATGTATTTGTTTTTCTAATTCCTCTTGCTGAGCAGTGAAGCTCTTTTGATTGTTTTTTTTTTTTTAAAGATTTATTTACTGATTGATTGATTGATTGCTATGTTGGGTCTTCGTTGCTGTGCTAGGGCTTTCTCCAGTTGCGGCGAGCGGGGGCCACTCTTCATCGCAGTGTGCGGGCCTCTCACTATCGTGGCCTCTCTTGTTGCGGAGCACAGGCTCCAGACGCGCAGGCTCAGTAGCTGTGGCTCATGGGCCTAGTTGCTCCGCAGCATGTGGGATCTTCCCAGACCAGGGCTCGAACCCGTGTCCCCTGCATTAGCAGGCAGATTGTCAACCACTGCGCCACCAGGGAAGCCCCTTTTGATTGTTTTAATTGAATAGTCAATATTATACACTGGGAAGCATATGCACTATTGTTTCTCAAGTGTACTTATTCCTATTTTACCTTTTTACTTTAATTTTTGGTTCTCAATTTAAATATATAGGGAGCTTCACTTTGTTATAAAGCAGAAAATAACACACCATTGCAAAGCAATTATACTCCAATAAAGATGTTAAAAATATATATAAAGGGAGAAAATACGCCAGCCCTATTGTTGCATATTTCCCTCCTCATATTCTAGCCTATCAAGCATGATGCTAACATTCTCATGTGCCTATTTTCATTATCAAATCCAAATCTAAACTGTAAAGCTTCAGAGTCACTAAGACTGTAAAATACAGTCTCCAGGATAGCTGAGCATTGTGGCTAAGTAGGTGATATTCAAATGCCTCTTCATTTTTTGAGCTGCATGAAGCTATATAGAAAAATTTATATGCTTGGCTTTTCTTATTTAATTTCTCAACATCTAGTTTCTGAGAAATAAAAGCAAAGGAACAATAAAAATAATAAGCCCATGGGGGTAAGAAAAAGAGAGGAAATGTTTGAAACTCAGAAGCAAAAGCATCTTTTTGCTACTTGCAGTATTTTACTGCCCCCCAAGCATTTTATAAGCGATTTCAGGAACAGAACTTCAGCCCATTTACATTCATAACCAGAATTCAAAGGGAGAATGTAATACATATAATTTCACTAAATATTTGTTTCTCAAACCATGGGTGTTGGTACTTTAGCTCAGAACTAGCTTTATGCACATTGGGAAGTGGGCACCATTTTTGATTTACACTTAATCTTTGCTTTGATTTTCAAATACCAGAGATTGAAGTTAATATATTTCCCATGTCCTGAATCTCCTTAAAGCTTTAGAGCCTCAAATACTTTAACATTTATATATAAACATTCCAAACCTTATATAACATTTATATAAACCTGTCCAATACAATAGCACTAGCCACACATGGCTATTTAAATTAATTAGAATTGAAATTTATTTTCTCAGTCACTCTAGCTACATTTCAAATGATCAACAGCCACACGTGGGGCTTCCCTGGTGGCGCAGTGGTTGAGAGTCTGCCTGCCGATGCAGGGGACACGGGTTCGAGCCCTGGTCTGGGAAGATCCCACATGCCGCGGAGCAACTAAGCCCGTGCACCACAACTACTGAGCCTGCGCGTCTGGAGCCGTGCTCTGCAACGAGAGGCCATGACAGTGAGAGGCCCGCGCACCGCGATGAAGAGTGGCCCCCGCTGGCCACAACTGGAGAAAGCCCTCGCACAGAAATGAAGACCCAACACAGTCAAAAATAAATAAATAAATAAATAAATTTATTAAAAAAAAAAAAAAGCCACATGTGACTACCATATTGGACAATGCGGATATAGCTCACTCCTACCATCACAGGAAGTTCTCTTGGACAGCATTTGGTGCATATTAGGTGTTTAACGATGTTTACTCATTACCCTCCTTATATCTTATTCCTCTAGGGCATGGTTCACAGAAACGAGAAGGATAACAATTCTGAATTAATTTCAGATTAACTAATTGAGCTTATTCTTACCCTCAAGATTCATTTTCAGCAACATCTGCACTTAATACATCTACCTTTGTTACCTACTGAAAAGTTTGGAGTTTCAGGCCGGGATAAGGAGAAGCTGACTTACCTTGTAGCAAGCTAAGAAAGGTGATTTGTGGGGGAAGGTGAGGCTTCACGGGTGCTGGTTAAATCCGAGTCATCGCTGTTGTCTGCCTAATTTCATAGGCAATTTAGCAATGTGGCAAATTCACTCACTCTACAACTGCAAAGTAAATATATTTTCTTTCTTTTACCTATAACTGATCTAGTCTTCCTGGTGATCCCCACTCACTGTGGAGCAGGGGGAAAACGGTCCTCAATGGTTTTAAATTTAGCCTGAACCAAAGATGTAAGCAGCCCTTTAGGTAATTTTCAGTCTTCCTCTGTGCAATAATTGCTTACTTAGTCATATTTTCACTTCTACCTCCTCTTTGAAGGCGGGTAAGTGCAAGATAGATGACACTTGGGTACATTTGCAGGTGTGGGGTGGGTTATGTAAACTTAGGGTAGCAGAGAGGGTAGTTGGGGTGCCCTGGGGTTAGGTTGACTTGGCCCTCGCCTGATATCTGGTGCAAATGTTTGAGGCCAGTGAATTCACAGGTACTCCTGCTCTCCTCTGTCAGGGTCTGTACTCAGTTCCAGCTGGTTGACCTCACCCCAGCTCTTGAGGTCCACCTTCTGGGTTTCTTCCATATCCTCTATCTGGCCCCCTGGCCTAGGTGGCTTATTCTACAAATGCACCATGGTAAGAGAACAGAACTTCACATTTATTAAGACTGGAAACTTCTAGAAGCAACATGTATTCATTCAATCTGCAAAGGAAAAGTTAGACTGGGGAGTCTAGAGCTCTCTCATTTACAAAAGAATCTACACAATTTACATAATGGTACGTCAGTTGGCGCAAGATGGTGATTACATTTACAGTTTAAATGAACAACTTTTGTTTCTTATAATGAGCACCTATACACAATATGTTTTACAAATTTGTGGTTATCATGTACTTTGCAGTAGAGGGTTCATTCCTAGAGGATTAAACAAAAGGCCTTTTGCTTCTCCACAAACATAACAGGTGATGGAGTTTGTTCAAATTCACATTTTTTCCTCACCTGCCTAGTCTCTTAAAAGGGCTCTTTGTTCCTCTGCTCCTATAGGCATGGGATACAAGTATTGCTTAGTATTCTATTCGTTAACTTCTGAGAATACAGTTGACACACTACCTTGAGAGCTTAAAGTGTCTATGACAAAAGGATTCTTTTCCTTATGTTTTTTCATTAAATATCACTCATTTCAGTCTTTTAATTTTAACACAGACTGAATCAAAGAATAAATGTTTTATTGTTTTTTCCATATTGTCCAGGTCTCCCATCCCTAACTGCCTTCCCTCATCCAACCACCATCCTCCAATCACTAGGAGGGAAGGACTTCTCTTTTTCTTCCTCTACTTCATGGCCTCCTTGGTCCAACTGCAGTTTTGTGGCTAAGCTTTTGTGGAGAAGAATCCTAAACATGACTGGAGAAACCCTATGATCTAGGCTTTCCAGGTTTGGTTCTTGATATCTTAGAGGAATTTAAAACATCTTCTGACAAGGCCTTGCTTGGACATAGAGAGGATGTCTAAATTCTTTTAGCATGACTGCTGTATTCTTCCCTGGGTCTTTTATGACTTGATGTCAAAAGTGGACAAAGTGAAACATTTTGGAGGAGGTAAAATTTGCCAGTTTAAGATTTGCTAAAATATCACTCTTATTACAATAAATGCTGGAGACATTTGATCTTGAAGACCATTTCTTAATCCCTCTCAATAACTGCGTGGATTTCCATTGGAACTGTGTGTGCCAAGAAAGGTTGTGCATTTGATGCAGATGGTCCTTTTGCCCTCATAGTTTAATTACATGTAGGGCAGCTTGGAAGAAGGAAATATCACTTGGGAGATGTGAGGGAGTCCCAGGTCCACTTTACAGACTGATGATCATTTTGGGTACCCTGAAGATGTTTTTATCCTCAACTTCTTTGAAATGTCAGCTTCCAGAGTGATTTATATTAATAAGAGTAGAGGAAAAAGAATAACCAGAAGTAGCGAGTACAGCATATTTCTAATTTATGATAGCAGTAGGAAGACTATACGTCTGAGTAATCTTAAGCATTCATACTAACTTTGGCACTCTTTTAATTGTTGATTAATTAGAAGACCTTTAGTTAACTAAACTGACTCAAACTCATTATTTCCTCCAGTGTTAGAGTCTTCAAATAGGAGCCAGTTTTGAAGAGCGCATCTGTGGCCATCCTGGAACAGTAAGATAATCCTGGAGTAAGTAATACACTCTTTCTGCTATGTTTTCTGAATACTTTAGTTTGGGAGTATATGTGTCTAGAATATTTATAGGTGATGACATGTGTCACAGAGATTGAGCTACTTGACCCTGTGACAGAATCAAAACTCAAATTCACAATTCATTAATCATGTGGAATAATTCAACTTTGGGTTGCTCTTGGATTCCTGCTTATTCAGAAGCTGTTGAATATTACTGATAGCTATGAATTATAAACTGGTTTGATTTTTTTTTATTATTAACCTGTGTGTGTACACGAGTGAAATAATAAACCATTTATAGCTGGACGAGATGCCAACAATCATCTCCCTGAGCCACTTTTTAGATGGGGCTGTTGATGACCGAGTAGTTAAATAAGAGGCCAGGAAGAAACAGAGCCAGGACTAAAATCCAGATTCCTCGACAGTTGTTGAGTCTCAGTTCATTTATTCCTTTCCCTCATTTGGTGTTCTAACTTCACTTGTTCTTTTATCCATCCATTCACTCTTGTGCTCTTTGTATTGAATCCTGACCGTATATGAGTTTACGTCCTGTAATTAATCATTGGTAAACTGAGTGTGAGTTTGCAAAACATTTCTAAAGCCTTGCACTGGGGCACTCTCCCAACTCAACGCATACAGGCAAAAGGATGGACATTCTTATGTTAAAGTATGAGTGTAAATTGCTGAACTCTTTACCCTAGAAATGCAGCAAAAAGGCTCTCGCATGATGTCTGACCTCTTTTGAAGCCCAAGGAGTTGGTCAAGTCATTCTGCTCAGTCATGAGGGCAATAGGCGAGGCCCTTCCTGAATGTCACCTGACCCGAAGGGCTGCGTGACTCAGTGCTGGCTGATCTCTGCTCCTCCACGTGTGATTCCCCACCTTTGGACAAAGCAGAGAGGAGGCCAGCTTCAAAGCCTCTCTCGGCCTGTGGAAAAGCACAGTCTGGAGTGGGGCAGCTCCCAAGCCCACCACATGAATGTTCCTTTTGCTTGGCTCATGGTCAAGCAACAGCAGAAAAACAGGTTAAGAGTGAATAATGGGTTAGCCTGGCTATTGGAGTTTGTCAGCAGACAGAGAGAGGTCTGGTCTGGAGTGCTCCAGGGGAGGCCATGAGGCTTGCAGTTGGGGGTCTATTTTCCAGGCCAATTTGCTACCCTAAGCAGGGATGCTTTATTGATTCCTATCTGGAATAGGTCTAAGGGAATGGTTTTAAACAGACCCTTGATTCTTTCCTTTGTGCCACTGTAAGATCACTTAATTACTATTCAACTGCAGTGTTGCAGGCTGGTCATCTCTCCTGTGGGTTTAAATGGACAGAAATTTGAGATGGCTGAAAAGGCCAAAATGTTATTATTAATTTCATTACTGATAGCAGCAGCAGCAGTAATAGGAACAAAGAAATGTAACACAGTATAAAATGAAGGATGCTGGGGGAGAAGCTCCATCTAGAAATGTCCAAACTAACCCAGGCTATGTATATTCAGTTGCTGCAGTCCAGGTGAGCGCTCAGCTGGCTTGCTTTTGCTGCCCTTTTAAGGAAATCTGGCCTGATGTTAACTCTAAGGTGCCCATTTTCTCCTCTCTCCCTCATTTTGAAAATTTAAACTTATCCAAGGTGGTAAAAATTACCCCCTCATGAGACAGGGTAATGAATATATAATATTGGTTTTTTAAAAAAATTGAAGTATAGTTGATTTACAATGTTGTGTTAGTTTCAGATGTACAGCAAAGTGATTCAGATATATATAATACATATTCTTTTTCAGATTCTTTTCCATTATAGGTTATTATAAGATAGTGAACATAGTTCCCTGTGTTTTACAGTAAGAACTTGTTGTTTATTTTATATATATTAGTGTGTATCTATTAATCCCAAACTCCTAATTTACCCCTCCCCCTACTTTCCCTTTGGTAACCATGAGTTTGTTTTCTGTGAGTCTATTTCTGTTTTGTAAATACGGTCATTTGTATCATTGTTTTAGATTCCACATATAAGTGATATCATATGATATAAAATTGGGTTTTAAGCATGCTAAAATTCTGTACTAACCCTTGTGCTGAGACAGTGAGGTCTGGAGGTGTCTATTACAAGGAGGGCAGGAGTTAGAAGCTCCCAAATGATGACTCTGGAGAAAGAGAATTACTTAGGAAACACATTTTATATGCTTGGAGGAAAAGAGGAAGTCAAGAATGAGTGAATCAGTGTAAAGGAAGGGGCAGGAGTGGAATGAGGGAGAGAAGAGTGGCTTCCGGCCTTTTCTGAATGCCCCAGAAAGAGGCGGTTTTCCAGAGATTTGTGTGACTAGGGTGAAATACAGAAAAACCAAAACTCAGAATAGACTTAGGGCCTAGATAATAAAGACTGTTCCTATAGTGGCCAGGTGGTTAAATGAAATAGCTCTGACATCAGCATGGAAATAACAGTAAAGGTGGATGAACAAGGCAAACCTGCCCTGCCTAACCCTCTCTTTCCTTCACTTCACATCCTCCTCTATATTCCCATAGCGTCTTTTGTGTACCTCAGTTATTAGAGGGTATTATACTTAATTCTAGTCATAAAGTACAGTATTAAGGGCTCCAGAGTCTCATGGTCTGGGTTCAAATTCCAGCTGTGGCTCTTACATGTTGATTTCTAAACACTATTGCCTATTAAAAGGAGCCAGAGGGAATTCTCTGGTGGTCCAGTGGTTAGGACTTCACGCTTTCACTGCTGAGGACCCGGGTTCAATCCCTGGTCGGGGAACTTAAAAAAAAGGAACCAGAATTCCTTGGAGAAATGGTCCCTACGGGAAGCCCAATTTGGAAAACATTTGCACATTAAAAAAATAATTATGGTACTAAATTATAATATATTGATTTTTAAAAAAGAATCAGTTGTTCCATAGCAATGCTCCAAAGAGTATGCAAGAAGTAGAAAGAGAAATTTGTGTTTTTGTTCCAGAATGACAGCTGAAGATTTTAGAAGAAGTTATAGAATCAGGAAAAATCTCTGTTTTGCACCAACAATATAATAAATTATTCAGACAAGCATCATCAATGGATAGTGAAACTACTGGATAAAAGGTTTCTGGAGGACAGAATATAGTGTTTGAAAACATCATCCTGCACTTAAAAATTACAATGGGAAAAATGTACTTTTGCAATGGAGATATTTGCTGGACATGAATTTAACCAAGGGATCTAAATTAGCATGTCCAGTATTGGGCCAAACTGATATTAGGCACCTGATGTGATATAAAATGAAGTATACAACATTATGTATGTAAAATTCTCACTAAAATAAGGAAATAATCAGCCAGATCCAAAACTGTAGGGCATTCTCCTAAACAACTGGCCTAGGCTGTGTAAAAATGTCAATGTCATGAAAGATTAAGGAAAAAAAACAGGAGGACTATTCTAGATTAAAGGAAACAAACTGAAGAAACATGATAACCAAAGCAATGCATGATCTTTGACTGAAACATAATTTGGGGGGGAAATTCCCCAGCTATCTAGGATATTTCCGAAAGGCTTTCATCCTTGCAATATTCTTTCAACTTTTCTGTATGTTTGAAAATTTCCAAAATAAAATAAAATAATTTCCCAACTTTGGGCAAGTTTGCTAACCTCACTAAGACTATCTCCTTTCCTGTAATGACAGTAAAAACCTCAAAAGATTGCCTTACTTAGTATCTCACTTGCAAAGAGCACATAGTAAATGTTCAATAAATAGTGGTTGTATAATTCTGGATTATTAGTGGAGTATGAGTTGATAAGTACAGGGACTAGTTCTTTTTCATCTGAATTCCCCAGGGCTTGGCACATGGTAGGCTCAATAAATGTTTCTTGATTTAAGAAATGAAATAGGGGCTTCCCTGGTTGCACAGTAGTTGAGAATCTTCCTGCTAATGCAGGGGACACGGGTTCGAGCCCTGGTCTGGGAAGATCCCACATGCCACGGAGCAACTAGGCCCGTGAGCCACAATTACTGAGCCTGCGCGTCTGGAGCCTGTGCTCTGCAACAAGAGAGGCCGCGATAGTGAGAGGCCCGCGCACCACGATGAAGAGTGGCCCCCGCTTGCCACAACTAGAGAAAGCCCTCGCACAGAACCGAAGACCCAGCACAGCCAAAAAAAAAAAAAACGCACATGAGTTTTAAAAAAATAAAAATAAAATAAATAAAATAAAATAATAAAAAAAAGAAATGAAATAAAACTATGAATAAAATCATATTAAAATTTTGGTTTTAAATGGAGGATACCACAATAACATTTGAAGAGATCTCACTGTAATAACCTACTTGGCATATGGTTTGTACCACCAGATTGCTATTCCACTGGAATAGTTTCTTGTATTTCTGAAACGGCTGACTGCGCATTTCTATACTATAAGACAGAGATTCTCAACTTTGGCATCCATAAGAATCAGCCGGGAGGCTTGTGAAAACACAGGTTTCTGGGCCTCAGCACCATAGGTTCTGACTCCATAGATCTGGAGTGAGGTCTGAGAAGCTGCATTTCTAACAAGTTCTCAGGTGATGCTAATGCTAACACTGCTGGTCCAGAAAGTACGCTTTGAGAACCGCTGCTGATGAGGAGCTCATGGAGTAGGAGGAGCCCAGGAAACAGGGAGATGCTGTACCTCCCCAAGCAGACTCTTTGCAAAAAAGCCCCCTTGATGCACATGAATGGCATTTTTGGGAAAGTAACCCAAGAAGTGAAAGGGGCTGGTTCCTATCATCCCATCAATATCCCCCTGAAGTAAAATGATCTTTCCTCAACATTTAGACAATAACATTGTGTAGAGGGAGCATGAGTTTTAAATTTATTTATTTATTTATTTTTGGCCGCATTTGCTCTTTGTTGCTGTGTGCGGGCTTTCTCTAGCTGTGGCGGCGAGCAGGGGCTACTCTTTGCTGCAGTGCGCAGGCTTCTCATTGCGGTGGCTTCTTTTGTTGTGGAGCACAGGCTCTAGGCACGCGAGCTTCAGTAGTTGTGGCGCGCAGGCTCAGTAGTTGTGGCTCGCGGGCTCTAGAGCACAGGTTCAGTAGTTGTGGCGCATGGGCTTAGTTGCTCCGCGGCATGTGGGATCTTCTCAGACCAGGGCTCGAACCCGTGTCCCCTGCATTGGCAGGCGGATTCTTAATTACTGCACCACCAGGGAAGTCCCGGGGGCATGAGTTTTAAAGATCTACAAAATGATTATGTATGATATGTATGATATATATATATGATAATGATATGTATGATACAGCTTCATCACATAAATGTATGCATACATATTCATAAATGTATACATAAAATCTAACATCTTCCTAGTTTGAGCCTTTATGAAGCAAAATAGCAATGAGACAGAAAGAGAGAGAGAGAGAGAGAAACATCATTCCTGACTACTTTAGTTGGGATTATCCCTGGCATTAATGTACAATTCAACAGAGAAAGAAAACCGGGCCCAGGGAGGTTAGTAAATGATGTGGCCCAGATTGTAGCAAAACTGGACTAGGATGCCACGTGTTCGGGTCTACAACTAGGTCATACTGCCTTGCTGCAGTTCCTGCAGGGTGATGCTTCTTTGCTTCCTTTTCCAGCCCTCCTTCAGCACATGGAATAGAAATGCTGCCCTACTTATTTTTCTTCAACCTGCAGGTCTTTGAGTGGAGTTTCATTACATAAAACTTATGTAATCTAGAAATTCAATTCTTGCTGAAAATGCAATGATGAGAGTAATAAGATTTTGATCCAGAATTTTCTAAAGGAATAACCTTTATGAATTTTAATACCTGAACTTACTATCCCTCAAAAAAAGGGAAAATCACATTTTTGGAGTCTTATAAGACAATTCTAACTTTAACTTCTCTTTTCTTGCTGTTTGTAACAATGACTTTTCTTCTTAAGGTTGGTCACCTGTGAGCAATAGAGCAGAGAAACAAAGATTAGTCTTTATAATTAATACACACAGTCTCTAGAACCCCTTTAAGCTCCTGGTTCTCCTAGGAGGAAAATGTCCTTTGCATCTCTTAAGAGGATCATGTGTGCCAATCTGGCTATTTTACATTCTTTTCTATGAGCCATAATCTTTATTTTCCATACACTAGTATTTTCTAAGCAAAATGTAATAAAAATCATGAAAGAGTAAATAAGAAATAGGACAGTCATTTCATATTAAAGCAAGTGCCTACCCTGACTGTTTTAATGCACGGAAATGCCCCCTCCAAATCCCGGGAGATTCTGAGAATGTGAAACATCCTCCATGGTATGTCTTTGGAATCTGAACAGGCAGAGACCTTCCAGGGCTGAGGGGCTATCATTAATAGTTATATAGATTAAATATATATTCCTCTAAACTTTGCAACACAATTACAACCACAAACTCCTTTTTCAGCTCCTTAATGTAGCCACTGCACAATAAGGGTAACTATGTAAGTTGACCACTTAGCTCACATGCTAATTTCATTACCTCTGGTGACTCCTCATTGCATATTGAATAACAAACATTTCTACAGCCATTACTAAGTGCCAGGCAGACTTAAGCACTTCCACATGTTAAGTCATTTAATACTTGCAACAGAACAGAAAGGCTAAGTAACTTGCCCAGGGTCACCTAGAGCCAGGATTCACACTTGGGAAGTCTGGCTCTAGATCTCATGCTTTTAGTTGCTACTCAGTACTGGGGGGAAGCCGTGTGGATTTTCATTTAGACTTCCACTAACTCCCTCAAGCCCCTAATGCTGCAGTCATATGGATTTACTTATTCTGGCCTAGATGGATCTTGGCACAGATCGCTGTGACTTGAGACAATAGGCCTTCTTACTTTTGTACACATACTTACACACATCATTCTGCAAAGTCCTCTTTATTGAGAGCTCAGATAAAGTCCTATCGTTTCTGAGAAGTCTTCAAGTAACATTAGATCTCTCCTTTTGGCCGTCCAGAAGCATTATTGTTAGTGCCGCTGTCATCATACCTATTGGAATTGTTTACATTTTTGTCTTCCTGAGTAAATAGTGAGGTCCTAGGGGTCAGGGTCTTTTCTTTTCTACCTCTATAGCCCTCTCAGCACCAAGCACAGAGCAGGCATTTACTAGAACACCAAACTGAAGGCAAATATGGTGTATGAATATTCGCCATGTAATTGTTCACATTTTCCTGTGAAGACTCTCTATGTGCATGTAACCATTTGTCTATGATTGCGTTTAGTTATTGTTCTGGGTGTATGTGCTTTTCATGATGAGGGCAAAATGCAGAGGAAATGTCAAATACAATCCCACGTCCAATGTGGAGGCTAAGGAGTCCTCCATAGATCATCACCTGCGTCTTAGGGTAACTCCTAAAATAATGAAAGAAATTTAGGACTTCCCTGGTGGCTCAGTGGTTAAGAATCTGCCTGCCAATGCAGGAACTAAGGGTTCGAGCCCTGGTCCGGGAAGATCCAACATGCCACAGAGCAACTAAGCCCGTGCACCACAAATACTGAGCCTGCACTCTAGAGCCCATGAGCCACATCTACTGAGCCTTCATGTCGCAACTACTGAAGCCTGCATGCCTAGAGCCCATGCTCTGCAACAAGAGAAGCCACTGCAATGAGAAGCCCACGCACCGCAATGAAGAGTATCCCCCGTTCACCACAACTAGAGAGAAAAGACTGCATGCAACAAAGACCCAACGCAACCAAAAATAAATAAATAAATTTATTTAAAAAAAAAAGAAATTTCAATAATTCTTGGGAAATCCTGTAGTGCTTCCTCCCCATACCAACCACTGGAAATTTCCCTGGGCTACCTTCTGCAGTTGTATACGCCATGGTTCCCCTCGTGATCTCCTTGGAAAGGACTCAGTCATTTCTTTGTATTCATTATGCTTAATATGGCAGGTGCCTAAAATATAACTATGTAATGTTGATGGTAGTGATAATGTCAAGATGGTATCATCAAACACTGGAACATTCTGTTTATAAAAAGACTTACATTTATTGAATGAAAGAATGCATACCCCTATATGGAGACTTAGAGATCATCTTATTCTAACTCATTATTTCATTGATGGGGAATCTGATGTCCAAAGATTTAAGCCTTGCCAGTTGTCCAAAGGCTGACTAGTGATGAAACTGGGATTTGAACCTGGTCATTTTGCCTCATCACCCAATGGCACTTGTTCTCATCTACATAGTAAAATTTAGGCTTTTGTAAGAAAATGAGGATTTCTTTTAAAATGTATCTAACTACATAGACTAACTATATGATCAAGGAACTGTGTGATGGAATTTTCTAGATAGCCCCCTGGCCCCCCCCAAATTACTCTTCTTTCAGCTTTCTACCAAAACTTTGGGAAATTTATCAGCCCATTTCACTGCCTAACTAGTATATTCTGAACTTAACTGAATCTTTCTTCAATAATTTAGAATCTCGCTGGGTAAGAAAACTACAATTTGAAAAGATACATCACCCCAATATTCATTGCAGCACTATTTACAATAGCCAAGACATGGAAGCAATCTAAATGTCCATCAACAGAGGAATGGATAAAGAAGATGTGGTACATACACACAATGGAATATTACTCTGCCATAAAAAAGAATGAAATAATGTCATTTGCAGAAACCTGGGTGGACTTAGAGATTGTCATACTGAGTGAAGTAAGTCAGACAGAGAAAGACAAATATCATATGATATTGCTTATATATGGAATATAAGAAAATGGTACAAATGAACTTATTTACAAAACAGAAATAGCATCACAGATGTAGAAAACAAACTTATGGTTACCAGGAGGTAAGGGGGGTGGATAAATTGGGAGATTGGGATTGATATACACACTACTATATATAAAATAGATAACTAATAAGGACCTACTGTATAGCACGGGGAACTCTACTCAATACTCTGTAATGGGCTATATGGGAAAAGAATCTAAAAAGACTGGATATATGTTTATGTATAACAGATTCACTTTTCTGTACAGCAGAAGCTAACACGACATTGTAAATCAACTATTCTCCAATAAAAATTTTTTTAAAAATTAGAATTTCACAGTGCCTTGGGCTCATTTCAGCAATCCCTGCATAACAGTGTAATAAAATAGGTTTAGGAAGTTGGGCTAAATATTGTATTACCTCATGACATACCTTACGGATTAAAAACAATCATAGGTCCTAGTTGTTCTGTCACTATTTGATTATTGTTCCTACACATCTAGTATGAGATGGTAGCAAAGGATTGGGGGATGGAAGAGGAGTAATCATGTAATTCAAAATTCTAATCAATTGGGTTCCAACTAGTTTAAACTTTGGAAATTTTCTATAATTCATGTATTGCAGAGTAACCCCAGATGTAGACGCATGCAAAGTAAAATAAATATATGTGGGGCTTCCCTGGTGGTGCAGTGGTTAAGAATCCACCTGCCAATGCAGGGGACACAGGTTCAAGCCTTGGTCTGGGAAGATCCCACATGCCGTAGAGCAACTAAGCCCATGTGCCACAACTACTGAGCCTTTGCTCTAGAGCCCGCGAGCCGTGGCTACTGAGCCCACGCACCACAACTACTGAAGCCTGCATGCCTAGAACCTGTGCTCCCCAACAAGAGAAGCCACCAGAATGAGAAGCCTGCGCACTGCAACGAAGAGTAGCCCCTGCTCGCCACAACTAAAGAAAGCTCACGTGCAGCAGCAAAGACCCAACGCGGCCAAAAATAAATAAAAATAAAATAAATTTATAAATAAATAAATATATGTGAAATTTTGTAGTAGAAAGAACAGATGTTTTGGAGTCAAACAGGCCTGGCTTTGAATCCCAGCTCTGCACACTGTCTGTAAGATGAAGATCTGGTTATTTAACTTCTATGAATCTCATTTTTTTTCATATACAATGGAGATAATAAGAACTTTCTCATAGAGTTGTGCAGATTAAATCAAATGCTCAGTTCATGCTAGGCATTCTATATATTTTGGTTCCTTCACTTAATCTTCCCAGTAAAAGAGAAGGTAGATTTATAACATAATGCCATATACTATAAATGATAGTAAAATATAACTTTAGTTATATATGATAACATATATAACTAATGGCTCGAGTGCTAATTAGATTAACATTGCTTGGTGAAAAAATTTTAAGGGAATCAGGAAGACTCTTAGACATTTATAGAGATAAGATGAAATGTTAATGGGATATCTTTTTAGTTCCATTAATACTGTCATTCTTGATTACAAATGATGAATCTTACAGAATGGGATATATTGAGCTAAGTTGATTCTACTTAAATTTTCCTTAGCAGACTTGAGACGCTGCCCTTGGGGGCAATTGTGAGCTGCCAGTTCAAGTTTTAAAGCAACTAAATGAAATGAAGGGCGAAGTATATTTTTACTAACAGGCACAACTCTCCCATCTTCTTGTGACCTTCCCTCTGTGAGTTGCTTCTCTCTGGGGAGATGTTGGAGGGGCAGGATTCCAGCTTGGGGGAGAAGGGGCGTCCTTGGCAGAAGCCTGCTCTGTCCTGGATCAGCTGAGTGGATTCCTCTGCAGGAGAGAGGGGAGTCCGTTTCTATGACGATCCACAGCTGCTCTGCCAAGACTGCCGGCCGAGGTGCTGGCAGTGCTAATTGGTATGCGGACATCCGTTCATTAGACTTTGACCTAGAATTACCATCATCTTTCACAAGGTAGGCAATGAATCATTGTTTTAGGCCCTTGCTTTGTCTCCTTCAGCCTAGGTTTGATTTGTATCAGAAATGCAGTCTCTGTAGGTCATTACCCATCTCAGCCAGGAAGGTTCCTGAAGGGTAACTTTTTTTAACAGGCTAAGGTTTTGCTGGAAACAGAGTATTAGTTAACAGTCTAAGAGCTCAGAGGGAACTGATTGTAACCCAGCTCTGCCACTCAGTGGCTCTGTGATCTTAGGTAAACTGCTTGACTCCTTTAAGTTAGTGATCTCATCTGTAAAATGGGGCTAACAAGATTTCTATCCTCACAGGATTAGCCATGGGGTGTGGGCAGGGATGAAGTGGAGAGAATCTCTGATGCCCGTGTTGGCACCTGGGATGAGAAAGTGCAACTACATGGATGGATACCTAGATGGCTGGCACGTGAGTTCCACTCACTTGTGGTCCATCTAGACCATCTGGTTCTTCCCATTAAGGTTGCAGCCTTAGTAATTCAGTTTATTTCCCTTCGTCCTTTACCCTCCTTGACTTTGAGAATACTGAAAAGCTGCGAAGAAATCTATAACAACAAAATACCAATGTGAATTCAAATTACTTCTCTCAGTAATCGATCAAAAAGTTCATTTTATGTTACTGTTTAACTCTTATTTTATACTCTAATCTTACTCCTAGAATTCTAGAGAGAGAACTAACTACAGATGTTGAGTGCTTTCTTTGGTTAGCTTGAGATGGAATACTAAGAGGAGGTGAAGTTCAGGTGTATCCTAATAGAAGAAAAACCAATGACGGAGACTAAAGATTTATTGAGCACACAATATATGCCAGTTACTGTGGACATAGAGACAGTAATACAAAAACTGGGGCTGTGAAACATGTTCTTCTAGTTCTATCAAGGTCACATAACAATTGTAAAGAACTAGGGCAGATTTGAGTCCCGGCGCTTCCACTCTGCAATGCTAACTTCTCTGAGCCTCCTTTTTATAATCTACAAAATTAGACAATGCTTATAATGCTTAGCACAGGATATGGGACTCTTAGTAAATAACAGCACTTAAAAAAAAATCTATGCATCATATGAGAACATTGTTATTGGAATTCAGGTATGAAGCCACTGGAAATGAGAGCTTAAGTTCCTCCAGGGAACTTTTTAGAGTGAAATGGGAATTCAGCATCACTAATTTCCCATGGACCATTTCCAAAGGGACAGTATAATGGTAGAACAATTCCCAAGTGGGATTTTACTGATGTAAAACAACTGGACATAAACATAGAAAAAATCTTTGGAAGTTTCTATATTTAAAAAAATGTAGTGCAAATACCCAAATAAAGTTTAGGGTTTTTCTCTATAGTTATAGTGTGACTTTGAATGAAACCAATTAATTCTCACTGTGTCCATCAAAAATATCACTGTCTCACTGATTCTGGAGCCAACACTGTCCCAACCATGACTCACTGGAAGCAATTGTACAAGTGGAGGGATTTTGTCTTTCTGCATTGTTGTTACAACTATTGATTTTTCTCTGTGAACATGGATCCTTGTCTTCTCAAAGGACACTTTCTCTTATCCTAATATTCAAACTACCTAAATGTCAAATGTATTTTTTTTTTGTCCAGCTGCATTAAAAACACAATTATTAATCCTCCTCCAAAGCCCTATGTCTTCTGCTGTTGCCCTCTGTCTCTTATGCAAGGGACCAGAGCACAGCTCTGAAGAGCGCTGGGCAGGCAGCGAAGTCTCAACATGTTCCTGGTGTGGGAGGGGATTCTGTGAGCGAGTTGGCTGCCACATCTGGGGGAGGCCTGGGTGATGAAAGATGGCAGCTGTGATGATGAGAGAGGGGCCAGTTTCCGGGAGGCAGGGACAGTCTCCTCTCTTATTCCTTCCACCTCGATCCAAATGCCATTTGTGTGAATCAGCTGCCACTTGGCCTCAAGGGACTTTGCTGCCAGATGCTCCCCTTCCCCCCTCTTGAAGCAAGAACCAAACCCCCTCCTGACCCCTCCACCTGCAGTGAAGTCTTCTAGGGCCACTTGATGGTCGCGGGGAGTGCAGGACACAGTAGCAGGCTTTTTTTTTCTTACGCACAATGTGTATAGGACTTTGAAAGCAATAGTGAAGGAATTGGAGCTGCTCCTAGTTTCGTCAGTGAGTGTTTTGCTGGCTCTTTCCCTCGCATTGTTGAGCACTTACTGTGTGTGGGTCTCTGTGCTAAATGCGTGATATGCAGCATCTCATTTATCCTCAGAATGACCCTGTGAGATGGCTGTTGTGCTCCTCTGGACTGCACAGCTATGGCAGAGGATGCAGGATTTGAGCCCTGGTCTTCGTGCTTATTACTCTCCCTTAGAGACAAAGACTCTAGAATGTGAGGTAGTGGGGGATCCTGCTCTTTATGGGTCCGAATATGCAAACTGTAGATGAAATGGAAGAGTCCTGAGGTCCGGGTTTCTCCCCAGCCACCCGAGGGCAAGAGCAGTGGTCTAGAAGAGCCTCTGAGGCACCTGCATTGCCCTGGGAACTCTTGCATTTTCTGGAAAAATTACCAGCAGGGACACTAAGTCAGAGGTGACAGGAAGGCTCCTGCCATGGCTGAGCAAGCAGCCCTCAGCTTCTGCACTTCCTGCAGCAAATACTGTATGCCTTTCCTGGGGGCTCTGGCTGGTTGTTCCAGGGGGCTCTGCCTCCTCCGTCTGATATTGCCCTGAATAATTCCATAATGCCGCCATGGTGGATGAACTCCGCCTTCTTGCTGCTGCCCTTTGCCCTGAATAATTCCATAACGCCACCATGGTGGATAAACTCTATGCCTTCTTGCTGCTGCCCTTACCTTAGTGTTGGTGGTGACTTGGCTGGGCCATGGTACTGCCCTGACTCACGTGACTGCCGTGCCTTGCCCGAGATGCTTCTCAGAACCTAGATTAGCACCCGAGAGAGCCTCTGTGGGCTCATGCTTGCAGAATTTTCCATTCCACACCTTCACCACCTCCTCCCCTCACACCATTTTGAAGCAACTTGGAAATTCTAGTGAACTTTATATAAAGCTATAAACTCAGTGTCCAAGTTTCCCTTGTCTGTCTTTCCCTTGTGGTTGCCCTTCTGATCATTACAAGGTTACTGAGATGTGTGAACTGCAATGTATTCTTTAGGATTCTTTGGGTGCAAGCAAGAGACCAAGCCTGGCTAACTTAACACAATGAAAATGAGGGAGAGAGTCAGAGGGGCGGGCGGGGGGACCCTAGAGAAAGAGGTGGGGAGAGGAAGAGGAGAGAGAGAGGAAGGGTGAAAACTCCAACCATTCCTTGCTCTCTGTCACTCTACTAAATATTTCCTTTTTGGGAAGGAGACTGGTCTAGCTGGACCCATGTGCCCTTGGTAAGACACCTTTATTGACCATCCAGCAAGACTGTGTGCCCTGGAGAGTAGGATATGCCCTAAAGTCATCGTTAGAAGGGAAAGCGAATGCTGCTCAGGCACGAATAGCAAACATCCACCAAAGGAAAATGAAGGTTCCTTTGTCACCTTCTAAAGCATCTCTAGACATTACTATGAAAGATTTTCTTAGTTTTAGTTTCTTTATAGCCTGGAATTCAACTTGGGCAGTAAAAATAAACAATTTTCTCTAAAACTGAAAGTTGCCAATGAGTTATGGTTTTTACTCAAACTTTCGTATTTGAATATTTGGATTGCTGGTGGAACCGCACAGTGGCATCTGTGTTCCGCTATGTGTGTAACAGAGCAGGACGTGTAAGAACCCACGCACTCCAAGGCTGCACGCAGAGGGTTTTTGTATCCTGTTAGCTTGGGCAGCTTTCAGATGTTTAGACTGACGTACTTAAGGCTGAACCTCTACATCCCTCAGGAGTGCCCACGCACATTCTCACTGTTTGTATTAGTAATTGTGCCTTGGGCACATAAGGCCTTATGCTAAACAAAACTACTAGGCGACTGCCTTTCCTGAAATCTCTCCCAGGATCTCCCATGGGCCTCTCCATCTCTGTTATCACGTGGTTCCCTGTGTTCCCAGGTTAGTTATACAAAGGTCTTTGTAACAGTTTGGTGTGTTTAACTTTCTTCCTCTGTGAAGCCAGGAACAGCAAGGTCTTAGAAACAGTCTGCAGCCCGTTGTCTCCTCTGAGATGGCTACGGAATCATGTTCTAACACAATTCCTTAGAAAATAAAATTCAGCATAAACTTTGAATTTTACTCATTGGCAGATTGGTTCTCATTGGCAAGATGTGAAAAGAATCTCACTGTAAGGTGATTTCATCTGTTAGGTGTGGGCTTTGAGGACAGCTTTCTTGTGAGGCTCTCGATTCCTCTGCAGACCTTTTACAGTCTGGCTCTGTCTGTCTTCTGTCCTCACCTCCAACCATTAGCTTCACACAATCCTTTCCCCTCACTTCATACACACAATATATTGGCCCCTCCACAAAACTTACTGGTCTCTGAGTTTGTTGAGTACGTTTAGGCCTCTGAGTTTTTGTGTGTACTGTTTTATTCTTTTTTTTTTAAATTTTTATTTATTTTATTTATTTATTTTTGGCTGTGTTGGGCCTTTGTTGCTGCGTGTGGGCTTTCTCTAATTGAGGTGAGTGAGGACTATTCTTCATTGTGGTGCACGGGCTTCTCATTGCAGTGGCTTCTCTTGTTGCAGAACACGGGCTCTAGGCGTGCAGGCTTCAGTAGTTATGGGATGCGGGCTCAGTAGTTGTGGCTCACGGGCTCTAGAGCACAGGCTCAGTAGTTGTAGCACATGGGCTTCGTTGCTCCACGGCATGTGAGATCTTCCTGGACCAGTGCTCGAACCCGTGTCCCCTGCCTTGGCAGGTGGATTCTTAACCACTGCGCCACAGGGAAGCCCTGTACTGTTTTATTCTTATAATGCCTGTCCACCTACTTTTCCACCAAGTGAAACCTTCTCTCCTCACCTCTTCACCTACCCCATCACAGGCAGCTGGCCCCTCCCTTCCTCTGTGCTTCTGTAGCAATTGACTTTACCTCTACCATGGTGCTCTTTTGTTTATAATCATGCATTTGGGTTGTCTCCCCCACTAGATAATGAGCCTTGGCGCACAGCAGATGCTCAGTGAATTTGAATGTTCATAATGGGAAGTGGTTTAGCAAAAATACAGTCAACATAAATTCATACAGGTCATAAAGCATCTAAAGTAATTGTCAGGACTGAAAACTACTGACAACAACACTTGAATTGAGAAGATGTCTTGACTAGGAAGGGTATGATGTCTCCCGCAATTTTCTTTGGGTAATAACTAATATTTCTGAAGAGCTCTCTCATAGGAGCTATGGTTGTAGGCCCAGAAACTAATGGGAACAAGCCCCTGCCATTGTTACTATAGAAGTCAGGTCTATTATGGCTAAAAACACAAGGTACATTAAAGGAAGTGAAGAATACATTGTGCTTCCCACTTCTCTGTGTGGAGCTAACCCATCACTTTGTGGTTTACTGCTCTGCTCTGTGAAAGGAAAGAGTGCCCCTAAAAACTTGTTAGATACAGATAGCTCATTGCATGAAAATGTAGATGGTTTTTACATTGGTGTTAAATCTTGAAAACTGCTTCTTGAATTTATTTGAAAACTTTAGCATCAACTGCAAAATTTTGGTGTCCTAAAGGGGGAGAGGGAGAGTGAGTTTCAGATTTTGTATAGCACAAGGGAATTCAGAGCCTTGTTTATCTCTGATTCTGACTTTCTACATATCCTTTTAGAAATATGTTTATTGGAGGGACTTTCAAGATAGTGGAGGAGTAAGATGTGGAGATCGCCTTCCTTCCCACAAATACATCAAAAATACATCTACATGTGGAACAACTCCTATAGAACACCTACTGAACGCTGGCAGAAGACCTCAGACTTTCCAAAAGGCAAGAAACTCCGCACGTACCTGGGTAGAGCAAAAGAAAAAAGAAAAAACAGAGACAAAAGAATAGGGACGGGACCTGCACCTCTGGGAGGGAGCTGTGAAGGAGGAAAAGTTTCCACACACTAGGAATCCCCTTCATTGGCAGAGATGGGGGTGGGCAGGGTGGAAGCTTTGGAGCCACAGAGGAGAGCGCAGCAACAGGGGTGCAGAGGGCAAAGTGGAGAGATTCCTGCACAGAGGATTGGAGCTGACCAGCACTCACCAGCCAGAGAGGTTTGTCTGCTCACCCGCTGGCCAGGACAGGTGGGGGCTGGGATCTGAGGCTCGGACTTCGGAGGTCAGATCCCAGGGAGAGGACTGGGGTTAGCTGTGGGAACACAGCCTGATGGGGGCTACTGTGCCACAGCTAGCTGGGAGGGAGTCTGGGAAAAAGTCTGGACCTGCCTAAGAGGCAAGAGACCATTGTTTTGGGGTGCATGAGGAGAGAGGATTCCTTCCCTGTCTGCCCACAGAAGCAAGCTTAAACAAGCTCCAGAGACGGGCGTGAGCTGCGCCTATCAGTTCGGACCCCAGAGACAGGCATGAGATGCTAATGCTGTGGCTGCAGCCACCAAGAAGCCTGTGTGCAAGCACAGGTCACTCTCCACATGCTCCCCACCAGGAGCCCGTGCAGCCCGCCACTGCCAGGGTCTCATGATCCAGGGACAAATTCCCTGGGAGAACACATGGCATGCCTCAGGCTGTTGCAACATCATGGTAGCCTCGGCTGCCACAGGCTCCCCCGCATTCCTTACCCCTCCCTCCCGCCAACCTGAGTGAGCCAGAGCCCCCTAATCAACCGCTGCTTTAACCCCTTCCTGTTTGGGCAGGAACAGATGCCTGGGGGCAACCTACTCGCAGAGGTGGGGCCAAAACCAAAGCTGAACCCCAGGAGCTGTGTGCACAAAGAAGAGAAAGTGAAATCTCTCCGTGCAGCCTCAGGAGCAGTGAATTAAATCCCCACAATCAACTTGAGGTACCCTGCATCTGTGGAATACCAAATAGACAATGAATCAACCCAAAACTGAGTTGGTAAACTTTGGGAGCAACTGTAGACTTGAGGTTTGCTGTCTGCAACTGACTTGTTTCTGATTTTTATGTTTATCTTAGTATAGTTTTTAGTGGTTGTTTTCATTGGTGGATTTGTTTTTTATTTTGGTTGCTCTCCTTTTTTTTTTATTATGTTTTAATTTTTTTATTTTAATAATATTTTTATTTAAATAAATTGATTTTATTTTATTTCTTTTTTAAAATTTATTTCTTTTTAAATTTTTTTTTTTCTTATTTTATGGCTTTTCTTTTGAGCCATGTGGCTGACAGGCTCTTGGTGCTTCAGCCTGGTGTCAGGCCTGAGGCTCTGAGGTGAGAGAACTGAGTTCAGGACATTGGACAATAAAAAACCTCCTGCCCCACATAATATCAATCGTCAAGAGTTCTCCTAGAGATCTCCGTCTCAACACTAAGACTCAGCTCCACCCAACGTCCAGAAAGCTCCAGTGCTGGAAGCCCCATGCCAAACAACTAGCATGACAGGAACACAACCCCACCCATTAGCAGAGAGGCTGCCTAAAATCAGAATAAGTTCACAGACACCCCAAAACACACCACCGGACGCAGCCCTGCCCACCAGAAAGACAAGATCCAGCTCCACCCACCAGACACAGGCACCAGTACGGTCCACCAGGAAGCCTACACAAGCCATTGAACCAACCTTACCCACTGGTGGCAGACACCAAAAACAACGGGAAGTACGAACCTGCACCCTGCGAAAAGGAGACCCCAAACACAGTAAGTTAAGCATAATGAGAAGACAGAGAAACACACAGCAGATGAAGGAGAAAGGTAAAACCCCACCAGACCAAACAAATGAAGAGGAAATAGGCAGTCTACTTGAAAAATAATTCAGAGTAATGATAATAAAGATGAGCCAACATCTGGAAATAGAATGGAGAAAATACAAGAAACGTTTAAAGGACTGGGAGGAACTAAAGAACAAACAAAAAATGATGAACAATACAATAAATAAAATTAAAAATTCTCTAGAAGGAATCAATATCAGAATAACTGAGGCAGAAGAAAGGATAAGTGACCTGGAAGATAAAATAGTGGAAATAACTACCACAGAGCAGAATAAAGAAAAAAGAATGAAAAGAATAAAGGACAATCTCAGAGACCTCTGGGACAACATTATATGCACAAACATTCCAACTGTAGGGGTCCCAGAAGAAGAAGAGAAAAACAGAGGGTCTGAGAAAATATTTGAAGAGATTATAGTTAAAAATTTCCCTAATGTGGGAAAGGAAATAGTCAATCAAGTCCAGGAAGTGCAGAGAGTCCCATACAAGATAAATCCAAGGAGAAGCATGCCAAGACACATATTAATCAAACTACCAAAAATTAAATACAAAGGAAAACCATTAAAAGCAGCAAGGGAAAAGCAACAAATAACATGCAAGGGAATTCCGATAAGGTTAACAGCTGATTTTTCAGCAGAAACTCTGCAAGCCAGAAGGGAGTGG
Organism: Balaenoptera acutorostrata; assembly: GCF_949987535.1. Classification (NCBI taxonomy): domain Eukaryota; kingdom Metazoa; phylum Chordata; class Mammalia; order Artiodactyla; family Balaenopteridae; genus Balaenoptera; species Balaenoptera acutorostrata. The sequence goes on along the minus strand of NC_080064.1, from coordinate 95,775,600 downwards.
CAGGACATATTTGAAGTGGTGAAAGGGAAAAACCTACAACCAAGATTACTCTACTCAGCAAGGATCTCATTCAGATTCGATGGAGAAACTAAAAACTTTACAGACAAGCAAAAGCTAAGAGAATTCAACACCACCAAACTAGCTTTACAAAAAATGCTAAAGGAACTTCTCTGGGCAGGAAACACAAGAGAAGGAAAAGACCTACAGAAACAAACCCAAAGCAAATAAGAAAATGGCAATAGGAACATACATATCAATAATTACCATAAATGTAAATGGATTAAATGCTCCAACCAAAAGACATAGACTGGCTGAATGGATCCAGAAACAAGACCTGTATATATGCTGTCTACAAGAGACCCACTTCAGACCTAGGGACACATACAGACTGAAAGTGAGGGGATGGAAAAAGATATTCCATACAAATGGAAATCAAAAGAAAGCTGGAGTAGTAATTCTCATATCACACAAAATAGACTTTAAAATAATGACTATTACAAGAGACGAAGAAGGATACTACATAATGATCAAGGGATCAATCCAAGAAGAAGATATAACAATTGTAAATATTTATGCAACAAACATAGGAGCACCTCAATATATAAGGCAAATGCTAACAGCCATAAAAGGGGAAATTGACAGTAGCACAATCATAGTAGGGGACTTTAACACCTCACTTTCACCAATGGACAGATCATCCAAAATGAAAATGAATAAGGAAACACAAGCTTTAAATGACACATTAAACAACATGGACTTAATTGATATTTATAGGACAATCCATCCAAAAACAACAGAATACAGTTTCTTCCCAAGTGTTCATGGAACATTCTCCAGGATAGATCATATCTTGGGTCACAAATCAAGCCTTGGTAAATTTAAGAAAATTGAAATCATATCAAGTATCTTTTCTGACCACAATGCTATGAGACTAGATATCAATTACAGGGAAAAAATCTGTAGAAAATACAAACACATGGAGGCTAAACAATATGCTTCTAAATAACCAAGAGATCACAGAAGCAATCAAAGAGAAAATCAAAAAATACCTAGAAACAAATGACAATGAAAACATGATGACCCAAAACCTATGGGATGCAGCAAAAGCAGGTCTAAGAGGGAAGTTTGTAGCAATACAATCCTACCTCAAGAAACAAGAAAAATCTCAAATAAACAACCAAACCTTACACCTAAAGCAATTAGAGAAAGAAGAACCAAAAAAAAACCAAAGTTAGCAGAAGGAAAGGAATCATAATGATCAGAGCAGAAATAAATGAAAAAGAAATGAAGGAAACAATAGCAAAGATCAAAAAAACTAAAAGCTGGTTCTTTAAGAAGATAAACAAAATTGATAAACCATTAGCCAGACTCAACAAGAAAAAAAGGGAGAAGACTCAAATCAATAGAATTAGAAATGAAAAAGGAGAAGTAACAACTGACACTGCAGAAAGACAAAAGATCATGAGAGATTACTACAAGCAACTATATGCCAATAAAATGGACAATCTGGAAGAAATGGACAAGTTCTTAGAAAAGCACAACCTTCTGAGACTGAACCAGGAAGAAATAGAAAATACAAACAGGACAGTCACAAGCACTGGAATTGAAACTGTGATTAAAAATCTTCCAACAAGCAAAAGCCCAGGTCCAGGTAGTTTCACAGGTGAATTCTATCGTTTAGAGAAGAGCTAACACCTATCTTTCTCAAACTCTTCCAAAATATAGCAGAGGGAGGAACACTCCCAAACTCATTCTACGAGGTCACCATCCCTCTGATACCAAAACCAGACAAAGATGTCACAAAGAAAGAAAACTACAGGCCAATATCACTGATGAACATAGATGCAAAAATCCTCAACAAAATACTAGCAAACAGAATCCAACAGCACATTAAAAGGATCATACACCATGATCAAGTGGGGTTTATCCCAGGTATGCAAGGATTCTTCAATATATGCAAATCAATCAATGTGATACACCATATTAACAAACTGAAGCATAAAACCATATGATAATCTCAATAGATGTGGAAAAAGCTTTTGACAAAATTCAACAACATTTATGATAAAAACTCTCCAGAAAGTAGGAATAGAGGGAACTTAGCTCAACATTATAAAGGCCATATATGACAAACCCATAGCCAACATTGTTCTCAATGGTGAAAAACTGAAACCATTTCCTCTAAAATCAGGAACAAGACAAGGATGCCCAGTCTCACCGCTATTATTCAACATAGTTTTGGGAGTTTTAGCCAAAACAATCAGAGAAGAAAAAGAAATAAAAGGAATCCAAATCGGAAAAGAAGAAGTAAAACTGTCACTGTTTGCAATGACATGATACTATACATAGAGAATCCTAAAGATGCTACCAGAAAACTACTACAGCTAATCAATGAATTTGTAAAGTAGTAGAATACAAAATTAATGCACAGAAATCTCTTGCATTCCTATACACTAATGATGGAAAATCTGAAAGAGAAATTAAGAAAACACTCCCATTTACCACTGCAACAAAAAGAATAAAATACCTAGGAATAAGCTTACCTAAGGAGACAAGAGACCTGTATGCAGAAAACTATAAGACACTGATGAAAGAAATTAAGGACGAAAAAACAGATGGAGAGATATACCATGTTCTTGGAATGGAAGAATCAACATGTGAAAATGACTATACTACCAAAGCAATCTACAGATTTAGTGCAATCCCTATCAAACTACCAATGGCATTTTTCACAGAACAAGAACAAAAAATTTCACAATTTTTTGGAAACACAAAAGACCCCGAATAGCCAAAACAATCTTGAGAAACAAAAATGGAGCTGGAGGAATCAGGCTCCAGGACTTCAGACTATACTACAAAGCTACAGTAATCAAGGCAGTATGGTACTGGCACAAAAACAGAAATATAGATCAATGGAACAGGATAGAAAGCCCAGAGATAAACCCACCACATATGGTCACCTTATCTTTGATAAGAGAGGCAAGAATATACAATGGAGAAAAGACAGCCTCTTCAATAAGTGGTGCTGGGAAAACTGGACAGCTACATGTAAAAGAATGAAATTAGAACACTCTCTAATACCATACACAAAAATAAACTCCATATGGATTAAAGACCTAAATGTAAGGCCTGATACGATAAAACTCTTAGAGGAAAGCATAGCCAGAACACTCCATGACATAAATCACAGCAAGATCCTTTTTGACCCACCTCCTAGAGAAATAGAAAGAAAAACAAAAATAAACAAATGGGACCTAATGAAACTTAAAAGTTTTGCATAGCAAAGGAAACCATGAACAAGATGAAAAGACAACCCTCAGAATGGGAGAAAATATTTGCAAATGAAGCAACTGACAAAGGGTTAATCTCCAAAATATACAAGCAGCTCATGCAGCTCAATATCAAAAAAACAAACAACCCAATCCAAAAATGGGCAGAAGATCTAAATAGACATTTCTCCAAAGAAGATATACAGATTGCCAACAAACACACGAAGGGATGCTCAACATCACTAATCATTAGAGAAATGCAAATGAAAACTACAGTGAGGTATCATCTCACACCAGTCAGAATGGCCATCATCAAAAAATCTACAAACAATAAATGCTGGAGAGGGTGTGTGGAGAAAAGGGAACCCTCTTGCACTGTTGGTGGGAATGTAATGTGATACAGCCACTATGGAGAACAGTTTGGAGGTTCCTTAAAAAACTAAAAATAGAACTACCATATGACCCAGCAATCCCACTACTGGGCATATACCCTGAGAAAACCATAATTCAAAAAGAGTCGTGTACCACAATGTTCATTGCAGCGCTATTTACAGTAGCCAGGACATGGAAGTAACTTAAGTGTCTGTCATCAGATGAATGGATAAAGAAGATGTGGCACATATATACAATGGAATATTACTCAGCCATAAAAAGAAACGAAATTGAGTTATTTGTAGTGAGGTGGATGGACTTAGAGTCTGTCATACAGAGTGAAGTAAGTCAGAAAGAGAAAAACAAATACCGTATGCTAATGCATATATATGGAATCTAAGAAAAAAAACTGGTTCTGATGATCGTAGGGGCAGGACAGTTATAAAGATGCTGTCGTAGAGAATGGACTTGAGGACATGGGGAGGGGGAAGGGTAAGCTGGGACGAAGTGAGAGATTAGCACGGACATATTTACACTACCAAATGTAAAATAGCTAGCTAGTGGGAAGCAGCCACATAGCACAGGGAGATCAGCTCTGCTTTGTGACCACCTAGAGGGGTGGGACCGGGAGGGTGGGAGGGAGATGCAAGAGGGAGGGGATATGGGGATATATGTATACATATAGCTGATTCACTTTGTTATACAGCAGAAACTAACACAACATTGTAAACAACTATACTCCAATAAAAATGTTAAAAAAGAAAAGAAATATGTTTATTTTGTCACCCTCATTTTTTAAATGTAATCATTTAAAAGTACTAAACCATTCCGTTAAAAATAATCACAGAATGATTGTATTTGCAAAGTGAAAAAGCACTCATACTTTTTTTATTCAAATACAAATTTTCATATAGATATTACCAAGATGTCACCTGGCATGTCTCTGTCCCTCATTAAGTCAGCATATATCAATTTAACATTCTCCCTCCCATGGCCCACTATTTTCATGGTCTTCGAGAGTCAGAGATTTCTTTAGAGTGTTTGAAAGTTCCAGAGAGCTTATTTCCTCTTGGCGCATTCTGTCTGTCAATCTAATATAACCCTAAGTTAACTAGGTTCAAACTCTCATGGTTTTCCATTTTGGTGCAAAAATTCCCATTACCAATAATTGTTTCATGAGTAACAGAAGGTTTTTTTATTTAGCATTTAATCACATGGGCTCTGCATTCGGACTTCTAACTATTCTCCCTCTTTTAGATCTTCTCTCTCCAGACTTTGTCCTTCAGGGTCTTAACAGCTACTTCAAATGAGCTTGTCAAAAACAAACCTCAAAAAGGTGGGCTTGCCCTGCTACTGCCCTCAGACACAGGCAGAAGAGGCCCCTGCCTTGGGCCCTGTGCTGTAGAAGGCCCACCCTGGGTCTGCACTCCACACCCTACACCCCAAACATACACATCAAGGGCAAGAAGTCACAGGGCTAGGGGATGTCTCCCCTGGGAATCTGCACCCCCCTCTTTTACACTGTGCTTTTGGTACCTAAGATCCTCAAATTGCCTGCCATTTCTCCCTCCAGCTTGCTTCCAAAGGCCTGCACAGTGCTCTTCCCCTCGCCCCTCCTCTCTTCTTGAGGGCTGACGTGCTGCTGAGTGCACACTCCGAGGCCTGATGCGTGGCCAAGGGACAGCAGTTGTGGGCAGAGTTGTAGACAGAACTGAGGTGTCCACATTCTTGTGCGTGAGTCCCTGGTGGGGTGGGACAGAGCCAGGGATGTGAAGAGAAGGAGAAGTGGCCCATAGGCTATGGGCCATGGACAGGGGCCAGGCTCATCTCCCTGTACCTCCATGTTTGGTCTGAGTTCTTCATTCTCGCCTGACTCTCAGATGATTTTGAAAGTACTTTTGTCAAGGTAGAAGTGTAGAACATATTTTATTCAACAGTTCGTTAGTTTGATTTAAAACTTTTAAATATTTAGACATATGATGTGTGGCTTCCATCTGTGCTCTTGCTGCAGGCTGGCCTGCTCTACCTAAAAAGTATTTTCCTTCTAGTTGACTATACAATTTTTTTTTCCGTCTCATGTTATGTGGATTTGCTTAAAGCTGGATACCCTTGGATCTAAAAGCAAGATAACATGGTTATAAATAACCAGAATATCTTGGTGCTGGTTAGCTAATTGTGTTTCTAAACAACTTATTGACTTATTCACATACATTGAAAATACAAAATATAACTATTGGTGTATATCGTATTAAATGCATAAAGGGAGTTTATAAAACAAATAATAGATTATATAAATATGAGAAAACCTTAACAGAGTGCTAAGTGAAAAAATGTTCTAAAATAACATGTACAGTAAGTGGACACTTTTATTTTTTAAAATATATATATATCATTAGAAAAAATGAAAAGAATGCACACCAAAATGTTAAAGGTCTTTTGGAGATGAAATTCCTGTTTATTTATATTATATATATTTTTAAACTCTCTGGATTGATTATATATTACTTTTGTAAAATTAGATTTAAATAATTATACAGGAGAAAAATATTTGAGAGCTACAGTAGTAAAAGACATTGTTGGGTTTCTTTTCACTATTGATTTTTTGACAATAAAATGGTTATAATTTGTTTTATGTTCCACTCAAAGAAAATCTTTTAACAGGGTCAGATCTGTAGTGCCTGCTAGGTTTCTGCTGAGTTTATACAGTGCATGTTTAATTTAATTTCAGTTTTAAGGAAGGTCAAAGGATCAAATCAACATACATTGATGGAATAAAGGAAGCTTTTCATTTTATCTCAACCTTGTATTGGGATGTTTGCTTGCTTCTTTTAAATATAAAGACGTTAGTAGACTCAGAACAGATTTCACATATCGTAAAAGAGTATCAAGATTTCCATCATACCTTATTTATTTTGTGGTCATTAAATGAAATAGTGGAACATTTTCAGATGGGTAATCTTCTGTAATCGTTACGTAGATTTTCCTGAAACTAGGGCAAAGGTTATAAAGATTTAATTTACTGAGCGAGTTCTATAGTTCACAGACCCACTAGCCTTTGAATGAGTAGTTAGCATAAACAGATTGTTCATCAGTTTTCTCTTGTTTGTGTTAAGGGGATTAAAATGCTTAGATTTTAAATTTCTTGATTAATTATCTCTATCAACCCCTGGTAGAGTTCATGTGGTTTTCTAAATTGGTGTCATTTTCAGCCATTGTATTTTATTGGCTAAAGAATTTTCTACAACTTGGATTTTCTATGAACATAAAAAGCTTTGGTTCCAAAAAGCACTCGGAAAGTTGTCAAGACAGATGCTTTCCTGTTAGAATCTTAATCCAGCTTACACATTGGAGAGCCAATGAACTAATTAGTTAATGTATTAATCTTAATTATTCAAAAGAAAAGATTTCCCAATTTCTTGAATTATTGCAGTATTTAAAACTCTCAGTACTTTCTTCTGAAGCAGCAAGTTCTTAGTGAATATTTTTTATGTGCGTATTACTGTGCAAAGCTGGAAGAGTTGGGAGGAGTGGTGGGCATAAGGCAGCAGGAATTATAAGGAGAAATACGAGTGATGGTGTGTGTTGCAGGCTAACCTGGGGTGTTAGCATCAGACAGAGCTGTGTTTAAATTCTGGTTCTGCTACTTACTGGCACGGTTGTGTGACAGTGGGCAATCTATTTAATCATCAAGCTCCAATAAAAAGCTTAATGAAATCCACCCTCCAGAATAGTAGTGAGCATAATGCATATGAGTATCTGGCACATGGTTGATGTAAGCCAGGGTAGAGGGACAGAATGAGACCTGGCAGGAACACAGTCATGGGGAGGGAAAGGAAGGAGGAAATATAGGGAGTTGAAAATGGACAGCAAACAATTCCCAGTGAGGTTTCAAGGGCCCTTTGTATTCTAAAGACCTTTATTTAAATAACCTTTAACATTCCTTTTTGGGGATGACTAGTCCTTGCTCTTTAGTCTTTCCTTGTAATCATCACTTTCCAACCCTTTAATCATCGTTACAGCTTTCCTCTGTAGTTTCATACTTCTCTCTCTGGCTGTGGATACTGGAAGTTTGAACAGTACTCTGTGCCCGTGGAGACAGTAGCATTGCTCTTGCTCTCCTCTTCTCTTTATAATTAGTCGAGAGAAAGAGAAGTGAGCAGCAGATGACAGTTTAAATATACACGCCTAAATATATGTTCCTGACCAAGCATGCTACGGGGGGCTGGTGTAATAGTGATTGCAAGCTCTTTTAGAATATCTACTGTGTGCCTGGCACTGTTCCAGGTGCTTTACACATATTAACTTGTTAGCCTCACCGCAACTCAATCCAGTAGGTATTAATGTATCCCCACTGTATGGACCAAAGTACAGAGAGGTTAGATCACATATCCGAAGTTACAGAAATAGCAAGTGGCAGACCCAGGAGTTGGATGTAGGCAATCTGACTTCAGCCAAGGCACTCATAACCACTGTGCTATGCTACCTCATCCTAGCTGAAGGCAGCAGGTCTTGAGTACTTGGATAAAGAATTTCAAAAATATGTTGGAATTTATACATATTTTATATGAATTCTAACAGGCTAGGTTTGGGAGTGGGAATGGAGTAGTTTCAAGATGAGAGACCATGGCAAATAAAAGGCTGGAGGTGAGATGAGCCGATGGTCTCTGCTGTATTGGAGAATAAGATTGGATTGATGAGTTGGAGCTGAATTATTTCTCAAAATGTAGCATATTATCATCTCTTATTAAGAATCTTTAATAGGATAGGCTATAGGGAACCCCTGAAGATTCAGAGTTAGGAAAGATGTTGAGAAGTGGATATGAAACATAGGAAGAATGAATTAACAAGGTTATAGAGCATGCCTAAGTGGATAAAGTCCAAGTAAGATGAAAAACCAACCAACCAACCAAAAGATGCTTGATGATAGTTAAGATGAAAATAATGTAGTTAAATCTAGTGTTTTTGAGTCTGACGGACTGGGAGAGAGTGTGGGTGCCTTTAGAATCAGAATTTTGAGTTGGAAGGGACTTTGGAAATAATTGAGTCCAGTTCATTTAATCAATAGGACAAGGAAAGCCAAGACCCAGGAGATTGTCCCAGGTCACGTGGGCAGATGTGGGGGAGTTAGGGCTAGAACCCTGTTCTCCGCCATTGGTCTAGAGTGTTGCCATGATATTGATCTTCTACAGATTGGCTGACATGTGCTAGAATTTACAGCATTGCTTTAGTAAATGGATGCTATGTGTATGGTCTGTGTCTGAGGCATATGAGGCATTCAGGATCGTACTTTCTGAAGTCATGACCAGCTATGTGACTGAAATGGGAAACTGAGTAGAGGAGTCACTTTGGGAGAAACTTACCAGATCATTTCTTGGTGGGAAAGGCAGAAGAAGGGTGCAGATGATGATTCTGAGCTTACAGTTTCTCTGAATGTAGAAAAAGAATGTCAGTTGTGTTAAAGTTTGTTCTCAGAAGTTAGCAGATTTGGATGAATACTGATTGAAACCAGTGTATTTTGAAGGAAGAGAATTTTTTTTTCTTTTCATTTCCAGAGATTCAGATATTATGCATGCAATTTTATTAAGAATTGATATTTATTTTATTAAGAATTGATAATTATTCACCTAGAAACTGTACAAAATTCACTTTTATTTAGAGAGTATGCTAATGAATGATTTTCTCTATATCCTGATAATTTTTTATAACCCTCTGTTGAATTTCTGATACATTTTATCTTTTGAGGTAGAATCAGAGGATAGCAATGCGTAATGTGGCTCTACAGGATTAATTTATTACTTCTACATAGAAGCCTCAGGGTTTAAAACACTTTATAATTTAATATGTATTCCATATTTAATTAAAATCACAAGTTCTATGCTAAAATAAATCCAGATAAGATAATCCATATTAACATGAAAGTTTTCATTTAGCGTGTGTTGGTGGGAATTTGGGCACTGGTTTTTCTTTATGGGAAGGAAAAACCCTTTTTACCTCATGCTGTGAACTTTATAAATTCTCACATGAAAACATATTCCTGATGGGAGCCTAATTGTTGTAAAGCCATGAGAACTACAAATTTGATTGTGTGTTTTTAAATGTATTTCTTTTCTTGACCATTGAGGGAAACTCTCCTTTCTACACTGAAATTAAATCTATCATTTGATCCCTTCCTCTTGTAGCTGATAACATCTCTCTCTTGTTAAAAGCATTTTTTAATAGCAGAGGGGTTGTTTCCTCATCATACAAAATTCATGAAAGATAAGAGAAAAAGAAAACTGAAATAAGGTAGTAACAATTGCCATATAAATTTTTAATAAAAGATTTAAGCTTCTGAGCCTCTTCCAAACTTAGAAAAAGAACAAAGCTTCAAATATAGAACAGCATTTATTTCCAATGATAAACCTCATGTCTGTGGACAATCCTTTTCCCTTGGGAGCCTCAGTAAAGCAAACAATTTACTTTTCATGGGTGCATTTTAAGAGGAAATATGTTCCTTTTGAAACAATTCATTTGAGAATTATTTAACTTGGATTTTGGTCCTATTATTTTTGTAGCATAAAATAATATGCTTTTTTTCAGAAAATTTTTTTCAGGATTGATTTAGTTTACCATGTGTTAATTAGAAAAATTCTTTATAATTTTATAATCAATGTCATTTAGAAAAAAATAATATAAAAGTTGTCTGGGTAACTTAAGCAGGGAAGCTTCCTAAATGAGAGGTGAAAATATTAGCTCATATATGATTAGGAAAAAATAGAAATGCTTGTTTCTAAAAGGATATGATTAAAAATGTATTCTCACTAAAGTGAAACATTCTCTTTTAATGTATTAGCAAGGCTGGGTAGATACCCTTTTTTTAAAAAAAATTATGTTTTTAATTGAAATATAGTTGATTTACGATGTGTTAGTTGCTGGTATACAGCAAAGTGTTTCACATATGTATATGTGAATAAGAATACGTATATATTCTTTTTCAGATTCTTTTCCATTATATTTTATTACAAGATATTGAATATAATTCCCCGTGCTATACAGTAGGAACTTGTTGTTTATTTTATATACAGTAGTTTTTATCTGCTAAGTAGATATCCTTTTAAGTACTGCATTTTTCTTGAAAAAATTAATTTTCCTGGTTAAATACAATCCATTTAATTAAAAGTGACAAAACTTGTTTGGTTTTTTAAAAGAGCCTATAAAGTGATTGCTCTAGTTTTGTTTTTTTTTAAATTTATTTGTTTATTTATTTATTTATGGCTGTGTTGGGTCTTCGTTTCTGTGCGAGGGCTTTCTCTAGTTGTGGCAAGCGGGGGCCACTCTTCATTGCGGTGCGCAGGCCTCTCACTGTCGCGGCCTCTCCTGTTGGGGAGCACAGGCTCCAGACGCGCAGGCTCAGTAGCTGTGGCTCACGGGTTTAGTTGCTCCGCGGCATGTGGGATCTTCCCAGACCAGGGCTCGAACCCGTGTCCCCTGCATTAGCAGGCGGATTCTCAACCACTGCGCCACCAGGGAAGCCCTGCTCTAGCTTTTAATATATGGGTGGGAAAGTGCAAGATGGCACCAGAGAGCCCTGCCAAAATGAAGCCCAGTTCTCTGAGTCTATCACCCCATCCTTCTTGAAATTCTCTTCTGTCTTGATTTCTGAGATACAGTGCAACTTGGATATTGGAGGAAAGAAAGAAGTAAAGTATTTTTTGTGCTGCTTGTAGTCAGAATCGTTGATTTTAAATTTTCTTTTATGGGCTCAGAATTTGCGCAGGGTTTAGAGAGAGGTACAAATGGGGGAAGACTGTTTCTTGGTGGCAGGTGTCACTCTTCCTAGTAGCACCGTACTGAGGCCTCACAGGGTAAGACTGTTTGTTTCAGCAGGTGACAGCATTAGAACTACAAGGGTCACGAGGACTTGGGAATGAGGGTTGAACCCTGAGGTGTAATAGCAATGGGGGATCAGGAGTAGTCGGTGTCTTTGGTATTAGCAGAAAGAGCAGCTATTCAGGGGACTGGGGATGTGATGCCACTGGCCCTGTGGCAATTTAACTGAATGTGGCCGCCTTCAAAATCAGAAGGTCTGATGCTGTTCTTAGCAGGTAGAGGAGAAAGTACAGCTTTGAGTTCAAATGTATGCATAGCCAAAAAGGCAATGACAGCAATAGCACATGCAATTGATACAGTTAGGAAGTCTGCTTTATTTTGGATGAGTACACTCATAAATCATTAGTCATTGAGCAAAGTCAGAGGGAGACTGTCAACTCCATGAAGATAAAGATTTTGTCTGTCTCATTTACCACGGAATCTCCAGCATTAGAAAAGATGGGTGATCAATAAGTACTTAGTTAATAAATGACTTAATTGTCACAGACCAATTTGGAATCCTGGGAGGGGAACAAATGGACTCAGATAACTAAAATAAACTCCTAAAGCAGAATTGAGATGCCAGCTCTATTGTAGGTCTCCTAATTGCCGGGGAGGAGGGATTACGGCTCAACAAGACCACACCTATAAGACACCTATGGAATAGGCCTAAGTGAATATTTTGTGAAACATGTATAGTTTACCATTGAGCTGCTTTGGTTATTTTTTGCTAATTTCTTTTATCTTCTTCAGTCCAAATTTTAAAAGACATTTTTAACGCTCTGTAAGTCAGGTATATTGAATGAGGGTTGGCCCTAACTGATTATCTGGAAGTCACTACAGAAGCTATATGGCAGGGCTTTCTACCCACTGAGCACCAGTCAGGGGCAGTTTTATAATGGGCAACCTCACAGGAACTAATGTTGAAGTAGTCCTCCAGTGGACACTGACCTGGATTGTGGTAATTCAGTGACAACCCCACTGGGATGTCCATAGTGCCACTAACGATTTCTTCTCTAGCTTTTCTTTTTCTCTCCTTCCCTCACTGTGAGCGGTCTCCTGAATCTCATTATAAGTTTCCCATGAGCATTTCCCTTGATTTCCTATCTATCTCTGTTTCAACTATTCCCTATGCTGATGACTCTCAACCCTAACATTCCCACCCTAATTCTCACCCAAACACTGATCTCCTATCTTCTGATGTCTTCAGTAAAACTCATTTTGATATTCCTCAGTTCTTTTAACTACCCAGTTACGAAACCTCAGAGTCCTTCTTAACTCTTCCCTCCATGTTGTCCCCACCAAGTTCAGCTGACTCTATAAAATGCTCCACAGCCACTCTCAAGTCTTGATTCTTTTCATCTTATGCCCAATTCAGTGCAATAAGTTCTTGTCTGGTCACCCAGATTCCTAAGTTTATCTTTTCCAAACATACTGCAGCCAGAGTTTTCTTCCTGAATTCCCACTTTGACCATATTTCTCTCCTATTCAAAAATTCCCAGTGGCTTCTTGTTACCCCTATTCTATCTTGCCTTTGAGAACCTCCAAGATCTGGCCCCTCAGACAATCCCATACTGCCTCCTGATATGATCTTTCTGGTCCAGCCAGCCCCCTTTTTTTTCCCCTAGTCCTCCAAAAATAATTTGTTTGTTTTGAATGCTATGTTTTTGCTCATATTACTCCTCACTTGTAAAGTCTTTTTTTGCTGAGGGTTTAGGTAAAGTCTTAACCTCTTCCATAAAGACTTCTAAATGGTTTCATTCTTCTTTGATCTTCCACTTTCTGATTCATTAATATGCTTATTATCTATGCCATGTTTTTGGTCACAGGACATTTTGAAATATTTAACTATTAAATATGTCTATTTTATCTTCTCTATTATACACACTTAAAAAACAATAATATGCATTTATTTCTTTATGCATGTTTTAGTTCTCAACCTGGTACTATATGAATATAAAGGAGCTCAATAAATATTTATGGACTTGATGAATACAGCTATGGTTTAATGGAAAGCAAACCCTATTTGGAGCTGCATATTTTGGATTTGCTTCTCAGCTCTGCTGCTCCCCAGCTAAGTGACAATGAGAAAGTCATGAAACCCCACAGGTTCTCAAATTTTATTATTTTAAAGAATCACCTGGATATTTCATTCAATAGACATAGAAATTATAGCATCACAGAGCAAAATCTGAACAACTGAAAAGATACTCCTTTGGTGATAACTGTTGAAACTGGTGATGAGTACATGGGGGTTTAGTAAAAGTTCTTTCTACTTCTATATAGGTTTGAAAATTTTCATAATAAATGATCATCTTCATCACCCTGGAGCACTAGTAAAAAATGCAGAAATTCTGATTCAATAGATTCCTAGATATGCCCCATAAATTCTGATTTAGTGCTTTGAGATGAGATTCAGGAATCTTGTTTTTTATAGTCAGGCTATTGTCAACATTGCTCTATCTCTCTGAACCTTTTTCCTAACCTGTAAAATTGGGACACAACATCTTCTCTACAGATCTACTGTAAGTGAAATAAGATGTGTAAAACACGTAGTTCAGTTCCTGGCTCAAAATCAGAAGCCCAGTATATGTTTAAAGTAACAGAATCCTGAGACCTCCCTGGTAGTGCAGTGGTTAAGAATCTGCCTGCCAATGCAGGGGACACGGGTTCGAGCCCTGGTCTGGGAAGATGCCACATGCCGCGGAGCAACTAAGCCCGCGTGCCACAACTACTGAGCCCGCATGCCACAACTACTGAAGCCCGCGGGCCTAGAGCCCATGCTCCACAACAAGAGAAGCCACTGCAGTGAGAAGCCCGCACACCAGGACAAAGAGTAGCCCCCGCTCGCCACAACTAGAGAAATCCCGTGCGCAGCAACGAAGACCCAACACAGTCAAAAACAAATAAATAAATAAATTTATTAAAAAAAAACCCAGAATCCTGCACCCTTCAAGAAGGACTCCTGCTCTGATAAATGGCCAATGACCATTTATAACCCTGAAGATGAATTTAGGCAACCAACGCCAAGAATAAAAAGAATTTAAAAAGTGAAAGAATTTAAGAGTAGTACTGACACATCCTCTCTTCTTTATGCTCTGCTAAGTGATTTGACCTCTTCTTGGAATGAACTGCAACCATATTTAATTTAAAGAGCTCAGAGATAACAAACTGTCAATAATCAGGGTATTTCATGGATGGTCTCACTAGACTGGTGACTAAGCTAATTTTCAACAGCTGGAAGAGCTTATCTCTCTCACACAAATCGTGTATAGTTCAGCCATTATGGAGAAAATCGCTTTGAAAAACAAACTACCCCTTCTAGAGTGAAGTATGATTTAGGCTTATTGAAAAAGAATTCTGAGACTTCTATAAGCATATTTTTATTTTAATGACATTTTTGTTTATAGTAATTGCTTATTAATAACTAAATAGATAACATTTACCACCACAATTGCACTGGATATTTTATCTTCTTTAGCACTTTTGGAGTAATTTTGTTTTTTAATTGGATGAATCATACCATATCTGAGCTATATTTGTCCTCTATCTTCAGCCACTACTACCCCCTAAACCTTCACTTTACTCCTTCTAGACTTCTTCTTAGACTCTTCTCCAAATTTTTTAGAGAAAACTGTTTCAATAATGTAAAATCTAGGCAACAGCAGGTTAAATATGCACAAGAACACTGGAAATAACATGAAAACTTTTTGTGGCTTAAGACTAGAGGTAGAACTATCTATAATAATAGGTCCGAGACCACTTATTCACTTGTTCATTCATCCAATAAATATTTAGTGAGTTCTTGGGAATTCCCAGATGAACTAGACACTGTATTTCCTTAAGGACTCCTCTTAAAACCAACCATAAGACAAGGTAGAAATGACACTGGTGGGGATGGGTGAATGGTGGTGGTGGTGAGGCAAGGGTGAGGTTGTCGCTCATTACCAGGGAGGGCGCTCTGAGGAGGCGGCCTTTACCTGGGCTTGCCAGGGTCTGATGCGGACAGAGAGAGATGCCTCAGCCTAACTGAACCCTCCCACACAGTCATCATGTGCATAGGCTACAGATCTGGCTTATGTTAGAGCCACATTTTGCGGCCATGGAGCATAGCAAGGCTTACATAGCTGTAGGAACTGAGTCCACAGGCAACACTAATTTAACAACTTCTCTCGTTTGCCACAGTGTGTAACTTGAATGAGATGCCAGTTTAGATTTAAATCCAGCTGCAAATTGACCATTGCTTAGCTCATTCCTGAAAGATCCTTTGAAGAAGTGGAATTCAGGGCTAGGGTCTTCTCCAGTTCATCTGCAGAGTCTGAGAATACTGTGGAGAACTTCTGGGTAGAAAAACTAGAGGGAAAGACAGATCAAACATAGGCAATATCTTTAAACCTATATCTCCTTTGAATCTGTTTTTGCAAGCAGCAAAATATTATCTCTATCTTTAAATGCAGGGAAGTGAAAAAGGGTAGTTAAATATAATTTCAAAAAAAATTAGATTATTATGTAAGAGACACATGAGTCTTTCTTCACTGATACTAGTTTCTGGCTCTTTAGAGGTAAACACTTTTTAATCTATAAAGAAACTATTGCCACTTCCGTATATACTCTAAAAGACGTTGCTAAAGAACTTTTAATCTCTGAATGTGAGAGATGTGATGAGAATGAAAAAGCAATTATGAGGCAGATATCTGCCATAAAATGTCTAAACCGGATGTGGTAGCGAGGAAAGACCTTTCTGTTCATCCTCATTCCAGGGCTGGAGACCCACTGGCTTTGGGTCAGCAGAATGTCTCCTTTTCCTTTTCCTAAAAATTGAACTGGTAGCTTCAGTGGAGGTGTAGGGCCACAGTCATCCAGCATCCACATACAGATCGCAGCGCGCAGCCAGAAAGAGAAATGTCAGCCAGCGGCCACATCTTCCCAGGCACTTTCACATAAGAGACAGATCAAAATGAAAGGCACTGATAGGCAGCCAGCAGCAACATCTCATTCACTTTGATTCAAGTAACTCAATTCCCCATCAGTGTGATGGAGAGAGGTTGGGAGACCACAGCCCTTGTGCTGGTATTGATCACTCCTCTTCCCTGGTGGCCAGCACCCGCCCCTCTCCCATTGTATTACGAGAAATCTGAACCATTTTGTGCTGAAGCAGGGTAGCTTGGGAGACGAGTGCTGATACAGGAGGAGGGGGATTTTGTTGTGAATTACCTCGATTAGTCAGGATTTTCAACACTTTGGAGTTTTTAATTAATGCCATCAACTCTTTTTGCTTCATCGAATTGCATCAGCGTGAACATTTTTGGGCCTGGGGGCACCCCAGAAGTTATTCCTGGTTCCTGTTACTTAGAGTGATTAAGTAGACAGAGAGAAAGGGACATAAAGGTGGAGATAGCAGGATTCTAGAAGATAATAGACTTCATTTAGCTGGCTGCTCTTCTAGGCCTACGGCAGACCTCAAGAAAAAGGTATTCTGTGTTTGGTTTATCTAGCAATTCTAGCTCCGTACGTGTTCATAAGTTTACTCTAGTTTCAACCACTATAAGCAGTTGATATTAAATATGAAAACAGCACCACACAGAAAAATCTGGGGTCTCTGTGCCAACTGTAATATCCTTGTCTTGTAGTGTTAACTAAATTTTCACAGAGATTTAGTATGGAACCCTGTGTCACTTTCATTCTGTATCCTCACATAAAATTCAAAAGAGTGTTTTGCACTTAGTGCTAAATATTTATTAAATGTGGTAGGAAAATCAGATTTGATATATTGGCAGGGTTTTTGTTTTTGTTTTTTGGTAATGGACAGTAATCCCCCCTCCACCCTTTTTTTGGGAAATGATTGTTCTTCCTATATTGTAATGACATTTAAAATATACAAAAAGTACTTGTCCTATTTTCTTCAGGTCTACCAATTTCATCCTCTTCTCTCTTTAAAATAATCTGAATTATTACTGTTCTCTCAGAGCCACCCTCTGTAGACTTGCTTCTTTCTTTCTTATATCCTAACACTATGCTCTGATCTAAACAGCCCTGAATTTTAATTCCTGAAATATGTCAGTGAGGGATGAAAACAAAGTTAGCAGAACACATGAGTTATTTCCTAAATCTAGGAACTTTCTGTAAGAACAACTTAAAAGTTATGGCCAGCAACAAAGCAAACAGTTTGAAACAGAAATAATTATTGTGTTTTCATTCGGATCAGATATGGTGTTCTTTTAGTGCTGCCAGTGTCCCCCTTTTGTGTTTGGGCAATAAAAACCAGATTATGATTTTATAGGTAACCTGATGCCACGATTACAGAATGGAACGTAAACTGTCTACAAATACATGAATGTGAGGATGTCTGTGTGTGCACATGTGTGAGGTTAATAAGGCAATGAGGTTTCCATTTTGGTGCTTTTTATTTTTTTAATTTTTTAATAAATTTATTTATTTATTGGCTACGTTGGGTCTTCGTTTCTGTGTGCTGGCTTTCTCTAGTTGCGGCGCGCAGGGGCTACTCTTTGTTACGGTGCGCGGGCTTCTCATTGCGGTGGCTTCTCTTTGTTGTGGAACACGGGCTCTAGGCACACGGGCTGCAGTAGTCGTGGCGCACGGGCTTAGCTGCTCCGCGGCATGTGGGATCTTCGGGGACCAGGGCTGGGACCCGTGTCCCCTGCACTGGCAGGCAGATTCTCAACCACTGTGCCACCAGGGAAGCCCCTATTTTGGTGCTTTTTAGCATTCTCATGTCAGCTCCCAGAAAAGCTGGTTAACCTTTTTATTAAATCACTCCCGTCTTGTCAAAATGAGTCTGATGATCAAAAAAGATACCTACAGGTTTTCTAAACCACAGTGTTTCAAAACCTGATGTTAGTCTGAAGCATAACAAAACACAACAAAATAAAACAAAAGGGTTATATTAGAAAAGAAGAAATGGAATGCTTAACATTTTAAAAATTAAAAAAATAGAATATTTAAGAATAAAAACAAAGCGTTAAAATAACATTACTTTACCAAACAGATTTAGATTCTTTTCCTGATAGATGAATAGCAGTAGGGGGGGAATGTCATTTATGTAAATATTAAAACTGTACTTTAGTCATGTGTTTGCACAGGTGTGGAGCATCTAAAGTTGGTTATGTATAAAGCCATCTCATTGCAGTCTGCTCTTGGGAATCTCTGTATAAATCTCCAGGGAGGCAGAATGGCATCATGTGTGGATGTGTCGATCACATGTGGATCTTGGCATTAGGATGCTTGGGCTCCAATGCTGGTTCTGCCACTTACTGGCTGCTTGCATTTAGGAAAGATAGTTGAGCTTTCTTAGCCTGAATTTCCTCATCCCTAAAATGAGGTAAATAATTGTACTTACCTCAGAGACGTTGAGAATCAAATAAAACAATGCATAGAATGTTCAATAGCTAGCTGTCAGTGCTCATAATATCTCAGTAAATAATAGCTGTTGTTGTTGTTATCTGCTCTCAGGCATGAGGTATGAATTTAACTAGATGTTAACTTTTCCAGGGAGTTTTCAGTTGTGTGATAATGGATTTCAATTGTTAAAGAAAATTTAAACAAAAATCAGGGGGCTTTTTAATACTTCTGTACTCTCTTCACATGGATAAAGCCAATCAGTCCTGCAGAATTGCTTTATTTTCCTAAGGACATTGTTGGTGGCAGGAATAAATCTGGGTGAGATGTGGAAATGGTAAAGGGAACTTTAGCCTTGCTGCTCTCCTCTCCCAGCATTACTGTCATTGTATGATTTGCATCTTCTTCATCTCATTCATCCCTCCCTCCCTCTCTCCCTCTCTCCCTCCTTTCTTCCCTCCCTCCCTCTATCTCTATCCCCTACTAGGTGCTAGGCATTGGAGATGTGACATGAATTAGATACAATCCCTGTTCCCAAGGAGCTCACAGGAGGGTCATGGTGCGGGTACAGGGAAGATGGTGGTAGTTGTGGTGTCAGACAAAGAGATAATTATTCTGCAAGGAACTTAGTATAATGATTGAGATATGCATAGAATTTGGAAACAGGAGCACCAAGGACTTCCCACAAAAGTTTCCTTACATTGGATTTTAATATTCACCATCGCAGTGTGAAGAGCTCTCTCTTTGACAGTTTGTTTATATCAACATGCAAATGAAATTGAAATGTCTCCCAAATTAGATTAAGACCTTTAGTTACTCACAGGAATACATAACTATTTAGCTTTTCCCTGTAAGTTCGACCTTCTCAGTCATCTTTAAAACATAATGTGTACATGAGTCACAGCTAATGTTTAACAATGGATGAATGTCTAAGCAGGGCTTGAGGGGTACAGCATGTTTAATTGAACCAGATTCTGAGAAGACCCAGCTGAGGTGCAATTAACTTGGTGAATTAAACCTTTGGAGCCTCATTTTGTGTGTGTGTGTGTGTGTGTGTGTGTGTCCCACAGAGAAAGGGGGAACAGTTGTATTTTCATTTATTTGCACATTAGTTACCTAATTAGTCCATCCCTTGTAACAAAAAGACTTAGGGTCATGTTCTTATGGTCCTTTTTAAGCTGTTTCTTTGGAAGCTGTTTGTGTCATAAATTATTTCTAGTAAATTTATTTTGTTAGATTCTAAGTGACATCTTGAAAAAGGGCCATTATTTTCATTGTTGTTGTTCTTATTACTATCAGGACTTAAACAGGTCAGAAGAGAAAAAAAATCCTGAGATCCTAACAAGATCCTGCTCAGTTGTACCTAAAAATCTTTAAGTTCACACTGAATTGGGAACATTTATTAAAAGAATGATTGTTATAGAAATCCCAGTCTACCCCAATCCTATCTTCACAACAGCTTTGTGGTATTTATTTATTTATTTTTGTTGCATCAGTTTTTATTTTTATTTTTTTAAACATCTTTATTGGAGTATAATTGCTTTACAATGTTGTGTTAGTTTCTGCTGTATAACAAAGTGAATCAGCTATGTGTATACATATATCCCCATATCCCCTCCCTCTTACGTCTCCCTCCCTCCTTCCCTATCCCACCCCTCTAGGTGGTCACAGAGCACCAAGCTGATCTGCCTGTGCTATTCGGCTGCTTCCCACTAGCTATTTTATATTTGGTAGTGTATATATGTCAATGCCACTTTCTCACATTTAAAGCAGTATCAAATTACTAGAAACTTAAAGCCTGCATCCCTAATGTTTATGTGAAACCAACCAACATTTGATTGTAGTTGAAGAAAATTAACCTAACAGACGGAGAGGCAGATTTCAGTTTGCAGTATACAATATTTATTTTTTTGTGTTTTTAATTCTTTCCTATACTGATTTATCTTCAATATGCTTCAAAATGATGTACCTCTTTTGTGTCATAAATTAAGAAGTAAATAAGGAATAAGAAATTTGGGTTTCTCAATTTCTTCGTGGTAGATAAATCTTAGTGCTTTTCTAAACTTAGGAGTTGAAAGAATAAGAAGAATAAAATGGTAAGGATTGAGCGACAACACAGATTCTAGCAAGCAGTGGATTTACGTGGCTCCCACCAGCTTTACTTCAGTCATTTGGTACATTAGGACTGAGGCATAATCTAGTGAATTTTCTAATCCTTACTTTTCTGATTATGGTGTAATTTTGAACATGGAAAGAGACCTAGAATGTGACATCCATCATTTATTGTCTTTCCTGCAGCTTGGGATGCCACCCATCCCATTTTCCATTTGTATAAAGTATAGGGCTGAGGCAAAGATCCAAACCGCAGAGCCATGCTGGAGAGGAGCAGGTTGCCTGCTATGCTGGAGGGTCCAGAAATGCTAACGAGACACACAGGAAGCAGCAGACCTTCCTTTCATGGGGCCCTGATACCTGGTGAAACAAATACCGGTGTGAATGCTTCCTGATCTTTTTGCTCTACCAGGAAGAGAGAACCGAGGGAGTAAAAAGGGGCAACA
Organism: Balaenoptera acutorostrata; assembly: GCF_949987535.1. NCBI lineage: Eukaryota > Metazoa > Chordata > Mammalia > Artiodactyla > Balaenopteridae > Balaenoptera > Balaenoptera acutorostrata. Next base: position 95,754,197 of record NC_080064.1, on the reverse strand, counting down.
TAGCTCATTTGTTCATTCATTTACTCACTCAACTAACATTTATTGAGTGCTCGTGGTGCACCAAGCACCAAGGTTGGTTCTGGGAATTTGAAGATGAATAAGTTATCACTCCTGCCTTCAAGGTGTTTCAGTCTAGCAGGGAGAAAGGCATTTAAACCAGTAATTAAACTTGCTAAGGTAATTATTACAATGGGGAGCAGTTTCGAACAGAAACAGCATAGCTGTGGAGGCCAATGAAATTCAGGCTGTTACTGAGCTTTGTAACCAGGAGCAAGCTAATTAATGCCTTTGATCTTGGTTCTTCATCTATGGTGGTGGTGGTGGTGATTTCCCCTAACTTGCAGATAATGTACGTGAAGTGCTCAATAGAGGGCTCGGCATTCAGTAAATGGTAGAGTGTGGATGTGCTTCAGGTGCTCGCATAGGCCTGCAGGGCAGTGGGACCACTGAGTACCGAGTCTCATGTCATGTGTGCAAGAATGGCTTTCATTGGAACACTGGGGCCCTGGAATGACAAGGAGGTGCCACTGACAGAATTTAGTACCCTATCACTCAACTTATCATTGTCATTAGGTTGTAAGGTTTTAAAGGAAGGACCACAGATGACAGCTCAAAAAAGCCCATTGCCATTTTTGTTCTCATTTGAATTTCTGACACTAATGTCTCCCACATGACTCAACTTTTGCCACTGAGCTCCTTGTTTACTTGAAGATGCCTGCCCTTCCACCAGCCTCCTTCTCTTCTAGGCCTTCCTTATATTTTCCTGTTGCCTTTCTCTCCACTCTCTGGTTTACTGTACTTGAGAGATATTATGTTTTGAAGTTATATTTTTAATATATATATTATATGTCAGATATGTAATATATATAAATTATAAAAAGTTAAATAGAATTTATTAGGTCATTGCTGCCTTTTTGTGAACTAAAAGCTATTGGTTAATGTTTATTGTGTTCTCACTAAGTGATAGGTATCGCATATCTTGGCATTATATCAGTGCTTCTCAGACTTTAGTGTAAATATATGTCACCTGGGGATCTTTTTAAAATGTAGGTTTTGATTCATTCGGTGTGGAGGTAGGACCCAAGAGTCTACACTTCTAACAAGCTCCTGGGTGATGCTGTCAGTCCATAAACTGCATCTTGAATAGCAAGGCACTGTATCATTTGATCCTCACAGCAACACTATGAGGTGAATATTATTTTTCCCATTTTACATATGTGGAAACTGAAGGTTAGAGGAATTAGATCATTTTCCCAAGGTCGTGTTGCTAGAAACTTGCCATGCTCAGACTCTAAACCCAGATCTGCCTCCTGATATATATCGTTTGGGCTTTGGAAGTGTCCTACAACACCCAAAGGTGATCTGATGCTACCTGAAACAAAATTTATATTTTTGTTGACTATTTCTTCCATTTTTATGAAACTTCTTTGTTAATTTGATTTCTCTTTATGCAGGACCTTGTATTACATAGCGATTCAGATGTGTTAGATTTTGTTTCTAAAGATCATATGTAAAGTTTATTTTATTTTTTAAATTTAATTTTTATTTTATATTGGAGTATAGTTGACTTACAATGCTGTTCGTTTCAGGTGTACAACAAAAAAGTTTTGTATGATTTATTTGCCAAAATTACAGGTTAGGAAACACTGTACCATTGATGCAATCTGGTTTGAACACAAGAGGAAGTTGCTGGGGAAGGATCAGCGTGAGGAAAGGAAATCCTCAGGCTGATTTATTGTTTAATGCTCAGTGTACACAGTGTGCTACACTTGTCACAGGCTAGTGGGAAAGGACGCAGCCCCTGTGCTTAACAGATCAGATATACTTTCAAAAATAACATTTTGACCTGCTTATAAGATTAATATGGTTCACAATAGAAAATCTGAGCTACAGAAATGTAATAGTAAAATAAAAAATGGTCTAAAATCCCACCAAGTGATTTCATATTTTATTTTTATTTTCAAAATTTAAAAGAATATATCTCTAAACGGTGACCCAGGACCACATTTACAGAGAGCAGCAAGAATTCAATGTGGCAATACATTGCGATAAATAATTTAAACACTATTTTTGGTTTTGAGGGGCAGTGGGAGTAAAAGGGGCAGTTAGGAGTCCCCCCAAAGTTTAAGAAATGAGAATGCGCTGCTCAGCCAGCACTAGCGCTCTGGGGTCTTGTTCCACTAAGGGGTCCCAAAGCTTAGCCCAACCGGTGCAGCTGAAGACTGAGATTAATTGCGCTCAAACCCGGGCCCGTCGCCGACGCATGCGCAGTGGCTCCGTGGGCGTTTCACAGGCCTATTCCTCTCCGGCAGGTTTTTGTGCTGTCAGCTGAAGGGCTAGGACTGCGACGCCGAACAGTTCCGAGCCTGAGAGGGCAGAAGGAAACCATCTCTAAGTGAAAAACACATCGCGTCGAAATAGGCTTGGGGTGGGGGGGCGGGGAAGGGTTTCAGCAGGCGTCTCCACACACTCACTTTAAGGTGCCAAAACATCTTTACAAGCAACTAACTTGGAGGAACAGGAACTATCTGTGGGAAGAGAATTTAGAGGGTGGAAAGGGGTGAGGGGGTAAGGATCTCTGTAACTTTCAGCGTTGCGTTCTCAACATACCCTTTGCCTTTTTTTTTTTTCCTTTCCATTTGTCTGGGGAGTCCGGATGCCCCAATTAATCCTTGGCTCCTCTCGGACCCTTTAAAAACTGCCCTTGCCGTTTAGGAGGTCGTAACAGGAGCCCCCACCGGATTACATTGTTCAGACGCACTCTCCCCAAACCGGGAAGGCGTCCGGAGAGAAGATCCCCGGACGCCTGGGGCTGGGTGAGCTCCGCCAACCTGAAGGCTCGTGGTAGGCGGGGGCCCTGGGATCCCCTTGGCCGCCGCCGCCCCTCTCCTCTCCCCTCTCCTCCCCTTCCCCGCCCGAGCCGCCGACCCCAGGCCAGGGCGGCGCGCGCTCTCCCACCCGCGCCTCTGGGGACTCGCAGACGGCAGCGAGACTGGCCGGCGCGCTGGGCATGCTCAGTCGCCCGGCGCCGGGCTCGCGAGTCGGAAGCCTGTGCTCGGTCGCCGCCGCCGAGCCGGCCGGGGCGCACGAAGAGCGCGCGGGACTCGCTGCGGCGGGCGGGCGGCGGCAGACCCGGGCCGAGACCGGAACCAAGCCCCACGCGAGGCCCCCCATCCGCCTGCCGCGGCTCCTGCTCCCTCGCACAGTCGTACACTCGCAGGGAAGGGGCCGACCGCGGCTGGCGTCGGGGAGGCGGAGGAACCGCGGCGGCCGCCGCTGCATCCTCGCCGCCGGCCCCGGCCCGGCAGCGTCCCGGAGCCGTCGGGCATGGAGCCGTGGAAGCAGTGCGCGCTGTGGCTCATCCACTGCAAGGTGCTGCCCGCCAACCACCGGGTGACCTGGGACTCGGCGCAGGTGTTCGACCTGGCTCAGACCCTCCGCGATGGAGTCCTGCTCTGCCAGCTGCTCAACAACCTCCGCGCGCACTCCATCAACCTGAAGGAGATCAACCTGAGGCCGCAGATGTCCCAGGTAAGGAGGCCGGCGCGGGCGCCTCCGCCTCCAGCCGGCATCTCCCATTAAATCAGCCGGCTAATTTCTTTGTGTAAATGCAGACATCTAGGTGCGCTCGGTTTCACCCTGCCTCGCAGCCTTCTGCTTTGCGGACCACTTCGGCTTCTTGTACCTTGGCTTGAGATGGTTTAGCTCTTTAGCTGAAGGCTAGAGCCCTGCGTCCTGAGACGGTATGAGGATTTCGTAAGGGCTTTCTGTGAGGCGGGAACAAGCTGTCTTAGGGTGCCCTGCACCTACCTGTGTGTGTGTGTGTGTGCGCGTGTGTGTGGCGGGAGGCAACGAAAGGAATTTGATCCAGCTCTTTTATAGTAACGATGGAGAGGCATGAAAGGAGCTGATGGGGGTAATTTTGCCTTTAGTCTGTTCTTTTGCTTTGCGTTTCGTCCCCATGTTTTCTTGAAAGCGGAACCATGACATAAAGAGGACTCTAGGAAGTGGAGGGCGTTCCGGTACCGTTATCTGTACAGGAATGAAACTGGCCAAAGGGCGGAAAAGGGATCACAGCAAGGCGGCTGCCCCGAAAGCCCCCGGAGCTTGTGGCCAGCTGGCAAGCTACATGGTTGGGTTTATAGCTAGTCTTAAGCCATGTGAGAAGGAGCAAGTCCAGTCTGTCCCAGCAGCGACAGGAAACGAGAAGTTTTGCTCCAGATTCCGCTTTCCTTCATTCAGTGGTTGCTCAGGCGGTGGGGTGCACTCTTGGCTCCTGTGGCTGGAGCCTTTCCTGGAGGTGCCTCTTTGAGGGGTTAAAAAATGCAACTCCGGAAGGCTGTGTGCACCCTAGAGTAAACTCAAAAGTCACAACTCAGTGGAATGGTAGTTTCTTGGTCCCGTCAGAAAGTTTGCATGCAGAAAGCTGTTAAACACAAGTCAATACATCTGTTTTCTCTTTCAGAATGTAAAAAACCACTTTCAACTTAAAAGGGAGAGGAAAGAGTCCCTTCCATGACACACTTTACCACTAATCCTGAATGATACAGAGCCTCAGCTATTTAGCAACCAGAACAGTGCCTTTTACAACGAAACTGACTTTATATAACGAATAATTATGTTTCTAAAGTTAGGGCACACACATTCCTCTCTTCTTGATGTCAGCGTCTCATCAGGGCCCCTCTGAACCTCAAATTCTGCATCCCTTGTCTGTCTACCTTCAACCTGCTGGTTAGTGGTCCCCAAGAAAGAACAGGCTTGTAAGTGGTGAGACCCATATGGTTTTAGAAGTGAGAAAATTTATTTTGTACTCTCCCATGAGCCTGGGTGGTGACTGCTGACTCCACGGACCACTTAAGTGTTGTCCCAATTCAGGATATCCTGCCCAAGGGTTTAACAGACATTTCCATTAAGCTGGGAGTTGCTGCTCTCAACAGAGTTCTGTAGGAAGCTGCAGGTGATTATCCAGTCTGCAGATTCCCATTTTCCATCTGGCCTGTGGCCTCAGGATGCCTTGGCCCACCAGCAGGGAGTACAGTACTTTGCTCATGTCCTGAAACTTCAGTTGCCCGGAACCCCTAGGGGCTGTTCAGTAAGTTGTTCTCAATAATGAAGTATTCTGGACAGCTGAGGATCTCCCTATTTCAACCTTCTAACCTTTACTTGAATTGTAACAATGGATGAAATTTTTTTCAAATTTTTTTTTTTGCTCTTTCTTCTCCTTGTAGAATATAGTAGATGTAACTTAATCTTTTTGATTGCAAAGGATTGTCATTAAAAGCGTCATTAATGAAAATTGAGCACATATGCTGCTCTAAGAACTCTATTCCCTACTGGGAGTACCACAATGAACACCTCAGGACCCTTGCCCTAGAGGAATTATTACACTGTTCTATCATATAAGCCACCGGGTTATAATGAACTAAACAGCTGAATGACCTTCCTTAGGCTGTTGTGCTTTTGGGTTCTTAACCCTGAGCTTTCTGGTTCCAAATTCAGTGCAGTAATTTTCTGTGAGTGCGGGCTTCTCCCAAAAGTGAACCGTGGAAAGTTAGTACCTGAATATGGTGATGTCTCTTTTTGTTGCCTTCTTGATTCTTGGCCACATTGCAGAGAGATAAGGTTTCTGAACAGCTGAGTGCTGGACAGGTGAGCTTGTATTATAGAGGTTGTCCTTAAATCCTTAAATGAGACTTAGTGCGTGTTTTCATTAAATAATTCATTGATGTATTTAACATGCCTACAGTGACCAGCAGATACTATGCACTTAATAGGTGTTCACTATTAGCAAAATTACTTAAAACATTTTTTTCTCCTATTGTCACATTAAGAGTAATAGGTTACAATCAAAGTTTTAAAACAGTTGCAAGGTCTACAAGTTCCTTTGGGCTGACATCTCTATTTCTGCCTCTAACTACTCATATCTTTCTTGGTGAAGGTTCTGGCTGCTTCTGGTTATAAGGCTTCTGTGCCATCAGCTCTATCCATACTATATAGTGAATAACCTAATAACCCAGTGAAACCCTGACATACGTCCCAGCAGACTTTACTCTTCTGAATTTAGAGCTGTCATTACTAGTATTTGTGGCTTTTGCCATGTCTAAGACTCATTCTGTCCAGCCGGCTTAGGTTCTGTTGAAGATATTAACTTGAAATAAACTATTTCCTTATAGCACCTGATCTTCTGAGCCAGGAAAAAACTGGAGGCTCTCACTTCAGAGTTTTGTGGTTTTTGAGACTGTTATGAACAGATGTTGACACAAGAAATTTTAGCGTATCGATGTCTTGCTTATTACTTGTTTTTAAGTTTTCAGAAGGAGGCTATGAATAGCCTCTTTTAATAAGAGTGTGTATCTCCAATGAGTGGGATTTATTCCACTCTCTTTGTTAGCCTTCTGCCTTGTTTGTGTTAAAAAATAATAACCCTGCAAATAATTAAACAATTTTAGGTTTGAATCTTGGAGTCTTAAGTTAATCAATTGTCCTCCAAAAAAAATTATAAATGGGACCCCGATTCTCTTACTTAGTAACTGTTCTTTTTGGCTGTGGACATCAGCCTTCTTTTGCATCTTGCTATGTTGGTAAGAGGACAATCTTCTTTAGTTCAAAATAGGTCCTTTTTTTTTTTTTACCCTGATTTAGATTTGTTTTTATTAGTTAAGGTGGTAAACATTAATCACATTTAGTTACACATTTAACATATTCCTTTTATTATAAAGAATAAAAGTTAAATAAAACCCAGATGATCCATGAAAATCCACACAGTCCATGAAATCTGGTCTCTATATATACTAGACAGATTTATTTTTCATCCAAAACAGTGTTCTAGCTAGGATACCAAGCACATACATGACTCTGGAAGAGAAGAGCCTTCCTCTGCTAGTTGTACTGGGGGTGCAACGTGGAAGACTGTGGGTTGTGGGCTTGATGTCACTTTTGGTGGTTAAGAAGTTCTCCATAAATGTCTATAATTAAGCCTGGATGTATCATCAATGAAATTATCTTAATCTTACTATTTTGTAATTTTAAATATTGCTTTATATTATGTCATAGGATGGGAATAACGCATTTGATAAATTTACTGACCACTATGTACAGTGTAGGTAAACTTCGAATTTTCTTAAAATGACTTATTCCGGTTTCAAGGGTTCCTTGAACAAATATTTGTTCCTACTATGTTCCAGGCACTGTTGTAGGCACTGGCTTGGAGCAGTAAACAAACTCAATGGAGTCCCTGCCCTAAAAGGACTTCTATTTTAGTGGGGGACAATAAATAAATAAATGGCTGTAGAATATGATGTGCTGTGAAGAGAGATGAACCTGGGTCAGGGACTAGAGGGAAATGTGATTTGATTTTATGGAAGGTAGTCAAGAAAGGCTTCTCTGAGGAGATGCCAATTGAGCAGGACCTGAAGGGAGTGAGAGAAGGCAGGAATGTGGATGTTTGGAAGAAGAAAATTCCTGGCAGAGGGAACACCAAGTGCAAAGATCCTGAGGTAATTAAATGGTGGTTAAACTGAAGGAACAGCCAGAAGGCCAGTGGGCTGGAGGACAGTGAGTGTGGGAAGGGGTGGTAGGGATGAGGTGAGAGAGAAAATGGGGGCCAGATTTTTAGGACTTGTGGGCCATTGTAAGGACTTTCACCCTGGGTGAAATAGGAATCACGTGACTTGACTTACCTTTTCAACAGGGTCACTTTGGCTGCTATGTTGAGAATAGACCACAGAGCAGCCAGGATGGAAGAGTCAGGCTAAGGCCATCATTCGGGCAAGTGGTGATGGCGGCTCTGACCAGAGTGATAGTAGGGCAGGTGGTGAGAAGGAATCCAACCATAGGTATATTTTGAAGATAAAGCCAGCAAGGGTTTATTGATGGAATCAGATGAGCAGTATGAGAAGAAGAGAGGAGCCAGGAATGAATCCAGGGTTTCTGGCCTGAGGAATTGAACTGATGGAGTTGCCATTTACTGAGATGGAGAAGATGGGAGGAAGAAGAGCTTTGGGGGTTGGGGGTAGGGAGAGGGGGAGGAGAGTCTGGAGCTAGTTATGTCTGAAATGCCCAGCAGGCATCTAGATGCTGAGCAGGCAGCTGGAGAAGTTGGAGATGGAGAGGAAAAGTTTGCCGTCATCAGGGTATAGGTGGTATTTAAAATCTCGGCACTGGATGATATCACCTAGGGAGTAGTGTAGAAAGAAAAGATCAGACGCGTGAGCCATGGGGCCTGCCCATGTGTCAGCGGTAGAGAGATGGGAGCCTGTAAGGAGTTGGGAGGGAATGGCCACGGGGAGGAGAGAAGCCAGCAGAGTATGGTTCTAGCAAACCAGGTGAATAAAGTGTTTCTAGAAGGAGTGATTAGACACGTCAAATGCTGCTCTTCAAGGGAAAAAAGGATTGAAGATAGAATATTGTATTAAGCAGTATGAAGTTCTTTGGTGACCTTGGCAAAAACAGATTTGGTGTATGATGGGCAAACCCCCCCACTGGAGAAGAGGGGCAAATGGGAGAGGATCTAGACCACGAGTATAGACATGTGTTAGGGAGTGATTTTGCTGTGGCGAGAGCAGATAAATGGGGTAGTGGCTAGTAGGGGAAAAGAGATCAAGAGGATTTTCTTATCATACAGAATTTTTATTTAATACCTATTATAAGAGCTCTTTTAGATTTAGACAAATTTTATCATACGGCACACTTGTATATATGTGTATGTGTGGGAAAAACATGTATGTATATAAGAAAATATAAATGAAATATATTTGATGTGTATTTTCCACGGAGCACCAAGTGTTGGCGATGCAGCATTTCTAAAATAATTCATCACTTTTGTCCGCAGGATTTCCTTCCAAGCTCCTAACACACAGTTGGGTTTTTATTGCTGTTACTACTTCTTAAAGTTAAAGAGAGCTTTATTTCTGCTATACATAACTGTACATTTTTTTTAAAATTTTTAATTTATTTATTTATGGCTGTGTTGGGTCTTCGTTTCTGTGCGAGGGCTTTCTCTCTAGTTGCGGCGAGCGGGGGCCACTCTTCATCGTGGTGCGAGGGCCTCTCACTATCGCGGCCTCTCGTTGCGGAGCACAGGCTCCAGACGCGCAGGCTCAGTAGTTGTGGCTCACGGGCCTAGTTGCTCCGTGGCATGTGGGATCTTCCCAGACCAGGGCTCGAACCCGTGTCCCCTGCATTGGCAGGCGGATTCTCAACCACTGCGCCGCCAGGGAAGCCCCCTGTACATTGTTTTAAAACTATGATTATATGACCTTAGCATTAAGGTGTGCTTCCCAAGTGCATGTCTGCATCCTCCCCCCTCCCCCCACCCCGCCCCAGGTGCTGCTGTGTGAAGATTACTGGGTTATACGGAAGAGAGAAAAAAGGCTGTCATTGTCCAGAAAGAGTGGTGTGCCAGTTATATTTTTAGCCAGTCAGTTCAGAAAATAATGTCATTATTTAATCTTTCTTCTCAGGAGTCAGTAACCTCTTTGCCATTTGTTGGATTATTCTCTTGGCCAGCATAAATTTAAACTTGACACCGATCAAGATCTTTTCATGTGAAGTAGCTCAGGCATCTTAAGCACTTGTTCTGTCTGCATACTTGATGGCTTAACCTGGGCTCTCGAGGAACCAGAGCCTGGGGTAAAGGATTGAAGTGCTGAAACTTTATTGGTGAGGTGCAGTCCCATGGTTGTCAGGGTGAACAAAATGAGCAAGTGCCTTTTTTTTTTTTTTTAAGATGGGGAAAATTATATCATGTTTGTAATGCAGATAGGATTGATCCAGTATAGATCACCACTGATTTCCTAATTTTCAAATACAACATACTCTTTTTAGATTATTTTTCTTAAACTCACAGTGGCAATTTACATTATTGACTTTTCCTTCCGCCCTGAAACTCTTAACTCTCATCACACTATACTCTCCTGGTTCTCTCGTACCTTTTAAATATTTACTTATTTATTTATTTGGCTGTGTGGGGTCTTAGTTGCAGCACGTGGGATCTTCCTTGCGGCACGTGGGCTTAGTAGTAGCGGCACGCTGGCTTAGTTGCCCTGCGGCATGTGGGATCTTCATTCCCCAACCAGGGATCGAACCCGCATCCCCTGCATTGGAAGGCGGATTCTTAACCACTGGACCACCAGGAAGTCCCTCTGGTACCTTTTGTATTCCTTCTCAGCTTCCTTTGCTGGCTTCTCTTTAAACATACCTTAAGAATTTTAGAGTTTTCTCCTTCGTTGCCTTTTTTCATATCCTCTTCCCTATATCATCTCATGACACTGTGGCGTTACCTCCTTTTCATACCCTGATGGACCGCACGTTCATGGTGACAGCCTGTATCTGCCTGTTTTATGCCCCCACCTCTGTGGTTACAGTCACTGCTTGGATGGAGGGATGAGAATCACATGATCAGAGTTCACCGTGGAAAGTTCACCGACAGCACAGTGAAGGATGAATTGGATGGGGTGGAGCTGGGCATGAGAAAGACTCCTGCTGAAGTTCAGTTAGGGGAGGAGGAGGCCAGTGGATGCAAGGCCAGAGAAGGGGTGAGAGTAGAAGGATAGGGAGGAATGAGGAAGATGAGAGAGAATGAAGAGCTGTAATGCGCCAGACTTTGGGACCTCTTAGGTGCAGTACTAGTGGAAAGTATCTGGGATAAGCCTCAGGTTTGAGGCTTGGGTGACTAGGTGGATAGAGAGGAGGTACAGATGTCAAAGGGAAAGGGGCACAATCAGTTTTGGATGTTGAGTTTGAAGTTGTTACTAGTTACCTTCCGTATTCTGTTTCAAGCATCCTACTCTCTTACTAATCCTTCCTTTCTGGATTATTCTACTAATACCTAAAATTCAACAATCTTTTGAACTGTTGGTCCCACCACCTCTTCACTGCCTTTGTGTCTTCATTTCCCTCCTACTCAGCTTAAATACCATGGTCATTATAGTTACTTCCTTAGCTTCTCTTGGTTGGTGATACTCATTTGGGTAAAATATAACCCTGGTTAAATCCAACTCTCTACTTACTCCCTGCCGGCAATTCAGCTGCTGAACCTGATGGATGGAGGAAAACCCATACCACCTGAGTGCTCTCACTTTAAATTCACGATCCCTAACCTCAGGTGGGCGCCTCAGGCAACCCAGCCATCTGAGTACATGTCTCTAGACCAGATATTCTTAAAGTATGATCTGGGGGCTTCTGATAGTCCCTAAACTACTTTTAGGGGTTCCCTAAGGTCGAACATTCTTTTAATAATGTTATTAATACACTGTTTGCCTTTTCTCACTCTTCCTTTCCCACAAGCGTATAGTGGAGTTTTCCCAAAGCTACATGCTGCTGACCTGTGATTGTGTGTTTGTGTATGTTTTAAAGATTTCTCATTTTAGAATTCCAATATGTAAGGTGTTGATAGATATAACCCCTATAAATAAAAGCTGCTGAGGATTCTCACTCATTATTTTTTTTAGGAGTGTAAAGGGGTACTGAGACCAATTTGAAAACTGCCCTAGACCGTTCAATTTCTGACTCTCCCAGATGCCTGTCTGGTACCTTTTCTTCTTGAACCTGCATCTTCATTCTCCCTCTCAACTGGTGATCTTGCTTCCTATTCCACCAAGAAAACAGACACAGTCAGAGGAGAGCTTCCTCAGACGCCCACCTTCCCGCATCTTGCCCGTAGACGATGCTTTCTGTCCTGTTCTGTGGGTGAATTATCAATGCTCCTAGCATAGGCCAGTTCCTCCTTCGCTCTATCTCTGTGCTTTCCTACATCTTCTGTTCTCTCCTGGATCTTTTTGTTTGCATGCACAGGATACATTTTCAAGGTAGAGCCACAAAGACTTGCTGATGAGCACTGGGTATGATGGAGAGTGACTAAAGACTCCTAAAATTTGACCTGAACTACTGGGGCAGGTCAGTCTAACCACCTTATAACTGTTCCCATGGACCATGGGATAAAATCCAAGCTCTTTGGTAAGCATTGCAGGGACCCATGGGCTGGTCCTGCTTCATGTCTCAAAGCTCTTTAAACTGCGTGCTCCTGACCTTTTTATGGCTTCTCAAATGAACTATGCTGCTATTGCGTTTGCCTGTTTCTCTACTTGAAGGGTCCTTTCTCATTAGTCTGAAGGAAGAGTTGGTTCAAGGGCCCTTTGCAGTGAGGGCCGCCTAACTCCTTCCGCAGGTGTGGCTGATCACTTACTACTTTGTGTCACGCTGTATAGTGTACACGGGTGGAGGGCAGCATTCCTTACACTGTTTTGCAATCTTTATCTTATCTCTCTCCCTTCCAGGCTGTGACCTGCTTGAGGCTATCATAGGCTTTTTCATTTATATACATCTCTAGAATTTGACCCAGGGAGTCATACGAAACACGCATACATAAGTAGGCATTAATGAAACTTATTGAAAATGATAACTCTTAGTTTACTACCTTGTCAAACACACCTATATAAAATTTAATAAGCTGTGCTAAGCACTATGTCATTAAAAACCAAAAACATCTGTTCTTTAAGTGGCATTACTAATAATAGTAGATAACATTACTCTGCTACTTACCACCTGAGTGACTTCCAGAAAGTGGCTGAACCTGTCTGTTCTTCAACTTCTTCATCTCAAAAGCAGGCGTGATAAAAGAACCTACCTCCTGGAGTGGTTGTGAGGACTAAATGAACTAATTATCCCTATGCTTGGCACATAACAAATGCTCAATAAATGTTTACTACTTTTACTACAATTATTACTACTGTTTCTGCAGAAACACTCCAGGCAGTGTGTTAACACCTTCCTTGCATTATGTCATCCAGTCATCACAACACCATGAGACGGGCACTGATATTCATCCCCGTGATACTCTCCAAGGCTAAGAGGAGTTACTAACTTGTACTAACAAGTAGTGGTAGAGGCAAGATTAGAATTAAAACATTTATAGTGAACTGAGTTCCCATCCACAAGGCTATTGGCATATCTGAATGTGAACCGTGAGGAATTTTTCTTTTTTTTCACTCTCTTTTGCTCTCGTGGCATTCCTGTGGAGGAATGCTCTCATTGGTTTTGTGGCTGTTGATTATAGCACATCCGTACTAAGTTGGATATTGAGTAATAATTTTGGTTTAGGGTATTGAATGTATCAACTGGATGGTTTTATACACATTTATCACACGAATCAGTATAAAATGGGAGATAGGCTTTTGACAGGAATACAGTGGGGAAAGGAAAAAAGCAGATAGAAAAACTAAGGAAAGTTAACGAAAGGAAAGGAGAAAATGAGTGTATGCTGGTCCCTTTCAGCCTTTTAACACTGTGCCTCGTGACAGCTGGTCTCGAGCACATAGTTTAATGCCCTACTCTTGAGCAGGGTCAGGACTGCTTACATTTCCCTGGGCAACAGGAACACCATTGTTTTAAATGGCATGTTTTCAAGTGATTGTCTTTTTTTTTCTTTCATGTATTACAATCATTCTTCTTGTAAATTCACAGACATCTATTGTTAGCTGTTAATTGGAATGTTATATCCCACTCTTTTTTCCCCTGTTAACACAGACCCTGAATGGTATTAAGGACAGTCACAAATTCACATTCTGCCTTTCCCCAGTCTCAAGCATTTACAGGACAGAACCATGAAAAGCGAAGGAAGCAGCTACTTCTGAATTTCATAGAAAAACTATTTTAGAATTGTATTTTATGCTGCTATCTGAATGTGCTTTCAAAATATGTGTTGCAAGAAGTGTAGTCAGCTTTTGAGTGGTTTGCTTAACAGGAAGCCGGCAGCATATGCTGCTCACAGGGGAGTGCCCTAAAGGGTCAATTAATATGGAATATTTAATGAAACACTTGATACTCACCTTCCATGATTTTCAAAGTGCTTGTCTTAAAATAGGTCTGGAACAGCTGGCCTGAATAAACAAGCATCATGCCTCTGTGCCCACTAACGTCAGGAGCCTTTTCCTGGGGGTGTGGTTTAATGAAAAGACTTGAGGCCAGGAGTCAGGAGACCCAGGTTGTAGTCCCAGCCCTGTCTCTGACATGTGACCTTAGCAAATACCTGCTTCTCTTTGTCTCCACCTTCCATACTTACAGCAATGATAGAAAATACTTACATATACAGCAATGTGTTAAAAAGCAGCTAAATTTTTTCCACATATTTAGATCTCACTTAGGAGGCATTACCTTTTTTTTTTTTTAACATCTTTATTGGAGTATAATTGCTTTACAATGTTGTGTTAGTTTCTGATGTATAACAAAGTGAATCAGCTGTACATATACATATATTCCCATACCCTCTCCCTCTTGCGTCTCCCTCCCACCCTCCCTATCCCACCCCTCTAGGTGATCACAAAGCACCGAGCTGATCTCCCTGTGCAATGCGGCTGCTTCCCACTAGCTATTGGTTTTACATTTGGTAGTATATATAAGTCCACGCCACTCACTCACTTCGTCCCAGCTTACCCTTCCCCCACTAGGAGGCATCACCTTTCATGAGGAGAGCTTTGGGACAAGCCAGAAATGTTTAAATCCCAGCTCTAGTACTTAACTTTCCCAAGGTCACAGAATTGTTAGTTTCCTTGCTGAGTCTCAGTTTCCTCCTATAATAGGCAAGAAATAGTAAAATCTACTTTGCAGGATGTGGTGAGAATTCAATAATATATGTAAAATGCCTGGGCATAGTAGGTATTCAGCAAGATTTTATTTCCTTCCTTCTCCCCCCACCTCCTTGATCCTCATAAGAGGCAGGAAGAACAAGGTCTTATCTCTGCTCTACAGAGAAGGAAACTGAGATGTGCACTGGCTAAAGGACTTTTCTCAAGGTCACGGATAGGAAGTGGTAAAGACAGGACTTGAGTCCAATTGTCCTAATTCCAAATTCAGTGAAGTTTCCCATTCCTGCTTCCAAGCTCAGCTGATAGATGGTGAATTGCATGAGCAAATGACTGGGAACATGCTTGGAGAAAGCAAGGCCTGTTCTGCAAATGTAAAATGACATTATTATTTTGCACTAAAGTTTGCTGTATTTCAAATAGAAACATCTAAAACAATGAAACCAGATTTCAGTTATTTTAGAGTCTGATTATCTAGTTTGTGGATTATTGGATTTTTGGTAATTTCAAAGCTCTTCTGCTTTCTGTTTGGTTCTGTTTTCATGGAAATTTGTGCATATGATTGATTGATTAATCAAATTATCCATTTGTCTGCTAAATATTGGGCTTTGTAGTAGATGCTGAGGATTCAAAGGTGAATAAAACTCAGCCCCTGACCCTGTGTTGCTTTTAGGCTACACAGCATGGATTTTACCTCAGACATGCCCTTATAAAACGGGGGGATGGGAAGGGAGACTTGAGTTAGAGTGATGGGCATGGAAAATGTTTGGTAGGCGGGTGATGTTTTTTTGGATGCATTGTTAATTTGCTGATGTTCAGGGCATGGCGTTCACATCACAGAATGGATTATGTGTGTGCCTGGCTCCTGGTATTTCTCTCCTTTCCATAGACGTTTGTCTAGTACCTCCTCTTGTGTGCAGGGCACTGAAGGCAGAAAGTTACAGTACACGGAGTTTTTGCTTTTGAGGGGTTGGGAGAAAGCAGATTTGACCCTGGAGTGAGGCTTTTGCAAGAATGAGAAAGGAAGTAAGTCACTGGATGCTACAAGGCCGGTGCAAAAGTTCACGCAGCTGGGTGAGAGAGATAAGACCCGGAAGAGGACAGACATGAGTGGTTACTAGAGAGGAAGAAGGTTTGTGAAAGAAAACTAGGTGGGGAGAGTGTGTGTGAGACGGAGGATGTACAAAGACATTCAGACTTCGGTGATGTCCCCATAGAAGGCAGTTATTCTGAGCACTGATAACGTTAGTACTGGAGTAGGGCCGTACCGTTGGCATTTGGCCGTGAAGATGTTCAATTACATCTGCCTGGTGTGTGGCCTGGAGCATCAGAGGATGGCCTATTCTCTTGGATATCTTAAAAGCTGAGGGAGCAGAGACTACAGAGTCAGACTGCTTAATGGGCATGTAAAGTAAAGCACGGAGAGCTGGAGGCGTGCTCACTCTGTCTCTAACCTCCTGGCTTGCCACCTCTCCCTCCCTCCCTCCCTCCCTCCCTCCTGTCAGAACCTTTCCTTATCCTCCCTGTGCTCTTTTTTTTTTTTTTTTATAAATTTATTTATTTTATTATTTTTATTTTTATGGCTGTGTTGGGTCTTCGTTTCTGTGCGAGGGCTTTCTCCAGTTGTGGCGAGCGGGGGCCACTCTTCATCGCGGTGCGTGGGCCTCTCACCGTCGCGGCCTCTCTTGTTGCGGAGCACGGGCTCCAGATGCGCAGGCTCAGTAATTGTGGCTCACGGGCCTAGTTGCTCCGCGGCATGTGGGATCTTCCCAGACCAGGGGTCGAACCCGTGTCCCCTGCATTAGCAGGCAGATTCTCAACCTCTACACCACCAGGGAAGCCCCCCTGTGCTCTTCTGTCGATTGACATCTCCTCCTTCCCTGGTCCTTTTGTCCTTGGCTGTATACTCCAGAGTCCTGTCTGGATCTGTGCGGTCAGCTATTCCACTTTCACCCCAAATCCCCTTCACCTTCTGTGACCTCAGATGGGCCAGCCTGGAGCACCCGTCTCCACAGGCTTTCCTGTTCTCGCGTGTGAGCTGAAGAGAGCTGTCAACGTCAGCACACCAGCCTGTTTTTACTGTCTGGCTTCACTGTAGCCTCATGCTGTTCTTCTCACCTCTTTGCCATGCCTCATGTCTTTTTGGCTTCTGCTCATTCCCTCACTCAGATGCCAGCCCTCTAAAGCCACACTCCCTGAGTCCCTGACTCTCCCCGAGTCCCTGCGAGTTCACCTGGTTCTCATCATTACCACCCAGCCCTCCCGAGTTTGGACTTGGCCTCAGTCTATCTCATCCACTACCCACGATGGTGACCATTATTACTGTTATGAGAGGGAGCGACTGTTCCAAACTTTACAAGTTACACTTGTACATTTTTTGACCTTCTGATTACCAAGGGGTCTTGAAGAGAATATTTAATCAATGAAAATCCCAGAGGCAACCAGGTGTTAGGAAAACACTGATTATGAGAAGTTCAACTCTGTGCACTAGCAGTACTTCTTTTGGTTTGTGGTCTGCAGAGCCCCGTGGTGTGCTGTAGTGAACATCCACTGACAAACCAGAAGCTCTCAAGCCATTTTCATCAGTTCCCAGCAGGTCTGAGGCTGCATGTCCCCCCTGGCAACCAGCTCATAGTGTCTGCTTATTTTAGTAAGCCTTTTCTTTTATGGTAATGTTATCATTCAATTAGTGCAACATTCACTTAATCATATATGTGGTGCCTGACAACAAAGGAACGTGGATCTAGAACAATCCATCACTTATTGATACTCCAAAGTGTAGATTCAGCAGAAGATTATTAAATTCCCTGGCACTTGACCTGCAAATATGAGAAAGTATTTGTTGGCTAGAGAAATTTAGTTAGCTTAGTTCATAGGCAGCCACACAAGAAATGCTTGACTTCAGATTATTTATGATGACAGAGTACTTGGCAATAGAGTCTTTCATTTGCCCATAAACTGTACTTGGAGATTCAGTAGAATACAGCTATTCATCTGCAGTGAGGGGGAAGCAAGAACTGAGATTTCTGGAGCTCAGAATGAGCACCAACGTGAAAAGATCTGGGTGCTTCCAGAGACACTGTTTAAGGAAAGAATGTGACATAATTGCTGTTTATCAGTTTCATCCCAGTAGATTCTGAAACATGAAGCTGGATTCTTGAGCGTATTTATGCAGCAGCCCTGATAGTTAAACCTTACTGAGTTTTCAGTCTTTTCGAATATATAGTTATATTTAATGACCTTAGTTAAGAGAAAAGTAGTAAAATTTGGTAAAGGTTTTAATTTTTTCCCTTCAGTGTTTAATACATGATTCACCAGTTTTAATAATACATATAAGTTAATTTCTTACCTAGCTAGCACTAAGCTTTTTGGCATCCTTGCCCATTTGATAACTACCTAAAGCTCTCCTGGGTTTTATATAAAATAAGCTAAGTAAAAAAGTGCTTAGAAAAACAGCACTTATTATTAAAAAAATAATGATAATAATAAAGCCCTTCTCTACAGAGAAGAGATAAAATGAATGTCTTAAACTTCATGTAAATGCAATAAGCTAAGCTTAATTTATGTAACCATTAGAGTTCCTAGATTCTGACTTCAAGGCTGAGGACTTTTAATTTACTCCCTATTCTACTACACAGCATTGTGGGCCTTGGATACATCAACCTGGCTTTGACTCCTAGCTCTGCCACTGACAGTCTTGGGCAACTCTGATCTTGGGTTTCCACATTTATTAAATGAGATAATGCCTATTTGCAGTGTTATACAGATTAAATTAATTGAAGTAATGCATATTTTATTTGCCACTTGGAAGGTACTCATAAATGTAGGTTCCATTCCTTTTCATTAAGCCTGTTTTTTGTTTGTTTTTTGTTTTTTTAAGTTGAAGGAGATTACAGGTTACAGTTTAAAATGAAAGAGGGAGAGCTGAAAGTTAGGTTGGCAATAGTAAAAACTATAAATCATGGCTGGACTCAAGAACTCAAAAACCATGTTAATCTTGGACTGTGGAGAATGCAGCCAAACTAATTCACATACTGCACAAGGCTCTGGAGAAGGATAGTTTTGTTTGAATCGACCATTATAGTAACTAATTTTATTGTTCAAAGAGTTATACAATTATGGAGCTGGAAAAGTCCTCAGAGATAATTCTAGCTCAGCTCCTTCATTTTAGAAATGAGCAGTCTAAGGTTCCTAATATATGCAATGATTTGCCCAAGGTTACTTGGTTTCCTGAATCATAGCACATTATTTTTCTCATAACAGAATGCTAATAATGACCCATCTCCTCAAGAGAAGTTTAAATTGTGTTATTCCTTAAAAACAAACAAACAAATTTAAAGAACTCTTTAAGAAAGATTGGAAAGTGCTTGAGTTCAGAATTTCTCATGTGAAATACTTGTTATAAAGACCTTATTCTCTCCCATCCATCTATCTACCCATCCATCCATTGGCTATAATAGTAAAGGGGAATCATTGAGAATGGGGACTATAAGATCTCAGACTTTGGAGCTCAGAATGCCCTGGGAGAATTGACAAAGCATTGAGAAATGATTAAGTAATAAAAATTGTGAAATCAAAGATCTGTTGCTTAACAGAGTAAATTCTCAGCTATCCAGAAACTTAGCCATCCAGAATCACTCAGTTCCTAAGAGAGCTTGATATTTTGCCATTTCAAACCAGACGACACAAATGTGTCCCACACTCCCAAGAATATGGATGTTCATTAATGGTGACACCAAGACATGTTATTTCTCCTAGAGTTCCATGAAATTTGGGACCATTTGTTCAACTTTATGTTCCTAGCTCATACCTGGCACAGAGTGAGTCCTCCTATGAATGGCTGTTGAGTGACTATTTAATGAATCCCTAACATTAGCCTTAATATTGTTTGGACAAGAATGCCAGATATTATGTGTCCTTCATTTTAATCAAAGGATGCAGAAAATAGAATTCTGCCACTCGTGTTGCAGTGGAAGGCAGTGTGGTATATTGAAAAAATGTGGACTTTAGCATCGGACTGGCCTGGGTTCAAATCATACTCCACTGGCTGAGTGATTGTGGGCAAATCCCTTCATCTGCCACCATCTTAGTTTTCTTGCTTGTGAAATAGAATTCTCCCTAATCTTCACAGAGTGGTGGGAAGAGCAAGTGAACTCTGATGGCAAAATATCTAGCACAGCACTGGGACACAGTAGGCACTTAGTAATAATGGGAGGCCCTTTGTCTCCCATCCCATGTAATCTTTTCATAATATAGGGCTTTTCCCACAGTTCTTTTGGATAGATAATCTTTTGTTGGTCTTTGGCAAATTTTTCTTTTCTGTAGTATTCTATCTTTCTGCAGATGTTTTATTTAGGCCAATTGAATCTAAGCTTTGGAATACTGTAGCTTTAAAGTGATGTAATTTACATAATTTTATCTATCTGTTGATGATCTCATATGTGACAACTGTGACACAACAAAAGAGAAAAACAACACTCTACCTGGAATTGGGAGACCTACATTCAAAATCTGGTTCTATCACTGCCTAGCTTTGTGATCTCTGAGCCTCAGTTTGCTCAATTTATCTGAACCTCCACTTTCTCTGATAACCAGGGGGTGGCATTGTATAGGGAAGAAGACACGGGCTTTAGAGTTCCGGTTTTGGATGTGCTACTAATTAGCTGTATGATCTAGGGCAGGTGTTTCGCCTCTCTGTTCCCTCAGCTGCCTGTTGAGAGCAGCACCGTCCATGCTGTAAGTTGTTACGATTAGATGAGGTAACGTATGACAGGTTCCTGCCTCAGAGCTTTGCGCGTTATAAACTCATAATCAGAGAGCGGTAATAACAATTCTTCCACTAAATACAACTGTGGTTAGTATTATTAATGCCAGTTTCCCTAGGTGGGTGAGAGATTCATTAAGAGAACTTAATCATTACAGCTGAATATTTTAGAAAAGACTGAGTCATTTCTCAGGATCACATAAGAAGTGATGATGGAGTAGTATGTAGCTGTGAACATGATGACGAGTCTGCCTTCTTAATATGCTCCCTGTTTATATAATTAGTCACTTGGGTTACTTACAGTTCTTCTCTTTTATAGATAGCATGATTATAAATGCCCTTGTACAGATTATTCCCCCTCCCCTGCTTGGATTATTTCCTTCAGTTTTATTTTCCAAAGGGAAGTTTCCAGGTCAAAGGATATAAACATTTTTGCAGCTCTTGTTACGTACTGGCAGACAGTTTGTAGAGAAATATTTTTAATGGACAAAAAAGGGCAAATTTCCAAAGTCTTGGTTAAAAACAAGGACTCTGGTGTCGTTTAGATTTGATTCATATCTCAGCTACTTATTTGCTGAATGAGTAGATTACTTAACCTTACTTAAGTCTGTTTTCTCATCTGTAACCTGGGTTATAAGTAGCTAGCTCACAATAACTGTCAAGTACTTAGTTGGTGCAAGGTGTTTTGTGCTCAGCCTTCACTGTCGGTCTTAAGCCCATCTGTGCTCCTCCCCAACTCAATCCTTTCTCACCTGGACCTCTGCCTCCTCTGAATTGGTATATACCTTATGCCGGTGTGTTCTCCCAACTGCATCTTCAATCTTAAAAACAAAACAAAACATAAATCTGATCATGTGAACCCTTTTAGCACTCTTAGAAAGCTCCTAATACTCTGAGGGTGAAATCCAGAATCCTGAGTAGGGCCCTTTGTGATCTGACCCTGCCGTCCTCTCCACCCTCAATTTCCCTCTCTTGCTCATTCTGCAGCAGCCATGTTGGGTGTTTTTCCATTACCAGAATTTGTCACCCTGCTTTTTTTCTTCTAGACTTGAGACTTGCCATTATGTCTTGTTTCTTGGTTTTTAAATTCTCCTTTTATGCAGCTCATCATTGGCGGAGATACTTGCTTCAGGACCGATTTTCCTGCTAGACCTAAGCCTTATGATGGCAGGGCCCACTGAGATTTTATTCACTGCTGAATTCTGAGGACCAGCACAGTGCCCAGCATGGAGAACTCAGTAAACCTTTAGGAATGTATAAATAACTAAATACATAGTAACTTATTATTAGCAATAAACACAGGAGAGAATAATTTTGGGTATAATTTGTTAAAAGCATTTGTGATTTCAAATTGCTCTGTGAAATTAAGTGTCTAGGTGTTTTCCAAGGACCTTCTAAAAACTTGAATATATCTGGTAGTTAAGATCTTGCTTGCTTTTTTCTTATATAATATTTCATGTTCATGAGGGGAAGTCTGAAGAGACGAGGGCACATTCTTGTGTCAAGCATAGTTCAGCATCTAGCAATCTTTCACCTTTGCCAACACTGTTCATCCAAGACCTGTAATAACATTACCTGAGCCATCGAGGCCAGGTACAGAACCGTCCTGAGCCAAACAAACAGCAGAAGGACTTGATGGCGAAGATGAGCATTCCTAAGAGATTAGATTATACTTGGTCCATTTCCTTGCACTTGAGACCTCCAACCATTTTGGCTTGCATTTCCCAGAAGTGCAAACTATTTTATATTATGCCGTTAACTTCTGCAAGTGCAAAACTGCATTTTGTTCATTCAGAAGTAGAGCTCATTCTCTGGATTTATTGAACTTGTACTATATTCACAACTCTGATTAGGCACTGAAGGTGTAACAGAGTTCAAGTGATAAGAGAGGTCTATTTTGGAGGATAAGCTCTCTCCCCATCCTTTGTTTCCCCGTGGAAAAACTTCTGTTAATAGTGTTAGAGTAGTACCTGCGTACATGCATCTCAACCTCTTCTGGATCTTCTTTTTGAGACCTACTTACTTGCAAAGAGGGTGGTGGTTTTCTGGTCTATTCTCATTCATAAGGTAGGCTAAGCAGAGCAGGTTATGTCCAGGGGGAGGCATACAGTATTTTTTGGAGTGGGAGGGGAACAAGAGGAGAACCTGCATCCCTAAGCCACACTTTCCAATATATATTAGCTTTTATTAATAAAAATTTCACATATTCATCTTATTTCTGTATCTGTTTTATCTATTGCTCATTGTTTCTCACTCAGTAGGAAAGGGGAACACTTATTGCTTTGCCTTTGAGGAACTGTGAAGCTTGTGATGGCCTAGCCCGCAGGCAAATGACTTCACCAGACAGCTGTTTGTGATGGGGCTTTAGGCCTTAGCAAGTGCAGGATGCACTGATCCTCACTGGGCTGTTTGGATGAGCTGAGGCACTTGTATGTGCTTTGGGTTTTGCGGGTTCAGCTTGGATTTCTGTTGCAGGTGAGGCCGGGGAAGGGGTTGGATCTTTTTAGTTATTTCGGGTGGAATAGTACTTGCTGCTTTTACTGTGTTTCAGTCAAAGCTGCAGGCCAGGACTTCAAACTGCAAAAATGATAAAATTTCAAGGGTGCTGTTATGTGAGGTTCCTCCTTTGAATTGTGAGAACGAGGCTAAGGTAGGAAGTGATAAATTGGCCTCATCACATTCAGTTAATTTCATTCCAGGCCAAACAGAGGAAGGCCCTGGAGGGACTAATCATAGGTAATTTTTTGTTGTTTATCTAAGATCTTAATAGACCACCTATCATATGACCAACGTTAACTGACCTACCCACCCAGCTCTAGCAGACCAGGAAAGTGCTATCTCTGCAGCTGGGCAGGCCTCAGAGACAGCCCTGGAGGGAGCTGAGGCACACAGTGCCTAGCGGGACAGAAGCAGTGCTCTGACACTCATAATAAGTTCCTTTGCTCTGTGAAACATGACTTAGATTTGCTCTGGATTTGTTACTTAAGTTCCCACCATTGGATCATAGAACTGTGGCTTCACCTATAGAAGAGTTGTAGATTTTCTTAAGAAGCAAATACAAAGGAAGAGGAACATCCTTACTTAAGCATATGCTACATTCTTGGGTTTAGATAGACCGATGAGTCAGTGAAATTATTGCAAAACCAAACGCTAAAACGATGACTACGAAGTCCTGTGCCTGCAACGCTCAAATTTTAGAGGTCAGGTTTTCTTAGGAAATCAAGGAGGTACTAGAGTGGTTTGAAACATATGCTTGATCTTATCAGAAAAGGAGCAATGGTAGACTGAAAGGACTAATTAAGCTAGGAGAGAGGTTCACATCTTATGGGAGAAATGAAGGGAAAGGTGAGGTCTTAAGCCAGGATAGACAGGTACAAAAAGGAAAGGAGATTCACCCGAACAGCAACAATTAGAAAGGGTAATGGGCCTTTAGAAATGTAGGTCCATATGGGACAATTTATGAAAGATTTCCACAAAGATTCAGAAAATATTACAAAGTGCCCCTTTAAAGATTCAGCTAGAATCTGAAGTAGAAACAGCTGGAAACTAGATTTTCATAGCTCAGAGCTGGGTGTGGTCTTGCATTTTGTGTACTGCATAAAGATTTTTGCTAGTAGAGGATGAAATGCAACTGACTTTCTTTTCACAGTGGATCCAGGCCAGGCTTTACTTATGCCCCTGAGGAGGCACCATCTTCTGATGTGTTTAAAGCCTTGTGGTGGTGGCCCTGGGATAGTAAAACCTAGTGGTTACAGAAAATTTGCATTTGAGAGGGAATCACAAAGTACTGAAGAGTTCATTAAGTGAGTCTCAAGGTGAGGGAGCTACTTTAATCGGGCCAGCAAGTATCACCTATGCCCTAAAGGCTCTAGCTCAGGTTCTTGATGGAGTTACGATTCTGAAGGAAGGCACGGGAGACATGAGGCATGTTCTAGGCTGGAGTGGCCTGATGAGAGTATCCCCTGGCTGGGATTATCTAATTTGGGAAATAAACTGTTCATTTCTACCCAACAGCTCTAAAGTGGAAGAGAAGGGAAGGGATTGGCCTCTGAGTCTTTCTCAAAAGAAAATAGGATCAGCGGAGATACATTACATAAGAAGGATAGGCCCTACTTTTGGCAAAAAAAAAAAAAAGGAAAGAAAGAAAGGTACTGAGGACCTGATCATTAAAATGTGTAGGAACTCTAGTGCCTTGAGATGCCCATGCAAAGATGTAGGTCCTTACAGGCCTCCGAGAGTGTTGGAATCTGCTGAAGTTGAGTTGGAAGAAATGTAGGGAAAAAGACAAATCTTCCTTAGGAAGCACTTATCACAGCCCGAAGCAATTACACAGAAAAGGCAGTTGCAGCAGGTGCTGTGGCTTAAGACTAAACATTCCTGCTTATAAAAGATTGTGGAGATGCTGATGGTACTAGGCAGAGCCTGCATTCATTCACTGTGTGAGTGCCAGAAGAGGGGGGCTCAAAGAGCAACTGCAGCTAAGAAGCTTTGGACATGCAAGTTGGGAAAGAAAGATTCCACAGTTAGGGCCTGAGGGACCTGAGGCTGCCACAACTGCACATTTCTAAGTTTTTAAAGAAGGCACCTCAATGCCACTCTCTTAGAAGAACGTGCATAGTTGGATTTTTACCTCTGTGTGCAAATGCATTGGGCCAAAATTAGCCGGCTTGGAGATTTCCGAGTTGAGCTTTATTTTAGAATTGTGGTAAAAGACACATAACATAAAATTTACTTTTTAAACCATGTTTAACGGTACAGTTCTGTGGCATTACGTATATTCACATCGTTGTGCAACCATCTCCACCATCCATCTCCAGAACTTTTTCATTTTCCCCAGTTGAAGCTCCTTTGTTCCCATTAAACAATAGCCTCCCCCTAACCCCTGGCAACTATCGTTTATGAATTTGCCTGCTCTAGGTACCTCATATAAGTGGGATCATACGGTATTTGTTCTTTTGTGACTGGCTTATTTTAATTAGCTTAATATTCTCAAAGTTCATCCCTGTGGTAACATTTATAAGAATTTCCTTCCTTTTTAAGGCTAAGTAATAATCCTTCTCATGTGTATACCACATTTATCCATCAGTGGATACTTGTTCCCTAATTGAGTGTTAAGCTCTGGAAAATTGGCCTAATATTACAGACACCTTGGCAAAAGATCGTGCTCTTCTTGTTGACCTGCCATCTCTCGCCTCCATCTCTCGGATGCCCTGGAGTTTCTGCCATTGTCTTTGGAATCAGTTGAATGGGTCTGGATTATATCAGGTACTGGGTTCTGGGAACATTTTGCTTGGGATAGCTGCGCCCAGGCCTGAGGTTTGCCTTCTTTTAAAATGTGATGGGTGTGGGCCAGTCACTTGTAATGCTTTGGGCTCTTTAAAAGTAGGGGCATACAGAGACTTGAGATAATAATAAAGTTTTAAAGAATAAAAAGCTAACTTTTTTGTCTCTGTCTCTGACTCAGGCATTTACCGCTTATTCAGTTCTAAATTCAGATGAAGACAAAGAGTGTTATTGATCGATTGCCCTAAGTTCTTCATGTTTGAGCATTTGAGGCTGAAAGGTTAAGGGGCATTCTTGTGGTGTCACTGTGGTAGGGACATTTAAGCCAAATTTGAAATTATAAAAGACGGAGGTGATTGGCATCTGGGCAGGAAAGTTCTTTTAGGAAGAATGATTGTGCCCATATATAATTAAAATATATACGTGATGTAGTATAGTGGATTTAAATGACCTATAAAAGCAATAAAGGGAACCAAAAGTATCCATCCTTCCCTCCTCCCTGCTGTTTTTTTTTTTTCTTTTGAGAGGGAGGTGCTTAACATGGTAATCAGCTTATTTTGACTACTCAGTGATAAAACATGCAAGTTCACTTGCAGAATTACTGAGAGCATACTAAAGGAGCATCGTTTTACACAAGGGACAATACATCATCCTCTTTCTTTCTTTTTTCTTTTTTTTTGTCATTGTTCTTCTGTAAGTACTTATTAAATGCACAGTATATTGGGAGCCCTTGAGGTAATCAAAGCTACATATCTATTTGGAGACATGAAGGAATTTGAATATGTGATGGGTTCAGCGGTATGAGATAATAGCACACAGGTGCTCTGGGCTTATCCAAACAGGAAACACTGAGGAAGAGGACAGCTAGTCCTGGACTGGGCATATCTGAATTGTTCTAATATCCTAATTATGTCCCAGGCTCGAACTCACTACTTCAGATGCAAGAATTACTCTTCCCTCCATGTCTGCTTCCTCTTCCCTTTCTCTTGTTCCTCCCCGTTTCCTGTCTATACCCCTGCTTCTGCA
Source organism: Balaenoptera acutorostrata (assembly GCF_949987535.1). Classification (NCBI taxonomy): domain Eukaryota; kingdom Metazoa; phylum Chordata; class Mammalia; order Artiodactyla; family Balaenopteridae; genus Balaenoptera; species Balaenoptera acutorostrata. The sequence continues at coordinate 95,727,545 of NC_080064.1, read as the reverse complement.
GGAAACATATTTCAGTCTTCTGGGAATTCACCCTATGTATCCCCAACTATTCCTGGCATTTTAGTAGGCTCCCTTAGTAGATCCCAGAGGGCCTCTTGCCTCTGGCCTTTGTGGTCCCATCTGGCAGCTCTTTCCCTCCTCAGCCTCCCTTGGGCAGGGGTTCCCTTGGCCCTGGGCCTGAAGTACAGAAGGGAGAGGCATGTCTTTAAGTTGGTTGGCTGGTCTTCTGATTCCGGATCTCTCCCTCTTCTTTAGCATCATTGTTTCCCTATTTTCATTCTTCTCGCCCCCTTCCCCAGTCTGTTCATATTTGAGGAGTCTGGAATGGTTATAGCCCTAAGGATCTCCCCTCCCTGGCTTCCCATGAGGGTTAGGGTTTAGGTCCACACCAGACATGCCAAGAAGACGGCAGTCATGCTCTGGTGATGAGTGCATTTTATCATGTTGAAAAGCAAGGAAGTAAAGCCAAAATGATTTCACTTTTCAGTTTCGTCATTTTGAAGTGAGGGCTCCTGGCTGCTGGCCTAAGAGCATGACCACCTTAGCCTTATTGGAAAAATGTATTCCCTTATTGGGAAAATGTAGAATTTAGAAATTCTAAAGACTAGAAACTTTAATGGACTATATTTAAAATTTTCTGTTAAATTGAGGCTTATATATACCTATACGGGTGTTAATATCATACTTATATTGTATTAACGATTGGGGCTGTGAGCCTCAACCTGAGTCTCTTAACATTTTACGAAGTTGTTGGATTGGCCCCGGAAAACCTTATGGTGAACTTAAAGAGCGTTCTGGCTATAATGCTTGAAAGTAGGATAATGATATATTTTCTTCAGCATTGTGTTAACGTGGCGGTTGGGAGGTAAACAGCCAAGAAACAGTTGTAGGTTTTTCCCACTCCTTTCCCATTCGACATACATTTGTTGGATGCATTTTGCTTAATTCAAATGGTAGAGGATGCCAGCGGCGTAAGTTTAAGAATTACATGGTCCTTGTCCTTGAGAAGAAATGGTAGAGTCCAGCAGGAAGGACATGACATATTAGTATCTGGCAAGCAGAGATGGGTGTGTGAAGAAAAACTTCTGTGCTGATGTTTATAGCTGCTGCAGTCACTAGCCACACTTACGTACAAAGGCAGGAGCGTTCCTGAGTCAGCGTGGAAGGAACCAATTTGTCACGCACTGGTTTCATCCCTGCCTCTATAGGAAGTAACCTCGATGGTGGTGGTGTTCTTTTTTGTTTTTTTCCTTTTTAGATAAATCATCATATATATTTTGTGATATCTGTTTTTCAAATCTCCACATACTGTGATCTTGTGGGTCACGTGTGCACCTACCTGTTTGTAAGGTGTGGCAGTCTGGGTAGTCACTCTGGTCCTCCCATTTCACACAGCGTTTGCAAGTCTGATTGGCGGCATTAGGAAGGCAGCATCAGGAATGCACTCTTACTTGTCTTTTCCCTTTAACAAATGACCGTGTGTGAAGTCACAACATCAGTTGGGAAAGGAGCAGATTGGATGCAGGTATATCTTGTCTCTGTTAGGGATGAGGTGTAAGCCCATAAATTCCAACCTGGAAAAGGATGTGCGGGGAAGCCTGCTCTCGAGATGTCCTTGTTCTCCCAACAATTTCTTTGGCATCCTTGGCAGCCCTTGCCGTTTTTTCCCCCAACATTCTTCTTCAACTTGAAATTCAGGCTTGGTGCAGTGAGCCACAGTCAGGCTTGTGGCTGCTGCAGGACGTGAGCTGTGACTCATTTCATGACTCACTTGGCCAGTTTTGGTGTCCTTACAGTCAATTAAGCAAGTGAATGAAATGACCAAAAGCACAAGTTGCAAAGTAAAGCTAAATGAAGGATAGTAATTTGCATATAGTGTCACTGCTGTTTCTCCAGATTGTCCTATTTTTAAAAATTCTCTACGAAAAATTGGTTAGCGTTAGAATCTAGATCTCTTTTTATAGTCTAAAAATCAGACCTGGAATCTGATTTACCTTTTGGTTCTAATCTAATCCTATTCTAATTCTAATCCTATGCACAACTAACTCTTACATTAAATACAGAATTTTTCGTTGGCCAAACGCAGTTTCCTCAAATATAAGTCATAGGGGTTTTCCAGTACTATTCATAAATGTAAGTTGCATTAAGGCATTTGTTGATTATTTTCCAGTTTATTTTCCAAGTATTTACAAAAAATATTTGTATACTTTCAGGATATTTTATTTAGCATTTCACATTAAAAATATTCTTCCAATCCAGGAACTTCAATTATCTCCTTCACTCATTTTTCCCCCCAAATTACAGAATTATATTGTTTCCAAAAGGGACATAAATGTGCCCCCGACTCTCACATATTGAAAAAACAAACCTCTCCTTTTTCAGTCAACCCGCTTCAGATTTAGCAACAACAGAGTTCAGATATTTTCACCTTTTTGATGTCTCTGCTTCTCTGATGTTGCTGTAGTTCAGAAACTTATTTCTTTTCTCACGGTCTTCCTGCTTCTTGGTGCTCTAGCCTAGTGACATTTCTTAAAACATTCATGTTTTTTGATATTTCTTTTTTTTATTTTTTATTTTATTTATTTTTAAAAATTTTGTCTGCACTGGGCTTCTAATTGTGGCGTGCGGCTTAGTTGCCCCGCGGCATGTGTGATCTTAGTTCCCTGACCAGGGATCGAACCCGCATCTCCTGCTTTGGAAGGCGGATTCTTAATCACTGGACCACCAGGGAAGTCCCTGTGTTTTGATATTTCTTGAGTGAAACATTTCAGTATCCTCAGGATAATATCCCAAATATTGGGTTGGCCAAAAAATGTCTTCAGTTTTTAAGTAAAAATAAAAGATACATTTTTCATTTTCACCAAGAACTTTATTGAACAACGTATTCACCCTTTTGTTCCACTACCTTCTGCCATTTTTCAGTCAACTTCATAATTCCATCTTCCCAAAACTTTTTATCTTTTTGAGCAAAGAACTGTTCCAGGTGCCTTTCACAGTCTTCCAGGGGATTGAATTTTTTTCCATTAAGAGAATTTTGTAAAGACCTAAATAAATGGAAATCTGAAGGTGCAATGTCTGGTGAATATGGCGGATAAATCAGAACTTCCCAGCCAAGCTGTAACAGCTTTTGCCTGGTCATCAAAGAAACCTGTGGTCTTGTGTAATCGTGATGGAAGATTTTGTGTTTTCTGTTGACTAATTCTGGATGCTTTTCGTCGAGTGCTGCTTTCAGTTGGTCTAATTGGGAGCAGTACTTGTTGGAATTAATCGTTTGGTTTTCCGGAAGGAGTTCATAATAGAGGACTCCCTTCCAATCCCACCATATACACATCATCACCTTCTTTGGATGAAGACCGGTCTTTGGTGTGGTTGGTGGTGGTTCATTTCGCTTGCCCCACGATCTCTTCTGTTCCACATTATCGTACAGTATCCACTTTTCATTGCCTGTCACAATTTGTTTGAAAAATGGAACATTTTCATTACGCATAAGTAGAGAATCGCACGTGGAAATACGGTCAAGAATGGTTTTTTTTTGCTTAACTTATGTGGAACCCAAACATCAAAGCAATTAACATAACCAAGCTGGTGCAAATGATTTTCAACACTTAATTTGGATATTTTGAGTATGTCGGCTATCTCCCGCATGGTATAATGTTGACTGTTCTCAATTAATGTCTCAATTAATGTCTCAATTTGATTGCTATCAACTCTAACTGACCTACCCGACCGTGGAGCATCGTTCAGTGAGAAATCTCTAGCACGAAACTTCGCAAACCGCTTTTGACATGTTCTATCAGTCACAGCACCTTCTCCATATACTGCACAAATCTTTTTTTTTGCATTTCAGTTGCATTTTTATCTTTCTTCAAATAATAAAGCATAATATGTTGAAAATGTTGCTTTTTTTCTTCCATCTTCAGTATTAAATGGCTACACAAAAATTCACCAATTTTGATAAGTTTTTTTTAAAAAAAATGCATGCTGCTATGACAGCTGTCACATACAATCTAACAAAATTGTTTTGAATGAAGTTAAAGACAATTAAGTGCTACTAGAGCTATCTTACGGAAAAAAACGAACAAACCTTTAGGCCAACCCAATATTTTAACTCAACAAAGCCCTGCCTACATTACTGGCTTCATCACTTGCCTCCCTCCCCTACACCTGTCCCTTCCATCAGACCTTGGCCTGAATAGGCCATGTTATCCTTCACTCCTTGTCCCCGCATATGCCACTCTTATGAAAGGAACATCTTCCCCTTCAGATCTGCTGGTTAACTCCCAAACCATGCCTTCAGAACTCATACAGGTGATGGCCTTGGTTGATGTCATGCAGTTTTAGATAACTCTTCTCTCTGCTCCCCTAGCATACCTTCTTTGTCATAGCATTTACCACACCCTAACCCTGTCTCTCCGCAGCTGGGCTGTGAACTTCTTCAGGGCACAGGTGATTTCTTACTCATTTCTGTAACTGCAGTGAGTGATTGAATGAATGGATGAAATGTTTGTCTTTGTTATTCTGATGAGGAAATGTATCCTAATTTCTGTGATTGAGGACCAGCTTTATGTATTCGTCAGACCCTTGCTTCTCTTTTTCCTTTATTCCTTGAGTATTTTGCTGCCCTGAACGTTGTAGAAGAGACTACTGTGGTCTCTGCACAGTGGATGCTGCTGCTTCTCTTTACTCCTGTAGAATTAATGTTTACCTCTTTCCTAAACCTCGTCACTGCATTTAGCTGTTGCTTGAAGTGTGAGTTCTTTGTTTTTCTAGGGTTCTTATCTTAGGAGGAGCTCAGTGTTTGACTTGGATGGAATCAAATCACGTTTGACATAATTGCTTTAAAATGAATGAATGAATTACAAGCAACTGCTTTGCTTTGGGGAGCTGTAGGAAGCTTGAATTGTGCAGCTGTTGTTGCCCAAGGAGAAAACCTTAGGGATTTATCTTGCAAATAGAATCCTTCCAACATTCTCCTTGACGAATTGGCTCATAGAAATATTTGCCAACTGTAACCTGGCTCCATCAATTAGCTTAATCTATGAGAGGTAAATATATTGTGTGGAGGAAAGGGATTGAGGAAATTTAAAAGCTGTTACTACTAGCGTGTGATGGGTTCTTAGACGAACTAAGTGCCCTGGGAAGTTTTCACCCTCCTGTGATCTATTCAAAGCTATAGATATCCTTGTAGTTAGGTTTTGTTAGGAGTTTCTTTCTTGCAGTATTTCTCCTCTCACATGCCTTGGTGCACAGCTATGTTTTGTTTAGCATATGGCTTTGTCTTAATAATAACCCAATGATTTATAAAATTCCCCAAAGAGGATGTATGTAGTCTGAAATTTTCTGCGTGTAATATTTGGAAATTCTAAATACAGCATATAATTTAAGTGGTTAAGTTTTCATCACAACTTGTTTTGGAGATGCAGGTTTTCTTTCTTTTGGGATGCAGTTTTTTTTTTTTTTTTGGTGAGACCACTGGAATTTGAATTTTGTAAACCATATATTCAAGTAATCAGTAACAGAATGTTGCCCATAGAGATTTGGGGCCTAGGCTAAGAACTTGTCTCTGCCTAAATGCAATATCATGCACTACTCCCAAGAGCTAACAACAGGTCTGTCCAGATGCTAAGACCAGGAACTTCGAAATCTCCATCTTGAGCCTTACAGGACTTTTTTGTTGTTTTTGTTGTGTAAGATGGGTATAGTTTTTAACAGAGCTTTTTGACTTTTTGTTTAGAACTATACTTTTCTTACGAGCCATTCCTCCTGGGGACTTGTCTTTGCCTGAAATAATTAGAAATTCTTAAGTAATTGTTTCTATGACTCAGTGGTAATGGCTCAGAAAAATAATTCCACATATGAAAGATACGGAATCTGTTTAGCTCTGTGTGTGCTTTTGTAGGGCAAGAAGGAATGGGAAAATACTCTCTTCTGTTCTCAGGGTTTTGTCCAGATCAACATTTTTTCAGGATTCTTTCCTATCACCTGAAAGAATTTATGATTTTAAGCTCAGTAGAGGTATATCTGTTTCTGTCCTAGAGATGATGTCTGGGAAAGTCTGGAGTTTTGCAACATTTATATGTAGCCATTTCACAGAATAACAAGAGTTTATCCTTACTAGTTTAGACAGGTATCTGTATTTTTTTTTTTTAATATATTTATTTATTTTTTGGCTGCGTTGGGTCTTCGTTGCTGCGTGCAGGCTTTCTCTAATTGCAGCGAGTGGGGCTACTCTTCCTTGTGGTGCGTGGGCTTCTCATTGCAGTGGCTTCTCTTGTTGCGGCGCGCGGCCTCTAGGCACGTGGGCTTCAGTAGTGTTGGCCCGCTGGCTCTAGAGCACAGGCTCAGTAGTTGTGGCGCACAGGCTTAGTTCCTCTGAGGCATGTGGGATCTTCCTGGACCAGGGCTTGAACCCATGTCCCCTGCATTGGCAGGCGGATTCTTAACCCCTGCGCCACCGGGGAAGCCCGGTATCTGTATTTTTAAAATGAAATAAACCATGGAGTTGTTATTGTCCCAAGATAAGCATATAAATCCCTTTCGAAATTTCCTTGAGTAAATCCAAGTTTCTTGAATTGAAATTAATAAATAGAGCCTTCCGAGTACGGTCATAATGATAATGTCAAAAACCATTTTGTATTTGCCGTTCAAACAAGGCAGCCCTGAGACCAGTGGTGGTGCTGTCATATTTTAATCCTATCACTGTTGTGAACCAGGTTTCTGCTAAGGGCCAAAGAAGAAATATAATGTATACACTCCTCTTATCTATGACTGAAGGAACATTTCTTTATTTTTTTTTTTAATTTAAAAAAATTTTATTTAATATTGAAGTCTAGTTGATTAACAATGTTGTGTTAGTTTCAGGTGTACAGCAAAGTGGTTCAGTTATACATATACATGTATCTATTCTTTTTCAAATTCTTTTCCCATTTAGGTTATTACAGAGTATTGAGCAGAGTTCCCTGTGCTATACAGTAGGTCCTTGTTGGTTATCTATTTTAAATATAGCAGTGTGTACAGGAACATTTCTTTAGTTACTGATAGTATGCTTTATTTTTTTCCACATTTATCAAAGAATGAGATTCAAATTATATGCATCAGTTAAAATTTAAAGTGTTGCAAATGCGATTGTAGGAAATGGGTAGATGAGCCCTCATTTTCTCCCCCCTCTTAATAGTCCCTAAATTTGGAAGTGAGCTAATTAATGTGAACTGACTCTGAGGACATTTGTATTCAGAATTTGAAACGAGCAGATTTTAAAGAACCATGGGTCCAAGATGTTCTTTGCTGTTGAAAGTAGAGGAGAAACAAGTAGTTTCTGGATAAAGACTGTCTTTTAGTGAAATACCACTACCAGCAAAACAAGCCTCTTAGGCTCTCTCAAATGTGAGTAGAATAAACAAATCAAGACAACAAACAAAACACATCACCCCACCCCAAATAAACATTCTGGAAAAAAACTGTTGATACTATTTTCATTTAAGCTTCAAAATATTAAGAAGTTTTAAAATATATTCTTATACTTTTCATTACTTTGTTATAAATTTCTTTTATACAGTCATATTCTATTTATTGTGGGGATATGTTCCTCATCATTGGAGCATGTTAGTTTCCTGTTGCTGCTGTAACAAATTGCTACAAACTTATTGGCTTAAAACAATCCAGATTTATCATCTTACAGTTCTGGAGGCCAGAAGTCTGGAATCACTTTCACTGGGCTAAAGACAAGATGACGGCAGGGCTAGTTCCTTCTAGAGGCTCCAAGGGCAGAATCCATTTCCTTGCCTTCTTCAGTTTCCAGTGGCCACCTCTATTGTTTGCCCTGTGACACCCTCCTCCACCTTCAGAGTACATCACTTCAATCTCTGCTTCCATCCTCACATTCCCCTTCTCTTCTGTGGTCAGATATCACTCTGCCTCTCTTTTATAAGGACACTTGTGATTGCATTTAGGACACACTCAGATAATCCAGGATAATTTCTCCAACTCAGGATCCTTAATTTAATCATGTCTGCAAAATCCCTTTTGCCATAAGGTTATGTTCATAGGTTCTAGAGATTAGGATGGGGGTGTCTTTGGGGGCCGTCATTCAGCCCCACCACAGAGTACTTTACAAGTCGTCACAGCATAGTTCTCATAGCGCTGGGTTTCCCAAAGCATACTTCATGGTTACTGTTTTGTTTCCTTTCAAATCACCTCAAGTCTGACATGTCTCTGCATATTTTTCAGGTTCTGTCTATGCGAACTTCCCTCCCTCCCTCCCTTGCAGAGACCTTCTGCCAGTCCCTCCATGATGCTACACAGCTCACCAAATCACAGTGTCTTCGGCTACATTGTCATTTGCTTTGAACTCCTGAATAGTTATGTCTTAATACTTTGGCACTTGTGGGGCATTTCTAGTACTACAAGGTGCATGTCTTTGTTAGTTGTTATGAAGAGTTAAAATCATCACGAGCACATAAAATAACGGCAGGTAGAGTAAATGAACCATAGGTCACTGAGCTGGAGGAAGGCACAGTTTAGGCACCAGGAATGCCCGGTACAGTGTGCCGCGCAGGTTCTTGTTGCCCGAGTGAGCTTCACAGCCCTCCATGTGCTATACTAGGTGGACGTGAGAAAAATATTTAAGCGTGTGATAGATTTATAATATTAATATAAAAACACATAAATATTAATGTATAAATAGAGCTATTTCTCAGATGAGTTACACGTGGACAGTGCTTAATGTTCAAAGGTACAGATTTGTAATTAAAATAGTATGAGAGTTAAATTACTGAGAATTCATCCCTTTTTCCCTTTACCAATCCCTCAAATCTGAGACATGGAATTTAGGCTTCCATGGTGTAATGTTAGTTGTTCAGGTGTTGATTATCACTGATAGTTTTAGGATTTCCAGCAGACCAGTTAAGCTCTTTGGGCTTTTAGAAATAAGCTTCCTCATTTATAAAATGAAGGGGTATCTGACTACAGTTCTTTACTAGAATATTTTAAGTTTTTGTTTTAATATCCATAGGCAATCTGAAGTATATATGTAAGCATAGTCTGTATCAACTGAAAAATCTGAAGTTATTTCTAATGAAAAATTTCAAACATATACAAAGAGGGAATATGAACTCCTACAACACATCACCTGGATTCAACAATTACCAGGGTTACCATATGTGCTTCAATGACGTGCCTTTGTTTTTTTTGTTTTTTGGGGTTTTTTTGCCTAAGTCATGTCATTTTAGTCCTTTCATGCTTTGATATGCGTCTTTAAACATTGGAGCATTTTCTTAACTAGCCAGAATGCCATTATCACATCTAGCATGAACAATGTCTCAGTATAATCTAGCATATGGTCTGGATTCAGATTTCTTAGATTGACTCAAATTTTTTCTTTTTTTTAACATTTAGTCTGTCCCAAATCAGTATTCAAATAAAATCTACACTTTGCATTTGGATTTTACATGTCCTAAGTCTCTTACTCTAGAGTGGTCCTTTTCTCCAAGCAGGTGACATGATAAATAAACCTGGTCACTTGTACAGCATCCTGCATTCTGGGTTTGTTGTTTTGCCTCTTCATGGTGTCATTGACTTGTTCCTCTATTCACTAGAATTCTTTTAAACTGAATATTAGCTCCAAAGGTTTGAATAGATTCATGTTCCCCTGTTTTTGCAAAGATGGTGCAGTGCACTTCACTTTAAATTGTCTCAGCGGACAAATAAGGTCTAGTTTCCCCACTTATAGACATGCTAAGATTGATCAGTGGATTCAGGTGCTGGCAGCCTCATGTCTTCATTGTGAAGTTTTCTATCACCTTTTCATCAACTGTGTCATGGATTATTAATCTTTGCCTAGAACAATTATTTTATTGATTTGTGAAGTTGTGTTTTTAAAAAATTGTCATTATTTCTTCCACATTTTTTGACTGGAATATTTCAGTAAAGAAAGAAGAGCCTTCTTTCATTATATTAGGTATTTGGTAACTCTGAAGTGTAATTTATATGGGAAAGACAGGAAAAAATAGTTCTTTCCCTTTGATTCCCAATTTTCAGAGTATGGAGTTGGTGCCCTAGTTATTTCCAGTAATGACCAATGAATTCTTTTGGGGTTGGGATAGGGATGGGGCTTCTTTCTATTCTGTTTTTAGTCTCATTCTGAATTAGTGGGTTTTTATCTATTAAATGTGTTTTCATCAATGTAGTCATTATTCTTTTTGATACTCTAACTGTCCTATGTTTAGCCAATGGGGACCCCTTATTGACTCGGAACTATTTTTTACATCAGTTTTTAAAAATAGTGGTAAAAGATATACAGCATAAAACTTACCATTTTAACTATTTTTAAGTGTACAGTCCTATGGCATTAACTATATCTACATTGTCATGCAACTACTATCACGGTGCAGCTCCAGAACTCTTTTCATCTTGCAGCACTGAAACTTTGTATTCATGAGACAAAAACTCCTCATTCCCCCTCCCTCAGGCCCTGGAAACTACCATTCTATTTTTGTCCCTTTGAATTTGACTGCTCTAGGTACCTCATATAAGTGGAATAATACAGTAATTGTCTTTTTGTGATTGGCTTAGCCTTCATAGTTTATCCTTATATCCACAGGTAGCATGTGTCAGAATTTCCTTCTTTTTTAAGACTAAATTATATCCAATTGTGTATATATACCACATTTTGTTTATCTGTTTGCTGATGGGCACGGTTTGCTTTTACCTTTTGACCATTACAAATAATGCTGCTATGAACATGGGAGTACAAATTCAATTTTTTATTAAAGTGTAATATGATTTGTGCACTTTTCTGTATATAAGTATAGAGCTTACTGAATTTTCACAAACTCACCTCTATGATTAGCATAGAATATTACCAGCACCCCAGAATCCCACTTTTGTCCCCTTAGTCCTCAAAGGTACTTGTATTTTCACCTTCAACACTGTAGTTTTTTTTGTTTCTTTTTTTTTTTTTAACATCTTTATTGAAGTATAATTGCTTTACAATGGTGTGTTAGTTTCTGCTTTAAAACAAAGTGAATCAGTTATACATATACATATGTTCCCATATCTCTTCCCTCTTGCATCTCCCTCCCTCCCACCCTCCCTATCCCACCCCTCTAGGTGGTCACAAAGCACCGAGCTGATCTCCCTGTGCTATGCGGCTGCTTCCCACTAGCTATCTATTTTACATTTGGTAGTGTATATATGTCCATGACACTCTCTCACCCTGTCACATCTCACCCCTCCCCCTCCCCATATCCTCAAGTCCATTCTTTAGTAGGTCTGTGTCTTTATTCCCATCTTGCCACTAGGTTCTTCATGGCCTTTTTTTTTTTTTTTCCTTAGATTCCATATATATGTGTTAGCATACTGTATTTGTTTTTCTCTTTCTGACTTACTTCACTCTGTATGACAGACTCTAACTCCATCCACCTCGTTACAAATACCTCCATTTCATTTCTTTTTATGGCTGAGTAATATTCCATTGTATATATGTGCCACATCTTCTTTATCCATTCATCCGATGATGGACACTTAGATTGCTTCCATGTCCTGGCTATTGTAAATAGAGCTGCAATGAACATTAATAGAATCATGCATAATGTACTCTTTTGTGTCTGGCATCTTCTGCTCAATATTATGTTTTGAGATTTATCCACATTGTTTCCTGTAGCACAATTTTTTTCATATTATGAATATACCACAATGTATCCATTTTACTGTTTCCAATTTTTGGTGTTACAAATACTGCTTTGAACATCCTGTACATGTAATTTAGTGGACATATGTACACCTTTCTGTTGGGTATAGAATTAGGAGTGGCTTTGTCATATAACTCTAGATGTATTACTGTCCCACACAGCATTTGCCAAGGTTTCTCCAACTATTCTTCTCAATTTCCTTCCGTTCTTCAATACTATTTAATATTTAATGCAACAAGTATTCTTAAGGAACATATGGTCCTATTCCTCCCACCCCCATGGGATCTATAAAGGAACAGGATCAACAGTTTCACCATAGCCTCAACTTTCCAAATAGGTACGAAGGCACTATTCATAGCTGCTGTCAATAAAATGAATGTGGTCGTATATGAGCTTTTACAGCTTCTTAGATTTTCTTAGTGTATATTGTACATGCATGATCAGAAATTCAAATGCCATAGATATTTTTGGTGATAAGATGCTGAGAAGTTGGCAAAAACTGAAAGATAGCCAGGAGACAAAATTCCTTTTTGCTGATAAGCAACTTTCATGCCGTTAGAGGCCTGTCAGCCATCCAGAGAATCAGAAAACATTAAAAAAATGTTTTGTAAGTTAATAGTTTTTGTCATAATAGTGAGTGGAAGGTAAAACTGGTTATCAAGCTGACATTTATCATTTAGTAATAATCAAAATTCTTTATGTGCTCAGAATTTTTAATAGTTTGTTATTTAGGCATGGTTATTCAATCTTAAAATAGGCATGATATAAAAGTTTTTCTCAATATTCTTAAAAATTAAATTGATAGTGATGATTAGAAAATCACGATTTTCTAGGCTATATTGTAAGAACAAAAAATGAGGCCAATATATTTACTTATATACAGTATATCTTGTATAGATATCCATATACATCTTTAAAAGGTGAAAGACACAACACAAATCTCACAATGTGCTCAGCATGTGGTGACTTCTGTTAGATAATACAGTTTCAGTTTTTAACTTAGTTTGGTAAAATTTGCCTCAAAATATCCCTTGATGTCCTACTGCCTGGGTAAATTAAGCTATTTTTTTTTTTTTTTCTGGATCCTGAGATACAAAGAAAAGACATTAATTTCTACCCCCATGGAGGTTTTTTCCTTTTTGCTTTTGGCAGTTAGATGTGTAAACATGTATTATGATACAACCTGATATTGGGACACTTGAGGTCTGTGTGAGGCCGAGTGGTAGCCCGGTGGAGGGCATGGTTAGCCCTCTGTCTGGAGTGGGGGATGATGTGATGTATGAAGAAATGGTCCTTCTCCCAAATGCAATTTTGACAGATCAAGAAGATAAATAATCTTATCCGTACATTTCTCAAGTACTGAACCTCCTCAGAAGAACTTAGTCTTTATTCTATAGGTCATGTTTGTGAACGAGGTAACAGGCTGGTTTACACACGAAAAGCTAAGATGTTAAATAACTAGGTTATGGTTTTGCATTGTTAACTAGTGTTGTAGCGAGGAACAGCAATAATATTTCTATTTTTTTATGCTTTTAACACCTGGTTTTTGTAGATTAAGAAAATCAAAACCATAAATACAATGCCTTCCTGTTTGCAAATTCTTCTAGCATGTTAGAGTAGATAATTTTACTTTAGAAACTAAATATTTGGAAAGTTAAAGAAATTATTTTATGTGTTTACAGAGCATTTACCATCATAATTTCCATTTAAGATCCACCTCCCCCCCGCCCCCAACACACACACAGCCCGGGTGCTTTGTTGAGGTTAGGAAATGCATCCCTAAGTGATGACTGGTTATAGTGTGGTGGTTCAGTTGTCAGGCAGGTTCCATGCTTGAGTAGAATAAACTTTCCTACTATCTTCTAGAATTTTGTCGGTGCCAGGACATATGCTTAATTCTGGGATTTAGGCAAACATTCTTGCAGATGGTTTCTAACTTTTCATCACCTAATGGACTTCTTGTAACTTCGGGGGAGAAAAAGCCATATTTACCTTCCCAGTTTCCTGCTCTGTGCAATATGAGAAGTGCTATAGGACAGGCACAAGCATAGTAATATGCAGTGTGTTTGAGGAAAGTGCATGATGAACTTTGAAGATTGGAGTTAAGTGTTGATACGTGAGAATGTGCCTGGTAGACCAGGACGAGAGAGCAAAGGCATAGAGGAATGACGTATGCTTCCTAAGACCAGGCTGTGGTTCCTCTGTGGCAATGTTAAGAGAGGAGATGGAATTGTAATAGCAATATGTGGCATGTCTATGAACTTGATCCTTTGGGAAGTAAGATGCCACTGAAGGATTTTAAGTAGGGGAATAACATAATTGGAGTTTTGTTTTAGAATAATCCTTTAAGGAACAGTGTGAAGGTGAATTGCAGTGGAGATGGAAGCCAGCTAAAAAGTTTTTGTGATGGTATCTGTACAGAATAAAATATTAATTCAAAGATATACGCATTTTATGCTATTTATATGTATGTACAATACGACGTAAGGTATTGTGTGGAGCAGAAAATGTAGATAAGGCTCTCATCTGTTCTCAGCTAATTTAAAGGCTCTCATCTGTTCTCAGCTAATTTAAAAGCTGGAAGGGAAATAAGGCACACACATGCACGCATGCACAATCATAAAGGGAACATATGATCATCACTGTAAGAGGTACAAACAACTTGCGGGGAAATTCAGTAAAAGGAGGATTCCTTCTGACTAGAGGAGAGGGAAATGTTTGCATTTTCTTTGCATTCACTTTAAAAATTAAAAGAGATCATTTCTTTAAAAACACATAAAATCATTTTACAGTAAAACGTAAGGGGTAGGTGGGAGAGCTTCTTTTTTTTTTTTAAATTTATTTATTTATTTATTTATTTTTGGCTGTGTTGGGTCTTTGTTTCTGTGTGAGGGCTTTCTCTAGTTGCGGCAAGCGGGGGCCACTCTTCATCGCGGTGCGCGGGCCTCTCACTATCGCGGCCTCTCTTGTTGCGGAGCACAGGCTCCAGACGCGCAGGCTCAGTAGTTCTTGCTCACGGGCCTAGTTGTTCCGCGGCATGCGGGATCCTCTCAGACCAGGGCCCGAACCCGTGTCCCCTGCACTAGCAGGCAGACTCTCAACCACTGCGCCACCAGGGAAGCCCGGGAGAGCTTCTTAATCAAAGAGAAATAGTTTGGAGAGTTCAACTAGTTGGGCAGAATTTTTTATGTTTTAAAAGTAGATTATCCAGAGATATATCAATTTTTAAAGATCACCATAGCTTTTTAGATGAGCAGAATGCTGTCTCTCCCTCCAAGGCAATAGTTGGTGGACATGTTTACTACCCTTAAATGGTATCAAGGCAATGTTGATTTATAGCTGACCGTTCTCCCAGGTATGGCTTATTAGTTTGTTTTTTAATAGCACCTTTTTACTCATTACTTAGTGGAAAAGAGTTTTGTGCCTATTTGTCCCAAAGTTTTCATAGTGGGTGGCCACGTTTATACCTTTGTCATTGGTGGTAGCGGTGAACTCCTGTGCATTTTATCTAGCGTTTCAACTGTTAAATGAACCTCCGTTGAATAAATCCCTTCAATGCTAACGTTGTAACCATACTGTTCTTATTTTACCACATTCCTGAGCCCGATTCAGCGGGGCATCCCCTTTCCCTTAGCTGTAGATCTTGAAGAAGTTTTCATACAAAGTGTTCTGAAAAGAAAGCATGGCGGTTTCCTGTCTGGTTTAAATGCAAGTTAAAGACCTTACAGCTACTTCTGCAATATGAGATAAAACCAGGCATTATTAAAGAAAAGATTATCAGTGAACCCCTCACCCTTATTCAAGTGATTTCAAGGAATTATTGCATAAATAAGCTGTCTTAACTGATGAAAACAGGGTCAGTTTCTTCCCTCACTGATTTTTTTTTTTCTTTTTAGGTTACTGTTATTATATATCAAATATTTCTGTTTTCTGAGTTTTGTTTCTGGGACATTGATTCTGTTTCTCAGTTTTATGTCTGTTTTTGTTAAGGTACTATATAATTTAATGTGGTAAGCTGATTTAAATGTTAATAAACTGTTTCACATATTTATGGAAATAAGCATTCTATATGTTTTTGTATAAATATGTTAATTATGTTTACATGTATAACTGTTTTATTTTATTATTTTTTATATAACTGTTTTAAAATGTGTATATAAAGTATGTCATAATATGTAAAGGAAATACATGCATAATGTATATCTTCCCCTCTCTATCTATCCATCCATCCATCCATCCATCTAAAATCAGGTTTGTCAACTTGGGAAAGCCGTTTAACCTCCCCTCATCTTGGTTTCTCATCTTTAACACAATGGGGTTAGAAAAGATAATTTCTTAGGCATTTTGTACTTCAAGGTGTCTGATTTACCCAGGATTATAGACAACTTCCCAACTTATATTAAGAATAGGCTAAAAGATAAACTCTTAGAATTGATCTGCTACATGGAAATATCATTAAAATAGGTTCATTGGAGCCACGTAATAGAATTAGTCTAGATTCAATGTTTTATATTCTATTCCTCTAGGAATGAAATTTTATATTTAAATTGATTAGTAGTATAATAATTCCATAGTGAATTTGATTTAAGCAATAGTTATACTAAATTTTCTCTACAAAAATACATTACTGTTCAATAAAAAATTAATATATTGTCGTCTAAAGGTAAATAAATGTAAGTTTCACTTTTTAGGACAAATACAGAGTATATTTCAAGTCAGCGATTTGCTTTTACTGAAATATAAATGTATAGCCAATAACTAATGGTTTATTATTTCTATAAATTGTAACTAAAGCATAAACTGGAGAATAACTTGAGTGAAACTGTATCTAGTTTATTAGTAGATATGGATACTTTGAGTTGTAACTTTGATATAATATTTCTTCATATGGTACATGCAACAGTGGAAATACATTTAAAAATATGCCTTAAAAGAACTTTTTACTTTATGGCTTGTTTTCATGGAGTAGTTTCTTTTTTCTATCAAAATATCCAGTTACTTTAATTCAGATACACTGAGAAAATACTTCTGAAATAGAATGCACCAAAATATACTTTGTTTCTTCTGTGTCTTGTATCTTTTATCCTTAGCTTCCTCTTCTTTGTGTACCCTGGTTTGGTTTTTAACAATATAGGCTTACATTTTTGAAACATTATATTCTCACAGAAAGCTAAGGATTTTTATACGTCCACTCAGGTTTGTAACAAGACCTTCTGAGTTCCATAGTCCCATTTACCAGGCCTGCTGTTACTAAAATCATTGTCACCTGCACTGTGGCTTCTATTTCACCTGCTTTGTTGAAATCATGGGACTGGGTTTTTCATCTCACTCTGTACTATTTTACTTCCCAGTCTGGTGTCCTCTTCTTCCCATGCCGTCTTTCCCATCGCTGCATGTAGATGCTCCCCAAAGGTAATTTATACTCTGTACATTCAGGTCTCATTAACTCTCTTCTTTTAGCCATCTAAGCTACATGAGAGCAGAAACTTTTGGTTTTATTTACCTCCCAAAGTTAGTTTTGTGCTTGGCATAGGAAAGATGCTCACAAAATATTTATTGATGAAATAATTGAATGTTATTCCATTACTACTGTTTAAAAGTTAATTCTTGGGTTTATACATCCCAGCCCTAATACGTATTCCATCTTTGATCTTGGACTTCATTCTCAAGTGCCTGCTGGACAATTCTCCTTAGCTGTCTAATGTAACCCCAAACATGATGTGTCTGAATCTCAGTGTCTTTCTTGGGTTCTCTGTTTTTATAGATGGTATCATCTTTCTCTTAGTCACTTGGATTTAAAAATAATACCTCATATTTTAAAAAATCTCTGGTACCCCTTCCTAACTTAGACCATATTGGTTCAGGTCAGTGAGCTGTGAGTCAGACCACAGCTAGACTCCTCATAGTTACTTAATTTCCTTGAATCTTAGTTACTTATTATAAAATTCTTATCACCTTGGAGTTGTTTTTGAGAATTACGTCAAAATATGCATGGAAGTGCTTAGTGCGGTACCTGTGACACATGGTAAATGCTGAGTAAGTTGTCTTCCGACAGTTGTGATTTCCAGTGAGTCATGGGAGGATTGTTAGCATTTTTGATCTTTCCCAGTGTTTCCAGTCGGGCTGCTTCTGCCCTACCTAGTCCGTGTTCTCACCTCTAGCGTGAATGACTGCAGTAGTGCCGCCCACTCCCCGCCCACGCAGGACTCTACCAATGGGCAGATGGTGATCACACTGTCCTCCTCTCAAGAAACTGTGATGACTTTCTGTAGCTAAGGTGGTCAAGTCTGTACACTTCAATTTGACATTTAAATTTTTGGACAGTCTGATCCTCACCAACATTTCTGGCCTTATTTTGGACTCTTCTGCATGAACTTCTAGGCACAGTTTCACACTTTCCATCTCTTCAACTTGTCTTAGTGCTGGACACTCTTCTCTATCCCCACCCCGACCTTTTTTTTTTTTTTTTTTTCTGTGTAGATTCCCTATCATTTAAGGCCACTGATTCTTTTTTTCCATGAAATTTTTCCTGAACCCTTTCTTGTGACATTGCTCTCCCTGCTTAGTCCATGAATTTCATTCACTCACCCACTCACTCACTCACTCACTGCCTGCCTAGACATGCTGTTCTAGGTGCTTGCATGCACCAGTGAACAAAAAAGACAAAGACTGGGGCCTCCCTGGAACTTGGATTTATATCAGAGTTGACAGGGGATCATGTCTTGTGTTATCTTTGTAGTTTGCATTTATTTATTGAACTCCTGTAGTATTTCTTTTTCTCTGTGGATTGTAAATTTCTTGATAGTTGGGTATTCTTTTAAGGCCTTTAATATTTTCTTTAATGTCTTAGTGACATTTTACACAGAGGAGGAACTCAAATACTGGTTAATTTTGGAGGGTCACATTCATGGCTTGAGTTTTAAAACTACAGCTTCAAAATCAGAAGCATTACTTGGAATGTATTTGAAATAAGGGAGATTCATACATCTTTATGCTTTAGGGACGGGTTCCCTTTGAAGAAAGATCTATAACTACACAGGCAGATTGCTTATAGTAATTGTGGTTTTTCTGGTAAAAAGTTGATTGTGGGTGAACACTATGCTTTTGTTACTCCTATGTATGGTGGGTAGGATACATTTGATGTCACTTGAACTTACATGGAAACTTTTTTCTTCCATCTAACTTTTTTGGGCAGCCTCCGCCTCCCCCCTTTAACGTGTTGTCCAAGTCAATATTTGAAAAAAAAAAAAGCTATATTTAAATCAATAGGCAGTTAATTTTTAATAGCTTTTGTTACTCTGGGAAATTATAGAAGTAATTGATCACTGTTACTTGCTCCTCTCTGACCTTGTAGACTAGGTTAAATGCTCCCCTCATTGCTCTAGACTTCCACAGCCCTGTGCTTCTTGTTTTGATTCGTCCTGTGGTTGTAATTACTTATATAGTGCCTGTCTTCCTCACTAGACCACAGGCTCTGTGAGGGCAGAAGCTCTTTCTGTTTTCTTCACCACTCTAGACCCAGGACCTACTCCGTGCACAGAACATAATGGGTGCTCACCAAAAATGCTTTGTATTAAATTTGACACTCCTTCAATAACCTAAGATGTGTTGCTTTCCTGTAGGTGTGAGAGACTGAGCTAGGTTCTGGGTTTGCGCTGGAGAATAAAACCCAGCCCTTGTCCTCAGAGTCCTCATCAACTCACAAAATGCGCTCAATTTAATTCTTTAATTACCATTTATATGCTGCTGAAAGTTTCCAGAATTTTTTTTCTCACTTAAACCTCAAAATAGCCCTGGAAGATGTACAGTTTCACTCTAGAGATGAGGGCACTGAGGAACAGAGAGATCCAGTAATTTATTTAGGTTCACATAGGATTGGAACCTGCCTCTGTCTGATCTCCAGATGCTTCTCCTGAAATGTGTGCTGCCTCCAGCCTGGTAAGCCACGTGCAGTGACAGTCACACCTTACGTCTATCCTGGCTTATCAGAAATCACATCTGTTTCTTTCCACTCATGCGTTTTGGGGTTTCCATTTTAAAATGGGGCAAGGAAGAGGGAGGGGATATGGGGATATACGTATGCATATAGCTGATTTACTTTGTTATACAGCAGAAACTAACACAACATTGTAAAGCAATTATACTCCAATAAAGATGTTAAAAAAGTAAGTAAATAAAAATAAAATGGGGCAAGGAATTTAGATTTGAAAATGAGCCTATTGCTGATTGAGGTTTTGCATCTCATTAAACTTTCCCAATCAGCCTCAGCCTCTTTGCCTTTGCGACTCTTACCACTGGCAAAATTTCCCATGGCGATATTTTTGTGTGACCTTTAGATCTGTTTAATCTTCACTTTAGGCCTGTTGGATTAAGTTTAAAATTTTTTCTTGGTGTCTGGGTCCCCCATAGTCTGAAGAATTTCTGCCCCTTTGCCACTCGCTACTTAAGACAATCCCTAATCAGACCCACAGATACATTCCTGCCTTTACACCTGTGTTTAGGCTCTAGCTCCCTGCTGGAATGCCTTCTGTAAACTTTTTGTCAATTAAAATTAAAAACTTTCCCTTCCTTTTAGGTTCTGAAGTAAGTCCCACCTGCAAGTTTAGCCCCTTAGTCACGTGCTGGCCTCTATGCCTTGTTGCTATTTCATGTGTACTGGTTTCACTAGTGATACTTTTAATTTCTGGAGTTAAAGGACTAAATCCTGCTTTTGGTTTTGTTTTTTTTCTGTCTCCCACAGTGTCTAGCACAGTGCTAGACATATGGCTGTGCCTACGAAGCGCTCAAATGTTGGTTGAAGTAACTTTCTTATAGTTTGTACTACCTACTTATATCTGAAAGCCTCAGTGCTTTCCAAACATTTTGGCATCCTGGAGAAAGGTGGCCGGAGGAGACAGTCTTCTCTAGTAAAACAGAGACGCATCCCATTTGTGTTGTGTGCATGAAGCGTTACAGAGTGTTTTCATGTGCCTATTAGCTCACTTAATCCTCACAATAATTTTATGGGGGAGGGATCATTTTATCCTCATTGTGGGGTGATAGCACTAGGGCTCAAATGTTTTGCCTGAATAGCAGATAGCTGGAGCTGGGACCCAAAGACAGCTCATGTGAGCCCAGTGCACCCAGGAGGGGCTGGAGCAACTGGCCTGCAAGCTCCAGAGGGCAGGGCCCAGGATCGTTGATTGCACATCACTGTTGCAACATAACATTGAGGTTCTTGTGTCAGCTGCCCTTTGAATATTTCCATGCACGTACTTCTGATCTGTCTGGCTTTGCTGGCACAATCAAGTTGGTTTTCTACTGCTAGAGTTTCACGATCAATTAGCTATATGGTAATCATAAAATTACCAATATTTATGGTAATTATAAAAATTACCAATGTTTGTATTCATCTGTCTTCCCTTCTCTTCCTCTATCATCTTCATCATCATCATCATCATCATCTCTCTGTATGTATGTGTATAGACATTTGTAGTTATTATGTATAAAACAATCTGAAGTCTTAAAAATTATAATAGAAAAAATTTAGTTGTGACAGTTATAAACTTTTTGTTAGTGCTTTCTTAACTATCTACTTAGGTTGAGGGTTACTGTGAATAGGTTGGTGGATAACCACGTTGACAGCTTTGGGCTAGAGAATTCACATATCATTATTTTGAGAAAGAGATCCTTTTGTGCTGTCATGTATTTCATGAATGATTAACAAAACAAAACAAAACAAAAACAAAAAAACAATCCTGATCATCTGGGGTGGGGGAATCTAGCCTTGGAAATTTACGAGTACTTTTAAGGTCAAATGCAGTTCCTTTCTTTTGTCTCATGAATTGAGTTTTTGCTGCAGGATAGGAAAACATTTTTCTAGTTATCTGATTAAAATTTGTAGCATTTAAAATTTTGTTGCTATTTCTGTGAGTGGTTAGCAGTGTAATTTCATTTTTATACTCTTGGTTTTTTATACACCTGGGCACAAGGAAATGCCAGAGGACCATCAAACTGGGTAGTTCACACTGAAGCTGATCTGTGGCCTTCTGACGTCTGTCTGAGGGAATATAGCTTGTGACATTCATCTTAAACATTTCCTTTGCTTTCGGTTTGTACAGTCAGATGCCAAAAGCATTTTTTAAATGATTAACATTTTAAAATATTAAAAATAGGCATGGATTTCTGTAGACAGTATAGACTCTGCAAAGAAAAGACAGTCTTAAGTCTGTGTTCTTGAGGGCATATAATCTATTTATAGTTTTTAACAAACCTACAGGAGAAGAAATTGTAATAGGTTAGCTTAGAGTTAGATAAACATGAGATTGCAGTCTTCATTTTAGCCCTGGAGAGAAATGAGAAAGAGGCATACTGACTTGATTCTAAACATAATGCCACTGTACCGAGCGGTTTTGGTGCCATGGAAAGTGTGGTAGCGGTTTTTCAGTTCAGCTGGAGCTGAGTAGGGGAGGCGACCTTTTCATAAGGGAGTCTGCTAGAGAGCCTCAGTTCCTGATGGTCAACCAAGTGTGCAATTGCCCAGTGTGGACTTGGTACTTTGGGAGGGACCCTTTGGTATCATTCTCAGTGTGGATGCAGATATCTAATCCCTGCCCTGGAAGAGCTAGTGGATATTTGGGGAAGATACAGTTTTAACAAAATAAGAAACAAAATTTGACCTAAGGTCTATGGTGGTTAATATTAGTGATGTGAGAGATGAGACAAGGGAGAGAGTAGTGGAGCTTGAACAGCCAGAAAGATTGGTTTGGAATCTGGACCTCAGGTGGCAGCACTTTTTGATTTTTCTCTCTACAGTTTGTCCCAGCAGGTTAGAATCCCGAGGTCCTGTTCACTCTCAGCACATGCTTTTTAATGTTCTTGGGATTTTGTTTTCCAAGATCTATTGGAAAATCAGGAGATAAGCCCTTAAGTTTTAGGTGTGGATTGTTTGGGGAAATTTTTCAGTGTTACGAATATTAAATATTAGTCACTATCTGCTCTTGGTGGTATTTCCTTATGCATTTTTAAACCCAAAGTGTTATGTGTGTGTGTGTTTATTTTGTTTTGTTTTTGGGCTGCGCCTCATGGCATGCAGGATCTTAGTTCCCCGACCACAGATCAAACCCGTGCCCCCTGCAGTGGAAGCTCGGAGTCATAACCACGAGACCACCAAGGAATGCACTAAAACCTGAGGTTTTAAAAGAATTAGAAAACAAACAAACAAAAATCAATAGTTTTATTTATTTATTTAAATTGATGGGTTGATTCTCTTTTGAAAATATCGTTCTGTCCTACAGGTTGTTATTTCTGTGTCAAGGAAAAGATTTTTGTGGAACATTTGCTTTTTAGAACATGGTCGTTTTAGGTATGATTTCAGTATGTTCCACAGATTTCACAGAGCTTTCATTCTTCATAGAAAAATAGTGGAAAACAAAACAAAACTTCTTCTTCTAAATTCCCAAATTGTTTAGTTCCAGTGAGGCTGCTTTATCTTATTACTATATCATGGCACTTGATACCTCTTATCAACATTTACTACATTTTTGTCTAAACTAGTGCTGTTTGCAGTAAATATGTAGCATTTGCTTCTAGATAATAAAATTGAAGAACAGAGGAATCTATAGGACCCGTCCAGTTGTCTATGCTAAATTTGTGGGTTAGAGAGTGTTTAAACTCAGGCTGATAGGAGGTTTTGCTTTATTCCCTCCTTGGTATTACATCTCCGTTGCTTGACTGTTTATAACAGAACCAGTTTCATGCTCACTTGACCAGGCTGCTAACAGTTAATTCTCACCAGGCTGATAAGAGTGTCACTTTTCTCGATACAGCAGCTATCTCTGTGGTGGCCTATTGTCCCAAGACGCATAATAGAACATTTTCTCCTTAAAATATAATGAAGAAACCAAATGTACCTTTAAATTATTAGATATAAGTTTTATTTATTTATCATAACCATTTTGAGGACTTAAAAATGGTGTCAGCAGTTTTCAGAGAGTACCCTTGCTACAGAGCCTTCAGAATCTATTTTCCTGCATTGGTTTTCCTGGGAGGCACAGCATGTTTATTCCATTAGAAATTTCTACCTGGGTGAGCCACTGTAATCTTGAATTTTCCCGCTGTGTTCAGCTCCTTATTTCTTTGTCTGCAAGTTACTTATATTAAGCTTATCTTTTATATATAGCTCACAAGAACAAGAAAGACTAAAAAATATGATATACAGATAGAGATGTTAATGTTAGTAGCATTATAGGTAACTTTTATTTTCTAATTTTCAGTTCTTTATATTTTCAAGCTTCTGTATGCTTGGCTCATATTCCTTTTATAATCAGAAAAATCTGTTAAAAACCTTAACTGTAACGGATGATGATGAATTATATTTTTGTGTGCTGCCGCTGTGTTGTAGAAGTTGGGAGAAAAAGAGAATCTGCTTTATTTTTAGGGCAATAAGCAATTGAGTAATGTTGTATTTGTCTGGTGTTAAGTAGTTGGAGATTCTGCCTAAGAAAATTTCATGTGACTCAAGCCTATCCTTCAAAAACCAAAATTAAAAAATTTTGAAACTTGAGATGAAAACTTTTTAGTATTGCATATGTTTAAATTTATTGTGATTTAAAGACAATATAGTAAATTGAGTTTGACTTTTTTCGGGAATCAGGGTCAATACTGTGACCTTCAGTTACTGTACTTCTGACTTTTCCCTTGCTGTCAGCTGCCACTACAGTAGTGCTAATCTGGGGCTTCTAATCATGTAGCTTAGAGAAATCAAATAGCATGTAACATTTTATATGGATTGAGTTACTAAATTCTGAAGGGTACTATGAAAGCTTTCTTCTTGGAGTGAAATATATGTGGTTGCCTTCCTCAGCATCTGAGAGAGGGGGCTTTGTGATCTATGTTCCTGTAAGTGTTTTAATAGCTGATGACCCAGGGAAGATGTTGAGTTTTGCTTGTTTCTTAACGGTGCATAGAAAGATTTAGTTTGGGTATTGGTAACGCTTTGGAATTAGATAGGCCTGGATAAAAATTCCACTGACACCAGTGATTAGCTGTGTGATCTTGGGCATTCCACTTAATCTCTCCAAGGTCATTTCCTCATCTGCAAAATGATGATAATCATGCTTTCATCATGGAGTTATGAAGATTAAATGAAAGAATTCATGTAATCCTCACAACTCCATGATGAAAGCAGGCATAGTGCCTGTATATAGTAATTGCTCAATAAATGTTAATAATAATAATAATTGTGGGTTTGATTATTAATTTGGCTATAAATAACACATTTAATTTACAGTTGGCTGTAATTCTCTATGATCATTATGTGTATTTGGGGATTCTTTTATTTATTTATTTATTTAAATTTATTTATTTTATTTTATTTATTTTTGGCTGCATTGGGTCTTCATTGCTGTGCGCAGGCTTTCTCTAGTTGCAGCGAGCTGGGGCTACTCTTCATTGCAGTGTGCGTTCTCCTCATTGTGGTTTCTCTTGTTGCAGAGCATGGGCTCTAGGTGCATGGGCTTTGGTAGTTGTGGCTTGTGGGCTCTAGAGCGCAGGCTCAGTAGTTGTGGCGTGTGGGCTTAGTTGGTCCGCGGCATGTGGGATCTTCCCAGACCAGGGCTTGAACCCGTGTCCCCTGCATTGGCAGGCAGATTCTTAACCACTGTGCCACCAGGGAAGTCCCTGGGGATTCTTTTAGAGTAAGAAGAGTTAAACTTAAAAACTGTTTTCAAAAATAACTAAACTTTCTTGAATGCTAAATTGAGCAATTGTCATTAGAACCTGTGACATTTATGACATTTAAGGCAAACATTTATTAAGTTCAGTTAGGAAGTTTTCTTTCAATAATTTTGAGACACTACATTTTTCCCCCCCTCAGCCTTAGATATTTTCTATAGGCCCATGAACAGCTCACTGACCCTGGGCATTATGTTCATGGTTCCTAACAGCATGGTCCTCTGAGCATTTCGAGGGCAGAGATAGGGAATATGTATGGTGGTTAAGAGCAAAATTAAATGCAAAAGTGCTGTGAGGTTAAAGATTATGTTCTATAATTTTATAGTGTTGGTAATTTGTTTAAAGCAACAGCAAAAATGAAACTGCAAATAAAATCAGATTGTGAAGTTTCAAGTCTCAGCACTGTTCTGAAAGCTACGTGATCTTGGGCCAGTTGCTTCACTTTCTAAGCTTTAGTTCCCCTATCTGTCAAATGGGGAAAATGTTATCTTCCTCATAAAGTTACTATGAATATCTACTTAGGTAATCCGACGTAAAGCGCTTGTTGAGCTCTCCACAAACGCCAACTAAGTAGTTATGGATGTGGCTTGTGACTCATCTTGGAGCTCAGAGCATTCATTGGGGTGTTTTACGCCTTGCATTGTGCTAGACCAAGGACGTGGGTCCAGTCTTGCTCTCTTTCTGCCCTGGAGAGATTAGGATGGACAAAGGCTCCTGGGCTGGCACAACTAGTGTGGGATTCTCTATTTGGTTGGCGTGATAACGACAACTTTCCGTTTTATGAATTACGTTTGAAGTCTGAATTCATAAAAGTATTTTACAAATGTTAACTATAGAGAGTGAATACCAGTATTTTCTAATTGTGAATTTTCTTGGCTCCCTAAGAACTACATTGATGTTTCTACTGCATGACTGTGTGTGTGTGTGTGTGTGTGTGTGTGGTGAGAGGGTATTGATCCCAACATGGCCTGGTATTTGCTAATTTGCGTGCTGAGAAAGGACAAAAGTATTATTTAAGGTACAGAGCAGAAGACCTTTTAGGTAAGGAAAGAAATCACATAATAATTTTTAAGACTATTAAAGTTTGATACCTATACAAAAATTAATAGTGCTTCTCTGTCACATTAGCAGAATAAGAAATAATTTTTAACTGTAGCAAAATTGATTTAGGCTTTAAATTAGGAAATTGCTAAAGTTGATAAGCTAGGAGTGAGCTCAAATAGTTCAGATAATATTTTGCTTAAATAACAGCTCGGTGCTTTGAGCCCACCTAGAGGGGTGGGATAGGAAGGGTGGGAGGGAGACGCAAGAGGGAGGGGATATGGGGATATATGTATACATATAGCTGATTCACGTTGTTATATAGCAGAAACTAACATAGCATTGTAAAGCAATTATACTCCAATAAAGATGTTTAAAAAAAAAAGCAAACATTAACCATAAAATAAGCACCAGTTAGTTTTGAATAGCTGCATAGGCCTGCCCAGAGGGAGAGGGCAATGCTGATAGTTTCCTTTAGTTTTTTAAAAAATTATTTTTATTTTTATTTTTTAGGATTATTTAGAAGCCTCTGGCTTGTCATGTTGCCTTGATAGTTACCAGATTTTGCACAAATTAAGAAACCCTAAATGCATGTCTTACGTGTTTTGTTGTAAGTGATATGTAGGATGTTTGTCATTTAAATAGCAGTTTAAAGTTATGATTACAATAATTCCTACTATAATAATCACTGAGGCTCCTCTCAGGAATGTAATGAGAAGTGCTTCTAAGCAGTTCCCATAGACCGTAGACACCATGTCACATATTTGGGTCTTTCTGCCTTTGTCTTCCTCCCTCCCTCTGTCCTTTCTTTTGGGGTCATTAAAAACAAACAAACAAAAGACATTCATTAAGGGTCCTGAGCTGGGTGCTAAGTATTTAGACATAACCTCAGTCATTTTAGATGAGACTTCCCAGTTGTAGAGCTCACTTTGACATGTGTTCCTTGCTGGCCATTTCCAGCAGCAAGAAAGGAGGCCTCAGGAAGCCATCCTGTGATTAAGAAGCCTTGGCTGAGTTGTGACTTCTGGTTACAATCACAAACCCTCTGCATTTCTGGAAGTGGCTCTGATGGGCAGGGGTTGCTGGAAGGTCTCTCTCTAAGCCTTTCTGGGGGATCATCAATGGATCCACTAGGAATAAGCACTTCATCATTGGTGGTAAGACTTCAGGTGATCAGAAAATGGTCAGATTCTGTTATAGGAGATTTCCTTTTATGATATATAGGAACAATATAAAATTGTATCACACAATTGAATTGGTAATCTCAACATTCTGGTGGAACCCTGGTCTTCAATAGATTCTTCACTTGTGTTTAAATCAACTCTACAATACCAGCTTTTATCTAGTATTTACATGGGTAGCCAAGCTTGACTTTGAATATATTTACTGGTCTTTTGATTTTTACGTGTATCTTTACTATTTCCTTATTAGAAGGGAATACTTTATTTTTGTTTTTTTTTTAAAGGTTTAATTTTATTAGGAAGATTAAAGATTTTGTATCTTAGAAAGCAATATTAAAACCATTTATTATCTGAAGTGAAATATGAATGATTAAGTTATTTCATAAAATCAATAAAATGGAATCAACTGAAAAAATCAATGTACTTTGTAAATATGCCTTTTAAAGTATTTTCTTTATCATTGTGGTATCTTGGCTCAGTGGATTGTTATCTGGGTGTGGATATAAAGTTTGATTTATCAAAAAGTATTCTGGAATTTTCTTTTTAAATGTCAGGGACCTTTAGCATCTCAACGAACAGTTATTATAAGACTACTATATACAAGGCACTTTGGTAGTTATTGCTCTAGAGCAGTTTTCAGTCTAGTCAGGGATATAACCAAGACTATATCTAGAAAGAAAAAACACATATAAATATATGGTAGCATGTATTTATATGTGTTAAGCAGTGGTTAACCATGTGCAAACAGGAGTGTAGAGAATTTGATGATGGCCATGATTTGGGGTAGGGATGCCTCATTGAGAAAGTGGTATATAAAGTGAGGGTTGACCTGAGACAGTGAGGAGAGGAGGAATTCTGGGTAAGGCTGACATACCAGGTCGTGCAGTGCACAAGGCACTCCAAGGGGCTTGTTCCCCTCACAGACATCACAGATTTGTGTATGTTTTGTGACAGTTTTTATGTAGGTAGTCTGTCTGTTCCACGTGCTCTGGCTCCTTGATGTTCCTTGAATATACCAGGCAGATTCCTGCTTTAAGGCTTTTGTATTGGCTATTCCTTCTGCCTGGAATGCTCGTTCCCCAGATATCCATGTGGTCAACTCTCTTGCCTACTTCAAGCCTTCACTCAAATATCATCTCTATGATGAGGCTTACCTGGGCACCCAATGTAAAATAAGTTTCCTTTAACCCCACATTACCATGCTGTAACATTATCTATAAATATTGAATATAATGAATAATTATATTACATTTAATTAACATGTTTATTATTGTCTGCTTCTCTCCTCTACCCCCTAGTAAGATTAATGCTTCATGATGATAGAGAAATTGTTCTTTTATCCATTTTTTGTTCATTGATATATTCGAAGTGTCTGGAACATCATCTTGGTATACAGTACACACTCAGATAATTCTTGAATGAATAAGTGCAGAATGAACTTGAAGTGTCTCTGATTTTCTAGCTTAGGAGATGTCGAGAATAGTGACTTCATTAAGGTTATGAGGAGAGGTTTCTCTGTCTCTCTTTTTTATTTTTTTTGGTGGTGGGGATATTGTATCTGTCTTTAAATATGGATTTCAGTTTGGTATATATTAGAGGGAAATTATAATAGGCAGTATCAGTAGGGAATATAGATGGGACACCTGGGCTTCTTTGGGAGTCATTGAAGTCATGACCAAGGTTGTATATATGATAAAAAGGGCAAGGATGGAACCCTGAGGTGTGACATTTATATTGCAGAAAGGTCAGAAGACAGTAAGTGAAACTGTGACACAGTTGTCAGAGGGGTAGGAAGAAATCCAGGAGAAAATGTGGTCCTTGGACCATGGAAAATTACAGTGATCACAATGCAGAATTATACAGCAGTCAAGTAAGAAAAGA
The DNA here is from genome assembly GCF_949987535.1 of Balaenoptera acutorostrata. NCBI lineage: Eukaryota > Metazoa > Chordata > Mammalia > Artiodactyla > Balaenopteridae > Balaenoptera > Balaenoptera acutorostrata. The sequence goes on along the minus strand of NC_080064.1, from coordinate 95,698,042 downwards.
AATAAAAATTCAGCCATCAGATTTGGCAATTGGGATGTCATTGGTGAATCTTGTTTCAGTTGGATAGTGTGGATGACACGGGGACGGGGGTCAGTACTGGAAAAGAACCAAGGAAACAAGGACACCACATTGTGTACGACTGTGCATGATGGCTGTCACACCTGCTGCTCGTCATTCAGTTGCATCACACTTTAGCACTTATTTAGAGCAACATCTCGGTGTACAGCAGTAATCTGGCATTCTTAAATGAAATCAGTACTTCAGCTAATTTTTCTAGCAGATGGAAATAAAGTATCATGAGGAAGGAAGGGTGCCTTTTCTGATTCACACAAAGGGGCCATGTGGGTGGGCAGGGTCCGTTCAGTGGCCCCGAGTGGAGACGGCACCACTAGTTCTTATTGGAACTGATTTTGTAGAAGAAAGAGGAAAGTATTGTGTGACAGAAAGTTGTAAGTGAAACGTATTATCTACAGTTCCAGTTGAGATAGGTTAGCTGAGAAGAAGCCAAAAGCAGAGGCTGATAATGAAAGGAGTAGAGGATCCCGCTGCAGGGAGACGGGGGAACGGGGGTGGAAAGCAAAGGAGTAACGTGAGGCAGATACAAAGGGTCAGGAGAATCTGGTGATGGCTTGGGTGTGACTGAGAGAACAAGGAGGTTGAGAATGATTTTAAGGTCGTAAGGGTGGGAGGATGAAGCAAATTAAATTTCTTTTTTAACATAAATGGAGGTGTTGGTTCTCATGAAATGTGAGTTCAGTTTTAGCTATGCTTAGTTTGAGATGGCAGGGGGATTTTAAGATAGGAATTTCTGGTAGATGGAGTTTTTGAACAAACTTAAAGGAGAGGAATCCGTTTTTTCACTTTCTAGTTGAAGCTGTGAGATGGTCCTAAAGATGCAGGCTCTGCTCTAGCCTCTGCGGTAAGTTTGTGAGGTGACTGCCCTCTTCACACCACCCTGTAAGATTGGTGTTGTTATAATTTCCATCAAAGGTTAGAGAGATTTTACCATTTGCCTGGCACCCCACAGCTTATAAGTAACAGAGCTGGAGGTCATACCAGGGCCTTTCTGCCTCCAAAGCCCTCATCATTAACCCATATTCCTTTCTGCTTTCATCCCTGGGCATCACATTGTGGGCTGATTAGGAAGTCTTTGGGAGTGAGTAACACATCTCTGGAAAAGATGGTATTTGTTGTTCACAGACTTTGTTTTCCATTCATTACTTCAAACATTATTTGCTCAAACCTTTATTTGGTACAGCTGCACACATTTCCTGCTGTCAGAAGAATCCTTTTGGAGATGCTGGTTTTCTTCTGAAACACCTAAGGTGCTTTTTCTTATAGACCAACTGCTCAGATATTTTTAAAATCAAATATCCTGCTACCTCTCTCTTTTTTTTTTTTTTCTTAACAGCACATTTCCACACCTTAATTTTGATTTGTCTTTCCTTTTTGTGTATCACCTGACCTTGTTGAGAAGGAAGGCTATCGATCACCTTTAGCTCTGCCTGGTCAGTGAAACTGTTTTACACTAGTAGATGATTTCATTTCAGTTCTGCCTTTACAGTTTTAACCTAAGACTAGTTTAATAATACAGATATGTTAGCCACTGGGATTTATCCCTTAGTATGATAATATCGGTATCTCTGGCTGGGAAATTACTAATAAGTTCTTTATTTGGTTCGGCAAACACGAGAATGACTATATATAAGCAAGTTGCCTCATTTCAGGAGGTTCTACAAATATGTTAGTGAAGGTTGTTTTCTTAATTTTAATTTCATTGGCATCCTACTGCCTTCTATATAATAAGATTTATGATCTCATGGCAGTTGATATATACTTGGCATAATTTCATAAATTTTAGGAAAATCTCATAAATATTTTCCTGAAGGTTTGAACATGTAGGACCTCAAATGTGTAGAAAACAAGAGAAAATCTTAACAGTCTACTTACAGAGTAAATGCATCCTACAGAGGAAATTCACCTAAACCCCTTTGTGTGCTTATTGTCTAGCAGTACTTCTGTGCGTGGCAGTTGTTGAAAAGGTGGGAGATGGGCTGTTACCAAAAAGAAATGTAATTTATTCTTCCTGAATGTGAAAGAAAAATTATACATCATATCAATCATTGTATTTAGACAAGTGGCACAGAATGGATGATGGGCAAAGTCAATGTAAGGGTGGGAAACATGGTAACAGCTACGTTGTCATCCATTACCCTGATAATGTGAAATGATGGTGTTCAGTCACAGGTGGCCTTTCTATCAATCAGTTTAGAAACTTAGCTCAGAAAACTAGGTAACCCTCTAGAGACCCTCAGTTCAGCCTCCTGTCCTTTGGCTTGAAAGGTTAGAATCCATCTACAGCAGAGGTTCTCAGACTTTCTCAGTTTACAGCACATTTAGTGTCTGTGATTTTTTTTTCCACTTCACCCCTAGGTCAGAACAACAACAAAACAAAAAACCCTAGCATTTTTGTTTTTAAGTAGTTAGCTCTAGACAACTTCACAGTAGTTTGAAAAAAAAAGAATACACATAAATTGAAAGGAAAAATAAATTTTAGTTTTATTTCGTATATACTCACACTTACTTGCTAATGGGATGTGTACGCCTGTTGGTCACTACACAGCTTCTCGAATCTTGGAATAAGGTTACACATCACTATCTCCTCGTTTCCTGTTCCACACTGATTGATGTGCTGCACAGTTGCCCTTCAAACAACACAGGTTTGAATTGTGTGAGACCACTTACATGCAGATCTTTTTTCACTAAATGCATGGCTACAGGACTACACGATCTGTGGTTGGTTGAATGCACAGATGTGCAACCACAGATACATAGGGCTGACTCTAAAGTAATAATCTGACTTTCCACTGCACTGAGGGTCCGTGCCCCGAACCCCCGCTTTGTTCAAGGGTCAACTGTGTTATTTTTTTTTAAATCACAGCGACTGCTGAATATCCAGCTTCACAAAGATGTGTCATTGAAAGGAATGCAGTGTGATCTAATGTTGGAACTGCATACTCATTTGAGCCAGTAGTGCGTGCAGTGTCTGATAGATGTGGAGTATTCCTGTGAGTTTTTTTGAAAATGTAAAATATGCTGGGACCCATAGATCAATAATTTTATAGCTAGTAGATCATGGGAGAGAGACTGGAAATTACTTGCCCCCAAGTGCTGTGTAATAACCCAGGTAAATTGTCAGATATATTGCCTGGGTGCCCAGCCAATATAAATGATCTTTCTCTTGTCATATCATCAGTTTTTATAGTCATACTTTCCCCTGGTGGTCTGACTTACATGTATTTACAGTCTAGTAATCTTTACTAAGTACAGCATCACAAATTTTATTGGCAGTTGGTTGATTTTATGTGTAAGTGGGTGACACAGTTATTACTGAGTCTCTGCTATAAAGCAGATGGCTTTATAGAAACTGTATTTACTTAAAACACACAAGGCAGAAAAAATTTATTAACAACATGAGACTGAGTGAATAGAGAACTTGTGGACCATTTTCCTGGGAGTTTAATCACACAACAACAACATAAATAGTTGGGTGTAAGATATAAGCCTGGTAAGTTCACAGAGGCCCCAAAGTCCCTACTGTGATGTTGTAACCTCTGTTAACTGTCAGCTTTTCTTCATATTATGGTGAAGATATAGCTATTTCAGAAGATCTTTTATAAGGCCATTTAGAAAAATAGTGTCAATCACACTGCTTATTTTAGCAGTCTGTAGTTGTGGTTTAGAGGCAGTGGTCATTCTGTAACAAGACTATACTCATTAACTCTTACGCTCTCACAGTTTAGAGACTTGTCTTGACAACAGATTGGATGTGGGTCTGATTCAGTGTGGTCCCCTCAATGTGTAGGCTTTATGAGGTGTGACATTTCACTGTTTGTGTGGAAAAGAAAACTTCTCATCTCTACCTATTAATGGTAAAGACCTAAAAACAACTTTTAGGTACTGCGCTGATGACTTCCGACCAGTAGCACAGACGTTTTTTTCCAGAAAAACGTAGGGAAGATATCAGATTTGCATGCAGTGGTGGGGACATTCAGATAACTTTCACCTCCTGTGCATAACTTTTAGCTAGTGTTACTTTGTGACTACACTGTATCATGTTTTCACTTCACATACCCTGTTAATTTTTAGTGGGTTGCCTAAGTACTGTAGCTTATATGCTATGTAACAAATGGATGTCTATCCGTAGATAACTGTTTCAGTTATTGGAAATATCAAGAGTTGAGTTTTACTTTGCAGTGTGTCTAGAGCAGGTTTGAGTTTCTTGAAAAGTGGAGGAAGTAGAGATAATTTTAGTGAGTTACAAATGCCTGCTGATATATATAATAAGTATGCTGAAAATGTAGGAACCTGTAGAAGAAATAGAAATTTTATGGAGAAAGAACTGTTGAAAGACCTAAAGGAGATTCCTGAAGAGATCAGGTTGAAACCAGTCAAGATAAGTAAGCCTTATATTTTTTGCTTACCTGTCTGGGAAAAGCCAAAGGAGCCAAGTAAGAATTTTGATCTGCTTTCATAACCCAGCCTCACCTGTTATTATTAGTTTGGCTTTGGACAAGTTACTTCACCTGTCTAACCACATGTACCTCACCTAGAAGATGGGAACAATACCTATTTCATAGAATGAGCTAAGGATGATGAAGTAACAGTACAAAGGACCTTGTTCAGCCCTGATACGATACATCCTACTGCCTCAGAGAGTTCACTGAGTGAACTCTTTCCTGTCCTTGGAGCTCAAGCATGGCTCCTGGTTTCTTCAGCCTTCCCTGAACTCTCACTGTGTAATTAACTCCCATCTCCTGTATTCCCATAGCTGAGAACACACCCCTGTTATAGCCGTTACCAAATTGTATTGTAATGATTTGTCCCCGTGTCTCTCCTCCAGTGGGCTGTACAGTTCTTGAGGAGGGAACCGTGCCTTACTCAGTACCTTCACAGAACTTAAGTGCTCGAAAATGACATGGAACGAATGACGTGACTGGATGGCTACTTGCCTCTGTCAGCTCACCTCTAGGCTCTTTGTGTTACTATATCTATGTGACTGTGCCCTTGACACTCTTTCTGAGCCCTTAGTGAAAGAAATAGATGCCATCATAATTCATTTGTAAGAAATAATAATTGCATTGAAAAAGTTCTCTGGGAAGCTTTTCTGACCCCTCCCTTCTAGGTAGAATAACCATTCTGTTCTCTGTGCCCTTAGAGAACCATGTACATACTTCCATCATCTTCATCATATTACTTGAACCGTCTTATTGAACTTGTATTTGTTTGTGTGTTTGTTTCCCTGATGGATAATAAGCTCCTCGAGGGTAGGCCTTGCATCTGGTTCGTCTCTGCATCCTCAGTACTCAGAGGGTATTTGTTCACAGATGGCCTGAGTGTCTTCCTTTCTCAGACTGAAATGCTGATTTGTTAATTTTGTGATAGGATGAAGAATCTTCCCATTACTCAAAAGACTGTTTTCAAATTGATCTACACTGTATAGAATAGTTTAAAAGGTATTTAGTGCTTGTTTCTTCATTACAGGACACATCCAAATATAACATTCAGTTATTTGTATTCATGTATAATATATAATCCAGTGCATGCACATTTTATTTAGATATTTATGGAAGATGTGTTTTCTGTAGAGGTGTTTTACAGGAGATATATTTTAAATACCAACAAAATTCCCAGTGCTGTGAAGTATTTGAGTTGTTAAGTATAATAAAACGTAATAAGCCAGGAATCTGCTGACTATTTCCTATTGCCCTGCAGGGACCCTAGAGTTTGAAATCTTTATTTTAGGAAAGTCATCTTTTCATTATTAGTGTAAACTGATGTATTAAATGCACTGATAAAGAGATCCTTGTCTACCAGGCTTGGCGTATAGGGGAGAAGAACCATGCTTCACTCAGAAGGCCACTGGCTGTGGCAGAAACTCACTATTTCTTCAGGGAGTTGATGATAAATATTATTTTCTCATGTTATTTTTTTCTCATATATTTATTTTTCCAAAGTTAAAACAGCTTTATTTTTCAGACTTGTAGTTGAAGAATAAATCTACTTATAAAAGTGATTTCTATTTATGAGGAAAGTGGAGGTAAGATGAAGTCTTACTACCCAGAGGTAACCATTATCAAATTTATTGTATATACTTCCACACAAGTTTACATGTATATATGCATGTGTTATGTATATATGTATTCACATGCTCACACCCACCTACACATATTTTACAAAATGAGGTCATTCTACAGGTGTTGAGTTTTATCTGCTTTTTTGCTTTTTAAACTTAATAATGTCAGTGATTTTATCAGTTTTTTCCAAATTGTACTGACATTCTTTATTCACAAGAATAATAAAGTGTCTTTTATCTATAAAATCACTTGGGAATAAAACATAATACCTAATAGTTTCCAAGTTAGGTAAGGGTTTACTTACTCATATTTTAAACTTTTATTTTTCCTTTTAATGAAAAAACATTTCTAAAATGTGGCATACAAAAGTGGTTCTGAGAAGCTGGATTTTATTGACCAGTGTGGGGAAAACGTTGGGGACACAATTGTAGCAAGGAAGGGCAGTTATAAAATCATAGAAAATGTCTTATTGTCTTCTATCACCTTCATTTCATAAAAGAGAGGAGTGATTCTAACACTATCAATGCGGGAAGGGTATAGTCTCGTAATGCTAGAAGTACCACCAGGAGGGCTCAGCTAAGCAGTTCTGAGGACCCACCACGATGTGCACTTATGAGCTGTTGTGCAGTAAGCAGGATGTGTGCCCATGATGTGCACACGAGGTTGAATGATGTCACTTGCTGTCCGGTAGGATAAAGGCCTCTGGACGTAGCTGGGACTGTGGGATCCTTGTTGCTGTGCGGGTGGCCCCTTCCTGCCTCACCTCCTCCCTTTCCTCGGGTACTGGCTTTCTCAGCTTTCCATATGCCCCTGCCGTCCACGTCGCTGCTGCTCTCTCCCCTGTTGCTCCTCATATCTGCCTCTCCTTGTCCTTTCTCTGCTTTTTTTTCCCCCCCTTTCTCTGCTTTTCCAATTCTTTGGGTTTCCCCTGCAAAGAAAAGCTGATCTTTTAAGACACAGTTCTCTTTCCTTATGTTGTTGGTGAAATAGTCAAAGGCATTTATTAGTTTAGTTCATTAAACATATATGAATCATTGTGTCTCTCTAGGCAACAGAGATGCAAAAACAACACCAGCCTCTGCTGTGGGAATTCTCGGTGCTGTGGCAGTGGCTTTGGGTCTTTAGCGCTATGGGCAGTTGTCATGGCTGATTCCTGTTCCTTGTGTTATGGAGCTCTGTGTACTGGTTTAAGCCTTGCAGAAGGTTTTAGATTCCTTTGGGTCAGTCTGGTTTTTTTTCCCCCTTATATCTGTTGAGTGCCAAGCAGTGTCTTGTACAGAGTAAATTTCTATTCCTGTCAATTTCTCGGGAGGGGCTTTTTGAGGATCTGATCAATGTTTAGAGTCAAACTCTTAAAAAGAGTCAAACTCTTTAGTCTCATGTGTGGCCTAAATCGTAGACTAAGTTGCAAGTGCAGCATATTCCCTCTCTAATACATAATAAAAAACAGTGGGTTATAGGTCTGGAAAGGTGTTATAAATAGAATCGGACATTATTTATTTTTTTAAAACTCATCAGGAGGAGAGGAGATGTCTTTATTTATTTATTTATTATTTTTAATTTTTTATTTATTTATTTTTTTGGCTGTGTTGGGTTTCCGTTTCTGTGCGAGGGCTTTCTCTAGTTGCGGCAAGCAGGGGCCACTCTTCATCGCGGTGCGCGGGCCTCTCACTATCGTGGCCTCTCTTGTTGCGGAGCACAGGCTCCAGTCGCGCAGGCTCAGTAGTTGTGGCTCACGGGCCCAGTTGCTCCGCGGCATGTGGTATCTTCCCAGACCAGGGCTCGAACCCGTGTCCCCTGCATTGGCAGGCAGACTCTGAACCGCTGCGCCACCAGGGAAGCCCTGACATTCTTATAAACATAATTTTTTAGAGGTTGTATCCCTGACTAATAACTGAATACCAGCCTTTTTAAAGGTAAGATTACAAACACCATATAGAAGCGCATGCCCCCAATAACACCCTCCCTCCCCATTCTAGTATATTAGACTTGGGTTCATAAGTTTCTTTGTGGTAGGAGATTTTATACTTGAGGAACTAAAGGACTTTATAGTAAATAAAGATTAAATGGGAGCAAATTTGTGAGTAAATACCTTAAAGTTTTATATAAGTTTTTTTTTTCATTGACTAACATTGAACAATAAAAGCAGTACACGAAATAGAGAGAATATACACAGCATTTCAGACATCAAATTGGTAATATTGGCTGCTATGCAGTTAATTTGATGAGTGAAGACAGTGGTGATCCTGATGATGGGCACATAGTTCTTGAGTGGAGACAGGGTTGGGGGCACTCTGCATGCTTGTCTTTTTCCAAAGGCCAGTTTAAGGACCTGGTCAAGTGAAGTCTAAGTCTCTAAGTGGAGAGAGAGCTTTCTCAATTGATTTCTTTTTAGCACTTGATTTATATCTGGTATCTTGTGCCACATGCAGTCTGCCTTCTAATAGTTTATAGAAATGGCTCTGTGCTTCTGCAGTTCTCTGGCTCCCTGACCTGAACATTATGTGTCTGTGCTGTCCTGGTGGAATCAGTGTCCTGCACGTGCTGTGGCCAAGGGGGAGGGGGGAGTGTGAGGCCCCTGCACTCTGGCAGGGAGGGTCACTTCCTACATGGTGTCCCAGGTGAGAATGGATCCCCACTGGGGCAAATGCATGACACTTCCAGTGTCACCTTACTACACACCTCTCTATGCAACAGCACTCCTCTGCTGAATCACTTCGTGGGTAAATTCCTGTGAGCCTCATATGCACAATAAGAATAGTTCTTATATTTCTGTGTGATTCATGTTTACTAGATACAAAATTTAACAGTTGTGCAGAAGTATGCAAAAGTCTATACATAACTGATCTTTGAGCAAATAGGACACACAATCAATGAGATTACTATTCAATAAAATGTAAATAATGTTACTCTTTTTATTATTATAAGTCTTTTAAGAGTATACAGAAGTCAGTAAACTGGACAAGCACCTAAAGTTTTCTTTCCTGTGCCGTTAGAATAGTGTGGTGGTTAGGGTAGTAGTTTTGAAGCCATTCTGCCTCAGTTTGAACCCTTGCTCCCTTTACTTATTGGCCGTGTGACCTCGGACAAGAGTTTAACCTTTCTTTGCCTCTGTTTCTTCATCTGTAAAATGGGGATAGTTAACTCAAGAATTAATGGGAGGATTGGATGAGTGTATATGTGTGGGTGTACACACACTGATGCTTAGAATAGTGCCTGGCATGAAGTAAGAACTGTATAAACGTTAGTTCTACTAATATTATTCTGATTCCTGCATTATTTTTACAATAGCAGATGACACGCCTTGACATTTATCTCATGTGGGAACTTTGTCATTTTATGATCTTGTGGGGGAATATTAATGCATATAGACACCTACTTAGGAAAAAAGTTGGATATGGCGAATAAGAAGAATGCCATATTTGGCATGTGATCTTTTAAAAAGAGGTTCCAGATAACTTTCTCAGAAGAACACATGGGTTCTGCAAAAATAGATTACATTTAAGCAAACACTCTTTTGCCTTGTGATTTTTATTATAAAGTTGGAGATGACTACTCGTGGGAAAAGTATTTTTCTAGATATATAAAAATCAAACTTTAAGAAGAAGCAAACATTTAAGATTTAGTCTAGCAAAATATTAATAGAAAAATTATTTTGAATTTTTTAATAGAATCTTACACACAGAATACATTCTAAAAGAAAATTACAGTGCTAAAAATGAAAATGTTCAGTGACAGGATAACTGACAGTATGAACATCTGACACATGAGTATTATTTGTAGGGTGACACTTGAGCTTTTAGCAACTTGACCAAGTTTTTTTACTATAAATACATTAAAAATTTTTTTCACTTCCTGGTTTTGGTTGAACTATTCTAGTTTCCATCCAGAATCATCTGGAAGGTCCTTTTTATTAGCCATGGACTAGAGCCCACATAGCACTTAGCCTAGTCATAAACACCATGCAGGCAGGCACCTGGGAAAGAGACAAGTAAAGCTAACCTTGGAATACTAATGCTGACTCTTAAAATGGGTATAGGACAAAAAAAGAAATGGAAATTATGTGACATGATGGAAGTGATAGCTAACGTCATGTGGTAGTAATCATTTTGCAATATGTAAGTGTATCAGATTGCCACGTTGTACATGTTAGACTTATGCAAAGTTACATCAGTTATATCTTAATACATCTGGAAAAATAAAATAGGTATAGGAATGGGGAAAAACTGGGCCAAGAAAAGAGTATCTTTGCCTTCTTTAAACTCAAGAGCCTGAGTATGAAATGACCAAGCCTAATACTTGATTTGCAGAAATTCAAGGGAAAAATATTCATTCACAAAAGAATTTCATGGGATCCTTATCATTTTTAATGAATGTGTATTAATTCAGTGCATTTATTGCAGTCTTTATGTATATAGATAGATAGTAGTCTGTCCCCTACTGATTTCATAACTCACTTTTTGTCCTTTTTTTTTTGCACAAGTTAAGTAACATTTTAAATATTGCCTAAATTCAGATAGCAAGAGAAGTTGGTTGAAGAAATTGAAAAAAAAAGAGAGAGACGTGGGGGGAGGGAGAGAGCGAGAAAGAGAGAGAGAGAGAAAGAGAAACATCAAAGAAAGGAAGTTTATAGGAAAGTGAAGAGAACAGTAATGATGCTTACATTTCTACAACTCCTTAAGGTTAAGTGCTAATCCTTGGACTGTGAACTCCCTGGGAGAAGGGGCTTGTCCATCTTCTCTTCTGTCTTTGGCATCTATCCTTGTATCAGCCTTGTGTCTTTGGCATCAGCCTGTCTTTAATGATGCCTCACACTTAGGCACTCAGTCAGTGCTTAATGAATGAAATGAATGAATGAATTAGATTTCTCATAGATTATCTCACCTAATACAACAGACCTGTAGGGAAGTATGATTATCCCCATTTTATAAATGGAGAAACCAAGACTCATATGGGTTAAGTGATTACCTAATAATGAGAATTCTGCTAACAATGGTATTCCATACTGACATATTAATCATATAAAATTAGGAATGTATTTTATTTCATTGGCATGTCACTTTATTATAAAAAGCAATAAGCTATATTTAGGAATACTTACTAAAATTATGCTTAACATGAATAATTTCACTAAAATAAGTACAGTCCTATGAGGAAGATAGAATTTGTCTACACTTTAAACTCTGGAGCTTAGAGAAGTCAAGTAAGTTTCCTAAGTTCACTTGGCCAGTGGATGGGTCATTTGAGTGCAGGACTTTCTGACCTCTGAACCCTTTCTTAATCATTACACTAAATGACTTCCTTACAACCACATAATTCTTGATGGCAGAGCCAGGATTTACATCCAGGTATTTTGTTCCTAGTTCTTATTCCCCTTTGTATCCAGTGTCTGTTGTGTGTGTATATTGTGTGTGTGTGTACGAATGAATGTGTGCATTCCTGTATACGTGTGTATGTGTGTGTGTGTGTGTGTATACATATACAGCACTTGCACTGTGTTAGTCTGTGTTTGGGACATATAATAATGAATGAAAAATCAAATCTTGTTACCATACAATATGGTACACTTTATGAAAGATATATGATTAAAGTGATGTAACAAGAGGAGAGAATGACCAGCTCTCCCTGGAGTTGCCAGGGAAGCCTTAACACATGAATGTGGTGTTGTGAAGGGTGAGGGATGTTCTAGGAAGAGGAAGAAGAGGAATGATTATGTAATTTATTGTACAAACAAGAACTTTTTTTAAATGATAGGAACATTATCAATAATTGTAGCAGGACAATAGGGCTTAAAGATCATCCATGGTAAATCAGGACAGTGGTCCTCCTATGGAAATGCCATTTGAGGCAGAGGGAACTACATTTACAAATGACTGTTCAAAAATCATACAATAGCATTTCAATTGGTGTTAGATAAAAAATAAAATTAAAACAAAAACAAAAACCCAGTCCACAACTGCCTTATAAGATTAGGGTGGCAGTGGGTAACTACTGCTGAAGAAACAACCTATGAACATCGGTTTAGAGAGAAGACAGTTCTAGAGTGATGTAGTACAGTCTGTTTAAATTGTATGACCTGAAAGTATTTTTAATTCTTTGGTAGGAAAAAGACTAAGTTGGGGGCAGATTTGAGTTTGCAGAAGTTCAGTGGGAGATTTGACTCAAAAAAGGAAGACTAAAGGTATCTGGCTGTGGGAATTAACAACTTGGGTTAATACATCCATTTATTTTTTCCTTTTAGATTTTTCTATTGCCCCTGGAGATAAAACACTGTTAATTTGATACTGAGCTCAAGAAAGGTGTGGTGAGAAGTATTAGCGATTGTTTGATTAACAGGTTTTCTAAACAGAGTACAAATCTCCTGGATTTAGAGATGAAAAGTTTACTGGGAAGCTAAGAAAAAGGTGGGAAAAAGGAAAGACCAAGGAGCATTTTCTGTACTTAATTAGGATATATTTCTTCTTGGTTAAGTATTCTACTTGGTTAATACTTCCAGAAGGAAATATTATATAGAAGTAGTGGTATTTATTGGAAAAAAAAGTTCGTGTGTGTGTAAGCATACAGATAATGTTTATAAGTCAGATCAAAATCTGACCTGTAGTTCAGTTCTTGATAATACCGTGATTTTAGTGCAAATTCTACGTACCCTTATTTAACTCAGAAAAAACTACAATTTTATTTTAATAAAATATATTGTGAAATCGTGGGCAGAGCTAAAACCTGAAGCATAAATCATAAAGACGTCTCTCTGTCAGGTAATAAAATCAAAAGTGATACATACAGTTTGCATAAAATTTGGGGATGATGCTAAATTGGGAGGGGGTGTGGGATAGAATAATTTATTCTATTCTAATTGTTATTCTAATATGCAGATAGAATAACAGAGAGGTTAGAAATGTGGGCAGAAAATAGTATGTAATTTTGCAAAAAAATACAAACAAACCCCAGTGATCTATATGAGAATAATTTTGTTCCAAAGTTATTCAGTTATTCAGATTTGTCCAAAGTTGTTCAGTGTGCAGAAGAAGCCTACTGAAAGGCACTAAGAAAAAAGAAAGTGATGTTCTCCTTTGGAGTGAGGGAAGGAGGAAGGGGAGTAGGTTGCTTAGTTTAGAGCTAAACGTGCTGCAGATCTGAATGGCAGTTTAAACATTTAGAGAAAAGTCTTTTCTCTAAAATGCCTCTGTTTTCTGAAGTTGAAATTACTTGGGGAAGTGTGTCACACTTCATTTTTAGTCGCACTACAGATGACTTCTTTCAACAAAGTTGATACGACAGTATATGGTTAATAACAGTGTTCTCCGTATTACTTCGTTACGCCAGTAGGTATAATAATGTTGCTAAGGTTATAAAGCAGCTACTAATCATTTTATTATATACACTTTATATACAGGAATTAACACAGTATTCTTAAGTGTACTCCTAAGGATATTTTACAAAAAAAAGCCTCCCAAAATTTTGAGGTTAACAGACTGGCTAGAGCTCAGATAATCTGGTATTTTATAAAATTAATAATTATTTCAAATTTAACAATGTGACTTTCCCACTTCATTGTAACACAAAGAAATGACAAAGCAGAAAATGAACGGAAAAAATCAAAGGGTGTGCTGGAAAAATTTAAATGTATATCAATCTGGTAAGGAGGTCAAACAAAGTGGGGGTCAGGAGACATCAGAAAGCCAAGTATCTGATACACCCAAGTATCTGAGTGGGTGGTGTGTGTGTTGGGGTATCATGTGGCCCTGGCTTTATGTGAACAGCAAAGGTTTTGAACTGAAAATGAAGACATGAGGCTGGTGAAATATTTAAAAAAATCTTCTGTGTGAAAGGCAATATGAGAGATGTAATTTGGATATTCAAATATGGGGATTTGGGAGGCATTTATTGTGGTGGTAGAAGGGCAAAATGTTAGAATTTAGGTTTTCTCAAACTAAATTTATTTGTAAGAGTGTACTTGATATTGCTGTTTTAACAACATTCACTTGGTAGGTCACTATAGCCAAAAAAAAGTTCAGTTGGCCCTTGAACAGTTTAGGGGTTGGGGCACGTTGACCCTCCCCTCAGTCAAAATCCACGTATAACTTCTAGTTGACTCTCCTTATCCGAGGGTCCTCCCATAGGGAAGTTTCCTCTGTATCTGAGGTTCCTCCACATCCTTGGATTCAACCAACTACGGATTATACAGTATTATAGTATTTACTATTGAAAAAAATCCTTGTGTAAGTGGACCCGCACAGTTCAAACCCGTGTTGTTCAAGGGTCAACTGTACTAAATTCAGTCCATGATCAAAGTGATTCAGTTAGAAACTGGCTTCCCAGAGCTTTTCTGAAATATGCTACGTGGCAGTCACGGTGATTGCTGCTCACTGGCTGGGCTTAAAGAGCCTCCGTAGTGAGGGTCGGGGCCCCAGGCCGCTGCTCTGACGTTGACCAAGGTGTGGATTTGGTCCAGAGCCTTGCATTGTGGGCACACCTCCAAGAAGAGTTTTCTTAGACTCATGAAAAAGCACTAACAGGGGAGTTCCCTGGTGGTCTAGTGGTTAGGATTCAGCGCTTTCACTGCCATGGCTTGAGTTCAATCCCTGGCCACGGCCAAGATGTTAAAAAAAAAAAAAAAAAAAGCACTAACAAATATGCTGTCTGTTTCTAGTTTAACTTAATAGCTTGTATTTAAGGAAGGCAAATTGAACTTATTTTCTTGCTTTTGAAAAAATATAACTGGTAGAACATTTGTTAATGTAATGTTTTCAGGTGTATGTTTTTGTTGTATTTTTTTTTAAATCCTCTTTTTTTTAAAGTTTTCTCCAAATACGGGTTTGTTTTTTGTTTTTTTAAAAATTTTAGTTTATACTGAATACTGGTGCAGTGGCAAATATAAAAGTATGATCTCTGGGATGTGTGTTAGGGGGATTGAACTGTGGGGAGCAGTGTGACAGAGTTTCCAGCATGGGCAGAATTGAAGGTAGAAAGTACAAGTCTATATAAACCCAGGTAATTGAGATTTGTAGGAAGACAAAAGCGTTTTTGGAAATCATCCACTGTACAGAGCCCATCTTAGCTCAGTCCTCTTAGATTTCTTAAAACTTTTGGGGCAAAGGAGAATAAAGGAAGTCCAATAGTTGAAGTGGCTGTAATATTTTCCTGTGGAATGATGTCTTCCTAGGCTTTCCTTAGGGCAGACCCCAAGTCTGTTTAAGTCATAGGTGCCTGTAGTCAGGTCCTAATCCTGCTGTAGAGCTTCCCCACACCCCTGTTCCATGGAGGCCGCACAGCTTGGCAGGAAAGAATCCTGGCAGGGCTTGGATCTGGTTCTATTACTTGTTAGCTACCAGGACCTTGGGTTATTTACTTTGTCTCAATGCCTTATGGATAGAATGGAATAATAGTGTCTTCCTCATAGGGTTGTTGTCTATTAACTGAGATTCTTCACAGATGTGCTTAGTGCCACACCTGGGGCATACATGTTGACACTCACTGTTTGTAGAGTCATAGGCATTATTATGAGGCACTGCCTTGTCCTTTTGGAGAGATGAGTTCTGAGTTCCAGTTGGGATCTGGTGTTGGCCGACTTTTCCAGCCTCATGCATCTCTTGTGCTCTCTTGCATCTCTTGTGCTCTCTTGCCTGCACTCACTGTGGAGGCCATGTGAGTTTCTGCATTTCCTCCAAAAGGCCAGGCCTTTGCTTCTCACCATATGGTTTCTCATGACCTTTTGTTCATCCTCTGACACTCAGTTCAGCCACTTCCTTGGAGGAGTGAATCTCAACCTGCCTCCTTCATTGGATGGAGCAATTCCCTTGTGCTCTCACTAACCCAGTGCTTGCCTCTGGACTTACTACACTGGGATTGCAATGCACTTTCTGTGCATTCGTTTCTCTCCTTCACAGGACTGTCCTGCCTTGGAGGGCAGGATCCGTGGCTGCCAGCTCCCTGGCAGAATCTGCTATGTAGGAGACAGACTATTACAGTTGTTAGAGGTGTGGTCTTTGGAGCCAGCAACGTGGCTGTGAAACTTGCTCTCCGACTTACTGACCATGTGCCCCAGAGCCAATTATTTTACTCTCTGTGCCTCAGTCACCTCATCTGTAAGTGGCAATTATGATAGTACCCAGTCCATGGAATCAAGGGTAGAGGGAATGAGGAGGGAGAGACACAGGCTCACTTGCCCATCGACTCTTTCCTTCCCTTTGGTGTCTCCTGCTACTCAGTCCTGCTCTGGCCGTGCCGGGGAGCAAGGGGTGGTGTGCAGGCAGCAATGGGTCCAGGCGCAGAGAGTAGGGAGGTGGGGACTCCTCAGTCGTGCTTGGGTGAAATGTGGGGAGTTCTGTGGCTGCCTCCCCAGGTGGCTGTCTGTACGGGGTGGTGCATGAGGTGAGTTGTTTGCAGTCAGACCTCCTTGCTTCCGTTTGCATACAGCTCTTTTTTTCTTTTAGATCAGACTCACACTAAACTTTATTCCCATTCTCTGGATTAATGGACTTCCAAGGCTCATCTCCAAAAGCAGCACAAATTTGTGTACCACAGGATTTTTCCTCTTTTTGAGTGTTGTTTCTAGTGAGGACCCACCTCAGCTGCCTGCCTTCTGGGGTAACCCAGTCATGGTGGCTCTCACTCCCTCCTTCACAGGGAGTGGCTTTCTTTTTTTTTTTTTTTTTAAATTTTTTATTTATTATTTATTTATTATGTTTATTTTTGGCTGTGTTGGGTCTTCGTTTTTGTGTGAGGGCTTTCTCCAGTTGCGGCGAGTGGGGGCCACTCTTCATCGCGGTGCGTGGGCCTGTCACTATCACGGCCTCTCTTGTTGCGGAGCAGAGGCTCCAGACGCTCAGGCTCAGTAGTTGTGGCTCACGGGCCCAGTTGCTCCGCGGCATGTGGGATCTTCCCAGACCAGGGCTCGAACCCGTGTCCCCTGCATTGGCAGGCAGATTCTCAACCACTGCGCCACCAGGGAAGCCCCTAGGGAGTGGCTTTCTTGGCTGTGCAGCTGATCCCACCATCACTGCCGCTCCTACCACAACCACGACTTCCATTCTACTGGTATTGCTGTCACTGGTACTACTGCTGTGACTACTCCTACCAATATCAAAATTCTGACGTTTAGCTATTGCTTTCTACTGTCACTTAGTGTCCTCTGCAGAAAGAAATACCTGTTTTTCTGTACCCACAATAGGGAACCTTGTAAGCCAGGCTTCTCTGGAATGTGGATTGGGCCATTTTTAATGTGCTTTAGACTAGCTGTGTTTCAGGTAACAATGTGGTTGAGTGTTACTTTTTCTTATTAAAGGCCATAGCAGGTATTACTTTCATTAGCAGGATAATGAACACAGTAAAATAGGCTAAATTTTGACCTCTATACTTCCCAGCCATTCAGTTTTCCAGTGCAAAGACTAGAAAAACATAAGGAGGATGAAAGATGCTGTTTGAAAATCAGTTAGCAGGCCACCACTGAATTACACATCATCATCTGGGCTGGCCACCCAGATGATGCTTATGAACAAAACTGCTTAATAATTTAAAGTCTTTATTTTATTTATAATTATTAACATCACTAACTTATAAAAAGGCTTTTGAGGTAATTTAATAATGAAGATATATTGATATATTAACATGTAAGTAAGAGGATACAGTGACAATTTAATGTAAAATTTCAATATGAGTTCGCTGGCTACCAAGGAATGATGATTATTTATTCTTTTATGCAGATAAGCTGCATCATCATTCATGCATCAGTTTATTAAAAAATGTGTCTGTTGTAAAAGCTGTGGGAATACATAGATGAAATAAATGTAGTCTCTGATCTCAAAAATGTTTATTTCATGTAGCAATAGTTGGGCAAACAGATATAGTCAAGATACATATTATCACAGGTGTGAACCAGGTGCTACAGGGTATGTAGGATGCACGTGTTTTTACAACTTAGCACTACACATATGAGCTTAATCATTTCAGTATTTACATATAACCCATAAAAGTGCCTCATCATTGGAGAAAATGAAAAAAAAAAAAAACCGTGACATTCACAGAAAGATAGACAAGATGAAAAGGCAGAGGGCTATATACCAGATGAAGGAACAAGATAAAACCCCAGAAAAACAACTAAATGAAGTGGAGATAGGCAACCTTCCAGAAAAAAGAATTCAGAATAATGGTAGTGAAGATGATCCAGGACCTTGGAAAAAGAATGGAGGCAAAGATGGAGAAGATGCAGGAAATGTTTAACAAAGACCTAGAAGAATTAAAGAACAAACAAACAGAGATGAACAATACAATAACTGAAATGAAAACTACACTAGAAGGAATCAATAGCAGAATAACTGAGGCAGAAGAACGGATAAGTGACCTGGAAGACAGAATGGTGGAATTCACTGCTGCAGAACAGAATAAAGCAAAAAGAATGAAAAGAAATGAAGACAGCCTAAGGGACCTCTGGGACAACATTAAACACAACAACATTTGCATTAGAGGGGTCCCAGAAGGTGAAGAGAGAGAGAAAGGACCCGAGAAAATATTTGAAGAGATTATAGTCGAAAACTTCCCTAACATGGGAAAGGAAATAGCCACGCAAGTCCAGGAAGCGCAGAGAGTCCCATACAGGATAAACCCAAGGAGAAACACGCCGAGACACATAATAATCAAATTGGCAAAAATTAAAGACAAAGAAAAATTATTGAAAGCAGCAAGGGAAAAATGACAAATAACATACAAGGGAACTCCCATAAGGTTAACAGCTGATTTCTCAGCAGAAACTCTACAATCCAGAAGGCAGTGGCATGATATACTTAAAGTGATGAAAGGGAAGAATCTACAACCAAGATTACTCTACCCAGCAAGGATCTCATTCAGATTTGATGGAGAAATCAAAAGCTTTACAGACAAGCAAAAGCTAAGAGAATTCAGCACCACCAAACCAGCTCTACAACAAATGCTAAAGGAACTTCTCTAAGTGGGAAACACAAGAGAAGAAAAGGACCTACAAAGACAAACCCAAAACAATTAAGAAAATGGTCATAGGAACATACATATCTATAATTACCTTAAACATGAATGGATTAAATGCTCCAACCAAAAGACACAGGCTTGCTGAATGGATACAAAAACAAGACCCATATATATGCTGTCTACAAGAGACCCATTTCAGACCTAGGGACACCTACAGACTGAAAGTGAGGGGATGGAAAAAGATATTCCATGAAAATGGAAATCAAAAGAAAACTGGAGTAGCAATGCTCATATCAGATAAAATAGACTTTAAAATAAAGAATGTTACAAGACACAAGGAAGGACACTACATAATGATCAAGGGGATCAATCCAAGAAGAAGATATAACAATTATAAATATATATGCACCCAACATAGGAGCACTTCAATACATAAGGCAACTGCTAACAGCTATAAAAGAGGAAATTGACAATAACACAATAATAGTGGGGGACTTTAACACCTCACTTACATCACTGGACAGATCATCCAAACAGAAGATTAATAAGGAAACACAAGCTTTAAATGACACAGTAGACCAGATAGATTTAATTGATATTTATAGGACATTCCATCCAAAACCAGCAGATTACACTTTCTTCTCAAGTGCGCATGGAACATTCTCCAGGATAGATCACATCTTGGGTCACAAGTCAAGCCTCAGTAAATTTAACAAAATTGAAATCATATCAAGCATCTTTTCTGACCACAATGCTATGAGATTAGAAATGAATTACAGGGGAAAAAACGTAAAAAACACAAACACATGGATGCTAAACAATACATTACTAAATAACCAAGAGATCACTGAAGAAATCAAAGAGGAAATACCTAGAGACAAATGACAATGAAAACACGACAATCCAAAACCTATGGGAGGCAGCAAAAGTAGTTCTAAGAGGGAAGTTTATAGCTATACAAGCCTACCTCAAGAAACAAGAAGAATCTCAAATAAACAATCTAAACCTACTCCTAAAGGAACTAGAGAAAGAAGAACAAACAAAACCCAAAGTTAGCAGAAGGAAAGAAATCATCAAGATCAGAGCAGAAATAAATGAAATAGAAACAAAACAGTAGCAAAGATCAGTAAAACTAAAAGCTGGTTCTTTGAGAAGATAAACGAAATTGATAAACCATTAGCCAGACTCATCAAGGAAAAGAGGGAGAGGACTCAAATCAATAAAATTAAAAATGAAAAAGGAGAAGTTACAACAGATACAGCAGAAATACAAAGCATCCTAAGAGACTACTACAAGCAACTCTATACCAATAAAATGGACAACCTGGAAGAAATGGACAAATTCTTAGAAAGGTATAACCTTCCAAGACTGAACCAGGAAGAAATAGAAAATATGAACAGACCAATCACAAGCACTGAAATTGAAACTGTGATTAAAAATCTTACAACAAAAGTCCAGGACCAGATGGCTTCACAGGTGAATTCTATCAAACATTTAGAGAAGAGCTAACACCCGTCCTTCTCAAACTTTTCCAAAAAATTGCAGAGGCAGGAACACTCCCAAACTCATTCTATGAGGCCACCATCACCCTGCTACCAAAACCAGACAAAGATTCTACAAAAAAAGAAAATTACAGACCAATATCACTGATGAATATAGATGCAAAAATCCTCAACAAAATACTAGCAAACAGAATCCAACAACACAGTAAAAGGATCATACACCATGATCAAGTGGGATTTATCCCAGGGATGCAAGGATTCTTCAGTATACACAAGTCAATCAATGTGATACACCATATTAACAAACTGAAGAAGAAATACCATATGATCATCTCAATAGATGCAGAAAAAGCTTTTGACAAAATTCAACACCCATTTATGATAAAAACTCTCCAGAAAGTAGGCATAGAGGGAACCTACCTCAACATACTAAAGGCCATATATGACAAACCCACAGCAAGCATCATTCTCAATGGTGAAAAACTGAAAGCATTTCCTCTAAGATCAGGAACAAGACAAGGATGTCCCCTCTCACCACTATTATTCAACATAGTTTTGGAAGTCCTAGCCACGGCAGTCAGAGAAGAAAAAGAAATAAAAGGAATACAAATTGGAAAAGAAGTAAAACTGTCACTGTTTGCAGATGACATGATACTATACATAGAGAATCCTAAGGATGCCAACAGAAAACTATTAGAGCTAATCAATGAATATGGTAAAGTTGCAGGATACAAAATTAATGCACAGAAATCTCTTGCATTCCTATACACTAACAACAAAAGACCAGAAAGAGAAATTAAGGAAACACTCCCATTTACCATTGCAACAAAAAGAATAAAATACCTAGGAATAAACCTACCTAGGGAGACAGAAGACCTGTATGCAGAAAACTATAAGACACTGAGGAAAGAAATTAAAGATGATACCAACAGATGGAGAGATATACCATGTTCTTGGATTGGAAGAATCAATATTGTGAAAATGACTGTACTACCCAAAACAATCTACAGATTCAATGCAATCCCTATCAAATTACCAATGGCATTTTTTATAGCACAAGAAGAAAAAATCTTAAAATTTGTATGGAGACACAAAAGACCCCGAATAGCCAAAGCAGTCTTGAGGGAAAAAAGCAGAGCTGGAGAAATCAGACTCCCTGACTTCAGACTATACTACAAAGCTACAGTAATCAAGACAATATGGTACTGGCACAAAAACAGAAATATAGATCAATGGAACAAGATAGAAAGCCCAGAGATAAGCCCACGCACCTATGGTCAACTAATCTATGACAAAGGAGGCAAGGATAAACAATGGAGAAAAGACAGTCTCTTCAATAAATGGTGCTGGGAAAACTGGAGAGCTATGTGTAAAAGAATGAAATTAGAACACTCCCTAACACCATACACAAAAATAAACTCAAAATGGATTCTAGACCTAAATATAAGACCGGACACTATAAAACTCTTAGAGGAAGACATAGGAAGAGCACTCTTTGACATAAATCACAGCAAGATATTTTTGCATCCACCTCCTAGAGTTATGGAAATAAAAACAGAAATAAACAAATGGGACCTAATGAAACTTAAAAGCTTTTGCACAGCAAAGGAAACCATAAACAAGACGAAAAGACAACCCTCAGAATGGGAGAAAATATTTGCAAATGAATCAATGGATAAAGGGTTACTCTCCAAAATATATAAACAGCTCATGCAGCTCAATATTAAAAAAGCAAACAACCCAATCCAAAAATGGGCAGAAGACCTAAATAGACATTTCTCCAAAGAAGATATACAGATTGCCAACAAACACATGAACGAATGCTCAACATCATTAAGCATTAGAGAAATGCAAATCAAGACTACAATGAGATATCATCTCACACCGGTCAGAATGGCCATCATCAAAAAATCTACAAACAGTAAATGCTGGAGAGGGTGTGGAGAAAAGGGAACCCTCTTGCACTGTTGGTGGGAATGTAAATTGATACAGCCACTATGGAGAACAGTATGGAGGTTCCTTAAAAAACTAAAAATAGAATTACCATATGATCCAGCAATCCCACTACTGGGCATATACCCAGAGAAAACCATAATTCAAAAAGACACATGCACCCCAATGTTTGTTGCAGCACTTTTTACAATAGCCAGGTTATGGAAGCAACCTAAATGCCCATCGACAGACGAATGGATAAAGAAGATGTGGTACATATATACAATGGAATATTACTCTGCCATAAAAAGGAACGAAATTGGGTCATTTGTTGAGACGTGGATGGATCTAGACACTGTCATACAGAGTGAAGTAAGTCAGAAAGAGAGAAACAAATATCATATATTAACGCATATATGTGGAACCTAGAAAAATGGTACAGATGAACTGGTTTGCAGGGCAGAAATTGAGACACAGATGTAGAGAACAAACTTATGGACACCAAGGGGAGAAAGCGGCAGGGGGGTGGTGGTGGTGGTGTGATGAATTAGGCGATTGGATTTGACATGTAAACACTGATGTGTATAAAATGGATGACTAATAAGAATCTGCTGTATAAAAAAATAAAATAAAATTCAAAAATTCAAAAAACAAAGTCTTTATGCTGACACTTGCTGTTTATATATTGGGATAGTCAATTCACTTCTTTAAGTAATAATTTCTTTGTGTGTAAAATAAGAATTGTATCTAATCTATCATAAAGAATTTTTGTTAGAATTCCCAAAAAAAAGAAAACAACCCTGTAAATTTACATGTTATTAAATTATTATATTTTTGATTAAGTAAGTAAAAAAATTTTATCCTCTAACAATGAATTGCAGCCTGGACAATAATCAAAATGGAAATATTGGCTTGTAGTTTACTGAAAATACAGCAGTTTTAGTTTAGGGACTTGAGTGCAAAATTGGAGCTAAGAAAAGGCCCTCCTCCATTTCTGGTCTTCTTCCTGAGTGTCCTTTAAGGTTTTCATCTATTTGTAGTAATAGGATCAAGAGGAAAACTGAAGATATTGCGCAGTCCTGAACTGATGCTGAGTACAGCATAATTATTTTATAATTATTCAGAAGGCATCTGTAGATATGATTTCTTCATAGAACAATGGTGATGATGCTCCTGTATGGGGACCTGCTAACTCACAAGCGAAAGGGACAAATGAGGTCCTCATACAAATAAAAATTATTCTTCTTTTCTTTCTTTTTTAAAAAAAATTTCCAAAAGATGTAAGATTTAGCTGACCTAATTTTAAAAGACAGATGTAGAGGGAGAGGGGAAGATATGGTAAAAGGGACAGAGGTAGAAAACCCCAGTAAGGGGAGAAACTTGATTTCTTAATATTTCCCTTCCATGTCTTCCTGCCTGCTAGTTCTACAAAAGGTGAGCAGTTAGGAGGAGTTAGAATGACAGGGGTACTAGGCAGAGACTTGAGTAAGTCTACACTGAGGCTCAGCTAAGAAGGAAAGCTCTCCTTGTACCTTAATATTTGTTGATGAGCTTCATCGTGGTCTCTTCTGTGCCTTCAAAACTGTCAATCAGCCTGTTAATGGCCACTCATAATTCGAATTATGCCAAACTCTCAAATTCAGAGACTTTCCTTCAAATGAGATGAGTGGCCCACCACGAAATGAGACCCTGAAGACTTCTTTATCTGACAGCCTGGCTGTTGGTGGTTCCTATGAAAATTACAGTAAGTCAGCACATCTGCAGGGTCATGAAGCTGTATTAGAAATTGTCGACCTTCCCACAAGATACCCTTTCTCAGCTGAGATTGAAATAACTCATTTCCTAAGCTGTGGAGGTTTTTCCTGTTACGTAGCCTCAGTTAACTTTAGACCATTATTGCCAACAGTTTTAGAGAAGTACATGTTTATTCTTTCAAATAAAAAAGGGAAGCGATCCTGTTTGCATTCGTATCGTTGAGAAAAGTCAAAATGGTTTCTACACGCATAGAGGGAAAGGAAACCATATACTTTATAAAAGGAGTAGAGGGAAAAGAGAGTCTTTAAGCATTTTATAGTGAACTTTAGCAGCCTGACCTTTAAATGTTTCCTTTGTGCAACATCAGTATCACTAGCATTGAAGTGGTAAGATTAAGAGGCAGGGCCGTGAAAAACCACTTAGCTTCTTCTGTTGTGATAGCTATTTGGTTATGAAACATTTTCTAATCCAGAGAGCTCTGGCCTGATGTATAATTTTCAGGGTGTCTCAGACCTTGAACGTGTTAAGCTTTCTTCTTTGAAGGTTTTCTGCATCTTTATTGAGTGCTTTTCAACCCGTAATAAATAAGCAAGCTGTTGATGAATTTCTGAAGGAGAAGAGAGGGTGAGCATGGTGGCTGAAGACTGTGGGTTGTATTAGAATGTGTCACTTGTCACTGGATATACCTGAGAGAGAGGCTATGGAGTGTCTCCTTCCCAGACCTTTTCAGATAAAGAGAAGAATTCATTGACTCAATTTGTGGCCCCTTTCCACATACCCTGTTCCCTAACTTGCTAAGTTACCATTTTCAGGAAACACCCCCACTGTCCTTGCAGTGCTCAGGACAGAGCTCTGGGTATGATTCTTAATTCTTCTTTTCTCCCTCGCTCCCTCCACCCCACCCGTATTCAATCAGTTACCAGGTATTTCCTTTCCATATTACCTTATAGAGTTCTTTCCCTTTCTCCTTCTACCATCCTAGTCCAAATCACCATGATTTTTTTCCTTAAATGAATATGACAGCATCCTATTCTTGTCTTATCTACCCCACATAATCTCCTTAATAAAGAGAAAAGAAAACCAGTTAATTCTGCACACTTCAAAATGGAGCTAGTATAACAGAGTCGATAAGGATATATAGGCTCTGTAGCCAGAATGTCTGGATTTGAATTATGACTCCATTACTTTGGCATATGCAGTTATATAAAGTTGGGTAAATGTCTAAGCCTCTGTATATACGAAAGAAAAAAAATAAAACTTTCCTGATTGAGGTGTTGTGAGGATGAAAAGACATAAACATTTAGCATCGAGCTTGGTATATAGCAAACACTCAAAAATGACTACAGTAGTCATACAATGCAAAATTGAGAATTCCACTCTCCTATTTAAAAACCTCAATGTTTCTTCTAGGATAAAGCCCACATCCCTTGGGCTTGCTCAGTAAGTCCTAGCTCCCCTGTCCAGCCCTGCTCTCACTGCCCCCCAGAGGGCTGTGTCCATTCTGACCCCTTCCCCCACCCCCACCAGCCCATTCTTTGTCTTGTCTCATCCTCATGCCATCCTGTGCCGTTTACCTGGACACCCTCACACCCCAAGTCTGGCACTTTCCCTTCTGCTCCCTGAACATCAACCATTCCCCCTCTTTTTGTGGCTGACTCCCACTCACCCTGCAGTGAGTGGGAGTCATCCTTGATCGCTTACTCCAGAAGGCTGTCTCTGATACTCCAGGACTCCCGAGGGACCTTTGAATGCCGTCTTCATAGCATTTGCCATGTTGTTATGTAACTCCGCGTTCGCTTGTCTGTACGCTTTGCCGGACTAGAATATCTCTTTTGAGGGCAGAGTTTGGGTCATATTTTTTTTTTTTTTTTTTTTAAGAATACCCAGTTCTTGGCAGTTTCATTCAATTAACCAGGCTTCCCTGGTGGCGCAGTGGTTAAGAATCTGCCCGCCAATGCAGGGGACACGGGTTCTATTCCTGGTCCGGGAAGACCCCACATGCCGTGGAGCAACTAAGCCCGTGTGCCACAACTACTGAGCCTGTGCTCTAGAGCCCATGAGCAACAATTACTGAGCCCACATGCCACAACTACTGAAGCCTGCGTGCCTAGAGCCTGTGCTCCATGACAAGAGAAGCCACCACAATGGGAAGCTCGCGCACCACAATGAAGAGTAGCCCCCGCTCAACGCAATTAAAGAAAGCCCGCGTGCAGCAACGAAGACCTAATGCAGCCAAAAATAAATAAATAAATAAATAAATAAATAAATAAATAAAAATTTAAAAAAGGGAAAACAACCTACTGTCAAGCACTGGTTGACAGCATTAAATAAATAAATAAATAAATAAGTAAGTAAGTAAGTAAGTACCCAGTTGAGGGGGGCGACGTTTTATGAAGTTTTATGAAACTTCACAAAAGGCAACTCATTAATATCTGTTAAGAGAGAAAATGCTATTTAGACCTTTTGTGTATCCTGGATACACAAAAGGCAACTCATTAATATTTGTTAAGAGAGAAAATGCTATTTCGGCCTTTTGTGTGTCCTTGATTTTGGTAACTATCATGTGTGGATATGTTTAATATTTTAAAAATCCTAGAGTTATTTAATTCTGGTTTTTAAAATCCTAATCCTAAACTCTAAAAAATCCTGAAGTTCTCTCTTATAAATCAACTAGGTGATTTAGCAAAGTTATATAATTTTTGGTCAAACGTAAGGTATGGTTATGAACTGAAATAATGAGGTGTATCTGTCTTTGTGCATCGGGTCTGAAGACAGAAGGTTTTAAGCTGCTGCCGATGCTAAAAAGGACTATCAGCATGTCAGAATACCAACAACATCCCTAGGCATAAAGAAACTCTCCTGGGGGCTTCCCTGGTGGCGCAGTGGCTGAGAATCTGCCTGCCAATGCAGGGGACACGGGTTCGAGCCCTGGTCTGGGAAGATCCCACATGCCGTGGAGCAACTAGGCCCGTGAGCCACAACTGCTGAGCCTGCGCGTCTGGAGCCTGTGCTCCGCAACAAGAGAGGCCGCGATAGTGAGAGGCCAGCGCACCGCGATGAAGAGTGGCCCCCACTTGCCACAACTAGAGAAAGCCCTCGCACAGAAATGAAGACCCAACACAGCCATAAATAAAATAAAATTAATTAAAAAAAAAAGAATAAAAAAAAAAAAAAACAAAAAAAACTCTCCTGTTCACCAGTCTTCAGTGAATTCAAGTTTTCTCTTTCTTAACAGAGTGAGATAAGAGTTTGCTTATTAGGCATTCCATAAAGAAAATGATAGGATTTGGAGAGGTACTTTGAAGATCAATTAGGCCATTCTTGTTTACATTAACTCTTTCTGTTGCAAGTGATAGATTACTTAAGCAAAGGGTGGAGTTACTGGTTCATTTGATATAATTGGCTCATGTAATTTGGGAGTAGCCTGATGCTCAGCCTTTGTTTTCTAAATACTACCATTTACCATATAAATTGAAACGGAACTGTTTGGAGAAATGGCTGATTACAGAACTTGGGCAGAGAAAATATGATGCGGGCCTGGGACAGCTTGGTGTAAGAAAACAAAGACTAATGGAGTCGTCAAAAGGTCACAGAAGAGACCACCCCGTGGCCAAATTTGGGACAATAGGAACATCAAAAAGAATAATGATGGCAATTAATTATTACACAAACAAAGATTAAAAAGAGGAGGGTGGAGGGCAGGGGAAGCTTGTCTTTAGGTGAGAATGCTAGCTAATAAATGTGGAAGGAATGATAGAATTTTGCAGTCCCAAATGGAATAATCAAAGCAAGGGTTATCAGTGGATGCTAAATCCATGGTGAAAAATTATTGGGAAATAGGACAGCCACATGGTAACAAATTATCACCCCCAGGCTTTATTAATGTAAAGGGAAACATGTACCTTTACAATAGAGAGATGTGACAATAACCATCTTAACCAAGTAATCAAGCCTAGCATCAACAATAATGGGTTACCCTAACATTTTGTATCTTCTGATATGATGAACTATGACGTTCACAGTATAAAATATGTTTTCCATAATTGTTTAACTTGTATCTTGACTTAGCTTTGGTTCATAGGAAATATAAGTGATGGGGAAATAAGTGTAATGATACCATGAGGAAATACTCAGACAAATGCCGAATGCGGAACATTCTATAAGATACCTAGGTCTGGACTCTTCCAAAAGACAGTGTCAAAAAAAAAAAAAAAAAAGGCAGCAGGATTTTTAGATTAAAAGATACTGCAAAATTAAGCACCCAAATATAATGGGTAAAACTGAATTGGACCCTAGATTGGGTGTGGATGGGTGGGATAGTGTAAAAAAGACATTGGGTAGGCAACTGATGAAATTTGGACATGGAATGGATATGAAATAATGTGGAATTGTTGTTTATCTTCTCAGGGTGGTAATGGTGTTGTAGGTATTTAGGAAAATATCCTCATTCCTAGGAGATGCATGTTGAGTAATTTAGGCGTGAAGTGCCATGGTGTCTGAGCTTACTTTCACATATGAATTTTTATAAATATGTAGAGATATGGTTGGCACCCAAAAACCCATATGGCAGTATGTTACAGTTGTTGTGTAAATGGAGTGTTCATTGTACTATTCTTCCTACTTTTCTTTTGGTTTGAAATTGTAGAAAATAAACTGGAAAAGGAGAAAGTTCAACGTAAGGAAAACAAAGCAGAAGTCTGGTGGTAGGTGGGCAGGCAGGTTGACAGGTCCAGCTCTGTCCAGGGCTTCTGTGATGGCATTAGGGCCCACTCCCTCCATCCCTCAACTCTGTTCCTGTACTTGCACAGAGCCGTTAAGGGAAGTGTGATCTTAGTGTTATTAGCCAATTTTGGAAAGCTACTAAAATTTCCAACTGTGATTAATAGAGAAGCTTGTCTTACTCATTTTTAACATTCCCAGTGTCTGGAACATTGTAGGCATTCAAAACCCTGTTGACTGAAAAAATACGTAAATAAAGGGGTGACCAAACTTGATGATTGCCTGGAAATGCGAGAGCATACCAGTGACATTCTTCAAATCCAGTAAATATTTGTGGAATTTAATAGAATTGAATTAGTTAAGGGGCAAATAAGGTTAAGATTGGTTCCAGAAGTGAGGGAAAGTTCTGTTTTTAAATCATCTCTTGTATGCATACAGTAATGACAACATTTCTTTCTTTTTTTTTTTACTTTCAGTAATGATACTTTTTTGAATTAATGATCAAAGCACTTGAATGGAGGTCTACTGTAGTTTTTCCTACACAGGGGAAAATTTGAGTTTGGTGTGAAATCTTCAGAGGGTAGCATGTGCAATTATGCTTTGTTCCTTGGTGAGCTATGAGTTGGGCTCTTAATTATGTAAAAAATATTGCAAGAGAGATGTTGCATAATCCCCAAGAGAGTAATTATTGTCTATCTTGGCAGAATGCAAGGCTTTTAATCTGTAAATAAGCAATTCTATGTGAAAGAGCTACATGTAGAGTGCTTCCGTGTTGTAAAGGTCTCTTATGAATTTTTTAAAATGAAAGCAGTAACTGTATGTGCAGTTTGGCTGCTGCCTTTGTACTTCAAAGGGTTTATGATGCTTCCCCTGTGGTTTTAACCCCTCCTGAAATACTTAAGCCTCAAGAAGGATTCCCGTAAAGGGTAAAACTATGTCCGGGTTAAGCCCATGAAAAATCTGAATTTTTCCAAAGTAGAGGAAGTAAAATGTGCTTTCTGCAAATTAAAAAACAAACCAAGATGGAAAACAGAACAACAAAATAAAATATTGACAGTGCTTTAAAAAAAAAAAAAAAGCAAAGATGCAATAATTAGCTAATATATCTCTCACTTATTGGAGGTTAATAATTTTATTTTTACGTGTGCCATTGCAGCTACTATTTCTGAAATTCAGTTTCAGGATATGTGTGTACTATGCGTAGGTGGATCTGCATTTTAGATACTGAAAGTAAATTCTGTTGGTTGTCTAAGTTGCGATAGCGTCTGCCTTCCCCCTTGTCCCTGTTAGTATCGATGAGCTGAGCATGTTCTCCAAGGTCAGTTTCTCTGCTTGAGCATCAGACCCTTCTCCTTTGCCCACTCAAGGACTTCCTTTGGGCGACTGTCCCTCTCCCTTGCGTGACCATCTTTCCCCTCTATCAAGTTATTCCTGTCAAAATAGAAACATGTTGTAACAGCTTCCATTGTTAAAAAGCCCTTCTTTGACCTCTTTCTCTCTGACTACCTCCTCAATCCTCTGTTCCCTTTTGCAGCAGAACTCCTAAGAATCTATATTCTATCTTTACTTTCTCTCTTCCCATTGTCTCTTGAAGCTGCTCTGCTCAGCCTTTCCCCACCCCCATCCTCCACATGGAACCTACTTTTGCCAAGGTGCACCCATGACCTTCACACAGCCAGATTCCCAGGACAGCACCTGGTCAAAATCTTATTTGAGTAGCAGCAGCAGCTGACACAGCTTATCACCCCTTCTTCCTAGAAACACCTTCTTTACTTGGCTTCAGGAAAAACCTGTTCACCTGGTTGTTCTCCTTCCTTACTGGTTCCTCTTTCTCTGCCCCTTTGTGGGCTCCTCCTGTTTTCCTGATCTAAGATGACCTGGCCCCAGGTCCTCTCCTCCCCTCTTCTTTCTCTCAAAGTCATCTCAGATAACATCATGGTTAAAAATGTTTTGTATACTCTAAAGACTCTCAGATTTAAGTCTGGAGTACACACCTGTGTCCTGGACTCCAGACTTGTATATCCAGTTGTCTGCCGCCCTGTGTCCCATTGGATGACTAATAGGCATCTCAAATTTAAGAGTCAAAATTGAACACCTGGTCTTCCCATGGCTGTCTCTCACCCAGATTATTGTAATAGCTTCCTGTCTGGTATTACTGTCTCTAGTCTTGCTCCAGCCCCTTTTGATCTATCTTCAAAAAACAAAACAAAACAACAACAACAACAAAAGAAGCTCTGAAGAAAGAGCAGTAGGAACTGTTGCAGTCCAGGAGGAGATGGAACTGTAGCTGGGCTGGGAGTTAGAATAGAAAAGGGAAAAGAGAGAGGGTTATTGGCTAGAGGAACGGCAAAGTTCAAGCATAGAGGCAGGAATGAACACGGAGTAATGAGCACCAACAAGGAGAACAGCCTGACTGCAGTGGTGGGGCATGTTATAGAGGGCCTTAAAAGCTCAGCTGAGAAGTTTGTACTTGCTATGTCTGTGCATATTTTGCATACGTGAGTGGGGCCTGTTTACAAACCTGCACTTGAAACTCTAGGACTGTGCTGTCCAGTATGACAGCAACTAGCCACGTATGGCTATGGAACACTTGAAATGGGGCTAGTCTGAATTGAGATATGCTGTTAAGTGTAAAATGCATACTAGATTTCAAAGATTTAGTACTAAAACTAATTTCATTTAAATGTTTTATGTTGATCATTTGTTGAAATAGTAGTATATTTAATATAGAGTTAAGTATTATTAGAAAAAAAAATAAGCTGCAAGGATATATTGTACAGCACGCAGAATACAGCCAGTATTTTTTAAACTTTAAATGGAGTATAATCTATAAAAATTTTGAATCACTATGTTGTACACCTGAAACTTTATTGAGGTATAGTTTTTTTTTTTTTTATAGCTACTTTATTTATTTATTATTTATTTATTTATTTTTGGCTGTGTTGGGTCTTCGGTTCGTGCGAGAGCTTTCTCTGGTTATGGCAAGTGGGGGCCACTCTTCATCGCGGTGCGGGGACCGCTCTTCATCGCGGTGCGCGGGCCTTTCACTATCGCGGCCCCTCCCGTTGCGGGGCACAGGCTCCAGACGCGCAGGCTCAGTAGCTGTGGCTCACGGGCCCAGCTGCTCCGTGGCATGTGGGATCTTCCCAGACCAGGGCTCGAACCCGTGTCCCCTGCATTAGCAGGCAGATTCTCAACCACTGCGCCACCAGGGAAGCCCTGAGGTATAGTTTTAAATCAACTATACCTCAATAAAATTTTTTAAAAGAAAGAAAAAAAAAACTTTTAAAGTATCAGACTCTGTCCCAAGGCCTCCAATGACTTCCCATCTCATTTAGAGTAAAAGCCTGTCCAACAGGGTCCTTCATCATCTGACCTCATTGCCTTTCCAGCTCACTTCCTGCCTTGCTCCTTGTCATCCACTCTGCTCTACCCACATTGGCCCCTTCCTCAGACATAACCTCAGAAGCTTCTGCCTCAGGGCCTTGGCATGGGTTGCTACTTTAGTCTGAATACTCTGTCCTGTAATTCTGCATGGTTGCTTCTTTACCACCTTCAAATCTCTGCTGCTTATCTGTCCTCTTCTCACTGACACCTTCTCTAACCATCTCGCTGAAGCTCCCCACACCTCACCCAGCACTCCTGATCCCTCCTCCTGGCTTTATTTTTCTCTATTGTACTTATCACCATATGAAAATAAAAATATTTACTTTTTTGTTTTTGTTGCTGGGTTTGTTCTTGTCTGTCTCCTCTTATTAGGATGTAAGTATCCTGAGGGCAGACTTCCGTCTGCCTTGTTCACAGCTGTGTCACTGGTGCCTGGGAGAGAGTGGGTAATCATTTAAGTACTGATGAGGGAGTAATTGAAAACAACCTGAAAAGTGGATGGATACTTCGTTGGCATTTCCCCAGCATTCTGGGCATGACAGAGGATAGGTAGCATTCAGAATGATTCGCTATATACTAATAGCTGTTTCCCATTCCTCAGTTTCTCTGTTTGAAGAACATAAGGACATTCCTCACGGCCTGTTGCGAGACGTTTGGAATGAGAAAGAGTGAACTCTTTGAGGCGTTTGACTTGTTTGATGTCCGTGACTTTGGAAAGGTAATTACATTTTATTTTTTATGTATTTTTAAATTCAAGAACATTTTATCAAATAACTGTTGTTTCTTATCTTGAAGTAGGACATGTGACTGAAGTGGTGTATGCATTATGTAGTTAAATTTTACAGGTAGGTGGCTTAGCCAAAAAAATAATAGCAACAACTGTCCAAATGAGATTAGAATTATTATTTTTTGTTATTAAAGCAGTATAAGGGGAATTTTTTATCCAGAGGTAACTTTTCCTGTTGGTTATCTCGGAGGGCAGGACTACTATTTCCCATCTTTTAGATAGTTCGTTGGGCTGTCATGACTGAGGACCAGTATTCTTTCCCTCCAGTCTTCTCCAAACCTGAAAGGCCTCTAATTTTTGGAAGTTGAGAATGTTCTGTTGCCTGTTTTGGCATTTGGGTAGGTGACTTGCAGAACATATGAAATCGCTGAAATGTTTGAGATTGTTGAATAACTCCTATTGCTTGGATTTCAGCAGATACATGTTAGATTGTTAGATTTCAATGACATTTGTCACATGTAAATTGGTTTTAATGTTTGCTCTTATTACTTGTATGTACACCAAGCACTTGTGTATAATAGGTGACTTCCTTTCAAAAGAATCAAAAGGAAAAGGATAGAAATCATCCTTTCAAAAGTTACATTCATTTATTTTGAAGTGATTGGGCATAAAGTTAAACTTCTTGTGTCTGAGAAGCCATAAAAGAGTCAGGCAGTTAGGTAACCCCTGATGTCATAATTGCATTATGAAAATAAGCAGGGAAAAACCTAAAAGATCTTGAGAAGTTTGCTCTTACTCTGATAATTCAGGTACTAGTATCTCATCAAAAGGCTGTTTGAGAGTGACACTTCATTTGATTTTTAAGATGTAATATTTTTTGTTATACATCTTTACTGGAGTATAATTGCTGCACAATGCTGTGTTAGTTTCTGTTATACAACAAAGTAAATCAGCCATATGCATACATATATCCCCATATCCCCTCCCTCTTGAGCCTCCCTCCCACCCACCCTATCCCACCCCTCTAAGTGTAATATTTTGATTATAAAATAAAAAGCAAGCAATGGATTGGTTTGCTTGGCAATGGGAATAAATAGCACAAACTTGAAACAGAAATGTAAAAAATTTGATGCTGACATGCAGCAAGTATGGGGAAGCCAACCTGCCTAGGGAGAAAGAAGGTGTGGGTTCGCTCTTGGTCACTTTGTGATCTGGACTTCAGCAGTCTTCTCCATCGTCAGACCACCTGCCCACTTGGAAGTCTGTACAAAAGGAAATGGGTATAAGGATATGGTTTTTAGGATTCCTCTTTCTCTGGCCAGCTGTGATTTAGTTGTCTTGAGGTCCAAAAAAGTGATGGAGGATAACATGTGATAGTTACAAGGAACTGAAAACCAAGCCTCCTTGTAAAGAAGTGGTGGCACAGTTGTCTATGGCCATGAAGTGAAGCCATGAAGACAAAGAGCAGTCAGAGAGAATCCCAGGTGAAGTGGACAGTCCTCTAAGCTGTTGGCCCAGAAAGATGCCTTAACAGCTTATAAAGATATCTTTTGCTGTTCTTTGACCTTTCCTCCTATTTTTTTAAAAAACTCTTCTTTGATTTTCCTTTATTTCCTCCCTCTCTTTTGGGGAAATGAAAAAATGAAAGAAAAGTCTTGACTTTTTAAAGCTTTTCAAAAAGCTCTTCATTTTGTTTTTTTTTGTTCGAATTTGTACAAAATGGTGTTGACAAAGACTGTGAAGTCATAAAAATTGTTTAGAAATGCATGGCTTTGTTTTAGTGGAATAACATTGCATGCTAGCTTCTTACAATGGAAGCTTTGTAGGAGAGCTGAGGTTATAGAAAGTTGAATATAAAGGAATTAACCGTATGCTTCTCATGGGTAATCATAGTTCTGGCTTCTTAAAATATTTTGGCAGTGGTAAGTCTGAAACAGAATTAAACCTGGGATTGCGGATAGAACTTGATCCTATATTTACCACTTTAAAATTACATACATTTTTGCTACTGCCAAGATTGTGCAGCTATCTCTTCAGAACTATATTTGACCTAAGTGAACCACTGAAAATTAAAGAATTTAAGGGGCTGTTCCATAATTTACCAGTATTATTGCTATTAAACATAATCACTCTAAGCCAAACCACCAATGCCACCACTTATTGAACCCTTTTTTTAAAAAAATTAATTAATTAATTAATTTTTATTTTTGGCTGTGTTGGGTCTTCGTTTCTGTGTGAGGGCTTTCTCTAGTTGTGGCGAGCGGGGACCACTCTTCATTGCAGTGCGTGGGCCTCTCACTGTCGTGGCCTCTCTTGTTGCAGAGCACAGGCTCCAGGCACGCAGGCTCAGTAGCTGTGGCTCACAGGCCTAGTTGCTCCGTGGCATGTGGGATCTTCCCAGACCAGGGCTCGAACCCATGTCCCCTGCATTGGCAGGCAGATTCTCAACCACTGCGCCACCAGGGAAGCCCATACTGGACCCTTTTGATGTAGCAGATATCTTTACAATCTTCAAATATATTTTTTAATCCTTATAACAACCCTATGAGGTGTAAGTACCAGTATTATTATTTTCCTCCTTGTACAGATAAGCAAACCTGTGTCTGAAATCCACATATCTAGTACAGATTGGAGCAGTAGTTTGACCCCAGATTTGACTGGTTCTCCACTGCTGTACAACAGAGCAAACATTCCCATAGCCAGTACCCTGAACCAGCATGGGCCTATGTGCTTTGCAAGTATTGACTCAATTCTCATATCAATCCCACCATGTAGGTTCTAGTACTGTCCCCATTTACAAATCCTAGATTGTAAGTGATGGATCTTGGACAATTCATGCAGTGTAACATTTTTAAGTTAAAAAAAAGTGAATGGGTTGCTAATTTAGAGACAAAGTAATTTCTGGTATTGTGAATATCAATTTTAACAGGATGTAGACAGGTTAGTTTGTTTCTCTCTGTTCCTTGAAGCATAATTAAATTTTTTCAATTAATTTAAAATGAAAAATATCTTTGTGTGCTCCCTGTCTGCCTTAATTCATACAAATAGTAAATCTAGGATCCATGTATACTTGGTACCATTTCACCTAGGAATATATTAATTGCAGTAACAGTATCTAATGTTTTTTTTAGCATTTTGAAGCTTGGAGAGTGTTGCAGATCACTGACCTCATTTGATTCTCATAATAGTCTTGCGAAGGAAGGAAGCAAGTGTTCCCAGTTTTCAGATGAGGAAACTGCGAGGTGGGGAGGTTAAATGGTGACTTCAAGTTCGCCTTACTTGGGGACGGAGCAGGATCTGGTGCTCAGGGCTTCTGACTTCCCAGCCCTCTGCTTTTCTTGTCTGCTGCCTATGTTTTGGATCTCACTCCTGTGTGGATGCTTGCTCAGGGAAAAGGATGAACTCACAGGAGAAAAACCAAAGGAACATATGAAATTAAAAAGCACAAGTGATCTGTCACTTGGAATCTAATTACACTTTATCTTTAGAAAGAGAGGAAAGATTTAGGATACTGCATGAGTTATATTTAGGAGACTGCGTGTGTTAACACGAATGAATGATAATTTTCCTTTTCACTAATGAGTAAATGAAGAGAACACATTTTGGGTGCTCTAGAAGGGCTTATGATAATTTTGCCTTTCAGTGTTAACTTTAATTTCTAGTATTGAGCTCTTTACCCACTGAAAATAGGGTATTGATTTTAATTCAAACTCATATGTCAACAAAAATTAGAATAGTTCTGAACACTTTCTCTACTTTGGTTAAAAATCATGCAAGGATGGAGAATGAGTTTAGTAACTTGAACTCATTCAGGCGTCAGCAGAGAGAGGCCTTGAGGTTAACTCTGACTCTCAGGATGGTTAAATACAGTTGGCCCTTGAACAGTGGGGGTTTGAGCTGTGTGGGTCCACTTATAGCAGATATTTTTTCAATAAATACTACACGATCTGTGGTTGGTTGAATCTGCAGAGGCAGAACTGTGGATACGGAGGAACCGTATATACGGAGGGCCGACTAAATTATACATGGATTTTTGACCGTGGGGAGGATCTGTGCCCCCAACACCTTCCCGCCCTCTGTTGTTGAAGGGTCAACTATACTGAATAAGGTTCCCGCCAGAGGTGGAGTCCTGGCCTCAGCCTGCTGAGTCTTCTCCCTGCTCTGAGGTGGGAGGAGCTTAGGTGCCCTTTTAAGAGCCTTTACCCCCTCTCTCTGCCTTTGGGTTTATGTTTTTGTGTGATTCTGAAAAATCATTACTTTCTTACTTTTCAAAAAGATGGATCCTTTTCTGGCTTTCTAGTAACAACAAGAACAAAAAGTAAAATCTTATTAGTTGACCTCTCTGCTTGAGAAATGTAATCAAAAAAAAATCCTTTCCCCCCAGGAATGTTAGAAATTATTAATTTCTTTTTACATTGCAACAAGATCTGTAAATTTGCTCATTTTCATGCTGCATGTAAAGGATTTTCCGTTCCTCTGTTCAGATTGTCATTTTCTGATTAACACTTTTGTTGTTTGGAAACATTTCCTGCTGAGCTGTCTGTTGGCACACTTACAGTACAGAAACACATGGGATTTTTCTTTAATGAGAACATTTCTAGTGAGTAACAGAAATCAGGCTGCTGCCGCTGTGCAGATGAGTGATGAAGTCAGTTCCTTCCCCTGGCAGCTCTAGGTGGATATAAGGACCTACTTCCCGCTACCCACAGATGTCACGTCTGTTGTTT
This sequence comes from Balaenoptera acutorostrata, assembly GCF_949987535.1. Taxonomy (NCBI): domain Eukaryota; kingdom Metazoa; phylum Chordata; class Mammalia; order Artiodactyla; family Balaenopteridae; genus Balaenoptera; species Balaenoptera acutorostrata. The sequence goes on along the minus strand of NC_080064.1, from coordinate 95,660,217 downwards.
CAAGTGTTGTAAAGCACCTGACAAGTGTAAGGTGATATGTTTTCTTGAATCAAAGAGAATCACAACTGGCTGAAGGTAGTTCCAGCTGATATTAGTAGCGGTAGGGTAGTTTCTATGTGTTCAGGTTCAGGGCAAGCACTGTCTAAAGGAATTCAGAGCATTGGCTTAGGTGTGGACCAAGGATTCAGGTAAGAACATTAATTGAGAAGAGGTAGTGTCGTGTTTTGGCTAAGAACATGGTTTCTGAGTTGGATGGCAGTTTGCACTCCTTATGGTATGTGATCTTGCGCAAGCTACTTAATCTCTTTGAGCTTCAGTTTCCTCATCTATAAATTGAGGTTAAGTGAGAAATGAAATGATGTATGTAAAGTGCTTAAAAAGAGTATCCAGGTCCAAAGTATGTAGTACTCGGTAAATATTAGCTGTTCTCACTCTTATTGTTACTATTATTACAACTATAATTACTGGTGTTAATGGGTTTCAGGTTCAGTGGTAAACATAGGAGTTGAATTTTGAATTGAATGCAAGAACTAATGATATTGGAGGAGCAAGCTTGGGAAATAAACTTTGTTCTTTCTACTGTGCTACAGCATTAATCTATTTTATCCTGCACAGCTGTCTTTCTCCCTCCTTCTGTGACATTGGATCTCCTTTGAGAAAGCACCCTTTTCCCTTTTCCCTTTGCCAATCATGTAGTTTGAGTGGTTTAGTCAATTATAATATCCCATCCCTTTGACCAAAGTGATGAGTTCGGGGATGGGGCAGGTCACTCAGTTAGGACCTGTATGATGGTTTAAGACATTGGCAGGGCCAGTTTTGTTTTTGCTCTCCACCTGCCATGGAAGTGTGTGGATACGAGGCTTGGAGGGGCTACGGCCATCTGGGAACCACATGGAGTTTCAAAACAGACCCAGTTCAGTGAGAGCAGAGCTGAGGAGGACCCTAGTGGTATCATGTGAGGCTGGACTCATGCTGTGTCCAAAGCCAAATATATGTATCTGTGGATTTTTCTGTGACATGAGCCAAGACAGTCTTCCTTTTCTTCTTCCTCAGGCCAGTTTTCCTTAGTTCTTCCAACCAGCAGTGAGAGAAATTTAAGTGATTCACCTGGTTTTGTCCGTCACATGATTTCAGTTGTGTAGATAGGTTAACCTTTCTTCTGTTACCAACGTTCCACACAACTTGGAGACCATTCTGTAGTGTCTCCATCTTCTGTCATATACAGAAGAGGAGATATGCAGAGTCCTAGAACATCTCTGTTTTGCAGCATGTAAATAATTACATAGAAGGACCATCCGAGCTTCGTGGTAAATGCTTTCTCTTCCTTACCTTTGACCCAAGGAGTATCATAGATACTCTTCAGATTTGGAAGGGACTCTGAGTCATCAGTCATCCTTCCCATGTTTGTCTGTGATCTACAGGGTCAAAAAAATGGGCATGCATGCCTCTGCAGATGAGAACTCACTTCTTCCTGAGGCCCCCAGCTGAGTATATATATTTGGACCCTACAGAATGATTTGAAGATTACCTTAAAACTTCAGGGTAAAAAAGACTTAAAGAGGCTGCTAAATCCTTCACCTGGAAATGAATAGGGCTTCATTTCTTCTTCAGTTTCTGTCCCATCTGTAATGCCTTATCATGTCTTATGAGAGTATTTGCTCAGGATGTGTCCTATAAGTTTGTGTGTTTCCACTTTTTCACCCTTCCCAGCCTGAATTGTATACCTCAGGGTATATGTAGAAAGAAGGGTACAAGGACCTCTTCCTGCCCAGTGTGTACTAATACCCCAGGCCAGCTCCTCAGCACTCATACCTGGATGACTGGATAATCTCCATATTCTCGTTCCCCGCTTCCAGTCCTGTGTGTGTGTGTTGGGAAGTGCACCCTCTAAAGCGCATTTCATTGCATCCCGACACAATGAAACTAGATACTTGAAAATCTGTAATGATTTCCTACTACCTGTGTATCTCTTGGCAATCTACCTGGCTTTCCTGGTTACAAGAAAACCCTCCCAACCAAAGGCTCCTGAGCTTTTCTTGGGCATGGGTGGCCTCAGGGTCCTCACCGTGGCATGGTTTGAAAGATCCTTATTGGCTACTGCATGCACGTTGATCAACAATTAGAAACATTTTTTCTCATATCCCTATGTACCCAGCATGAATCATTTTGGTATTTAAATATAATCTCTCTTTTTATAATTATTTGTTTGATCTCCTACTCTTATTAGAAGTTTGACATTTCTCTCTGAAAGTATTTCCCATCCTAAATTATTCAGGAGTCTCTGGGGCTTTTGCGGTCATTTGGGCCCTAATCAGTCTTGCTTCGAAGCACCACTAGAAGCTCGACCTCCAGTCGATGGCCCACTAGCCTGGTGCTAGTGAAGACGGGCTCTGCTTGGTGCCTTTGACAGCTCTGATGCTGGCGTGCCCCGCTTAGCCCCACACTACCCAAGCCTGCTTCCCGCCTTCCCCACAGCATTTTAGCCTCAGCATTGAGCCTGGCCAGGCCAAATTTCTCTAGCTGTGCAGTGAATTCTGTCTAGGAGCTCCTGATATCCTTTCCTGCCAGTGATCTAGGGCCAGGGCCTCCTTAGGCAGCCCCCACAGGGGTACCAACTTTCATTCTCAGAGCAGCATTCGGGATATCTGGTCTTTCCTTCAAGGCGGCCCTGGACTTGCCCTGCAAATCAGCCAACTTTCAGCCTCCAGCAGACAGCCTAGCAGGGATACTGTGAAGAGTCAACCTCTGTCCACCCACAAAGGCCTCCTTTACTTTCCCCTCCTGAGCAGTAGGTGGCTTGCCTATATTTACATAACTAAGGGAGAGTTCTCCAGGGATTCCTTCCTGAACAAAGAAAGCTTGTTCCAGGGCCTCATTTGTGTCTATTTAAGCTGAGACAGAGGAAACAGCTTCTAGCCGTCCCTAATGTGTATGTCTAGTTGGCTGTTAAGACAATTTCTGTGTCATTAGCAGTAATCTTCTCCTTTGCTTTTGGACAGAGCTGACTTTTTAAGCAATCTCTACATCTATTTCACTCTCTTTGATAGTTTATTTCACAGGGGTCCTTAATACTAGGCGGATTTCCCCATTCTTACGACGTTAAGAAGCTGAGCCATGCAAGGCTCATTCTTTACACCTTAGTCATTATTCAGGCTCATTTTTTGGTCTGCTTTCTAACTGCTTTTGAGACAGTTCAAAAAAAACTTCACTGTTCTTTAATTTTTAATACAGATGAAAACTTCTAGAACAGCATTTCCCAAGCAACCCCATTGTCCTGAGAAATGTTAATAGTCTGGGGAAAATATTCTTGTTCAAATAAGTTTGGTAAACACTGCATGTTACATCCTCCCTCTACATATGGGATATAGCATGGTGAAGGCACTGAAAAGTCCTGAAGTGAGGAAAACAGTTAAACTTTTAATTAATCTAGGATTTCTCAAATGTGTATGTGAGTAGCAATTTAGATATCCCATGATCACATCAAACTCACTGTGTATAAAACTGGACTACTAAAAAAAAACAAAAAAAACAAAAAAAAAACTGGAATACTTTTTTTTTTTTCCTCTTCAAACCCATTTCTATTTGGGTAAAGCTACTCCTTTGTTCACTCTGCCAGAAAGTAAACAGTTAAGGCCCCCATCACAAGGATTATTGAACTAGTCTCCCAAATCTGCCTTCAGGTTTGAATCACTGCAAACTCATTTTCGGAGTAATATTGCAAAAATGCAAAGCTGATCATGTTGCTCAGAGGTTTAAAACTCGATAGCGGATCTCTGTTGCTTATAACAGAATAAAATCCAAACCCTTTCACAAGCCACACAAGGTTATTCATCATCAGTCTCCTTGTCTTGCTTTCCTAGCTCCATTACCCTCCTTGTTTCCGTCCCACCAAATTATCTAAGTTGTCGTCATTCTCCAGATTAATATTTATTAATACTGTTTGCTTTGCCTGGATACCCTTCCTCTCCCTATCCCTCACCCCCTCATCTCCAGTGACTTAAAGATCACATACACACACACCACTGTATCCAGAGCTTGGGCTTTAGTTGGTTCTTGGATGTACTGAACCCTCCTGGACTGACTCTGCTGACTTGTTCCTGCCCATTCCCTTCGTTCTAGCTGGACCTTCGTCCTCCTTCCCTGTCCTGCAGATGTGTGGCCTTGGCACATTAAACAGGCTCTCTTCCTCCGCTCCTGAGACTTTGAGATCAAGTAAACCTGGGTTTCACCTTCCCCGCCCATAGCTCCCTGTGTGGGAGGGAGGTTGCTCAGCTTCTCAGAGCCTCCGTGTTTTGATCTGTACGATGGCCCCAGTGACGGTCCCTACCTCACAGGATTGTAGTGAGGAGTGTGAATCACGTTCTGTGGTAAAGCAGTTGGCACGGTGTCTGGCAGAGGCTCAGTCAGTGGTAACTTCTCCTGAGCAATTCACCCATCATTTCCTTCATTCTGCAAATGGTTGCATGCTTCCTCTGCTGGGCATGTGCCTAAGACAGGAGGGAAGGGGGCAGGGCACAACCACTAAAAGAATGACACAGCCACTGAGGACACAACAAAAACTGGTTAGAACCTACTCAGCCCAAGATGGCGGAGGATGGGGCCTCATTATACACTCATTGTAATACATGAGCTACATGACACACCCGCAGGTGCCAAGATATTTCCAAGGCTGCCCATAAAAGGCCAAAAACTGGGTGGTAGGCCAATTCCTGGAAATCCCCACCCCTTCCCCAAAATAGTTGGAATAATCCTCCCACTCATTAGCCTATGAAATTACCCAGCCCATAAAAACTGCCACACCTCAGGGCCCTCGCCTCCTGAGACAGACCGCATTCTGCCTATGGAATGTGTATCTCTGCTTTCACTTTACTATGGCTCACTCATGATTTCTTTCCTGTGCGAAGCCAAGGACCCTCACTTGGTGCCTGTCCCAGGGGTTCACCTGAGACCTGGGACATGATCATCTTCTCATGCCCCGTTTTCCTGCAGCCTCTTTACAAAGGGTATTAATAAATCTACTTCTTGCCTATCACTTTGTCTCTCGCCTGATTCCTCCTGTGCCAAGGCACAAAGAACCTGAGCTTCATTAAGTCCTGAGACAAGCTGTGTGGTTTTGAAACAGGAGGGAAGGGGCAGGGCACAACCTTTAAAAGAATGACATAGTCATAGGACATGACAAAAACTCGTTAGAACCAACTAGGTCCAAGATGGTGGAAGATTCGATTTCCAGTGGACCTTGAGCCTCGTTATATGCTCATTGTAATACATTAGCATCTAAATGACACACCCACCAGTGCCATGACATATCTGAAGCCAACCAAAAGGCCAAAAAGTGGGCGGTGACCCAATTCCTGGAAATCTCCGCCCCTTCCCCAAATAGTTGGAATAATCCTTCCACTCATTAGCTTATGAAATTACCCAGCCCATA